>NC_139833.1:11528480-12128480 GCF_963691815.1 Echiichthys vipera
GATCAAGCTAATTAGTCAATATCAGAGCCGATATTGGTGCATCTCTAAATTGTACACTGTTAATGTAATATGTGTAATAATTCTGTAACAAAACGAGGCAAAGTTTAGTTTACAGTGGACTAGTAAACGTGTGTCATGTGATTAAATCATCACATGTTCTGTGATAAGATCATATTGAGCAACACTTATTGTCAGTCTGGAATTTTCCTACTTACCATAGTAATAGCATCACCCATATTGTTGTAATATGGTGTTGCAAGTTGAACTACGTCCCAGAAATAGTTAATCTATGAGTCCCCAAAGCAATTTCAGTCAAAAGCAACTAGACTTGGTTATTTGTCCAAGTGCTTTTGACTGAAATTGCTTTGAGGATAACGATAACCTGGACAAATGAGAACATTCACAGGCTTAATCTATGAGTAACTAGCTGTATGTTATGTCAGTGTAATGTTTATGTTCTGTGTTCTCTGCTCCCCTCTTTCCTTCCAGGCTTTGGCCGGTCTCCTCCTCTAATGATTGCTGGAGGAAGAGTGTTTGTCCTCCCATGTATCCAGCAGATCCAGAGGTGATTCTCCTTTCTGTTTTTAAGTACAACATAGCTGCTTGACTTTATCGGTCAGCTAAGAAGGGAAATAAATGCTGTTAGACCAGACATGTACCCATATCTTTTCTGAATGCTATATCCATTTCCGGGCTGCTTGTCATTAGCAGCATGGGCAAATGGTTCTTGTGGCTGGTAATTGATTTAATTCCCTCTGTCTTTCCTTTGCTTTGCCTTTCATCCTTGCTCTTCGTCGTTGTATCTCACTCAATCCACTCTTCCTTTATATTATTCTTCTCAGAATCACGCTCAACACCCTGACTCTAAATGTGAAGAGTGACAAGGTCTACACCCGTCATGGGGTCCCTATCTCTGTCACTGGCATCGCACAGGTATGCTTTGGCAGTTAGAGGACTGAAATACCATGAGGCTTTTATTAAATGTAATCCCAAAAGCTGTGCATGGTTCCACAAAAGTGAAAGTTATGACAGTAAGACTGAAAATATTTAGGCAGAAAAGATAAGTTATTTAAAAGCAACACTTGTGTACGGTACATTAGATTATTCATATAATTCAGAATATGGAAGAGATTCTCAGAGTACTACAGCTGCATATTGTACAAGGAACCCTCTAACGTGGTGCATCATTAACTCCTGTAGCTTTTATTTTACATGAACACATTACAGCCGTTAACACAGTAAAGTTAAACTCTACAGACTCTGCAGCTAGTGAGTATCGTAAAGTGAGGGGTCAATGGACCATTTTTAAAATTGCCATTTTTCCCTTGCCAAAATGTAGCCTAACTTTGGAGCATTATTTAACCACCATGATGTATTTTTATGAATCTTAGGAATCCATATTGCATCATTCAAATGAAGATCAATTGTAATTTTTTTCAGACAGGTCTGAGGCTCTCTGTATGACTGATTCCTGAAGGATCCAGTATGATTGGATAGGAACAAGTAACTAGTGTGTGATCACTTTAGGAAGATGACACTTGAAAAAAGGCCACAGGCTGAATAGAGATGGCACGCCCCCATAGGGAAATAATTTAGCGAGTCCTTGGTTATTTGTAAATAAAGTTGCATCATTTTTGACAAGTACAAGATAGAAAGAAAAAGAACATCTGACCGGCATCTTTTCATTTCACCATTTATTTCAAGTCCAGCCAGCTACTTGCTTTTTCACATTTTCGTTTCCCCTGTCCTTTTCCAGGTGAAGATCCAGGGCCAGAACAAAGAGATGTTGGCCACCGCCTGCCAAATGTTTATGGGCAAGTCTGAGGCTGAGATTTCCAATATTGCACTGGAAACACTGGAGGGACACCAGAGAGCCATCATTGCCCATTTGACTGTGGAGGTTGGTGTTCTGTTATTTCCTGTAAAGGATTATTAAAATATCTATCCTTATCAAATGGATTTGCATGACATTCTCCGCCCATGGAAGATTGTTCAGAAGCTTTATGTTTATGACTCTACTAAGCTAACCACTAAGTGAATGCCCATATACAATCCTGAATATCTCTCTTGTCGTGTACAGGAGATCTACCAGGACCGTAAGAAGTTCTCCGAGCAGGTCTTTAAGGTGGCCTCCTCTGACCTGGTCAACATGGGGATTGGTGTCGTCAGCTACACGCTCAAAGATGTTCATGATGATCAGGTGCTTGATGTCTATTTGGGTTTATGTTCTGCCAGTACTAATGACAAAACCTGATGATCAAAGCACTTATTACTGGAGCGGCAGGACTCTGAGGACACACTCACACTTGGCCCAGATGATCTGTGCTGTGCTTTAGCGTGATTTCCCCCCTTCCCTTTCCCCCCCGGCCAAGGCCTGCTTGAGCTCAAATTACTTGAAACGATCCGGAACTCGACTCGATTGCTTCTTGATTATATGTCATCGCCCCTCCGAGTTTATTTTGTTGTCTAACTATTTATGAATATTTTCATCTGACCAAATCTGCAGTACCACCACGAAACCTTCGGCGGCATCTTTTTAAATGACCGTCGCGGGGAACAGTCGTACATAAACAGACATCCGTACCGCCGCCGATGCTCATGCTCGTACATGTTTATATGTGCTTTACTAGAACTCACCTGTCTCAACTAAGCCGCGGCCGGGAAGTGTGCCATGCCTTGGCAAAGGACAGTTGTACTCACACTGGTCAGATGAACTAGACTT
Source organism: Echiichthys vipera (assembly GCF_963691815.1). Taxonomy (NCBI): domain Eukaryota; kingdom Metazoa; phylum Chordata; class Actinopteri; order Perciformes; family Trachinidae; genus Echiichthys; species Echiichthys vipera. Next base: position 11,531,203 of record NC_139833.1, read on the forward strand.
TAGCCGTGAAGCATGCTTGGGCACCGACAAATGCAAAGTGTGATTAGGCCCTAAACTGTTGCTTTGAGCATGAAGGTTTTTTTATATGAAACTAAGCTTTTAGTCTCGTATGATTTCCTCTGTTACAGTAAAGCACTTAAGTGATTAATATTGACTCATCGTCTCTGACTCAAGACCCCCAACTGCTCTTTACATTAGTGCTGAATGAGGTCTGTGAGTGCTTCAGTGGTAAGCATTTATTTCTCTCGCTCTCTTGCAGGACTACCTCCACTCCCTTGGTAAAGCCAGAACAGCGCAGGTGCAAAAGGATGCCAGGATTGGAGAGGCTCAGTACAAACGAGATTCTGTCATGAGGGTAAAACAAGCGTCTTTGTTCATCTCTGTCATTCCACCTAAGTGCTCGAAAGTGAGAATGATCCTTAATTTGAAAAGAAATAACAACATATACCATTTCTGTCCTACGTTTTCTATCCAGGAAGCCCACGCGATGCAGGAGAAGGTTTCAGCTCAGTACAAGAATGAGATTGAGATGGCAAAAGCGCAGCGAGACTATGAGCTGAAAAAGGCAGCCTATGATGTTGAGGTCAACACCAAGAAAGCCGAGTCAGAAATGGCCTATCAGCTTCAGGTACAGTTCTTGGTCTGATCTTCTAGGGCTTGCTGTGTTTTTGATATGCAAGTGAAATGTTTGGCCTGGTCAGTGTCTTTATCGTCTGCACACCTCATCCACAGATTTTATTGGCTGGCTGGTCGGGTTTGTACCGATCCAGATTGCACCTAACCTGATTAATGGCGTTTCCTTTTTCCTCCTCTTCCGTCGTCAGGTGGCCAAGACCAAGCAACGCATTGAAGAGGAGACAATGCAGGTCCAGGTGGTTGAGCGGACCCAGCAGATTTTACTGCAGGAGCAGGAGATCATCCGTAAGGAGAAGGAACTGGAGGCCAAAGTGAAGAAGCCTGCTGAAGCAGAGAAATACAGACTGGAGAGGCTGGCCGAGGCACAGCGGTGAGAGCTAGAGCATAATACTGTTGTCTTAAACATCCATGAAACGTGAGAATCATGCGATGTGCATCCAAAACCCAAACAGCACAAAAAAGGATATAATTAAATATAAAAGCCCTTTAAAAACACTAATTTTTATCCCTCCTCAACCCTGGCAGCTTGCAGCTTATCATGGAGGCTGAGGCAGAGGCCGAGTCCATCAAAGTGAGTCCTTTCCTTTTTTTTCCTGATACACTCACATCTCATTTCCACTTTCCCTCCCTGTCTGTTAACTATATTACATTTACCAGACATTATTACTGCCAGGACATGTAGTCCTTCTATTGCAAGCCTGTAACTCTGTACTGCGTGCGTGTGTGTGTGTGTGTGTGTGTGTGTGTATAGATGAGGGGTGAGGCAGAGGCTTTTGCCGTGGAGGCTAAGGGCCGCGCCGATGCAGAGCAGATGACCAAGAAAGCAGAAGCCTTCCAGCAGTACAAAGATGGAGCCATGGTGGACATGCTGCTGGAGAAACTGCCACTGGTCAGTCTGAATCTCATGGATGAATTAATTTTTGATTATCAAACCTTAGCAAACAATAAGTGACCTTTTGTACGGCAATCATATACAATGTTGGGTTGATTAATACTTTAAATGTCTTGCATAGGTTTCACTGTCCTGACCCTTTCAGCTTCCCTCTTCACCACATTAATTCCTCTCGTCTTTCTTGTCCTGCAGATGGCAGAGGAAATCAGCAAGCCACTGTCGGCGGCTCAGAAGATCACCATGGTGTCCAGTGGCGGCTCAGAGGTGGGAGTAGCCAAACTTACCGGAGAGGTGCTAGATATCATGACCAGGCTGCCTGCCGCTGTGGAAAAACTCACCGGAGTCAACATTTCTCAGGTGAGCTGAAGCGTGTGTGTGTGTGTAAAGCCCTATTCGGATTGGTTTAATGTGGGGACGTAGGGTAAAATAGTCTTACATCAGGACATCTGTAGTATAAATGGTCAATTCGCAGGGGATTAAGAAATACCTGTATTCTACCAGAGGTGGAGGGGTTACTCAATTTACGCACTACGTCACCTCCCTGTCGCCATGTATGTGCTACATAGCTTCCTGATATCACAAAATTAAGTAAACAAGAAAAGTGAAAAGTGATGAGTGTGCCTCCAAGCGCCTCCTTGGTAAAAAAAAATATGTGGAAACTACATATAAAGGGGATATGACAGAATATCAACATATGTTTTACAGAGGGTCGTATTCGAACGTGACTAGTTTTCCCTGGGGTATTTTTTCCCGACCGTCCTACAGAAGGTGAAAACCGTAGTCATTTTTACTGACATTCTCTGGAATAATTACTGACATGGTGCATTCGGACAGGACTAAAACCTCTGGTAAAAATGACGTACCCCACGTCTCCACATAAAACTAATCCCATCTGAATAGGCCTAAAGGCCGACGTGAGACAGAACAACTGGAATATCTCAAGTTTATTCTCATTGACTTTGCAGGTTGGAGTGCCCGGCCTTGTGCATTAAGAAGAGAGGGAGAGAAGAAGTAATCAGGAGAGGTGTCGTCATTATTGAGACTAGGAGTTCCACATCTCCTCCTCGTGCCTATAACCACTGTAACGACTCTGCAGCACCGTAGTCTTGTCCGATCGTCTGTGTGCATGCATGTTTCACTTGTGTGTCTTTTTCTGGTTCATCCTCCATCTGAACAGGATTGTTTTTCGTCCTCTGTTATGTGGTTTCTATTCCATGTCCCCGACCTGAGCTGTTGTGCTCCGAGACATACGATTATCAATGAAGCTACCTTTTTTTTAATCAGGAGGCGATAAAAGTCTCCAAGTAGAAATTCCTGTCTGTATTGTTTTATACTATGCAAGTTTTTTTTTAATTCATTTTTTTTTTCATCTTAACTGCAAACAGCCTAATTTTCTCTGCATAGGGATTTCAATCAACTGACATTCATTTCTTAACTTTTAATGTAGGAAATGTTTATGGCTGTGAATTTTCTTTCTCTTTCAGTTCATTAAACGGTGCTCAGCTCTTTATTACAGCATCACCTCATAGTTGTGTAGAGTATCGTGTGCTGTAGAATTTTCTTTACACAACTAAGCTTAATGCTTATTTGCTCTTTGTCCACTTGTCTGTCATAAAGAGACAAAGTTTTTTAGAAGCTAAGTTACTGGGGCCAAAATCATCAGCAGAAAGATTTTCAGTACAAGGGGCAGGAAGTGGTTGATGGGAACGAGCTAAAGGGGTTTCCTGTAGAAAGCAACGAAAGTGTGTATTGGTGGCAGAAAAACATGGCTGACTTTTGACTTTGGCGCAGTGTTTTCTGTGGTCTGGAGCTTTTATATGGCGACAGTAAAGGACCATCACTGACTAACGAACTAACCTGCTGCTGTGATGTGCTTGCTGCCTGGAGTTTAAACTAACATACGGCGTATAGTATGATTCTTGTCTTCTTATTTGGTGTACGGATTTTCCATGAAATGTGATTCTGAGTATTATTTAAAGGTGTTGAATAACAGTTCAGCACCTCTTTTCAGACTCTTCTTAGACAGTGAAAACTTTTTCAGCTGCCAAGCCATATGCATTTTGTTACCGCTAAGTGCCTGGTTAAAACTCAACATTCAAGTCAAGTTGACTTCCTTACTTAAGCCTATTACACTTCCTGTCAGGGAATTTTTCCTCATATCCAGCTGAACCTAAGCCATCGGTCGTCACTAGCAACGGCCGTAGATAGACGCCAAATAACTCTCTACTTATGTTGTATGTTCCTGTGACTAATCCTTTACTTTCCCTAAAAAACTTGGTTGCATGTCTGTATTTTAAGTTGACATTAGTAATTAGGTGGCTTTGAAGTTGTACATTAGTCAAATATTCAAGATTTATCTGTAGTGAAATGTTCGTAGACATTAAAATATAGTTAAGTCACTGAAGCCTGTTGCTGTCTATTTTTTTCACACCAGCATGTTACTTAATTAAAGCGGCTGAAGTCACATTTAAGACACACGGAGCAGATGAGAGATGAACACGTCAACTGAAAAAAATGAATCAGCAAATATTTTAGTAATTAACAACAATCAAATATTTTCAAGTTCCACTTCTTGCTGCAGCAAATCTTCACATTTGATGACGAGGCTCCAAATATTAAGCTCTTTTTTGTATTTAACTATATTGTGATTTGAATATCTTTGGGTGTTGGACACGTTGTCCGACAAAAAAAACAAAGCCATTTGGAGACGTCCAAATTATGAAGGGTTCGTTGCACTCAATGTAATATTTTCCTGAAAATTTACCAATATTTGTGATAAAGCCTGATAATGTAATCACCTGACCAATTTAATAAAATGTCTGACTGATAATGTAATAATATTTTGGTCGATAATGTAATACCTTATTTGCCATCTGTTGTAAATTTACATTTCCAAACATTACATCAGTGTAAATGTTTTCAGTAAGTTATCATCACACAAACAGTGTTATACATTTTGTATACTTGCACACGTTACATTTCCACATTTCTGTCAAATTTATTACATCATCAGTTAAAAAAAAAAAAGGACGACTATCAGTAAAAATGTTATAATATCACTAAGGATGTTATTACACTATTGGTCAAGTTATTACTTTATTTAAAGAGGAAATGTTATATTGAATTCTTTCAGGAAATTATTACATCATTGAGTGCTACAGGGAATTGTTCTACGTTCTAATGTTAAACAATTAATCGATAGTGAAAATAATCGTTAATGACCGCCCTGGAGCACATCTCGATTTATTTGAAAAGGTTAACTTTATTAAAACATCTACAAAAATAGACGACAATGAATTACAATGGCATCAAGGTAGCAAGCATTCTACAGAGATACAGAAGACCCCCAAATGTAACAAAGAGTTTTCTATATATTAGTAAAGGAAATAACAATTCTGTCCTTAAAATATGTACATACCATAATGCTCAACCTCAAAGACAAAAAGGACGAAATCAGACATCGAGGAGTGTCTAAGTACATACAGAATATGTAAAAATATGGGCTTAGTTGAACTACAGTGTATCAAAAATGACTCAAATGGCACAACCATTCACAATCAGTAAACATGAATTACTTGATAATGTTGATTATCTCAGGACTGATTTACAGTGCTTTACAATCAGTAAGGTAGAACTCGTTGATTCTACTGCAGTCAGCTTAATGTACTAACATGGGAAAATGCTGAGGTTGATGTTGACATTCACACTAAAATCAGGACTCCCAGAATCCCCTGTTTGAGGAATACCTTAACTGTGTTTTTAGAGTACAGTAATGCATTTGGATGAGCGGGGACTGATTATTTGATGAGTGAACAAAAGAGAAAAAAAGGTTGTCATACATTTAAAATGAGATGAATTGATGGTGCCGTTCCATTTTTTTAAATATTATTTTACATCTCATGGTTTGGCAATGCTGCCTTATAGGGGGATGATTTAAAAAGGCAGACGGATTGTCCTGAATTTCACTCACTGCAAGTGAAATGCGTTAGAATCCACATCGACAGGAATCATATCAGGCTCCTCACAGAGTACAGTTTCATCAAGGCCAGAGATATGCATGTAGGATTTAAAGTGCAGTTGGTTGTGGAATTTTACATCTATCCTTTGTGTCTGGGTCGCAGCCACACACAAAGAAATTGCCAAAACACCCGATCAGGTGCATCTGAAGATGTCCCGTCCACTGTGTCGGCTGGCAGCATTGTCTCTCTGCTTGGAAAAGCCGTTCCAGTTTTTGTGTCACGCCTCATCGTCGGCGGCAGACACTCCACCCTCCGTGCCTGTTTCCTCAGGTTGAAGAAGTCAATTTGTCACCAGGGATACAGTTCATCGCTTTGTGGCTCAAAGGCGGGGTTAAAAAAAACTGCTTGGGCGCCAGTTGTTGGGAGCAAACTTGAAGTAATCGCATTGCAGAAAGGGGGCTGCTGTTGTCTGGTCCACATCACTTCAAATTAGTCCACAATAACTTTGACAGTCATGGATGTGGGTCTCTATATAAGGTTTTGGGGCTGAGATAGAGGATTGTTGTAGGGTCAACAAACATGGTGAAATCTTTTATCACCGTGTCTGGAAATCTTGTCAGAGACTTTTAGTGGATTATCTTTATTTATGTCTCAGATGGGCAAAAAGGGGCTGATGCCAGGAGTAATCTTACTGACTTAGACTGATTAAAATGTGTACAGTTGGTTATACATACTAGAAATACTAAGACAATCCCTGTGTGTGCACTTTCTTGTGTGAACGTGTTCTGTTCAGTCATATGCACCATCACCTGTTACCCTGCATGTAGCCTTTGAGATGTACAAATAAAAAAGCCATGAAACTTAATAACTGTTCATGTCCTAGTTTGCTATGGTCATAGTTAAGAGCATTTCCTGTCATTTAGCCCCTGCAGCTTCCTGTGTCATTAACTCTACAGCACTTAATCACCAGTCAAACAAACCCTGTTTGTATGTTAAAGTATCTGAGAAGAGAGAAAGTACCTATGCAGACTGCACCCACCACCAACCGCTGTGAAATGTAGCCCGGACTCTTTCCCGTCAAAAGCTGTGGTTAGTTTTGCCTTCGGGGTTGAGGGTCTGATGTGGAAATAAACCGAACCAGCGGTGTCTCAGCCCCATCCACCCAAAAAAAGTACAAATATAAAAGCGAGCAACCCACTCTCCCATCTCATCCGCTTCTGCTGCGCAGCACCTTCACCACATCTCCCCACCGCAGCAAAGGATGCGTAAACGTACAAGAGATATCCCCTCTTAGGGTCGTCTTTCCCCTTGTTGTGTTTTTCTCTTTACACCATGTTCATGGCGTCCTCAGTAAGAAAGGAGTGGATGTCAGCGAAGGATGGGCGGAGTTTGCAGTCTCTGTTCCAGCAGCTCAACATGAGCTCGTAGAGACCCTGAGGACACACGGCCGGCTTGCTCAGATACACCTGCAAGAAAAAGAGGGAGACAGGTGTTTGATCATTGAGACCTTTTTTCTTTTCTTTTTTTGTAATAAAGCCCAGGTTTGAATGATGAATGTGAGAAAAACCTAATAATTATATATATATAAATAATAATTGTAACAATATTTAATCATTATTTTATCATGATTACAGTATAATGTAAGCTATACTTTTGGTTTCTGGATTACTACTTGAGTTTGGTAATTTGATTAACATGTCTCTTTTAGTGGTTTTCAGAATAGGGATTTCAAATTTCACTTCACTAAATGCTCAAACAAATGAAAAGGAAGTGTGGGCCAACGATCAGCCACTAGGGCATAAATTAAATTATGAAATTCAACAAGAGACCCCGTGCGAAAACGGTTCAGGAAAGTGAAGGACAGCCTAATTAATCAGGAACAAAGTATTTTATTATCTGAATGATCAACTGAGGACTGATACTGAAAAGGCTGAGTGTTGTACCTGTCTGCCCTGGTCTCTGAAGAACTCCCCGGCGTTGTCGATGACTTGTTCATCTGTGAGGTTGGAGTACGGCTGCTCCTGACATACGCTCAGCATCTCCCACAGAGTGACACCGAACGCCCACACGTCACTGGCCGTGGTGAACTTACCCTGGGAGCACACAGTCAAACAGTCATTTTCAACATTAGAACATCAATCATTATCAATCTGCATCATTATCATAGGATGGAAAATTGTTGACACATGACACATTTCTTTTACATCATTATTGGGTTTGACAGATTTTCACATGTATTTATTTTTTATTGTTTATATTTGTAGTATTTGTATACACACAAAAGGCAAAACTCCACAAATCTTTTGCAAAATGAAACTCTACCTACAAAACGATGACATTAACAACAAAAAAACGATTTTTAAGAACCAGTTGAATGGAAAACACCATTTGTTATAAGTAGAAGTACCTACGTACAGCAGGCCATAAAATAAAACGTTATGAAATGTTATTGTACGCATGTTTTTATACTAAAATTGAATACACACAGATATATCCCCCAAATAATAGAAAAAATATACTGTATACAGTAAAAAAACAACAACAAAAATCTGACTGCATCCTGTCCCCATCACAGGCAATGATCTCCCTGGTAACCAAGCAGCGGGGACGTACTGCCTAGAAAAGTGAATCAGCCCTGAAAAATCTTCTACAGCTTCATCTGCACATGGTTACAGAAGAGGAAGAGGCAAACAGGGATTGTGCTTATAGATCTTCCATCACCAAGCAGAAAAAAAAACCTGAACCCCAAACGGTTGAGCACATGGTCTAACTTTACTTACTAACTCCTCCTGCTCTGCACCTCCCTCAAATGTTGGCATCCGTTGCTACAAAACAGATGAAGGCCCTTTGGACCTTTAAAGCTCCGACTGAACAATTGAACAATTGTCCAACGTGTTTGCCCATGTGAGAAGTCCGAGTGGATAGTAGGAAATTAAAAAAGTGTGGTTAAGAACTGCAAGCCCAGTGTACGGCAGGGTTTGGTCTTTGTGTCTCATCTACCGGTCTTAATGTGTAAACAACTGAGAAAAAGTGTAAAAGGAGCAGAAGAGGTTAAACAAAGTTACCCTGGATTTCTTGCCTCTGTGAAACCAAAACGTGTATTTCCTGCTACACTGACTACCATAGATTACAGTAAACAAGCTCCTGTTGTTGCACATACAAATCAGAAAAGAGAAAAAAGGGGAGAAAATCATATGAGCTCCTGATTTTGCAAAAAATTCCTTCTAAAGTGGTTTGTATTTTTGATAATGGAAACATGGATTTTGGTAATATTGATTTTTCTATTCAAAACTTTATGCAAGTCTTTAGTACTTAAACTCCAGGATTTTAAACAAAAATATGAAACAATAAATATAAGATACAGTATTACAACCATCAGACACACACACACACACACATTCCTGCCCTCTCACCATGAGTATACACTCCCAGGCCATCCAACGTATTGGCAGCACAGCTCTGCCCTGGATCCTGTAGTAGTCTCCAGCATACAAGTTCCTGCTCATGCCGAAGTCAGCTATCTTGATGTGGCGCTCACCGCCCCGATCCTCTCCGCTCTCGCCCTTCTCACCCCCTACCAGACAGTTACGCGTGGCCAGATCCCGGTGCACAAAGTTGAGGGAGGAGAGGAACTTCATCCCTGAAGCAATCTGGCTGGCCATGGATATGAGGGCTGGGTAACTGGGGGAGGGGATTGACAGATTAGAGAGAATGATACATAAATTAAAACTGTGACTGTGTGTTCATTTACGATTTATCTGTGTATGTGATTTGTGTGTGCACATTTCTCGTTTACCTGATGGTTGGGGTGTTGTGTGAAGGCCCCGTCTTGTCCAGAAGCACTCGGTGCGACAGATACTGGTTCAAATCTCCACATTCCATGTACTCAGTGACCATACAGAGGGGATCACTGCTCACGCACACTCCCAGCAGACGGATGATGTTCGGGTCCTTCAGGCGAGACAGGATCTTCACCTCTTTTAGGAAATCGTTCCTGCCAGGACGAAGAGGAGTGAAATGCATCAGAGAGATGAAGGGATATTGTACAGGAAAGGTGCAGAGGGAAACATGATGGTTTTAGGCCTGATGTAAAAAAATAAATAAATCACTTGAATCAACACCCCCCCACTTGCAGCTCTAGGTGGCTTTCCACCTCATTAATTTGTGTTACTCACTAACCTCCTATATAAACCTGTGGAAAGCCACTCTCAGCACATAAGCTCACACAGCAGGAGCTTTACCTGAGCAGTGCAAAAAGGCCAGAGAGCCAAAGTAAACATGCAGCTGGTGAAAAAAGTCAAACATCTACAAAACCACAGAGGCCCAGTTCTTTTTTGCTGGGGGACTTAGAGAGGGCTAAATGTGAGAAGATATTGGACTTGTCCTGCCCTGCGTCAGCTGAACAATAATGTCATGTAGTCCATTACCAACACACAAGCCTTATGCTGATACGACATGTAAAGGCCGGGTGCTATGAATTTGTCAACATCCTGCCATCTAAAGCAGTGGTGTCCCCTTTTCAGATGGTTTAATGGGAGGGATTTTAAGAAGCCTGATGTGTCCAGTGTTTCATAAGGAAAGAGCAAAAATGAGAGGAAAAAAAGTCAGAAAAGTTACAGAATTTGACAGGACAAAAATGTATTATTTTAATTTTTTTTCTTTCTCATCAATCGTCTAGTGACCACTCAGATTCATCCTGGGACCCCTGCACCAAATGTCAGCAGGGAGATTCTGAAGCCCAATGTAAAACATACTGTGTTCCTAAGAAATCTATTTCTAAGAATTCCCCGATACTACCATGTTTCTCAAGGAAGTCTATACAACTTCTGTTTGCTAAAACACCTCTATATATAAGCTATTCTGATATTCCGGAAAGCAGGAACGCTGCAGTTCAATGAACACATACGAAAGAGGAGAAGAGGAACAAAACTGTGAACCACACTGAAGCCAGGCGTGGCTGTGCAAGGTGTTACAGACCTGGCATTCTTGGAGGCGTCCGGGCGCAGGATCTTCACTGCTACCAGAAGAGGGCGACCTTTTCTCACATTGAAGGGGAACTCCAAGTTGGGCAGGTCCTGAGGGTTCTCGATTTCACAGAGGTGCACCTTTCACGGAAGAAATAAAGACATTGTTAAAGCGCAATCACCCCTGCACTCACCCAGACAAACACACAATCTTTTCAGGTCATTCCTCACCTCTCCAAACTGTCCCTCTCCCAGCTTCTCCTTGAAGATGAGACATTGGCGTTGCAGCTCAGGCAGCGGGGAGGAGTCAGCTCTGGGGCTTGAGGAGGCCAAGGCGGGCACGGCGTAGGTGTTGTTACCACTGACACCCTGCAGGCTCACGATGTCGGCCTCAGCGTAATGAGGGACGCTGGGAGGCAGTGGGGGAGACACGGGGGGAGACAGGGAGGGATATGGAGGGGAGCCAGGGTAGGGAGGAGGCTCCTCCTGAGTTGGGGGGAAACCTTTCTCCATGTCCATGTCCAAACCACAGGCTGCAGGTGAGGAGGAAGAGACAGAGGGTGGATAAAATGAGAGATTAGAAGAACGGTGTCATTAAAAACAGCTTTGTTTGGCATTAAGAATCACATGTTATCACACATTCAGACAACTTGTTATAAAAGGATAGTTTGGATTTGGGGGAATATCATAAAAGTAAAAATATCAACACCCATAAACATAAATTCACACTTCTCCGTGCAGAAGACTTAAAAACGTCAACCTAACAATAAAAAACAGGATACTAAAACGGCTAAGAGTTACAGAGATGGATAAAAAAATAATTTGAAACACTAAAATATAAGACACAAGTTATATGTGTATATGCTGGGGATTATTAGCACTTTCCTGCTTAACTCCCAGACCTCTGTTGAATCTTGTAGCAGGTATTAAAATCAGAAAAACAAAAAACTGAACTTCCTGTGATAGATGGGTAAGACTATTTTTTTATAGAATACAATTTTTTTCTGGGGCATTGTATTGGTCTCTTCTATTAACTTTTAAAGTGAAGTAGAATCTACTGCTGTACTCGCAGATAACATTTAGTGTTTTAATTTAACAAAGGTGTAACAACTTAACATTCAACAGGATCTTCCACGCGGCTCTGACAGCACATATAAGTCAGAGACTTGTGGGGAGTCTGGCTGAATACTAATGTGTTACTCCTTTGTCAAAATGATAATGCAGATAAAAAGAGCTTTCTAACCCAATGCACACACTGCCACAAACAAATTCTGCATTTTAAAGTAATCATCCAGACATTTTGTAAAGTATGTAAAAATACTTATAATATAATTAATATTTTGTTTTGACATGATTTTCCCACAAAAAAAAGTTTTTTAAAAAACTCCACTGCCAATGGGCGATATATATCAGGATATATAATGTTTCATAAATAGTCTATATGAAATACCAACATGGTAAATGTCTATTTTTGTATATTTTAGTATTTTGTTGAGTACTATAATACCTAGTATCTCTCATTTTAATAAGAACTTCTGTGCAAAATTGTGAAAGTGAAAGTGAAATTATAGAGAAGAAATACCTTTTTTGCAGCTATGTTTACATGCATGCACACAAATAGAGGGATGTAAAAACAAAACTGCACATGATATTCCTTCACTACTGACTGTGGATCACAATATCTTCCGGCACGATACAATTCCATTAAGAAATGAAAAATTATCCTATTGAATTATCGAACCCTGGCTGTCTGACATGGGTACACTGCAGTTTCAAGGCATGCAATGCTCAGCCACTGTGTTTGTATGTCTTGTAGCATATAAACACACAATATAGACATGTTAAGGTTAAAAATCTGAAGGGGAAAGGTTCTTTAATGTGTTAAGATTGATGCTGTATGCTACTGAACCCTTAACATCTACATTAATGCTTGTTTTTTAAAGTAGTGCCTTTCTGATGCCACAGGTACCCACAAGTTTTGAGTTAAGCTACAGTATGCTCACCATTGAACATATAAGGGCCAAGAAGACTACATCTACAGCCATGCTAACAGCTGTGAGGTTGCACTTATAGAAGCAGAGTCGCTCTAATTGCTAATGTCAGCATGCTAACATCCTCAAATACTTACAATGTTTACATGTTTTTGTTTAGCAGGTATACTGTTTACCATGTTAATCAAGTTTACCGCGGTTCATCCCTATGTTCCCCAGGTCCTATGTCCCATGTCGCATAAGCCTCTGCTTTTGCATATTTAATTCAGCATTTTGTTAGGGTTAGGGGTTACGGTCAGGGTTAGGGGGTAGGATCAGGGTCTACATAGGCCTATTTGCTGTGGAATTCTGCACTGATTGTGGGAAAAATAACAGACCGGGGAACATAGGACCTGTTCTGGGGAAAGTGGGGAACATCAGACCCTTTTTAAAAAAAGAGTCTGATGTTCCCCCGCTTTGTACCTTTTTTAAAAATAAGGGTCCTTTGTTCCCCCAGTCACATACAAAGCAGGGTACATCGGACCCTGTTAGCATGCTAACATTTGCCAATTAGCATAGAACACAAAGTATCATTCTCAGTCATTCTCTGGGCAATATGAAGTTCTGTACAACACAGTTGTTGAGATACTTCAGTCATGACCAAAGTGATGGACAGCCAGACATTGGCATCAACTAAGTTATGCTGGCTAAACAAAGGCATTTATGAGTGTGTTGGTCTATGGGTACTTTTGAAAATTTGTAAAATTCCCGAAATACCAAACTATCCTTCCAAGGTTATTTTGAGTGATGAGTGAATGAGAGTGACTAATTATGTTAATAACAGGAGAGATAAAGGTCAAGCATGCATAAAATCAGATCTGGGAAGCATTTCTTTGTGCAGTGACTGAGAGCCCTGGATAGACAGGTAGGGAGGCAGGTAGATAGGTAGAGAGGTAGGGGCCCCTCCTGACTGTGTTGACCCAGTCGGAGGTGTCTTACCCTGGGGCACATTGAGGCTCTTTTCCTGAGCCTGAGCGGTGCCGGGGACGACTAGGGGTCTCAAGCCTTTTCTGTGATCTGACAGGAGCAGGTCATAGGCTGGGTTGTTTAACAGCAAGGCTGGGAGGGTACACATAAACACATAAACAGGCACGGGACGAGGCGGGGTACACGCAGGAACCATGATCATATGGATAGCACATGACAAAAAATACACACACACACGCACCACAACAACCATTAGCATGACACAGTTAGCATATCCATTATAATACAAGGAAAGCACGAGGGGTTGCACTGAAACATGGAGCACAGAGCAGATGAGCAAAGCAAGAACAGTCAAAGTTAACAGAACTGTAAGAAACAAAACAAAAACCAGCGGATGAAATAATGTTTCTGTTAACTCGTGTTATTTCAAACTCACACAGGCGCCTCGTAAAGACGGCATGCAGACCTCCTGTGGTGCGATGCAAGTGAAGGAATGCTTTTCCCTCTCTTTACTCCTCTTTTTCCCCTCCCTCTTTCCTTTTTCTTCCCTTTTCCCAGAACAATAGCTCTTCTATGTGTCCCTCTCTGCGCTCTCTGGGCATCTTCCTGGAGGCACTCTTCCTCACGAGATGTTTGGTTTTATTTACTTTTGTTTGTTGTGGTGGTGAAATACTATGTAATGCCATTGTTTTATTGATATGCGCGCCACATCTTTTCTCCTTCAGCTTTCCCTTTTGCACGTAAGTTTGCTTATTGATACAATCAACAAACAGAGGATGTGACAGGACAATCATAGCCACGCAAACCACATACATGTTTGCAGAGGTTTAAATTCTGTACATATGGTAAGTTGCATTGTTTCATATTTTCCACTGACTCCAAGCCAACTTTGTGGGTGACTACAGATCAATCTCTGTCAACGTGTATTTAGCATGTGGTATGTTTTACCGCATGTCAGCATGTGGTATGTCACTCTGCTCATGTTCTATATCACGCTACTAAACTAAAATGTTCTGTTTTTTGCTCTGAACCGCTCTGCTCCAACAGAGACAGCAGATCCTGGCATATCTATAAATGCACTCCATAACTGTGTGCTCATATACGTGTGTTTGTAACTTACCTATGCTGTCTCTCTGATCCCTTGGCCGTAACAGAGCGCTGGGCTCTTGGTACTCTCCTTCTCCCTCTCTGTCATGGTCGCGGTCGTCGGGGAAAGTGTGGATCCGCTGGTAGCGGCTTGAGTAGCTGTGCGTGTTGTTGATGACCACGTTGTCCGACGGGACTGACAGGTGAACCCGTAGCTCATCGTTGGATAGACTACCCTGGGCCTAGGGAGGGCAGAGGTTTCACAGGTTATGCAGGAAATACAGTGTTCACTCAGTTGCCAGTTTATTAGGGAAAGCTAGGTCAAACTAATGCAGTCAAATACAGTCCTGCAATTGACCCTACATTTATGTTTTAGAGGGGTGTTGAGTCCACTACATCTACTATTTTGTCAAACCCACTTATATCAGTGAGTGTAGGGTAAATATTCCAACCTACACCTCTCAGCATAACACAAAACTCCCTCCCAACACCTCTTTAAAACAGTTTCAGCAAAAAACTGCATATTATTTCCTTCATTACAGGAAGGACTTATTGCAGGACTGTATCATACTGCATTAATTACACCTATCTGTTTAATAAACTGGCAACTGAGTGTAAATGCATCATTTAAATCACTAAAACAGATGGTGATCAAACTGTGGAAACAACATCTAATCTCTGTGCAATTTGAAGTAAACGTAAAAGGATTCCCACAGCATATCCAGATGGAGACGCAGTGGTACTCTGCCAAGAGACCGGCAGTTGTTATCTCGGCCTGCTATCAATCATTTAAATGGTTTAAAAGGGACAGTTCAGCCTAATCACACAAGAAAACATTCTCTCACTTAAGGTTATTTATTGTGTAGAAAGTAGTTACAATGAAAGCTGTTATCAGAGAGATCTATTGAGTAACTGGTGCACTGTTTCTGAAAAAGCAACTAGATGTAGAGCTTTGAGCAAACACTTAATTTACCGTACCTCCATTGTACTGAGGGTGGTGAAAGAAATCTTAGAGATAGATGTTCCAGAGGTTTGTCTACTAAAGCTCAAACTGTATGGCTAGCTACAACTCCATCCATTCATTATCTATCGCACATTCACACCTAATACCTGCATGTTTTTGGACTTAAGGAGAAAGCTGGAGAAACACAGAAGTACATGCAAACACAGAAAGGGCCCAAACTGGCCAGCGTGTTCAAGCGTGTAACCTCCTTGCTGTTATTAGCAACAGCATAAAGGAGTGGCTGCTTGAAAAATGTACAAAAACACCACGTGTTCTCAATGTGGACTCACCTTCCCCAGTATCTTTTTCCAGTACTGCCTCCACAGAATGACAGCTATCACAGCCAGCAGCAGAAGGATGATGCCCACCAGGCAGCCAATCAGAATAGCTGTATTACTACTGTCGTCCTTGGCTACAGGAAGCCCTGCTCTGGGAGTGTCTGCATCTACAAGGAGAGAAAATACAGGTGGAAATGTTGGGTGTATGTTTGTAAGCGTGTAATAAGTTTGATTGTTCGAAACGTGGTGTTATTTGAAGGTCTTATTGTGTCGTACAGATTACTATGCAAAACTGTCTATTCCTCTGTTTTTTATGACATGCTGGCATCAGGCTGGCATGAGTTAATGCTCCGTTCAGTCTGTGAGCATTGGATCTGTCAGCGCAGTCACGCACTCACTGGGGTCACACACAACACCATTGTTTCGTCAGGATTATTAAACATCTGATGGGGATTGTCCTTGTTTGTATGCACCCACTGCGCTCAGTCATACCATAGGGCTTCTCGCTGCCCGCTGCTTTGAGAACAGAATGTGAACACTGTTTTGCTTCAGCTTTTGTATTAAGATATTAAATCAGAATCATCCAGTTATTTTTTCTCCTTGGAGGATCGAATGTGGCATGCTATCTGAACAAGGTACGGAACTGTACTAAACTCTTAAAAAACAGAATTAGTTTGGAACAAATAAATTAAGTGAAAAAGAACAAAAACCGGCACACATACCCCGACGCTTGTATGTGTATATACAAATATAACCTGCAGGAACACAACTTATACACACACACACACATACATTGAGAAACCAAAGATTTACCACATTGTCACAACAGGAAACAACCCCTTTCTCTCCTTCGTTCTGTCAGTTCAGCACCACGCGGGTGATAAATAAACCCAAACAAAGCCGTTCAACCACAGCCAGTAACATGGACAAAGCAACATACATGCCACTGAAAACCATTTCCAGCTTTTTAAAAAGCCTGTTATTGTTTAGCTGCATAGAACAGAGCCACTTCCCAGACAAAACATGCAGATTGTGAGACCGCAGGAAGCCAAGTTGTTGTTGTACATAAATATAATGTACCATAGCTCTGCTAGTGTTTTTCCTACAGCTGTATATCTTCAAACCCAGGGGACAGAGCCCAGTGCCAAAGCCTGCCCCTGAAAGCCCTCCTCTGTTATACTTCATACTCTCCACTGAGCAGTGGGACAGTTTTAAGATGCTGGAGGAGGGCCAGAGTGGACGGAGCTAGTTCCCGTCCCTTGGTTCATCCGCTGTCTATTTTTTGTTTTTTAATTTTTGCTCTCTCACCTGACAGCGTCCAGTTACCAGTGGTGTTCGTCATGAAGGGGGTGGTGGTGGTGGTGGGGGGTTCTGGAGGAGTGAGGGATGGACAAAGGGGGAATGTATGAGAAGAGAAGTGGTGAAGAAATAGAAGAGGGTGATGAGGAGAGGAAATCATGGATAGCAGGATTCTGGCTCATTTGGATTTCACGACAAGATCACAACAACTTTTGAAAAGCCAGACTGAGGCAGTAAAAAACTTAAAACATTTGGCCTTTAATCTTAAGCCAGATTTCTCCTGCCCTTTAAGCACAATGCAATCTGCAAGAGAAGTATGCGGTGTTGACTTTTCAGCAAATGTTGGGCTCAAAGCCTAAGGATTTCAGAGCTTGTGATAAAGAGGGAGGCTTGTCAGATGCGGGCCTCCTTTGGCACTGCCTGCCTTTGGCTCTCCTGAGACACACAGCTTAGACACACTGCCTACATGCTCGCACTCATCACAACAGAAGAGAAAGAGACGGGCACAGAGACTAGAGGTGATGAGGGAGGAATTAGGGGGAATTAAGAGAGGCAGGAGAGAACAGTAATGTAGATGAAGCAGCATGGTGGGTGATGAAAGGGGGACAACAGAGAAAGGATGGCTGGTGGAAAGAAAGATAGAGGAAGATGTGGGGATGAAGATGAAGAAGAGGAACAGCAGGACTCACCAGATGGGCCAGAGGTGTTGTTGGCGGAGCTGCGGCTCGATGTGGGAGAGGAGGAGGTGTGGTTGACAGGAGGTGGAGAGGAATCGACTGAAGGGATCTTGGGAAGATTAGAAGGAAATGAATCAGTCTCTGTGACATCCTCCTCAAACGGCTCTGGATAATGAGAAAAAGAGAAAGAAGGGACGGGTCAATCTAATGAAAATGGATAATATTTAAATGCTTAGAGGGTTTAGATATTGCACATACACCATCTGGTTGTCCTCGGAAGATGGGCAACATGTTTGTTTGGCTTATTTGTAGTATATACTGTATGTTGGTTTATGTGTATGTTTATGTGTCTACTTTCAGTCATTCAGCATCTCTTTGTGGTTGTTTTGCGTTGTGTCATCTTAGCAACATTCTGTGAGTCTGGGCCCCTAGACCTGTGCCTGATAGACGCGTCCACGGAGGCGCTATGTAAATACTGTGAAAGTATCAAAACTCTCAATTGACAGAGAAAGGCACACAAAGGGTGAATACACGTATATTCAAACAGGCAGTGTGAGAATTTCCTTTTTTTTTTAACATTAAAGCATGTCAACCTGTTCGAGTAGAAACACAAAATACAAGCACAGACCTGAAAATGAGCAGAATATGGGACCTTAACAGTGACATCAGTTGTTTTACAAAAATTGCCTTGTTGGATTGTTCTCTAACCCACAGTATGTCACCCAGGTACATTCTGGTAGCAGAGGATCCAATGTAAGTCAGCTCCTCTGTCACACAATAGGTAGTTTTGATGGTGTGCACTTCAGTCTGCAGCCTTAACCCTGTCTTTCTGTCAGTGTGGAGCCGTTGAAGCAGACCAATGTTGCTACTGGTGCGACAGTTCTTGCGTGTCAGTTATAACCAGTCTGGCACGAGTCCAGCATCCAGACATGCCAGACCACTGCTGGGACGATTAATTTTAGCTATCTGAGTGGTGTGATTACTGAGCACTTTGCTTATCCTCATCACGCTAAACCTGACAGTGTTTTTGAGTAGAGAGGACAGTTAAATTAGTCACAACAATCACAACAAAAAGTTGGAGAGCAGCAGAGGCGTCCTCTATCTGACTTCCAATCAGATATGCATAAATCCTATCTTTACAGAAGGGATTGAGACCACCTTTGTGTTTGCTGTGTGGGTCCGTTTCAGCCCTCAAACAGGTAGATAACGAAGATAAGACAACAGATGAAGGGAAACCGGGCATTTTTTTTCACACTTTCTGATTCTGATCAACTTTAAAATGAATTAGGAGGGTATAAAGAAAAACTAATTTCTGTTGGATCCCTGGAAGAGACCAAACACGGTCCTTGTCTGTAAATCTGATACCGTAAATCAATTAAAAGAACACAGCAAAGGACAAAAACTTAAACAGGATTCTGTAACAGTAAGTCTGTAAATCTAGCTCATCAGGGTTTCACTTGACTTTTCCTGGGAGCATTTTCAAGGAATACTGATTGGACTTACACCCACAGTACAACAATCCTTTTCAGGTATCTCCTTTCCTGTTGCGGCTGTCTATATTTAGCTATTGTTTGGGCGAAGCCAAATCTCCCCTGAACCTCCACAGCAGTGCCAGACATAGTTGCTAGGATATGTGTGACGTAAGTGCAAAGCCTTATAGAAGCAAAACTGCCTGTTGGAGCCACAGAAAGACATGTTTCACGTTTAAAAGAAAAAAAATTCTGTTTCATACCAGAGAGGAAAGATATCTCGCTGATGAGCAGCCAGCGGTCAGCAAAGTAGAATTTGCAGCGGAGGATCTGAGCCGGCCGGCCGCCCAGTGGGAGGGAGATGGGTCGTGAGGAGGGGTCCTTTAGATCCTCAAGGGGCACGGGCAGGGTGAGTTCAGGGGACCAGGGTTGGAGGATGCCAGACTTAAAAAGACACTCAACCTTGCTGAAGACTCGCACACCCTGAGTGTGGCGGTTGTTACTGTGCACCTAGAAGAGGGAGGGATGTGAAAGGAACAGAAAGAGAAGGGATGAAAAGATGTTAGAAAATCCTTTAATTAAGTACCAACCGGAATTAGCAAACATCTGACAAACCCAGGGAAAGTTGTGGCTTTAATCATTAATTATTTGTGGAGCCACAATGAGATAGACTTAACGCACAAAATTAATGACACATTCTCATCCCGTTAGACCGTAATTGCTTTGGCACGACTATTTGAGTCGAGCAGGGCTACCAATCAAGCAGACTTAAAACCCAGAAGGGAAAAGGAAGGATGTAGGAAAGGAAAGTGTGTAACAGAAGACTGATGGAGAAGAGCAGATGATATATCTTTTCTGTCTTTACAAGCAGGGAAAGGCCAAAGAGAGAAGAATCCATAAAAGCTGATCTAATATATGAGGCGTCATTGTGGCTGGAAGTAGGAAGAGGAGATTGAGGAAAAGAGTGAGACGGACGTGGAGGAAGATGGAAGGTGTTTAAATGAGCGAGCGAGAGGTCAAAACTATAGATCTGAGAGATAGAAAAGTAAGGAAGAGATGAGGGGATGTTTTCTATTCCTCCGAGGTAGAAGGGATGGTGCAAAGGCTGCTCTGACGGGGTAAGCTTTTAACCTTACACTTATCGCAAGGCCAGCCACTCTAACCTAACACACACGCACGCACACACACAAAGAACAGCTGCACCACAGGCTGAGTTGACGTGTGACTGATTCTATATGGAAGGGGATATAATGGGGGGTATATATTGTATGTTGGTGGTACAGGTGGGGGTCTTATAAGTCAACAGAACCAATGTAATACAGTACTCCTTTAGGGAAATCAGCTCCAATGACCTGCACAAGGCTTAATTTGAGAGCATAACATTGCATTCATTATGTTTCGCTTGTTTCGTCATAAATCTAACCTACATTCACAAGTTTCCTCTGATCTTTTTGTTTCTTTTCTCCGTCTTCCACATGAGCTTACAAAGAAGTGGTTTTAAAAAATTCCCAAAGGACAGAACTGGATCCTTACGAAGGTAATTCAGAGTGTCCCCAGTGTGTTAAAGGTCCTGTAGGAAGTGCAGGTTATGACGAACAAAAGGTCAAAGAGCAGATGTTCCTTTGAGAGAGTGATTAGGTGCAGGTTAAGGAACTACAGAGACAAGTGAAGCCAGAATTAGGTTCAGGTTCCCACTCTTTATTTATTTGACCTGTGTGTCTGACGTATCCGTTCTGCCAGGCCAGCATAACGGTGTATGTCAGCTGAGGTTAGTGAGGGTGAACCACTGGGGAAAAGGCAGGAAAAACAGGATATGCCTACGAAAAACACATGGAATACCGCTGGGAAAGATTTTTAAAAGGTAACTGAAAAACACTAGAATAATAATGAATATGTGAAGAAGAAAAGCTGTGAGAAAACATTGAGAAATTTTGGATCTTGGTCAAAACCAAACCTCTGAAAGATTAATGTCACTTCATAACAGTGACTGGGGATTCACACTGTTCAATATGCTTATGTATAGGGTAAATCCCTCCCAAACCGACATTCCAAGCTGCGTCCAACCAGGCAACACAGTTATAACTCAAACTGGGTTGCTTCATATTATCATTCTCCCCTGTCACTTCACAAACTAACCCCAAAAACCACACAGACACACAAAAATACTCTGATGCAACTCTGTGGCACCAAGAAAGCCGAGCACAGACACCCTGTCCCATGATAAACAATGGCACATTAAAACTAATTAAATGGCTTCAGAGCGATTCCAGAGAAAATGTTGCTTCTCTCTGTTAAGATGGCAGACACATAACTCTGCTGTTGGAGCATGTTTTGAATGGTCGTACTAGTTGGAGGTGCTGATATTTCTAAGGAATTTCATCAGATGCTAAAAGAAAAAATCAGCCTAATGTCCTGCCATAATCACAATGACATGCTTATCTTGTGCTAATGAAGTAATTAATTAACAAACAAGAGTTTGTCTTCACTTACCCTACAGGAATTATTTATGGGATCTCATTTGAAAACATAAAATCGGTTTTACTTACTGACTTTTAGATACAGACAGAGAGAGAGATAGAGAGGATCGAGGGTCGAATCAAGGACGTTGCAATTAAGGTACAGTGTGCATCTTAACCACTATACAACAGAGATGGCCTGTGTACTGTTCTAACGCCATTGTTGCACAGACAAAGAGATCCCAATGGGATAACGTCCGGCATAACACTCTCTGACATTCATTTACACACAACAGATCGCAAGAAAGATCTGACGGGAGAGAATGAATGTGCATAAAACATTACAGTAGATCCTGCATAATCTCTGGTTTTTGGTCAAACCGGCCTGCAGTGCCTCGTAATCCACATTAGAGCATATTTCAGCAATATCCCGTGAGGACACAGACCGGAAACTGGAGGCTTTTAGCCTCGATGACATCTCTGATTTACAGGCACCTTCATGCTGTCTGAGGTTCCAGTGGGATAATAACTTCCTACATACCCTCTTACATCAGCTTACACACAACATCACATGCGCCATCATCACACAAACTTTAACTGCCTACCTGCATGTTGTGGAAGACACGTGGTTTCTCAAAGTGGAACTCAATGTCCACGCTGCCTTGCCCGAGGGCTTCCCGGCTCCAGCCCAGGTAGTCATACCCAGGCCACACTCTCAGCTCTTTAGTTTGTATGAAGTCGTCTCCTCCCAGGACGCCGTCGCACAGCTGACCCAGGCCTCCAAACTGCATCCTGCACACACACGCAGCATAGTATGTCATTTTCTGTTCACAAATGTATTCATGTAACTGGCATGCAAAGATGCATAAATTAGCATATGTACATGCATATATGTACATGCAAACTCTCACACACACACAAACCTGCTACAAAAACGTCTGGATAACATCAAACGCGTTGGCTCGCCCATTAGCAACAATTTTCAGCACCATTACCCACACAGCCAATGTAAGTGTGGACCCCTATAAATTTCACCCCTCCTTTGCTCCCTTCTAAAACATTATGACCAGGAAACACGCCTCAAATCCCTGAGCAGCTAAAAGAAAATAATGTTGTTCCCTTTTGATTAGGCACACACCAAAATAAACTTTCTAAGGAAGGATTTAGCGGAGACCCCATTTTAGTGCTAACAGATGCGATGAGTGCTGCAGAGTACATTTTGGTATTCCACTGATCACTCGACATTGTTGACCGTGACACTTGGGAATGTTCATTGTGATCATATTTGCAAAATAACTGTTTCAATTTACACTCAAGGCCGCGTCTGTTTCATCATGTAGTTCCATGAAAACCAAATACAAAGCAGAGCAGTTAATGGGAAGGTATGGAGATGAGATACATACTCATGCATGGAAAGGAAATTGGTAAGAGTGCTAGGCTGAATATCTTACCCTTGCTCAGTGCTCCCATCATAGGTAGAGTCGTTAAGATAGACAGGCATGCCGGAGAGGTGCATGACATGACCCACCGGAGCTGTGTAAGCCTTTAACCCATCTGAGTGACAGAGAAATATGTACAAATATTATGAAATACCAGCCATATGATTGTTAAAAAATAACCTTTTTTGTAGTTCTCTATGTAAGAGACAGATCTGCACAAGCTTTTTTTCATTTTCATCATGAGCAGTGACACGTTCGACTGAGCCAACATTATACCGTAATCACCGCCGCGGGGGGAAGGCCACAGCTGCTTATAAAGTAGTAAAACAAACTGAGAGGTCCGCTGATCAGGCCCACTCAGTCCCAGCCACCATTAACCGGTGAAACCCAAGCCCCTTGCTCCAATATACAGCTAATCAGCCCGCTCCCTGAGAAGAGAGGTGACGTCAGCAGCACCCACTAAAACCCGCCGCTCTTCTACCCATAATAAACAACGCTTCATACAGGATTTACAGTATGTGTGCAGTATGCTCTACTTGCACATAAATATATACTGTACATATAAATGATATACTGTATACACATAAATGAGTGTCTTTGGATGAGATTATGCTCCTAGATGTGTGTTTTATATATGCATGAGAGAGAGAGAGAGCAGGTCCAAACTGAATGTAAAAACAATAAACACAGGAAAGACACTGTGCTAAGGTAATATCTGAAACGGGATGAGATGAGAGGCAGTGTGTAAAACTTGACATTCCATAGATCCTGTATAATCTCTGTCTTACGGACGAACTGAGCGGCACTGAATTCGCCTTTGAGCGCATTTGTAGAAAGATGGTCTCCCCGAAGACACAGACTGGGAACTGGGCTTTTAGCCCCTGTGACAGTTCAGATTTACAGGCAGTCTGATGCTGTATGAGGGAGGTGAATGGGGCAGGAGAGGAGGTGAGCCAGTCATAAATACTCAGCTTGTCAGTGTTGTGCTTCGGGGGAAACGTGGAAGCCAATACAATTTATCACTGTGTGGCTTCTTTTATCTGGGAAAAATCTCAGCAGGGGGCTGTTAATTTGATGCAATGCCCCAAATCAAAGCACGGGACGTATGGCCAAAACACGCATTTGTAATCATTACCATCGAAGAAATCCCCCTTTTGCCATCTGATACAGGAGTAAATCTAGGATGATAGTGAAGTTAGTCACCTTCATGTGAAATGTGATCTGATTTATCATGGTCTGGAGGGCATGCCTCGGAATAAACAGACCAGTTGAATATTTAAGTAACCATAAAAGAAGGGACATTCTGCATCTCTGTAATCTCTTCATGTCTCTATCACCTCCGCACAAACACTTACCGTTCCATACACAACCATAGAGCTCCACCCGAAGGCACACACTCATAACCCGGTCAGCCAGGGGGTAGAAGCGCACCATGCGGGCCACTATGGGAGGGCCAAGGTCTTTCAGCACAACATCATAGGTGTTCTCATTTCCTGACACCACCTAAGGGAGAGAGGTACAGATATCCAATCACACAGTACATTGCTTGTCTCCTCTGTTATCTGTGGCGTTGAATGAACCTCGCCTCAGGGCTATGACATTTTATTAAGTGTGTCTTCAAATTCTATTAATCTAGTGAGAGCTCAAATGAACTGACATTTTTTTTAATACACGAAGGTGTAAAGGATTTAGAGAGTGAGCCCCGGGCAGTATTTGTATGAGCAGCCTACACCCAACATTTACATTAGCTTACAATCTCTGGTTGCTTGGCAATGCTCTGAAATAATAACTGAAAGGGGAACAATAACAGTACGATTCCCTTCCCGAAACGCCGGCTGTTGGAGGTCTAAATTCCCATGCTATCATGTAGTCGTGGCGCAAAACGCAGTGCAGAACTTATCACCAAAGAAAATATTGGACATTTACCAAACACAGTAAGATTCCTCTATCTGCACAAGGTAACCCATTCATTGCATAGTGTTGAAAACTCAGGCAGTCAAGGCCGCTTTTGCCTGAACAAAAAAGTTAATGGACAAAGTTGAAATGGCGCAATGCCAAACTCCCCCACTTGCCAATAAATACTTAATAAATCAAATGCAGATGAATAATACAGCCCTCTGTGTTTAACAGCATATCCATATTAAACAGCCACATCATATTGAGCTGTTTCCTATCAATAATCGAGCATTAAACTCAACTCCTTGATTTCCCCCAAATTCATTTAATGACATTGAAATTGTCACTTTTCTTCATTTGTGTACACATGAAAGGGATCGTTGACTCCAGCTCGGTTGTAACAGACAAATCAAAAAAGAACCCGCTTACTTCCTGGCCCCATCGGTCCTTCCAGGTGATCCATTTCAGTCCGTCTCGGGAATAGCGGAGCCGATAACTGCGGGCAAACTCCTGCCCGTGCCCATCGGCATGACGACCCTGGGTACCAACCAGAGCCAGGAAGTGGAGTTTGTGCAGGTCCACCTGCAGGATACAGGAAATACATCATCAAAACACACACACCACTTCCTAAAATATTGTCAAGCAGACTGAGATAAAGATAAAGTAAGGAGATTAAGAAAATACATAAACAACTGAATGTGTTACACTTCTAAATGTTGGGTATACTAAGAGGAGTAGTAGCTTGTCACAGTGCTAACCTTGGGCCCTATAAAAGAGGGTTGTGAACTGGCCAGATACATTGTAGATTATGCAGTTCTATTATTTATTCCATCCTGCCGGCACAGTCGATCTATAGTCCTGGTTGTGTTTGTTATGTTTGCATAAAAGCACATGTGGGCATAGCTTGCTAACCTGCTAACATATTTCTGGTAATTGTTATTATGCATACTGTCAGCATTCAAATCAATTAATTTATTACATTCAAATTAATGTATTAGTCATATGCAACTTAAAGTGAACGATTGTTTCCTGAGGTCTTATCCATACTGTGTACTGGTCCAAACTTCTAAACAGGAAGGGAGGTGGACTTTATAGTAGAGAGGAACTCAGACTGTACCATTTTGAGTACAGTACAGAAGGAACAGTCTGTTTATAGAGCCCAAAACAACCTACATTATTAATATTTCACTGAACTGATTATACACACTGCCACTTTGTTTTGTCCATGGGAGGGGCTCTAAAGAATGGCCTTGAGTGGATTAAAGCTGTTATTAAATCATCAACGTTCTAAAATAAGCCTCTTAATCATAAAACTTAATGTTAATCTTTCAAAAACCTTTACAACAATATTTATTGACCACTAATTCCAAATGTAACTGTGCAAATCACAGCAGAGTGAACAGATCATCTGACCTGAAGGTACTCTGATCCACTGGGGAAAACGGCTCCTGCAGGACACCACGCTCCATCCCCCTCTCCAGTACTCAACCTGCGAGCAAAAGAGGCTCATTAATGTTAGATAACGAGAGAAAAAAAAAGTTAAAATAAAAATGGAAAAGTTCGCAAAATCCCAGTCCCACACTGAGACATTCAACTGCAGGGATACAAACACACCCACAACAAGACTGACTACATCAAAACCCACAGTGCTGGCAGCACGCAGGGGTACAAGTGAGGATTCAATACAAAGAGTCTAACCCTTCTCTATCAGCATAGTTACTGACTCCACAGCAGCCAAACACTCACATGTAAAGGGGGCTATGTAGTCTGAAAGAGAGAAAAAACTGGCTATGGCTAAATGCACACAGTAGGGAGTAGGGAGGGAGGGAGACTGCAGGAAAATACAGAGAACACATGAAGAGAGGAAAAGAGATGAAAGGGGCAGAGTGAAAATGAATAGCTCTTCAAACTTCACGAGATCTGGTGTAGAACGTCAGGACCAATCTCTACCTCGGGCCTGCCACGACCACACACACGGAGCATTTAAAGATTTTTACTCAGTGTGACCTTTCTCAATCCAGCCTGAGAAGAAAAGCCCATACTGCCACCACATATTGGCCACATAAGGACCACAAACTTGGCTTGGTGCGTTTGTGATGTTGGATCGACTCCTAGGAGCTTTGGAGCAGACGCCAGGCCGCCACCACGGTCTGACCACTGTGAGGGCTTCTCTCAAAATGAAAGCTGCTGCTCAGACCGCCAAAACAAATCACTGTATCAACTAGGTCACACTGACAGTGGCGCTAGTATTTCAATCTGTCCCCTCGGTGGGTGAGATCATGCAGACGGAAACCGCAAGATGATATCAACACATTAGTGCTCTGCAAAGTGTCCTGTAACGGAGGAGGGCGGATGAGGGAGAAGAGGATGAGGAGGGAGAGAGGAGGAATGTGGCTGGGCAGAGTTCAGTCCCCCGTGCACCAGCCAGCAGGATTAACGTTACGGCACGCTGTTCTGCCAAGTACCTAATTTTTCTCCCATTTCTCTCGGCCTTTCTTGCTTCCTACCTAAATACCAGCCAGCAATTCATTCCTCTTTCCTTGTTCTTTATTCTCTTCCTCCCTCCAACTCTCCTCCTCCACCCCCTCACACCAACACGCTGATATACTGCCTCAGAGTAATAACATCCATCCCTCCCTTAACACAACACCTTGCCACAAACCCTGTTTTCAAAATTAATTTCTCTACAGCTTTCAGCGCACCATCGCAGTGATCCACCTTTCACTTGTTTTCTTTTTTTCCCCTATGTCTGCTGTGCTCTCTCCTTCTCTCTCAGTGTCTCCCTGATGTCTCTTAAAAAGGAGCTTGGGCTAATAATCATTTCCACATGGTTTGACACTCAGCCAAGAGACCCAGCCCTTTACAGACCAATGGAGACAAATGAGCACACAAACACACACACAAGCCCCCCCCCCCAATCTCCCAATACATGGCTTTAGCATGTTGGAGGCCTAACTTAACTAACGCTCTTGTGTATCTGACTTCACTGCCAGACAGACATGGTGGTAATATGATTACCCAGGGTTTTACAAAGACACACACTATCATCTTCTAACATAATCTAATAGACTTGGACAAGTTACTTAATCGTGGTGCCAACAGACTGAAAAAAAAGGCATGCACACAGTGCATCAGTCCACAGTTACTTGTGTTGCTATGTTATTCATTTTACT
This sequence comes from Echiichthys vipera, assembly GCF_963691815.1. Lineage (NCBI taxonomy): Eukaryota > Metazoa > Chordata > Actinopteri > Perciformes > Trachinidae > Echiichthys > Echiichthys vipera. Next base: position 11,559,387 of record NC_139833.1, read on the forward strand.
GTTACTTGACTCAACGTTTACTCGCCCCGAGGTACGGTAAGTTCAATACATACAATAGTAGTTATTTTGAAGAATACTCAGTTACAAGTCACGTGAAATGCCCAATGGGATATCCTGGCCCTTAGTGTTTTAATGTCAACCCTGATAATTTGACCAAATCACCATTTTGTTACATATAACATATTCTACTGTATATGAATTGCTAAAAGTACCAACCATCTCAAAGTAGTGATTAAGATTTCTTTATAAGATGTTTTCTAAATGGACTGAAAGGTTTCAAGCCAAATTCAAAGAGCTGTAACTGTGGTTTTGCATGGTTTAGTTTACTACAAAAGACATACGCTTTACATCACATGCAGCTAATCGTTTTACAAACAAGCTTTAGAAATTTTAATGTACTTTTATTGCTGTTCCAATGGTATCCTTTCATTTCTGTAAGGTATGAACATCAATAAGCCCTCTTAAATCTCTGAAACTCTGCACTGCTTTATCTCACACCAACAAGCGAATGGCTGCCAGGAATGGTAGGAAAAATGATTTATGAAAGCTATAACTGCATGGCACGCATCCAAAATAAAATATCATCTCAATTGTAACAAAACAACACAAATATCTATCAAGTTATCACCAGCTTAGGATGTCTTTTGATGACCTTCAGTGGTCTGTGACATCACTGTTGGGTGTGGTTACAGGTGCAGGAGAGCAGCAGTTCGGCCGGGTGCTAAGTTGCTTTTTAAGCAGAATTACAGTTTTTAGCACGGGAAAAGTCACTTGGTACTGTGGTGGGAGTAATGTAATTAGTAACTTTCTATCCCGTCACATGCTGCTGGCGATGTCAGCACCTGTGCTTTAATCACACAGTAGCAGGGGTAGGTTGGACTTGTTGGAGTCCTGCACCGGTACCTGCTAAAATTTAGGGGTAAAACATATGTCTCTATTAATTCATGGGCACGGGTAAATTTGAAGTAAATGCAGACGGGCAGCAGATGACAGATGTCTGGAGAGAAATCGTAAATTAAATGATTATGCATTATTACTTCAAACAAACTGGCACTAAGCTTGACTGAGATCAGTTCCCAGCTTCTGCCTGATCCAACAACTGTATCAGGCAGACTGACAAAATATAGAGGCCGTTTGACAAAACATTATTCTGGAGCTGGGGATGCAGCTGACTGGCAGCAACAAGGCAGTCACTTTGGATATGTGGACGGATGATTACTGCAAAAACGGTTACGCTGGGGCCCCCAGGTAGCTCCCCTGGTAGAGTGGAGGGCCCCATGTACAAAAAGGCTGAGTCCTCATAGAGCAGGCCGAGGTTCGAATCTGACAAGCCTCCCTTTGCTGCATGCCATCCCCTTTCTTTCCTCCTTTTCTGCCTAGCTTGAGCTGTATCGATCATAAAGGCAAAAAAGACCCAAAAATAATCTTAAAAACAAAAATCGGTTATCTTTTTGTCACTTAGCATTATATTAACGGGTCCTGTCTGTAGATAGGTAACGGGTCAGTTCTAGTAGCTTCTAAGCTTAAGGGGGGAAGGTTTGCAAAACTAGACCCGTGCAGGTCTGTGCCATGATGGCTTGTACAACAACCGACAGTTGTAATGTCTGATCACATGTGGCGAGGGGCTTAGGCATTGGAAGGGGACTAACAGCCAAAACCATGGTTACTGAAAATCAGAAGTAATCATTCTCACTTGACACACACACACACACACACACACACACACACACACACACACACACACACACACACACACACACACACACACACACACACACACACACACACACACACACACACACACACACACACACACACACACACACACACACACACACACACACACACACACACACACACACACACACACACACACACACACACACACACACACACACACACACACACACACACACACACACACACACACTACCTTCCATGTTTGGCCTCAGTGGAGTCTGACCAGGCGCTGGAGGCAGTGATGTCAGAGTCTGGGATGGTGCCATCCTCCATCCCCAGGGCGTAACGACACTGAGCTGAAAGGGTAAGATTGAGGGAACGAGACGAGAGAAAGAGAGGGAGATAAAGAGAAAGTGGAAGAGAGAGACATGAGCAACATTCCCATCAATTCTGTAGCACATATCCAAGGGAAACTTAATATTTCCATTAACAGTGTCGGCAGCCATCATTGGTCACGGAGCATAATGTTGTTATGTCATCTCTGGGAAAACTTCCGGACTTCATGCTTCATAACCCACACAGACGCCAAGAAGAGAGAGAAAAAAAAAAAAAACTACACAATAAATTGTTCCAGTCCTTATTTTGTTACAAAATCTCTCGAGGTAGGGTCTGTATAAATGAGTTCATGTAAATCGTAACAGCAGTTTTTTACATAACTTATTCCTGTAAGGCCTTTTTGTCCTGTCAAAGGTGACATCATCATAGATAGTCATTACTATCAATCTGCAAACAGTGTGTTCAGTGCCCACTGTGAGATGCTCTGACCTGTCTTCTGTGAGACTACACCTTTCCTGTTTTTTCCCCCTCTCTAGCTCACACAAAGCCACCTCCTCAGGGCTCCAGCGACCCTGCACAGACCCTGTTCTGGTTACCACTGCTCGGGGAGTTACAGAACAAAAGAGAGAAAGAAACAAAGGGCGAATAAAAGAACACAGACAGGTCTCGGATATCAGGCCTGACTGCGGTCCAGCGGTAGCATTATCAAATGATCCAGATAACGTGGTCCCAGGCAGGGATTACCCAGCGACCCGGCTATCTGCTCTGAAGTGAGTCATGAGGAGGAGATGTTGGAGGGGAGGAGGGGAGGAGGGGGAGCGAGAGGCTGAGGGAGGGTTTGTGTAGTGATAAAGGGGAAAGGGGTACTGACAGTGATATGGAGGGGAGGCTGAGGGTGACAGAAAGAGGCGGGGTGGGGTGGGCGTCTAACTTAGTTTCTGTCATTGAGTCAGTGGACAGGAATGTTGGGCTGAATGACAAACCCTAAAAACCCCAACGGGTGCACACACACACACACTCAGACTCACACACTTCATCCACGCCCTGCAGACAGGTGCCCATTTTATTACATCATCATCACACATCAGTCAACACCGCCCGCCATCTGCAATCTTCTCACCTCTGTGTCTCCGTCTCTTGCTCCATGTGTTCTCTGCTTTCACTTTCTTTTTGTCGATTGTCATAAAACCTTAGTCCACACACTGAGAAGATTGCTTCAGTCGTTTCAACAGGACAAACTGTGTGTGTGTGCTGGTGTGTGTGGGTGTGTGTGAGTGTGTGTGTGTATCACAGTCATCTATTTCCAGAGGTTTCTTTTCCATCAACCCAGCTACAAATGCTTGATTAATTGAGTGCAGACACAATTACTCAATAAATCAATTAGGCGTTCAACAGACAATAATGCCATCACCAGAGCTAAACTGCTATCAAGCCTCAATGGTGATTAATTGGCTGATGGCTTCAGCTCTAATTAGGATAATCTAATAATCATTTGAGTCATTAATAAAGCAAAAATTCCAAACATTTGATGGATCCGGACTCAAATGTAAGGACTTTTCTCTCTTTCAGTGATGAATAAAACATTTAAATAATAATCAATTTTTGCAGCCTAGTCTCATTCACAGTCTAGCTGCTGCAATCAGAAGGTCGAACAGTCTCTAGTTGACTCTCATTCACTAACCCCCTCATGCGCTCCCTTTTCCGACATTTTGACTGACACTTTCATGAGCTGCCTGTGCATTAGCGGTCTTGACGAGCCAGGGTGGTGGGGCGCCCAGCTATCTCATTCTCCTATTACACACGACTGGCCGGCAGACAGGGAGAGGACACAGGATAGCCTGTTGATAGCTGACGGAGAATGAGTCTTACTGATCTGAGAATGTGAGTAGAATGTTGGAGCAGACGATCGCTGCATCCATGGACACAAGGTGGAGAATGCAATCTCATCTGAGTAAGTCAGAATAAAAGACAACCTTGAACTGCCTAGTTGTTTTCAAATGGGGTTTCTTGCCGGGACAACAGTAAAAGAAAGAAAAGGACATAACATTTGGGGGATAATTCAACTGTTAGATGAATTTAGATGTTTTCTTTGTTGCATGTGTGTATACGAAGTTGTACCTGGGTTAAAGTGCCACTCGTGGTCCCCTGAAGACGACACCAGCACCGCCAGCACTGTGATCACGGTGACAGGAAACAGCCGCAGGGTTGGTGAAGCCATGACAGAAGCAACACACCTGGTTACCTGTCCAGGGACGCACTGATGTCCACAGGCATGCCTGTCACAGAAAAAAAAGACATTTAGATTAAAATCCGCTTTGGGATTCTCGTCTGTGCTTGTGTGAACTGCACAGACCACCATCAAACCACAAATGATTTCATTTTCAAGCCCACAATAAACACGTAGCTCTAGCCTGAGGCTGCTGAGCTCACAGGCTCATCATCTCCATCAATAAATCCCTCAATCAAATCCTCTTAGCACGTAGCATGTCTCACAGTTATTTGCTTCTATGCGCTCTGCATGCCAAGCTCAGCAATGGGCCAAACTCCAGAGGAGCGAGTACAAAGCCAAATAACAAAGGCCACTTTCACACACTAATTTGGTTTTCTCTCTGGCAACAGAATACCATGATACCACGATACATTGCTGCCTTTAGAAAGGATACAAACAGCTTGGTAATTAAAGATGGTGTAATTAGCCGGCCCCATTTACTCCCAGAGAATTTTTTATTCCTTCTGTATTTGAAACTGATTTGAAACCCACTTCCCTTAATAGCGCAAAGCATATTTGAAGCACCCGATCGCAGATGCTTGTTTGGAATAAATAACAAACATATGAAGCTGTAAGATTGGAGAAATGAGAGCCAATGAGTGAGAGAGAGGACATATGTCAAAGTATTATGAAATAACAGGGACACAAACATGGTCTGTGCTAGGTTAAATAGGTAAATGACTTGCTCATTACACTGCATCACAGACATTTTGATTATATACACTTAAAATTAATGCTGACAACAGCCGTCCTACAATTAATCTTCCCTTCATGATGGCTAAAATGTTCGGGTCTTGTTGACACTGTTGAGGGAAGTATTGATTCAACTTCATGGCCATTCTGGAGGCTGTTTTCTGTGGTGCTGTTGAGTTGTGTTGTGATATACAGAGAGGTTTTTCTAATACTTCATTCATTCTCATTAGTACAAGTGGGGTGGATAAAATATTAAGAACATCTCTCAGTATAAATGCACTACAATTCAATGACCCGACAAACTACAGCCTACGAAATTAGCATAAAGTTGAGTCAACAGTTTCAACAAAAACATTATAATCTCTATATAGGTAGGCTTTATTCCAGGACTGCATCTACTTCCCTAATAAACAACAAGCAACTGACCTACAATATTTTTAAAAAGAGACCACACCACACAGAAAGAAAGGATTACATTCAAGCACTCTAACCCTCGTGCATAATTTTACGTAAATAGACGTGGGGAAGGAAGACTTCCAGTGGTGAAGCAAGAGGGAAGGAAAGCAACCTCATGATAAGTGGAAGTCTGAAGTGGGAGTGACAGCTGGGAGAGACAGAGAGGCCAGGCTGTCTTCCCTGTAGACCCTGTGTTTCGGCTTCATCTCCGACTAGACTGGGACAGGCCGACAGCTGACACACAGCTGTAGTGACAGAAGATCGGAGGGGAGGGTGGGAAGTCGTTGAGGGAGTGAGGGAGGGGTTAAATGTATGGAAACACAGTGAATGGTAGAGTTAGCTCAGGCACAACAGGGCGGTGAAACAAGAGCAGCGATGACACGGGTACATGTGTGTGTGTATTTGGTAGGAGGGAGGTGGTGGAGACGGTGACTTATGTCCTCGCGCCGTGTGTGTATGCATGGGTGCGTGGGGCGTGTATGTGGGTACAGAGGAGGTCTCAGGGATAGCAAGCCAGTGCAGCTGTCCTGAATGAGAGACACAATGCAACTGATACATGGTGCATGTGTTCTTAGTGAGGAGAGATAGAGAGGCTGATGTTTTTTTTTCCTGCAAAAAAAACATAAAACATGTTGTCCAAATGAGTAATATGGGGTTTACTGGACTAAGCTGCGTGTGCCAAATCAGAGCTGAGAATCTGAAGATGGAGCCATAAGTTTGAGGCAATAACCATAACAACCACCGTGACATCAACAAACATGATCCTCGACAGCTTCTCATCACCGTTTTGTCAGAGTGGGGGAAAACCGGGGAACAACTTTTTTTATCCAACACACTACAGAGAGACAAATGCAGGAACAAAAGTGTTCAACAGCTATCTGAGAACATTGTAGTTGGAAAAGTCAAGTGGCGTTGAACAGCTGTGGTTAGTGCTCAGAGAGAGGCAGAAGGACCCGCTGTGTTCTGGAGGAGGCAGCACAGTGTGGAGCCCAATCTACACTCACATTTTGTCTGGGCTAATCCATACGCAGGACTAATGAATACTTATGAGCAGCTGCTGTTTCTCTCCCACACAACAAAGCACAAAGAGAGTAAAAGAGTCAAGAGCAGAGAGACACACAGGTGAACGTTTTTAGTTAGCAGCCATTGCATCATTAAAGATAGTTTGCCAGAGTCTCTATAATTAGATTGCTTCAGTGAAAAACTGTGTAGTGCTTTGGCACTGGTAAGCGTCTTTTCTACAGAGCTCCTCGTGCTGGGACCAAATGTTTGCATTCGTTATACTTTCCAGTTGTATAATGAAGCCGGTCCAAATGTCAGTAGTGACCTGAAGGATTATTCAGGTGGTTTCACGTTTTAGCCCATTAACTGCTTTACATCACTGCTGAGAATAGCCTAACTATTATGTTTTTGTTGATTTATTACATTCCAGACAGCCAATAGTTTAAGATTGTCAGCACAGTGAAAAATAAACTTACTGCAGAGACTTGAAACCTATTAATCACACTCATTATTAAGTCCACTTTTGTTTGTTACGGTTACATAATCAACATTTGAGGCTCAAGAGAGCTGCTGAACAGCAATATGTCAAAAGCGGCAAACTAGCAAACGTACAATAAGCTTTTAACAATAATTGATTTTGGAAAACAAATCATCTGAACGACATGATTTTTAGCTGCCAAACTTACTAATGTTGGTGGAGAGTTGACGGAGAATCGATCTCTTAGATGGATTGCCATGAATTTGGCACAGACATTCATGTCCTTCACTGTATTCATTGTAATTTGGTGATCCCTTATCCAGAATCAGAATGCTTTTATTGTCATTGTGTCACATACAATGAAATGATGGTGTCTTTGTAAGAACAACAAACATTTGCACACACAATCTAAAAATGACAAATATAAATATAAAGTGTCTTATATAAAAATATAAAAAGTGGCTTATGGCAGGTCAAAGGTAGCATGATCTTTCATCGACCAGTAAAACGACATTCCCATCGGCCAACAGCCGTGCTTTGTTTACGGATTAAGATAAGCAAACATGCTAACATGCTAACTTAGTTGGTGAATATTGTAAACTTTGAACTAAGGAAAAACCATTGCTGACAACATGAACCCATTTGAAAGGTTTCCTTATTGTGTCATATTATGATAATATTGAGCTGGGGAACATAGGAAATACATTCATGTCGCTGTGAGTATGTTAGCATGCTAATGATAGCATTTACCTTGAGGCACTGCTGTGCGTGAGTACTGCACAACCTGACGGAGCCACTAGTCTTGTTAAAATGTACCCCTCTCTCATCTGCATTAATATGTAATGATAAAAAAGTAACCTCATGTTTATATGATGGATTACCTACTGCAAATATGTGCAAGGTGTAACCATATAATGTACTAAACGTATGTAAAAATGTATTGTATCATTTTGAAAATGGTCAGCACAGCACTGATTTAAAGGATTTGATTTGTAATTAAAACTTTAAAGGCCTTGTTTCTTTGCTCTAATGTCTTTCTTGTCCACACACAGCCCTCATTGTGTAACGTCTCCAATCGAAAGAAGACTGAGTAACATGCTGCCTCAGTTAGACATGACTAATGGCCGCTGGCAGATAGAAAGTATTGGGCTCTTTGTTTTGGGTTTCCGTTGGTGTGTGAGGACGCTGGTGAGGTCGTACGCACCACTACCCTCTGAGTCTGGAGAGAAGGAAGCGGGAATTAATCTTCAAACTTAACAACACTTTAAAGGGTGAGACTTTGCCAGCCGGCAAGGTCATTTGATGTCTTTCCTGTAAACAGGCTTGTTTCTGTGCAACTCTGGGGCGGTGTGAATGAAGTGCTGATCCCTGCGGAGCCACAGCATCCTTGTTTTTTACTGAAGACTCCCCTTCAAGGGCACCCGTAAATTGTTGGATGCACAAATCTGCCCGTGGGGTTCCTTTTTTAATGTTAAAAGAATTTCCTTTAATGTGATTTAATATTAAAATATCACTCAGGGTAATATTTCCTTTCAGTCTAAGTGAGGGAACACAACAACCGCCCCTCTTTAGCCAGGGAGGATTAAAACTAAGGAGTCTGGAGACATTTGCTCTTAAACTGAAAATAAACAGGGTGCACATCTATTAATTACTTGCACTGACATCTATAAATGATCCATGATATGTTAGGAAGCTACGGGTGAAGTCAGGTGATGTGTGAGAGTTGGTCATACATTGGTCATCAAACTGCACAGCCGTGTGTCACAATATTCATCTATACAAGGAAGTTCCAGTCACGACTGTGGAATCTGGTCTTCCTGAGTTTTACCAGGGGTTGAGGAAGCAGGAGGGAAGAATGGATGAGTCACTTCAACAGGGTAATGAGAGCTAAAGGAAAAAGGCAGCAGTGGAGGTCGAGTCAGAAAAACAAATTAAACAGCAGCGACAAGAAAAGGAGAAAGTGTAGCATGTGACTAAAGGAGGACTGGTGAATCACGATGGGTCACTGAAGGAAGAATGGTTGAGGGGATTGTAAAAGAAAACGTGTTTCCATGAAGAGTGAAGTTGTGCTGCGCATCATATGACTCATTAAGACAGCTCAGCTTTCACCGAAAAAATACCCAATTACGTGGTGGGATAGACAATGCAGGGCAGTGCTGTACAAATCTAATTCACGAGCTAACACTTAGTTTAACACAGCGGCCCATGAGCCAACACTTGAGGGTAGTGCAATAACAGGTAAAAAATGAATGTAATAAAGTCGGGGGTTCATTAGCATGCAACTACGCAGAGCTAAAATCAATCATAACTAAAGAGTGAAACTTTCATCTCCATTTTCACTGCCTGCTTTATACTTGGAAGCTGCTGCAACTTGGCCCCTCAGTCCAAACCAGTTGCAGCATTTCTCCGCATATCTGCAAGGAGGACAGAGACAAATGGTGACTGATTACAACAGGTTGGTCTGGCAAATGAAGAATGCCTTCATAGACAGTAGCCACACAAACCTATATGTTAGTGAAGGGACAAAGCCTTACACCTCTCACACACAGCTCAACATTATGGTTGGAACTTGATTTGAACACACAAACACGTACATCTAGACATGTTTAAAACACATCTGAAATATATAAAAGACACTAGAATATTCACATATATCCAAGACCACAAAGGCTTCAAATAGCACCGCAACAAAAACTGTTCAAAACTGTTTATTTCCAGTCTGATGGAGGTGGTCAGTCCACTGTAGGAGGCTGTATACGTCATATTGTATGTGTGTGTTGCAGATAGGCCTACTGATCAGTAGTACCTCGCAGAGCTAGAACAATACTTCAGCTGATATTAGCTTATTGTAGGTATTTAAGAAATAATACAGAATGCCAAAGATGTATTTTTGGTAATTTAGAAACAGTGTTTTACATTATGTAGCTCATCAGAAAGCCAAAGTTTATTTTTCATATTATTCTTGCCTTAACCAACTAAGTCTGATACCGTTGGTCCAGAGCCTCTTCTGCAGCCTGCACCATGCTGTTCCGGTGCTCTGAGAGCAATTTTGTCTGTTTTTTCCATTTTTTTTCATATTTTGGATAATAATAATTGAAATGCTAAAAGAAAACACCTGATGTAACATCTCACAACTTACTAGGTTACCTGGCAACAGGTTGATAACATGGTCTGGTGTAAAAAGAGCACCAGCAGAGGCTGAATCACCGAGGTAAGGATTGGGAGGGGTTCACCACTCTGTGAAAGACTGTGCTGGCAAATAGTGACACAATTTAACAGTGTACTGTTTAATGTACTGTTCCTCAATGTGAAATTGCAAAGAATGTGGGGATTTCATTGTCTACAGTGCATAATATCATTAAAAGATTCAAAGAATCTGAAGATATCTCTGTAACCAAGGGATAAGGCTGAAGCAATATTAGATGTTAGTGATCTTCGGGATCCTTAGACGGCACGGCATAAAAAACAGACCAATTCTCTAATGAACGTGACTGCAGGGGCTCAGGAACACTTCTGAAAAGCATTGTCTGTGAACAGTTTATTGCTGCATCCACAAAGAGGACACCGTACATAAACCAGATCAAGAAACGCAACGGCCTTTTCTGGACCCAAGCTCATTTAAGATGGACTGAGGTGAAGTACAAAACTGTCCCAGGGTTTTAATGAGTCACAAATTGAAACTGTGTCCTCTGGGCCAAAGAGGAGAGGAATTATCTGACTTGTTATCAGCACACAGTTCAAAAGCCAGCATCTGTGATGGCATGGGGGTCATTAGTACAAATAACGTGGGTCACCTGCACATCTGTGAAGGCACCATTAATGGTGAATGATATGCAGGGTTTGGAGCAACATTTGCTGACAAGAACACAATGTCTTTTTCAGGGAAGGTCTTGCTTATTTCATCAAGTCAATGCCAAGCCACATTCTGCATGTATCACAACATGGCTCCGTAGTAAAAGACTCAACTGGCCTGCAGTCCGGACTTGTCTTAAAATGTTTGGTGCTTTATGAAACATAAAATACAACAAAGGAGACCCCAAACTGTTGAGCAGCTGAAACCCTTTATCAAGCAAGAGTGGGAAAGCGTTACACTTTCAAAATGCCAGAAATTGGTCTCCTTAGTTCCCAAACACTTTTTTTTCATTGTTAAAAGAAATGTGATGCACAGCGTGGTAAACATGCTTTGAAATGTGTTGCTGGCATCAAATTCAAAATGTGCATCTAATTTTCAAAAAACAACATTTGATGTGTTGTCTTTGTGCTATTTCCAGTTAAATATGGGGTTTCAGTGTTTTGCAAATCATTACATTCTGTTTCTATTTAAATTTTACAGTGTCTCAACTCTTTTGGAAGCTGTATAATCATGCTCCAATATTATGGCATCAGCAGAGGCAATTAAAATGGAAATAAGCCTGATCATATACATAATCAGTAACAACACACACCACAGTAAGGAGGTGGAAGAACAAAAGATGTTCTGTGACTGTGCAGAGATGTCAGAACAGTGAGCGCAAGACCCCAAAAAATGTCTTGTTAGCACCTCTGGCAATCAGCCGGATCTACAGGCTGTTCATTAGCTGCATCGTGTGAATCTTCTCTCTGTGCACGCAAAGGAAAAACTGTCGAAGAGAGTGCATTAGAAGTTCTTTCGGGAAACTGGTTTTTGACTGACAGCGACGGGGAAAACAGTTTTGGTTCTCAGGGCTTCAAGCTTCATACGTGTCAGTGCATGTAGTTTAACTGTTCTCAGCTCTTTTTACACTGTATAATGCATCTGGAATTAAAGGAGTGGCATTCACTTTCTAGTGAAAGTGAGTTAATGAAAGACCTTTCTCAGCTATATTAAAAGATAAAAGTAACATTTTCATGCTGCAGCATGAAAAAGAGCCTTCAGCACTCGGTGAGGAAAGATTAGTTTTGAGTCTGACCTTAGTTGAAGCGTGGGTGTAAAAAATTATAATGAGAATTTAGCAGCTATATGGCAGCATTAGCATGTAAATATGACAGTGTAGCAGCAGAGTGTGTGTGGATGGTTCTAGTCTGACACAGAGGCCGTCACCGAGGCCGTTTTAGGGCTGCAGTGTGATGGCAAGCTGCAGCCCAATTCCCTGAATTCAATTTGCACAGTCTCACTGCCACCTGTCAGAGAACAAGTGAGAAGCAGAGGGGAGGATGGGGTGGAAGGAGAAAGCCGAGGCATGTGACAGCACGGTGCTACTCTCACAATGAGCAGAGAGGAAAAAAAGTCGACAGGAGATACAGGGCGACGGACAGACAGTCAGACAGACAGGTAGAAGAATGCCATGGTGGAGGAAAATTCCCTCCAGTAACCAAACGAAGAGACTCATGACAGAGGGAGCGTGGGACAAAGGCAACTCTTTGCCCGCAGGAGGGTGAGAATTATTCATCCAGTGAGCAGCTATTGAACCAGAGAGAGGGAACGGGAGAAGGGAGGGAGGGAAAGAAGGAGGGATTGCCTGGAAAGAAACAGAAAACTAACCAAAGAGATCAGGTCAGACAGGAATGAGTTCAGCGAGACTCAGCATTTTGAGTCAAAGTGAGAAAAACAGTCAGGCAACCAAGCCCTCTAACAAATGTCTTCTTCTCATTTCTAATGGATGACAGCTGAGCAGAGAGAAAAGACTTCAGAGCTTTTAGCTGTTTAATGTTTAGCTACCGCAGTGGGCGCAGAGAAAACATACACTCACATGAAGCAAATTTGAATCGAAAAAGAACGCAGTGACCTGATTAATATAAAGTCTGGGCTGTGCTGAAACTCTAGCCACATATTCAAACACACGGTTAAAAGCCTCAGGCACAGGCCAATACCTCTATCACACTTGCAACCCTCTTCCTCCTCCTCCCTCTCAGCAGAAAAGCCTCCTAAAAGAGCTAAATTACACATCACACAACAGTTTCCTGATGCTAATATGCCCCTGCAAACGCCTGGGAGGAGAAATACAGACAGGTCCGCCCCACTCAGCGTGAATTCAAATTCATCATACGAAGAAAAGACGTTTTTAAAAAATAAGTTCACCTTTGATGTTGAACACACTTTCCTTCCATGATCCAACAAAGGTTTCAAAAGCACTTACTGTGCCAGAAGCCATTAGTAATTATTGGTGACGTACAGAGAAGCATAATGTGTGCTCATAACTAAAGACAAAAAACACCACCACAATGTGAGGATTTGAACAGAGATGGGGAAAATGAAAAGAGAGAAGGAGAGAACAGAGCATACGCGCGGCTTTTAAGTCTGAGAGAATTTCCATCTTTCATAAAGTACGTCTGGTTTTTTTTCCAGGAGCGATAACTTCAACTGACAGTTGCTGGAGAAAGAACTCAATGTGATCCACGCTTACTTTCAGGGTTCAGTGTTTGCATCATTTACTCATTGGATCATTAACTTAACCCAACATCAAATGATTTAAAGGGGAATTACACCACTTTTCCACATCAGAGTGTGTTGACAGGTGTTTGCTGAACTGCTGCATATGTGAAAGAAGTTTCAGAAAGACTTTTATTTTTGAAAGCTTTTAGATCTCTGCAGCCTTTTCCTCATTAATGCTTGAGGCTAGCTGCTACCTGCAGTAGGGCACAGCCACACATGCGCGACTGCAGGCTGGTGACCGTGGCCTGCCATAGCGATATTTGTGCTGAATGCCGAGATGTGAATTTGCTTCGCTGCCAGAAGAAGTGTTTTATTTTCCCCTTTGCTCACACAGAATGGAAGCGAATGGGAGTTAAATATTCACCTGTGTGACTGAGCCCTAACACACCCACATCTCTGTGCAAACTGTTTGTGGGTGAATTGCATTGTGGGCAATGTATGTGCCAGGTTTTGACAAGGAAGAAGAACGCATGGAATAAAAAAAGATGATATCAGCTGCTTCAATTTTGATCCTTTTGTTTTAAACTGTGAACTAAATCAGTGGAGTGCTCTTTAAGTGAGTGTACTTTATTATTTAGGAGTCATACAGTTCAGAAATTAGATATTAGGTGAGGAGTTACTTGCCAACTTCTACAATTTTGTACTTTTGTGTTCATGAATTAGATCATTATAACCTCAAAAATAGGCAACTATTGATTTTTCAATGTCATATGTAGAGGCATTTCAGCAGATTCCTGAGGCATCGAGCCAAGGTCCTGAGATACATTGATAAGATAGTGTGAGAAATTCTTTGGAGAAATCTCAGCAGCCAAAATATATAACCCCAGTTTGCTTACATCCGAGCAGCAACATTGTTATCTCAGCAGGGCACACCTGACTGGGAAGAGCAAACAGATAAATGAGGAGAATCACATGGGTGATGGGAGAAGGGAGGCTGAGGGTGAGATGGATGAGGGTGCGATATAAGGAGGGGGAGGAGGATAAATGAAACATCTAGTGCTGCTTCAAAGGAAATTGAGGGATTGAAGATGAAGAAGGAGAATGTGCGTGAGAGAGACAGATTGCCAGAATGATCAATTAGGGGATCAAAGGTATGCTGGATGTCAGGGTAGGATGGAGGGCTTATCTGAAAAAAGGTAGGACTTTGAGATGGAGATTCACAGAGAGGAAATCAAATAGAAAATCGAGAACTTACTGAAGACTAAAGCCCAAGAACACCCCAGATCCTGCTTTGAAGTGTCACCCTCCGTTACTCGATGAATTGGTTTCTCTTGACAGTCTCATCGAGCTCGCTCTGCGTGTGGCCACACATACGGCAAATGCAATTGAAGAGTCCAGCTGTCTAGACTTCAGGGGAAATTGGTTTAGGAAAAGAGGGTGGACAGTTGAGTTCTGCCTTCAGTGTGTTTCATTTCCCATTAGCAGGGGGATTGCAGAGAGGGGAGACAAGTAACCGTGGCGAGTCTTTGGACTTAAATTAATTCTTCCACTGGCCTCGCTCGGCATATCAGGAGACAATTACAAGCAACATAATGCTCGTTGTGAGAGAAGCCACATAAAAGACTGTTCTTACGGAGGGAGATCACCATTATCGTCATTGTGTTCTTTTATGTGGTTAACTACAGCCACATCGGCCACATTGCCATAATGATCAGGCAACTGTGCAAGACATGCAATTCAGTTATTGTTCAGGATCTGCCTTTGGGATTCCACCTGCTGAAAGTCTTTTCACTATGGTCAACAACCAGAAAAACAAGGACAAAAGTCACAAGGCATGGCTGCCACCAAAACAATGACGCAGATAAAGGACCAGAAACTGAGGTCAATGATCAGCCAGACTACACAAGCCAGTGTTCCCATTGTGAGACCAAACCCTGCTCCTCTGTGTGTGAGAGCTTGCACAAAGGCACACATCTGCTGTACATTCAGTCACAAAACGACAATCATGTAAAACTAAAGAAACATTAAAATATCTTTTCAAGACTTGTGTTGCCTATTCTTAAACTGAGTCTAAAGACCAACAAAACAAAAATCAGCCATTTCACACAAACTGTTGGGACGAATTACTTTTCTCTGTGCAAACTTCTCCACGGATCATATTAGGAAATTAATGTCTTTTTCTCCTAAGCCTGCCAAGACACAGACAAATCAATGCAAAACTGTTCCCCAAGTGAATGCATGTGCAATTATACTCACAGAACTGGTCTTTGCATACTATTTAATATAGTCTGCGTGTCCTTTGCTGGACTGCAAAGCTGATAAAAAGCAGCTACGCAGGGCCAACAGCTCTCGTGGGATCCTGTGGAAGACTTCAGCAGCCAGATGCCCATTAGAAAGGATCCAGCAGACCTGTGTTTGCTGTGAGGGATTGTGTACCCCGCATGCTCAGGGCTCCTCCTCACTTTATGCCACTGCCTTTACAGAAGCTGAGAAGGAGGGATGGGGAGAGAGAAAATGGCCTTTTATTGCCTCTCTCTCTATTGCACAAGCACCCCCACCTTATCTTCCCAACAGTCTTACAATGCTACACCTCCTCTGGAGTGCCTGCTCAGTCCCCGGCCAACAAAATACCCACATCTACAGTTTTATTGTGGTGGGAAAGGTGACTACCCGCTGCACTGCACACCCACTGAAGCCCATTGTTGACTCCTCCATCAGGCCACCTCCGCCTCTCTGGGAGCACTAAGGCATGCACAAACACACGGGGAACAAGCTGGCAACAGAAACACACGCATTCACCCACACTTTCACCTCTCTTTCTGCCCCCACACAAACAGAGGCAGAAAGATGAAAATATGCCATTTCTGAGCATAACTTTTTATTGATCCTTGCACCATCCTGCCCACAGAGAACATGGGTTTTATTTATTAAATCGCATGATTGATTCACTCTCACCATCTCTTTCTTCTGGCTCATAAAAAACACAAAATGCGTATTCAGTTCAAAGTCCAAACCTTCTGGCAGCTCCTCCCCAGAGTTTGAAAATGTTCTCTGTACAGTATCAACACAGGCTGGATGATTTCTAACTTGGTGACTGATTTGCTCCCAAGAGGAAGAACAAAGTCATTTAAGGCAACAGGTGAATGAAACCAGAGCAGATAGTCTTTATAGGAGGTCACCTGGGGGGTCACAGGGTTAATGGTGGGTGTGATGACCACCACCACCTGGATGAATGGAGGTCTAAACATTAGACTGTTTACTGACCCATTCATCAAAGCTGCTGCAGTTTCAAAGCGCAGCATGCCATGAAACAATACCCCTGTTTGACTTGTGAGTTTTGTGTGTGTTTTTTGTAAATTTGGTGCAATATAAAGCAAGATATGAATGAGTTCAACAGAAAGGCATGACCGGTGACAACTTAGTGACAAGGTGAGAAATGATGGATGGCTGGATGGAAGATATAAAAATCTATTTTGAAGATAAACGTGTGAAACCAATAGTCTTGGCACAAATCAGGACTCTGAATAATGTTTTCTCTACTGCCAAGGCCCCACATTTAGCAGGATGTTGAACAGGTCTAGACCATGATGCACACTGTTTGAATATTTCAGCTACGCAGTCGGTTAATGCCACAATGTATCTGCTTCGCAAGCGTGCAGAGAGAGCCGGGGCGCAACTTACACCCCATATGCGCTTCCCAGCAGTCCGTGGCCAGCGTCCAGAGCTGCCGTGCCCACCTCACACCGAGACTTATAGACGCCAAGCCCACAGACAGATACACAGACATACACACACGGGCAGACAGCTGGAAATACCCGCTCCAATATTATTATAGACGCTTATTATGGAGTAAAGTGCGCGGAGACGAAACGCGCGAAGCGTTTGGAGTCGTTTAGTTGTCTACTTACCTAAAAGACACGGAGAAGTGTGCGCTGACAGAGGTCCAAACTTTTATATGAAGTCTGTGTTAGACGTGAGGAGTAAAGCTGAATAATGTAAAACTCGTCCACTGAATAATCCAAACGCTGCCGTGGAGCAGTTTTGCGCTCAGGGAACGACCTCTATCCAAAACTCGGAAAACAACAAATTATCCGAAAACTGGCTGATGTAAAAACCCGCAGCCTGACTTCCACTGGACACTCTTGGGATATATTTGTTTTTTAAAACTTGTCGACAGTGAGGGTAGAATATATAAATAAAAGGCGAGAAACCTCCCAGAGTCCGTGCGCCTCAGTCCCCCTCTCTGAATCTGAGCCCTGTCAGCCCCAACCTCAGTCCGGAGCTCCGCAGCCGGGCCAGCAGGCGCCACCAGGTGCTCATTTACATAACTGCACCGGCTGTGTCCAATCACAGCTTTGAGCAAGGTGTCTGATTAAATATTCCAGCAGGCACATCATCCAATCAGAGCTCGCTGTGGGCGGGAGCAGTGACCTTAACAACACTGTGTAGAATGAAATGAAGCCTTTTCGGGGGGGCGATGGGAGTCTCTTTGTTACAACAACGCTGAGATTTGGGGAATATGTCATATGATACAGCAGCACGCGGAGTGCTTTCACCTTGTTAACCCTTTGCATGTAGAAAAATGTAGCTCTGCTCTGTTAAAAACAGATTCTTTGATTATGTAAACTTGTAAACTCACTTGAATAAGCATCTGGTAATGTGGACCCACAACACTCTGCCCTGGTATTTACCTCTAAAGCAAACTTTATTACAGAGTATTGGTGGTGTAACTGTATACCATTACTGCCCCTGGGCTATAATGACTCAGATTGAAGGGTTTGCAGTAAAACACAGCAATGGAGCTGGAACCAGAAGAGTTGTTGATAGGGACCCCTACGCAAAGCAGGAGTGAAATGGGAATTTTCGTTTTTGAAAAGAGCCACATGTTTTTTCTGAATCAGGCCGAAATCAAAAGTTCAACCAGACACACATACTGAAGACGAGGAAGAAGAAGAAAAAAGACTGCGGAGGAGTTACATGTGTTGGTACTTGTC
Organism: Echiichthys vipera; assembly: GCF_963691815.1. Classification (NCBI taxonomy): domain Eukaryota; kingdom Metazoa; phylum Chordata; class Actinopteri; order Perciformes; family Trachinidae; genus Echiichthys; species Echiichthys vipera. The sequence continues at coordinate 11,577,626 of NC_139833.1, forward strand.
TGACTGAGAGGAGGGAAACTTTAGCTGGTGCTCCATCAGCAGCCAGGGACAATAAAGGTCATTTAACACACTCTGAGCCCCACCTTAGATCAACAGGGAAGAGGAACAGTACTCTCTCTGCTGCCTCATGCTCACCTTTGTAAGTATGTGTGTGTGTGTGTGTGTGTGTGTGTGTGTGTGTGTGTGTGTTTGTGTGTGTGTGTGTGTGTGGGCATGATCTTAACATGCACGTTATCCTATCTTAAATGTTTTTATTGAAATAAAAGTCAGCAAAGTGATATAATCATGTCATGTAATAGAATACATTTACTCAAGTACTGTACATTGATGATGATCTGAATACATCTTCCTCTACTGATGTTCTATGTCACATGCAGTTTGTCCAAATACCAGGTTGTTTTACCACATCTGGTCCCATTTTTTGCAGTTTGCAAGCCATCTCTTCTGACCCCCTGATCCTCTGTGCAGCATAAAAGAGCCAGAGGGTCAAAGTTCAGCGCACAATTTTATGACAAATGGGCAATTTTTTGACCAATTGGCTAATTTGTTTTCACCCTTGTCACCCCTCCTATCCTCCCTATGGTTGATCACTCCTTATTTAAAGACTGCACTCCCTCTCACTCACTCTCACCTTCACATGGCTGTTATGATTCAGCAGCATGTGTGTTTTGTTTTCCCTTTTGTTCATAAATGCTATTCCTTTGCATTTTTTGAAAAAAATAAACCTTTGTTCAGAGGGTTGAAGTTTCCTGGCTTCATGATAATAATTCACTTTTCATTCTAAACCCACTTCCTACCACGTATTTGAGATTGAATGTGATTAAATGTCTTAAAACGTCTTAAACTAATGTGTGTTTTACTATACATTCATTCTAATGATAAAATGGGGTGATAGAACAATATAATACAAAAACTGCATGTTTTTGTAGACAAAAACAACATATTTGTCAACCGTTTATTATGAATTTCTTGACTTTTCCTTCTGTTTCCACTTTATTCAGGCCACTTCTTCCCAAACCCACCCCCTTCACTCACCCCCCCCCCCCCCCCTTCACCCCTTCTCCCCCTCTCCACACACCCCCACCCATCTCACCCCCCATCCCTCTCCAAGTGTCTTTTTGTTTATAAAGACTTTAGCTGGACTTTCATCTGGTCTGGCCTCATTCTCTCTGCATATCATTAACAATCTCTCACCACTTTTCAATTCAGAGCTAAAATGCAACCAAAGCACTCCTCTCTCTCTCTTCGTGTTTAATGGTTAAGCCTCCCTCCCTCAGTCTTGTACATAAAACCTAATCTTGTGAGCAGAGTTATTTCTCTGTTTAGTTGCGGCATGATCATGATTTATTAATGTTTACTGGTTGTCTGCAGTCTGTTTCATTCAGGCGCAGATTTTTTCCGAAAACCTTGTTTTCCAATAATGCTAAAACAATAAAGTGATGAGCTTAAAATGAAATTTAAGAGACAGTGAAGAAATCATTGTGGATATTGGAGAGTTATTGTCCATGACACTCACTGATTCCCAGAAGTTATCCTGCTGATGAGCGCAATAATTCTCAGCTCCCTCTCTGTCTCTCTCTGTCTCTCTCTGTCTCTCTCTCTCCATCCACTGAGACTTCCCTTCTCTTTTCAGCCTTTTTCTCTTGTGCACATTGTCCAACTGGCTGTGCTTTTGTTTGTTGTCCAGGCAACAGCAAATCCCCTGGCAGAAATTATGACCTTTTTCACTATTGTTTCCTCTCTACCTTGTACCTCCTCGCTCCTTTTCTTTGTGTCTCTCAGTTTCTCGTTGCCCTGATCTTTTTTTTTCCACATTCCTTTTCTTCCCTTTTTCTCAAAATATGCTCAGTTCCTCCGTAGAGTTTCGGCTTGTTGTCACTGAAGCCCCCTTTCTCCCTCCTCCCTCTCTACTCATTCTTGCTTTGAGTGAAAACCAGTGAGGCATAAAAAGCAGGTCTGATCCTGTGAGGAATTCACTCGGAGAGACAGAGACAAATAGAGAGAGAAAAGTTCATGTTGTATAGCACTTATGAATCAGGACAAGACAGCATTCAGTGCGATAGGTAAGGAAAGATAAAGAGAAGGAAAAAGAACGAGTGGCCCGAAACATCAATAGTCTGTCAAGAAGAATAAAGAAGGTTTTCAACACAGAGAAAGGTGTCTGAAAAGTAAAAAGAGAGTCTTTACTTAGAAAAAGGTTATTGCATTGAGCAGAGAAATTACCATTTTCAGCCAAAAATTCTATTGAGGAGGGAAGGCCGATGATCTATTGCCTGTCATTTTGAATACGCAGCCTGAATTTATCACCTCTCTAACCCTAGCATCACAATAGTTAAAAAGCACAAACATCTGAATTAGAAATGGAAGTGTTCAACTCAAAGGCACAGTAGAAGAAAGACACACACACACACACACACACACACACACAGCCTGTCCACCCCCTGTCATGGTCTGACAGCTGTGTAGGGCTGCAGGGTTCAGACAACACAGATCAGTTGCAGAATGCGAAGCTTGCAGTATGTTGGGAACCGGCGTAAAACCGCATACCAGGCATACTACCCTCTGAAACTTCTCCACTTTTCACTGGGAATATCCAAAACCAATAAATGTCTCTGATTTGCAACGGCGCACAAAAAACCTCCAGAGATCTCCACAGCTCCACAAAATACCATCTTTTTTTACGTGCATGCGTGACTTGAGGTCCAGCTTTGATTTGAACATACATGTACGCATGAGTGAGCGTGTGCATCTATCTGTGTAAATAAATGTAAAGTTCTACGTGCACCCCTGAGCTCCCCTCCAATGTGTGTTTACTGTGACTTGTCTGTGCTCTGTCAGTATCGGTGTCTCAGGCCCGGGGCAGGTTGGATTTGATTGGCCCCTGGAGAGGATCTGGGAGCGGTGGAGGTGTCAGGGGTCACAGGGTCAGCGTCTGCCTCAGGGAGAGGTTACTGGGTGGGTGTCAGGGTGGGCGTCGTAGCCCCGGAGCTCTCTTTTTTAGGTGTTCGGTGAGGAAAATGGTCATGTCAGCTCCTCTCACTTTCCTGCTTGCTGTCATTTTTCTTTTGGCTGTTTACTCCCTGTTGTTTTTCTATTTTTGGATTCAAGATTGTTCATATATTTTCTCAACAACATTAAGAGTCTATACAGCCGTGCTAGGAGCTCTGTGGAGCTGTCCTTAGTCACAGCGATGCTTTGAGCTAAAACTCTGGGGATTCACCCCATTATTCAGATACATCACCTGGGAACCATGAATGTTTGTACAAACTTTTGTGGCAATCCATCCAAAAGTTATTGCAATTTTAAAATCTGGAGCAAAGTACTGACCCACATTGCCATTCTAGTACGGTCTTCAATTAAAGGTGCAGTAATATTGTGATAGTGGGATTTGCATGTCTTGTTTTGATCATGAAACAGGTGAAGGTATTAAAATGCTCCTATCAGAGAAATGCACACAGCCCATTTTCAGAAACTGGGCCTTTAGACGAGCCGTCAGGACGTCTGTACAGTTGTGATGTCACAACTATACTATGCACAGGTAGAAAGTGCTGTTACAGTCATTCCCCGGCTGCCATGGCGGTGCGGCGAAGCCAAGAGAAACTGTGCAGACATTTTCAGAAGGGGGCTTTAAAGAGACAGGCACTAAAACAGGACGTGTCAGACAGAGAGGGAATACAGGTGTATTCAGACGGACATGTGTGAGAAAAATAATGTCTATTTTGAACATAAAAGCATGTAAACACGTTCTAGTAGAAACCCATAATACAATAAGGAACCTGAAAATGAGCATAGTATGGGACCTTTAAAATTATAATTCAGACTTTGAGGGATTGTTATCAATCGGTCAAAAAATTACTACATGTTTATGTTTTTAATGATCTTGTAAGAGGACATTACACTATTTCAAGCCTTATTTTGACTCTTGGAAACCAAATATTGCTTAAACACACAGAAAAGTATTTTTACACTTAACAGATTTATTTTTCTGGCTGACACCCAGCAGAGTCGCTCAAAGATATTCGAGTATCTCCTGGATGAATTCAATACTGCCTGGAGTGCCCTTGTGATCATGCAGCTGGATTTGTGTGAAGTGTGATGAGGTCAGTGTTGTCAGGGGAATGTGAGGAGAGAGAGGGTGAGGCGGGAGGGAGGCTGAGGGGAGGTGGGATTGTCGGGTGTGTGTGTGTGTGTGAGAGTGTGTGTGTCAGGGGTAGGTTTGAGATGAACCCTCACACAGTCAGGAGTCCCTGGAGACAATCTCAGCTGTAGCTGCGCACTTGTGCCTCCTCCTCCTCGTGGCTAGAGGTGGAGGGGGGGGGGGGGGGGGGGGGGGTTACAGACTCTTTTTGGGTGTCAAGTTTCTCTCCCCCCTTCAGAAATCCCCTCTGTACACATGAACACACACATCTGACAGTGTGGAGGACTATGGCATTTGGGAGGCTCCTCTCCAACTGTCGCCCTCTGTTCATACTCTGTCCCTCTAGGATTTGACTTCCCTTTTCCTCACCCACTTCCCTCCCTCCTCTCTTCTCCTCACCTGTCTGAGCCAGCTGTTGAATGAATGGCCTCCCTTTCTTCTCCATTCTCCCTGCGTTGCTAACAATAGAGCTTTGGGAATGAGTCGTTATGACCGCCATCGGATGTGCGCTGATCTTCTCTGTCTGGCCCACCTTCCTACTGTCTTTACCAATTACATGTTTAGCCTTTCCACACCCTTGGTCTTTAGCTCAAACAGTAGTTTAACTTGGCTGATCGAGCCTCAAACAGCCATGACATGTTCCCAGGTTCTCTGTATGTGTGTGTGTGCGTACATAAAGTCAAGACATACAATTATAGCTATCCTCTGATTATTTTTAATTAATATTCAAATTGGACGAAGCCCAAGGGAGAAACAAAACTCTAGCTAATAAACTGGAGCATTTCGAATGTCTTGGCTGAGGACTTTATCTCCATGGTAACCTAAGTCTGATCTGCTTCCCGTCTCCACTGCTCCCTCGCTTTTAAAAAAAAAAAGAAGAAGAAAAAAAAAGAAACAACAACTTTGAGGCGGTCCGTTGCTGGCTCCTTCCAGTGAGAGTCCAGTGAGAGTGAATGTTGTGGCTGATTGGAAGAGGCTGAGGACGGGTGGGTGGACCCAGGGGTGGGGGACTCAGAGGGGTGCGAATGAGTGCCATTGCAATCCAGTGAGAGGTGGCGCTAAAAATATCTATTGACACATGGACTCCAACTCACAAACAGGGTCACAGACAAACACACAAGCCAGTGACCAAAGAGTTCTCATTCATGCACCACCGGCAGAGAAACACAGACACACATCAATGTAACAATTAAAATGCATAAATGCTGCCATTGTTTACAGAAGAACTGAACTCTAAACATGCTGAATCCCTCTGACTTTGCATTGGCAGTGTTTTGTATTTTGGAGAGCTCTATTACAAACAGGGAGCAGGCCCTTTCCACACTCAAGTCCTCTGAGCAAACAAACCCAGCTGCCATACTGTGACCCTCTGCAGGAGGAATACAGGAAAGCTGCTCTGCACACACTGTGTTGAATGCTCGCTTTCATCCTTTTTTTTTTTTTTTTTTGATGCTCAGTTTACAGAGCCATTATCACACAATACAGTGTGGTGTTAACCTGGGTGAGTACAGATGAGTCGGTTTCTGCTGCCTACACATGTGACCTGACAGAGAGAGGTTTGACCCGATGGGACCTTAAGAGCAGGTCTGTGCGCATGGTTGCCAACAAAAATTAAAGTATTCGCTTTTTCGCATATTTTAAAATCTGTGTTCTTGATGAATCATCAGTGGTTAAAGAAGAACTCAGATTCTTTTTTACCAGAGAAGTGGACTTGAGACCTGGTGTCACTGTTTTGATGACTTGACTTGAGACATGACGAGTAGTATGTTTTTTTCAACTTAAATATAACAAAATTTAAATGTACAACAATGCCAATGTTGGTATTAAAGGGTGTGTGTAACGTTACCCGGTGTCTGTGAATGCTGATGTTGTCAATCTGTTTCGATATCAACCCAGTTACCAGAATAAAACATTGGTATTTTGATTAAGAAGAAATGATTAAGTAAATAATATTAATTTTTTGTTTGATGACGTCAGTATTTCACTCCTAAAGTGATGGGGAGGGAATGTTTTTATTGAGAAATAAAAGAATAAACTAGCTATTATTATGTTAATAGTTTTTTTGTATGATTTACTTCACTGATCTGAAATGATCATACAAACTCGATTTACTGAACAGGTTATATAATTTGGCAATAATATTATTAGACAGTACCTTGTCTTTTCTCTTATTAAAGACCAGATACTTCAGGTCAGTGACTTGATGACTTATTGAGACTTGGACCAAATGATTTGTGTCACATGTCTGCTTTTTATTTAAGTAAAACCACCAATAAAACAATCTAAATATGCTCCTTTACAATGAAATACTTAAGTAGAATATGAGTACATAAGCTAAATGTACTTAAAGTATCCAAGTAAAAGCATTGGTTCTGCAGAAGAATGTAATTGATATAACATTATATGACATAATTATATTACTGCTGATGCATCGACGTGTAAGAAACATTTTACAGAGGTGGACTTAGCAACTAACTTTATATACTTTATATACTGTTAAGTATTTTAATTCACTGGTTCCCAACCTGCGCTTTGGCCCCTTTGGAAGGTCACATAAATCTAAGGGGTCATGAAAATTGTATTTTAAAAATGTGACTTTTTTTTAATCTTTCATTTTTTGAAAAGATGGATAATTTTACCTATTTGGTTATTTAAAATAAAGACAAGTTTAGAGGGGAAAGTGTTAACGTGACATTGGTCCCCAACCAGACACTTGTAAGGGATCACAAGCCAAAAAGGTTGAGAACAAATAGTTTAAACTTCAACAAGAAGGGAAATACTCAACTAAAGCACAAGTAATTCAAAAATGTACTTATAGTACATGATTAAAAGTACCACAGATGGTGAAAACCAACATGAGAAGAAGGCGAGGAGGACATGAATCTTCAGGGCCGCTGGAGCACCAGGACGCTGACTAGAGGGACAACTGCCCAAGCTGTAAATCAATGTTTGTGTGTGTGTGTTTGTGTGTGTCTGTGTGTGTGTGTGCGTGTGTGTGTGTGTGTGTGTGTGTGTGTGTGTGTGTGGTCTCTGTATATAAGTGAAAAGTGTAACACAGCTGAAAACGGCTCTCTGGCACAACTTCATGTCTGAAAAAGGTCAAAACTTCAGTAACATGTGTCGAGTATAAACAACAGCTCTGCTGACTGCAGGTTTGAAATCTGATCTATGACCAGTTTAAGTGACAGAAATCCACCTTGATCAGTGCTGGAAACTAAGTTATTGTTACCGTTACGCAAGCCCTGCTTATTTGTGCTTTATTTAAGTGTTTCCATGTCCTGTAAGTTTATATTTCTGCTCCACTACATTTCAGAGGGAAATATTGTAGTTTTTATTCCACTACTTTTATTTATCAGATGGAGTTCGTTCTTTTATTATCCGATTATGGTTAGATTAAACAATAAAAGTTATAAAAACCAATGCATTTATTAAGATCAAACCAGCATCTGGTTTTACGTCTTGTTTCAGTCTGAGTTATTAGCAGTTCAACCAAAAGGGCCATTTCACCTCTAAACTTCTCCTCTGGACTAATCTATCTGACTGTATAAAGTAGTTTAACTAGCTCCACCTTGACCAGCTGCAACAGTAAAATGCTGCTTACATTAAAAATAACAATCCAATAAAGTCAAATATAATAATATATCAGTCACAGGGGACATTTTACTGCTGAACAAGCAGTTTTACTTTTGATTCAGTTGATTTAGCTGCCAAAGGGACGTGTCATTTTGGTGGCAATGATTTAGTCATTGACACAATGATTTTATTTTGACACATGAACTAAAGGTTTTGGGTGAGTTACAGCCTTTTCCAGGGTTAATATAGTGTTTTGTTGTACTCTGGGAAATCCATCTTCCTTATTGTGAGAACTTTAAAAACGTGTCGAGAAAAAGCAGTTGAGTAAAACTATAACACCACAAATGACAAGTCTTTGCACAATCACCTCGGTGCACCTGACTATTAACTGCAGCAGACTCATGGTAATGCTGGCTTTGATAGCCCTCTAGTGACCACGGAGGTCTACATGCCAGCTGAGATGTAGAAATATAATTTGCTATAATGAGACTTGCTGCAGTTCAGTTGTTTTTATGAAGTCAACTGGGACAATTGATTTGAGTTCTTGTCTTTAGAGGAAACACTAACACACTTGTGGCTATTGTTATTCTACTTCTTCCTGATTTTTTTATTTTTTTTATTTTTTACAAATTCCTACTCATTCTCTCTATCTCACCTGCATGTGTAAGCATGTGTGTGTGTGTGTGTGTGTGTGTGTGTGTGTGTGTGTGTGTGTGTGTGTGTGTGTGTGTGTGTGTGTGTGTGTGTGTGTGTGTGTGTGCAGCACCCAGGGGACTGTATAAAACCAGACTAATGATTTCTTCTACTCTGTTTATTCTCCGGCTCTCATATGAAACCACTTCATTACTCCCAGGTCTCACCCACATGTTAGCCAGGGTCACACAGGGAGCAGGAACGGGGCAAATAAGAGACGAGGGAGAGGGCAAGAGTCCCCACAACAATCTGATTGCGTCATGAGAAAGCGTTCCAAAAAGAAAAGAAAAAAGAAAAAGATTGTATTCAAACCACATGGGCATTTTAGGCGTGACCAGTGCTGGCAGCAAAATACATTTAACACAGCAGAATTTAATTAACAGTTTTGAAATTTATGGTGTCGTGCTCCAGTAAATCTGGGGCCTTTGTCTGACTGTAATTACTGCCATACAGGTTTGAGGGCCACAACATAGTTAGAGGTCTAGCTGGGGAAATTAAGCAGCTCATGGCTCCGGCTGCGAATCGGAAACAATTCCAGATGATTCCTCTCTTCCCTCCTCTGAGTTTATCTAGTCAGCATCCATGAGCACCAAGTTGGTATTGAGTTCAAATTATGCAAGATGATTTACACTCACTTCCATCCTGTAAATAATGATTGTGCAAGTCCTCTGTGGCGGTGATTACCATCATACCGTCTCAGCTCGCTCATGAACGGCGCCCAGTGGGTCACGATAAGCATAAGAGATAATGACTGCAGGATGATTGGAAAAGCTGCAAGGATGTGAATAGTTTAACAAACACCCCGTAATGACCGGTGTCAGATAGCATTCAAATGAGACATAAATCCCCAATAAATGTTTCTCATCTTTAACACATGACTATGGAAATCAATTTATTAGAAGCCGGATGAGGTGATAATGTTTTCCATATGCTTTACAGTTAATAAAAGCGGCGGCGAGGTGGACGATGGTCGGACGTATGTTTTATAGTTTGAGCCACTCTCTTCCTCCCATGCACAGCTTGTTTCATTAAACTCAGTTATGTAAGACACTCACATGGAAATGCAAATGAGAAGTACTTTGATTAACAAATACAATTATAATAAAAAGAAACTCTAAGTTATTCACTGCATCTTTTCAAGAGGCTGTGGATTCTCCTCTTCAGACGCTTCATGCATGATCCTTGATTAATAATTTTCTTCAATATGATGTGCACTGGCCAGCGGTGGAACAAGTACTGAGATCTTTTAAGTAAAAGTACAGATGCCACAGTGTAGAAAGTGTATGTTACAGTGTCTGTTTTGTAAAGTATGCTTAACGTCTTGCATCAAAACCTCAGGTATAGGTATCAAAATATACATTAAGTACCAAAAGTACTTATTATGCAGAACGGCTTGTTTCAGAATCATATATATTACTGGATTATAATTATTAATGCATTAATATGTAAGCATCAGTAATGTTGCAGCTGGTAAAGGTTGGGCTAATTTCAACTATTATACTATTCATTGTGCTGGAAAATGTACTAGTTCATTTAAACTTTGTATAATTAAACCAAACTGTACAAAGTATCTTTTAACTGAAGCTATCAAATTACGTAGGGAGTAAAAAGTACAATATTTGCCTCTGAAATGTAGTGGAGTAGTATACATGTGACCTTCTATGGTAGCATAAAATGTCCGTTCTAAAGTAAAGTAGGCTTACAGGTATGCCACAGTCCTTGAGTAAATGTAGGTCCACCACCAGAAGCGAATAGGTTTTTGTTATTTCTAACCCTCCCACACAGGTTAATAGTGTGTTCCTGCAAGAGAGGAAGCTGCAGTTTCAGGGTTTTATGTCACTACGTTGCCACTAGTACCCCTTACACACATCGGGGCTATAGCAGGGTTGAACTCTGGGTTAGCAATACCAGGGATGTCTGAAAGGGTTTACCCGCATCGGCTATAACTCTACTTCGCAAGTCAGTTCAAGAGATGGATCGGACATCAGTTAGACATGGGTCGATTTCAGTATGTATGGCCGTTTCTGAATTGTTACGATTACGGTTGAGCACAGGTCAGATAACCCTGGTCCAACCCTGGTTATTGGTGTGAAAGAGGTATAAGGAAGCCCCCCCCCCCCCCTTACTTTATTGGTGAATTCAAGTCGTGCGATACATGTTTTATATTATGTTCAAATCTCTTTATTTTTGTGTCGATCAGAAACTATCTAACGGTATTTTTTGGTCCTATTGTTGCAGCGAACATTAAAATGAAACTGACACTTAACCACAGCCTGAAAATAGTTGTATTGCCTACAGATGCTCTCAAGTCAATCAATACCAGTCAGCATACTTGTGTAGTTTTCGTTCCTAACTGGACGTTACATTGCTTTTATTTGGTTATTTCCTAACAAGTGGCAACAGTTTGTTTTTTATAATAATTGACGTTTATTTGATGTGTTAATGAGTTAATAATCCATGAATGAGAAACTGCTAGAGGAACAAAACTAGGTTCTAGGGTATTATGAGAATACATTTATAGATTGTCTATGTGGCATCCACGTAGTGTGCAAAGAGGAACCACTCTCCACTTTGATCACAATCTGCTCTCGTATTTTTAAGGAAAAGTTGACACATCATCTGTTCTCAATTTAATTATGTGCATTTGAGTGCATCTTTTTTAATAAAACAAGAAATCATAGAGGATGCAATAATCTACATGCATTACAGGCAAATATCTTAAAGACCTCATTAAATAAAATACAAAACCAGTCACAGACACTAATATGGTTTAGAGGATTCTTTTCTTTTATTGCAGAAAGCAGTCCAGTCATCTTTAGGTGTACTAGGAATGAAATGAAGAATGCAGCTGATAGCCTTCACACACCTCAGACCTTCACACTACACGCTCCAGACGCTGTCAGTTTCAATATTAAAAAAAAACAACAACTCATGAACACAATTAAAAGCCTGTTGTATTTCTTACAGCATCGAAGTGTTGAGTAAATTGCCTTATACTGTACCAATGGTAGAAATGACTGCATGTGGCTGCAGTGTCATGCATTACACAGTAACACACAGCACTGTAGAGAGTAGAGCAGAGAGAGAGAGAGAGAGAGAGAGAGAGAGAAGAGAGAGAGAGAGAGAGAGAGAGAGTAGAGCAGAGAGAGAGAGAGAGAGAGAGAGAGAGAGAGAGAGAGAGAGAGAGAGAGAGAGAGAGAGAGAGAGAGAGAGAGAGAGAGAGAGAGAGAGAGAGAGAGAGAGAGAGAGAGAGAGAGAGAGAGAGAGAGAGAGAGAGAGAGAGAGAGAGAGAGAGAGCATGACAAACACTGAATCATCAGGTGTCTAACAGCGTTACAAGATCTGACCTTGAAATGGAGCACTGTGTCAAAGTTACAGTTCATGAAACCACACTGATGGAGTGTTTAATGTTATTTATGTTTAAAGGAATAGTTCGACATTTTGGATAATACACGTATTCACTGTCATGCAGGGCGTTAGGTGAGAAGATTCATACCATTCTCACATCCGCATGCACATTTAAAATTCACTAATTAACATGTTTTATATAAATATAATATATAATAAATATATATTTTGTTTGTTTAATCCATACAATAACAAAAAATACCTGTTAAAAATCACCTTATGTGGTTTTCCAGAGGGTATGTGCTGGACTATTTCTTGGGGCTGTAACTTCCTGGAGAAACCACAATGTGTCATTCTTACACTTAGGTTTTTGTATGGCTTAATCAAAGAAGATAATGATATGGTAAATAGTGATCTTTAGAGGTCCTGGTAGGCGTTTTTTGTTGCCTTCGGACAGAGATTGGCTAGCTGTTTCCTCCTGTTTTCATTCTTTGTGCTAAGCTAAGCTTTCATCTTCAACTTCACATTTACCGGACCGGCCAAAGAGTGGGGGCAATCTTCTCATCTAACTCTCAAAAGGAAGCATATTTCCACAAACGTCGAAACTATTCCTATTACTGATTGTTAAGCAGTCTCTGTTGGATCAAACCCACTGTACTGCCGCTAGCATATACACTTGGTGAATGAGTAGCCAAAATCCTGCATTCAATACTGTAGATCTCCATCATCAGCATCAAAAGATATTTTTGTAGTAGTTAAAACACTACAAGTTAAATTCCTGAAACATCCTTATCCAGCAATCCAGGATTCAATAACACTCCCCTCCCCCCATCTCAAACCTTTTTGAAATGTCCTGCTGACTGTGTAGAACCACACCAAATAAAATATCACTCTCGGATACAGTTTTTATCTTAATCAAAACCAAGTTCAGATAAATGAACCTGACATAGCCGTAATACTAGGAACTGTATGTAACCTGTGTGTAAAATGTTGGTTTTATTCATTCCACTTTTATGGTTCAATATATCCCATATCCCCTCCCCACACCCTTAAACCAAAGTTGTGACAAACTATGGTCTATAAAGAAGATTTAGAGTCGTGGTCTTAAATCTCCAGGTGCTCTGAGAGCCAAACGACTGCTCCAGTGAATGACATCATATCGACAGTGCATCCGATTTGTTTTATCATCCTTTCCTGAACTTTGGCATCTCAGCTGTGAAGTCACTTATCAATAATGGGATTGAAAACCAGTTGGTTGATTATGCCAGGCTGAGTGAAGTTGTTAATTTGCTTCTGAGAACTAAATACAAAAAAGAAAGACTAAATCAAACCAAACCAAACCCATTCCTAGAAGCAACACTGAAGAACAAGCTTCATGGATGAAGCAGAGCAGAGGCACAGCATGGAATACATGAAGATGCTCTGTATAATATTGGGAGAAGGAACCAGGATGAATTCATTAGAATCGTTCATGTACAGAGAAGGCCAGACATGAGGAGTGGAGATGCAAGAAAAAAAATGAGAAGGAATGCAGATTTAGGAAATGAAAATTGTACTTGGGTAAACGGGGAGAAGTCAGGGAAGAGGAACAACCTCCCTCTGTTATCACTCACACTCATTTTCCCGAAGGACATTGTACATGTTGACAGTGAAGCCAGATGGCTTATCTTCCTCCCGTCTTGGGTGTCCACACCGCTCATCTTCATCATCTCCATCCTCATCATCGTCTGCATCCCGGTCTCTCTCTTCCTCTGGCTCGGTGCTGGACTCTCCGTCATCATCATCGTCCCTCTCTCCTGTTCCTTCATCCGCTGTCATTCTTCCTTGCAGAGCCATAATCTCTGGCAGGTCTGGGTGATTCTCCCAGTGCTCTGTAGACCATAAATAACGCAACAAATGAATAAATTCTACTCACCTGCCGTTTAATGTTTCAAATACACTTGAAGCTGAAGTGATGAGTTATGGAAGAGCCTCTTTTACCTCTTAGGCAGCTGTAGCCAGGTGGTCTTAGGCAGAGGCACAATCTGCCATCAACTACCAACCGCAGGAGACTGTTAGCTGCGCGGTAAACATCATGACGAGCTGCTTTTGCTGTCTTATAGCCTCTTCTCTCTGCCCATGCTAAAGAATGCAAAGACAGTTTGAAGAAATAGACATGACAGGTGTTAGTGACAGTAAAAAACATTATCATATTGACCATCATTTTTCTTACAGCCAATAAATCTCTCACACATCATTGGCTCAAAGTGGGGATTTTTTTTTGTTTTGTGTTTTTACTTTTGAATGGTAAAGATTTTGATATTTTATCAATAATGGGCAATGACTTGGCTTGGGTACCTATAAAGCAGGTTGGCAGTTTGCTTCTCAATAGTTTGCTGTACTGAGATAGTGGTGAAATAGCTAAGTGATTGTTCTTGCTACTAGACTACCACTTAATCACCCGTCTGTAGCCAAAATCTTGCATTGAATTGAATTTTTTTCAAAAACGCGAGATGCATTAAAGTAGAAAACGAGAGGTGATTAGAGCGGAAAGATGCAGGCCACTTAGCAACGCAAAAGCAGAATGCAAACGGCTTCACTTTCATTAATAATGAAAAGGCAAAATGACGCTTGAGTCTTCCAAAATGCCCTCTGTCTGATCAAGTTCCAACTGTGCACATATGATTGCCAAACTTTTAAAGGCTACAACAGATTAGATGGCGGCTGTCACTGAGAATAGACTTACCCTCACACACTTCCCAGGCAGTCCAGTTGAGCTCATCGGACCCCTGGTTTCCAAGATGAGGTTTGTTCTCATTCAAACTGGGATGTTTGAGCTTCAGCACAGAACGGAAAGGGGTTCTTTCACACAGATAACCAACTGAGCTGTAGGGCTCCTGCAGCTGCGACACTGGGTAGATGCCTGCCAGAATCTAGAGAAAATAAAAACAAAGGCAGAAATAAAAGACGAGAGAGAAAGATAAATATATAAGGGAAATCAAGAAGAGGTCCAAAACTTTTGAAAATCAGAAAAACATATCAAAAAAATTGAAAAACAACAAGAGGTAATGTATAAAATGATTATAATCCATTAACTCAAGTGTGAGAGTGCACTCTTCAACACAATTTCTATTGAGCATAAAGAGGCAAATAAACTCAAAGTCACATCTGCTCTCAAGTACACAAAGGTGAGGTTGTACCTGCAACTGTTTATCGACAAGGGAGGGGAAAACCAGTCCAGGGCAGTCACAGAGTTTAACTGTCGGGGTGAGGTAGTAGGTCTGGAAGTATTTGGTGTGGCCTGGGGTTCGAGACACGCTAACCACCTTCCTCCCCACCAGGCTGTTTATAACAGATGATTTACCAACATTTGGAAAGCCTGCAGTGGGGAAAAAGCATTAAGATGATGAAATCATGGGATTGGAATGAAAGGTGCTTAATTTTTTGATGCAATTATCTTTGGAAAGTCAAAAAAAGAAAAAATCTGGTAAGATCTAGGGCTGCAAGATTCTTAATATGAATCCTGATTCTCTCACAATAATCAGAAAAGGTCTTTTTTCTATGACCATACAAATAATTGTTGTTTACAAAGAAACAAATAAACATTTTTATTCAAATTCATCTGTAAAAAATGAAGTACAGAAAATAAGATTTAGTATAGATCTCCTAAAAAGCTGGAGCGGGCCTTGCTAGCTGGTGTGCCTAACGTTGGAGGAGCTGCTGGACAAGATGCACCTGTCATAGGGAGAGACGCAGCATGTTGCCAAAGACAATTTGTGATGGAGAGATCTAATTGCAGCCTTATGTGTTATGTCCCGTAGAGAATCAAAAGGAGTAGGCTAAAGTTAAGTAAGTGGTTAATATTATTAATATGATTTGAGCAGAGTTTTGACCCCTCGTACTGTACCATTAACTGTAAACAGCCTAACATTAGCTAACTAACATTAAAAATAACAATAACTAGCAAGATGTTGAATCCCCTGCTGTGGTTGTCGTTCTGTTGTCAAGGAGGTATAATAAAAACTGTGTGCTACACAAAACAGTTTCGTTTTCCTCGCCATTCACTGTAACATTAGCAGGGGTTTCTTCTTTCAATTCTCGTTCAAAATTCATCCCAAAATTAATTTTCATCCTCCACGGTGATGTTTTTTTCCGGTCCAAGGATGATGCTACTATCCAAAGCAACAAAAAAAAAAAAGGCTTTCCCTCAGAAATGAGATTGCCTACATGTCTAAATCGAGATAATCGTGCAGCCCCAGTAAGATCTTGCAAAAAATATCATAGTTAGTCACAAATTAGAAACTGCTTTTCTTTGACAGATTTTGTTTTGGAACAAGAAAGTTGCGCTGAATCTGGTTTCAGGGATAATTTTCTCAGTGAAAACTCAGATGGATACCTATACAGCCCAGTGTGAGAACCCCGTCTTTGTACAGCTCCTGGGATGGGCTGCTCATCTCCATAGCCCTGTCACTTTGATGCTCCATCAGCACCGAGTCTGCTCCTTCATCTGGCGGCTCTCCATCGAGTTGCTCAGCAACAGCATCTCTGTGAATTTTCTTCTCCCAGCTGGATAGGTCAACTTTGAAAACAATAGGTAACATTTTAAGGATCAACACAAGTGTGAAGACTCAAGTTGACCAAGTGGACACGTGACAGATTCCATGTTATTATGGCTTTATTATGAGCATGCAAGATTAAGAGGGGACAAGACCTGGACAAGATGGATTTTTGTGTGACATATGAACGCGATTAATGTGATCGCGTATTAGACACCCACCTCTCCCTGCTGTGATTTCCTGACAGGCCTTCAAGATATCTGTAAGACCTCCGGCATTATTCCAGTCAGCTTTCTTCCTCATCCTCTTCTTTTGGAGCACTACAAGACAGACAGACGTTTAGGTTATTCTGGTTATACTGCATTTCACCAATTTCACCAAGTAGCAGCAGGATTTCAAAGTCAGGCTCACTTTTTTTTTCCTATCCCACCATGTCCACCCAACCCCAACTCTCCCTCTCCTCACCTGTGCTGTAGGGCTGTCCAGGGTGGGAGGTGAAGCAGATTATTTGCAGGTGGGGGAACTGGGAGGTCATGTAGTGTTTCAAGGCGATAACCAGTGGGGGAGGACACAGGTCGGCTTTGTTCAACACCAGGACCACCTGCTTCTGGAGATCTCCGGTGATGTAGTTGTACAGGGTTGGAGGGAACTGCAGCACCTGGGTAGTTAAAATGTGGATACCCCTTAAATAAAAATAGTATTTACAGCCTATTAAATAAATAACCACTAGATAATAGTCGTAATAATAGGAACAAGACAAGCTGTGCTGTTTTTAACTTTACATCAACACTGGAACCTCTAAATAAAGAAAGTGAATTAACTTCACAACTATATCTGGCTTGAAAGTTTGAATAAGTATGCAATGACCTGATAATTATAAACAAAGAACTGGGTTTGATTATAACTTGGAATTAAATCACCAGTAGAAAATCCCACCGACAAAAAACAGAATAACCTTAAATGGAACTATTTCCCCTGACTTCATCAACAAAACTATAACAGTGTGTATACGATTTGATGAGACACTGGTCAATGTGGTCAATGGTCAATGTGAAATATTGGGAGACATAACTGCTGAACTGAACTGCTCATCTGAGGTTCAAATAATCAAAGCGCCAGGAAACTCAATTTTACTTCTAAAAGCGTAGTCCTAGTAATATTTCAGTTGGTGTTTAACATAGAATAGAATTATCGGATGGATCGTTTTATTTTTTATTTTATTTTAGGTAACCCAATTGGTGAACAAAAAGACGAGGAATTTGAAAATGTGTGCCAGGTATGTAGTGTAAACGGATAACTAAAACGCCATGTCAGTTGTTCAGATGGATGTTGATTGTGTCTCCATCTAGTGGTCTGATCCATTCTGAAAGATCACCTACCGGGTGCCTGATGTCCACGATGAGCAGGATGACATCTGACATCTCCAACACCCTCCATAGCTGCCTCCAAGTCTAAAAGAATCAAAAAAGGAGTGAAAAGCAAAATGAGGTTTAATATTGTGAACTAAACAGATGAATGTCTATCACAATGTCTGTCCAAGAAGTTTGGGGTCCCCTGCTAAAGCTGCTGCCCCCGCGACCCGACCACGGATAAGCGGTTGAAGTTGAGATGAGATGATGACAATGTCTGTCCAAGAATGGTGACTATTTGATATCATTCATTCATTCATTCATCTTAAACCGCTTGTCCCTGTCGGGGTCGCGGGGGGCTGATTATTTAAACCTACCTTAAAAACTTTAATTTTTATTATTCTGTTTAAGGTAAAGTTTGAATACTTTAAAAATAATCTCCAGGGAGACCGTCTCAGACATCTCTAGATTATTGAGTCACCTACTCCACCACCAGCTGCTCAAGCCCTACTTCTGCTGCGATGTGCCTCCTGTGCTCAGCCCACGCTTTCAAATTAAATGCAGGTTGTTCTTTTTTTTTTAAAATGTTTTTTATAAAAACTTGTGTTACCATTTTCACAGCCTGAGCAAAACTGAGCAATATCACAGCTTGTAGGGTACTTTGTTCCGAGTGGAAAACACCAGACAATACACAGGCATGTAATGAAATTCTCACTGATCCCCACATGATCCAACTTTACAAAAATGAAAGAATCACTTCATGGTACGTCCTGGAGGTATACGCTGGATAAAAGCGTCAACAGTTAGGTCTTTATGATGAAAGTGGCAAAGCAACTCTGCTGGATAATCATCAGTTTACAGGCAACTCATACACAAGCAGCATTACTACATGCTGTTATCTGTTGTCAAAGGGTTTAACAGTTTCATGAATAGTTATTTTGCACAGAAAATGTGCTGGCAGTCTGAGCTTTTAAATCCTGGATCACATATAATAAAAATGGTCTTATGGCTGAATGCTTAAACTACGGCTCTCAGCTGAAGAAAACAATTAATACTGACAGCAAAGAGGGTCAAAGGCAAGTGCGTACACCAGAGAATGTTAAAATATGAGCTTATCCTGGTTCAATAGAAAATTGGTGAGGTCTGATCTTTATTGTTGGGTGATTTAATACAAAGAATGGAGTGAATTTAGACTTGCTGGATTAATTCCTAGGACAAAGACAGGAAAATTATCAGAACCAGGGAATACAGTAGCAACTGCCATGGTTCTGGCAATGTGCAACCAACCAGTCCACCAATTATCTTTGCAAGTTTTCACCTTTGACTGAGTTAGTTTAGGTTTCTAATGCAATGTTGAAACTTGTAAAACAAAAAAATAGCTCACCATACCCCACATCTGGTCACCTAACCTTAAAATAAGATGAAAATGTATATGGAAACAGAAAAAGAGTTTCTGGTAGAAAAAGCCCTCAAGAGTGTATGATTTAAGTAACTTACCTCCAGATTGTGCTCAAAGTGGCTGAGAGAGCCAGCTGGGTTTCTGGAGTGTAGGTCATCCAGGAAGTCTCTGAATGACTTCTCCTCTTTCCTAAGCAGGTTCTCTCGTGTCATTTCATAACTCCAGGGCGGCCGTCGTGGGAAACCAAGACCTGGCAGTGAATAATTAAGTTTCAGCATGTCAAGCAGTGACCCACTCCATTAACCTACTCTGCTCATCTGTTTGGCGTATTTTGAGACTGTCATGTGGAAAGCATTAGAAAACAGACAGACCTTTCTCTGAGGGGTAGATGTCATTGATGTTGATCTCAAGTTCTTTGTCTGAGACTGGATGAAGCACCTTCTCCCTGGCAACCTTCTTCCTCTTTTCCACATCCTCTTTACTCTCTTTCTCAAAGTGCAGTCGGAACCTGAAGTGAGGAGAGTACCGTCAAATCTAGATTGATGATATAAATCATTTTTCAGAACATGCATCTACCTGATGATCTACCTTTTATAGATTTAACTTCACATCACACACTAAAGAAACAGATGTCTCATTCAAAGTTAGATGAGACACACTGTGGGTTTTCTACAGCTAAATTAGAGCAATCAAGAAAGTACTTTCCAGTACTAAAAGAATGACCTCTTTTTCTTATTACATGCATGCTCTGACATATTGCTCCAATTAATTGTCAGAGTAGCCACTTTATTATCAATTCAGGCATTGTACTGCTGCTACTGGCAATTTAATTTAGGTACCACTGAAGGTCAAATAAGTCCTAATGCACAATATGCATCTTCTCACCAGAAACTTACTTTCTTCACAGTACCAATCCTTTAATGAAAGTGAATCAAAGGGAGTATTAGTAATAATACCGACAACTCACCTGTTGGGGTCATATCTACCTTCTCTACTGAAGGGCTGCTGATTTATTCTCCTAACATCAGTGGTCTCGCTGTCTGAGGTGTCCGACTGTCGCTCTCCTCCTCGCTCCACACTGGCATTGCGGCTGCTCGGCCCTGAACCTGTGTCACCTAGAAAGTCGGGGCCAAGATCAGGGATCACAGTCAAACATCCAAATACAAGAGCTAATTTTTCCACTTATATTGACTGTTGCAGATATCGATATGCTTCTAATAAGGTGCCCTCAGCCAAGTCCCAGACTAGGGGGAAAAGTGAAATCTTCACAAGGCTAAATGCTGAAATCTTCCATTTAAAAAGGAGCTCAAGAATGTTCTCAGCAATCGAAAATAACACTTGCTTCACATTGTTCTGACACTGATGAAGTTATGACGATTTCAATTCAAATCAAGTATACTTTACTGTCCCCTTGGGGAAACTGTACTTGTACTGTAATGTGGACAGCTTTAGCTACACTTACAATAGAGATAATAATAATAGAGACAATAAAACAACAAAACAGAAGTCAATAAAGAGAGAAAAATAAAAACGAAAAATGTAAACAACTGCAAAACAATGACACAAATTGCACATTACATGAACAGTACACGTGACATTATTACACAACCCATACGGCCTCAAGAAGCATTGTTGTTTGACATTTTGATTGATGTATTGATGATGTAACCTTGGTTATTAACAGGTAGTTTGACCAACTAATGCACACTCTGGATAATTTACTTGTTTTGAAATTGATCTCTGAGTGGCAGTACACTACCCCATGACCTCTACTAATTTGGCACTTTATCTTGTATTGTTAAGGGTTAAAAAATCCAATAATTATGCAACTGTTGACGCTGTAACGTTTGCAACAGTACGCTGTACTACTCTACACTCAAGTCACACGCACGTTATGTCACATTGCCTATTATTCCAGCTAACGTTGGCTAACGGAAAACATGGAGGTTTTTTTAAAAAAGGTTAAATAAGTGGTCTGATGTTCTGTACTTG
Organism: Echiichthys vipera; assembly: GCF_963691815.1. Classification (NCBI taxonomy): domain Eukaryota; kingdom Metazoa; phylum Chordata; class Actinopteri; order Perciformes; family Trachinidae; genus Echiichthys; species Echiichthys vipera. The sequence continues at coordinate 11,598,653 of NC_139833.1, forward strand.
AAAATATGACTTTACCCAACACAGACTAACTGGTTGCACTTTAACTGTTATAACGTCACATTTAACTATGGAGCGAGAACCGTTAGCTCGCTGCTAACTGCTAACACGGTGTCGCTAACGGCAACGGTAGTTACCTCTCTTTCTCTCCCGTTTGACTTGTAGTTGTTTCTTCTTCTGTTTGGTGCTAAATGGCTTTTTCCGGGGCATAGTTAAAAAAGTAAGCTTGTTAAAAATATGAACTGCGTAATGCTACCTAGCAGCTTGTCACACAGCTTTCTTCTTGGCGTTATTTACATGGATGAAGTTTCTCGACTCCTACACTTTTCAGTGACGCCATATCCACTGCAGACCGCAGAGAGCGGTGGACGAGACCACTAATCCGTGTTTGTAAACTGTTCGTTTATAAGATTAGTTTGGCTTTATTTAGATCATATTATTTAGATTTAACTTTATACATTAAACCGCATTACTCTAGAGTACCATTATATATATGTGCCAAGAAAATGTTGCCTACACTGATTTTAACCCCCCCTTTCTTTAATGGTACAGTCCACTTTTGTAAACAGCTCACACATTCCAGCAGAGCAGACGCACTCAAAACAATAAAAATACCTGGATTCGTCATTGGATTTCAATGTAGCAACAAATCTTTATGTCACATGACAAATGTTATAATTGCATTTGGTAAATTGAATATTCCCAAAACAAGGTTATCTAAATTCCCTAACATTGGCGTTATCACAGTTGAATTCAATGTGCACACGGATTCATTGGCCCTCATGACGGAAAGGAAATGTGAGCACACATACAGTACATACATAGTTATGATGGCATGTATAAACTAAAATAAATAGTTCTAAATTGAAATGAATAAATAAATATATCTGGATGTACAGTAGTGTCAGTGAGTATCATTAAAACTAGTATTCATAACACAAGCAGCTTACTTGCCACTCAGATTTCCAAGTGTTTTATATATATATATATATATATATATCCTGGTAATAGTTTTTATTAAGGTATTTGCATCTTCTAAATGTAGAGCTTAAACAATTTAATTAGTTAATTTATCAATCAACGGATGGTTAATCAACTACTATTTTGAATCATTTTAAAGTTATTTTTCTAAGCCAAAATGGCAAAAAAAAAAAAAAAAAACATTTTCAAGCTTAAGTATTAATATTTAGTGTTGAATTTTTGGGTTATGGAATGCAATCTAAAAAGTCAACTTGAGCTTTGGGAAATTGTCATGGGCTTTTTCACTATTTTCTCAAATTCTATGAATAAATAAATAATTCATTGAGAAAATAATTGCAATATTGTTTTTTAATAACCGCCCTAACTCATTTTGCCTTCATATAGCTACTATGGCACATAACGAAATAAATAATTTGATAATAGACTGAAAGAGAAGACAACACAAATAAGAAACATTTCAGAGGGTTTATTGTATTTTAAGCTGAGAAAAAAAGGGACAAATTTCATATGTGTCAGTATGTCTATAAAGAAGTATTATAAACCTTGTTATCGTGGAAGTATAATAGCAACACATTTGGATAACATTACTTTTAGGACATACACACAAAGCAGTACAATAGGATTACATGAATTGTGAACTGGCTCATCACTTCCCCAAAGGTCATGTGAAGGCCTGCGAATGGGTCTAAATAGGTTATATGAATTACCACATCCTTTAAACACACAATCATACTTTATAAACAGGTAGTATATATAGATATATATATATTTATATATTTATCTATACTTGATTGATATTTTCTCTTTCCTGAAAAGGAAATTACCTTTACGTCCCTTTTAAGGCTAAAAATAATTAACTGTTGGTATGCATTTTATGACATAGTAGAGATAATAACACTGATATGACGTCTCTGTATGAAAGTATAAAAACGTACCTTCACAGTCAACTACCAATTCTATCAACAGAGACCATAAATTGCTATGGCCAAAGCTGTCTTTGTAGGGAAGAGCAGGAGTTGATGAAACATAAGAGAAGCACTGACTCTCTTCCTATCATTTAACCATCACTGTGATGGAATGAAACATACTTTAATGCAGCCTTTACATGCAGACAGGACAGCTAAGCAAAATGAAAACAAATCAAACAAGGCAGAAAGAGAAAATAGACAAACTAAAAAAATAAAACCAAGTGATAGTCTTCAGTATACTGTGTCACCATATTGTTTGTCCTGTCTGCCTTAAACCATTGTTCAGGCACAGTCAAAGTTCTTCTATCGCCATAGTATTGCTTTTGTCAACTCGCCATCCTCAATTTCTTGAATTAATTTTCACATCGCCATCCCCCAGACTACCACCTTTGATCACCTCTAAGAGTTGAGATGATCCACTTGAATGGTGGATGCTGACACAGTGAGACAGAGGTCCTTGTGGGAAGTAAGGTCAGCTACGCTGACAGGTTTGTACTGGATGTCACTGGCAGACACTGTCTTATACTGGTGCAGGTCAAATGGACAGGAAATGGTTTCTGTCTGGGGGTAGTTGCTCTGACTCTGTCCCTGCTGGCCTCCTGCTCCTCCGCTCCCAGCTCCCCCAGGTCGGCCTGATCCTCCTTCTTCGCTATCTGCTCGACTTTGACCCTGGCTTTGGTTCTGGTTCTGTTGTGCCGTCTGTGCTGCTGGTGCAGTCAGCTGGTCTGGGTTGTGTTTCTCCATATGTTTCAACAGATACGTCTCCTGAGATGAGGGGAGGAAAGGTAGAGGGGAAACAGTGAGTCGACACATGATTACACTGTGTAAAATATCAACTTGGTGTCTGATGCCAGTGAGGCGATTCACAGTGTTTCATGTAAAGATGCTCTTCAGAAAACAGTTTTCTTACTGAGGTATAAGTGCGGTTGCAGAGACCACAAGAGTAGATCCTCGCATGCTTGACTGTGTGTGTGGACATGTGCACCTCCAGGCTCGCTGGGTCTGTGTATCCTTTATTGCAGTTGGTGCACTTGTAGGGCTTGTCCTTGTTGTGTTGACGCCGGTGGGACTGGGAAAAAAAAATGTTTCACAGTACAGTGGAAGAGACAGGTAATAACAAACATTACATGTACGCTCTGTATCAGAAGAAAAATAAATTCTTTCATACCTGTAAGTTTGAGAGTTGCGTGAAGGATTTCTCACAGCCTGGATGGATACACTTATATGGCCGATCTCCGGTGTGAATCCTGAATAAAAAACACAAACACATACATTTACACACATGGACTCCTATCACTTTCACGGTGATCTAACTTTGACCGCAGGAAAAAAAACTGAGGCAGATGAGAAACCCAAGACCAGTGACTCACTTACCTGTTGTGTTGCTGAAGATGACTGAGCTGTCTGAAGCACTTTGCGCAGAATGAGCAGGTGTAGGGTTTCACTCCCGTGTGGATGCGGACATGTTGGGCCAGGTAGCTGGAGTTGGCAAATGACTTTGTACAATGGGGACACTTGTGAGGCTTTGACTCTGTGTGGTTCCTGATGAGGGCAAACAGGAGGACAAAGGGAAACAGGATTGTAAAGGTAGATTAAAGGGGAAAAAAGTGCAGTGTTCAATTTATCAAAACCTATCAAGAAGGCCACTACAGGTGAATAAAGAGAAGCTTGGAGCATTAAGAATATTTGGAAACCGTTAACAAAAGCCAACAAAATTTGGCTCCTATAAATTTCACGTGTTAATATGAACATCCCACGTCCCACATGACAATCACAGATTAACAAAGCAAAAGAGTGAATTATTTTGACTTTTTACACATATCCCTCTGCCGTGGATGATTTGGATGTATAAACAGAAAAGCTAAATGTTAAAGATAATAACTGCAATTTAACGGTTTTACAAATGCATCCATTCAGATTGGCATGTGAAGTGATTTGATGACAGCCAAAAAGAAAAGCAACAGATGACTACAAATTAAGCAGAGAGCAGGAAAGCGGAGCGTGGCAGTAAAGGATTTCTATCGCCATTCAATGGAGAGTGTAAGAAAAGCACTGATAAGGCAGTATACTTAGCAATGACAATGGGTTAAATGGAAGCACAATGGAAGTAACTCTGCCTTTAAACCTTCATTTCAACATGTTTTTCTAGATGCGTGTGTGTCGCTGATGAAGAAGCACTGGCAGGAGAAATGACACAACGTGCAGACAAAAGAAACATGTAAAGTGGAAAAGACAAAAGGCAAAAAAGTATGGAGAGAAGCATGTATTGTACACCGATACAAATAAAGAAAAAAGGAGAACATATCATTGTATCAATTCATATAACACAGATCCATGCATTTCAAATGGCGATTTTGATTAATGAATAAATTATGGAAAATCTTCTTGTGGACAAAGCCCATACTTAAATTTGAATTACAATTTTGTGAAAAGGTCCCTTTTGGATGAAACTGGTAGCATGCAAGCCAACATCTACATGACAGGGTAATATGCGTCTGCACACCACTCCAATCTCTTTCCAGGAGGAAGAAGAAAACAGGAGTCTTGGCTTCAAAAAGGGGACTTGGCAGGACAAGTTAAGAGGACAGGGGAGAATGGTACGTGGTCGGTTACTGGGAGGAGGGGTCTGCAGTACCGTGTGTGCTGCTGTAAATGACTGAGCTGCCTGAAAGATTTCTGGCAGTAGGAGCAGGTGTAAGGCTTGGCCCCGCTGTGGATGCGGATGTGCTGAGCCAGGTAGCTGGAGTTGGCGAATGACTTGGCGCAGTGAGGACACTTGTGAGGTTTGGCCTCTGTGTGCGACTTGGAGTGGATCTGCATGTCAGACTTACTGAGGAAGGTCGCCGCACACATCCGGCACCTACAGGCGGAGAGACACAGAAATGGGAGGGAGGGATGGAAGAACAAGAAGGAAGAAGAGGGACACGTATAGAGAAAAAGAGACACAGAAGAAGATGATGGAGAAGGGAAAAAAGGAGATGAAGGTGGAGAATTGGGGATGAAGCATTGACCCACAGAAATAAATAAGATATGATAGAAAATGAAACTCACAATAAAAAGGGAAATTAATAATATAAGATAAATCAATGAAGACAGGAGGGGGGGGGGGTAGTAAACATAGGGAAAGATGCCGAGGGAGAAATCAGTGAAAACTGACAGGGAAAGGTACGTAGATACTATAAAAAGTGAAAGAGCAGGGCACAAGAGTGCTTGAGAGTTCACAACTCAAAGAGCATGCTATATCAAGACAAAGAGGACAGAAGAGGGCAGGTAGGGATTCATGTCCAGTGTGTGCAGAGGCAGAGAAGGCGTCTATGAAGCACTGATGTATTTGTAAGTCAAATACATTAAGAGAAGGAATTAACTGTCCACTACAAAGCAGGCATGTTCTGCCACAGCATGCAGTGATGTCTGTTTAGAAAAGGTGTGCGTGTGTCTGTGTGTGTGTCAGATGCATATGCAGCAGCATGTATATTATCTATGAAAGCTGAACAGCTCTATTTTGATTGACAGGACACAAGAGGAACAAGTGTGTTTGCATTCCACAGCTAGAGCGAGGAGATATGGGGAGGCACAGCATGTGTCATTTGTCTTTTTGACACCGTACCTGTATGTCTTAGTGCTATCTTTTGGGCCATGGTCTTCCTCTTCATTTGACAGATCATATGGGTCTCCAGTATGATGCTGCAAAGATGTCACCTGTCAAAAATAATATTCAAAGTTGTTTGATCATCTTCTTTATTATCTATAGGATAATAACATTTCCTCTTTTCTACATCTGTATTTTCTTACCTGGCCACCAGCTGTCAGATGAGCCAGGATGAGTGTTTCATTACCGCCGACCCTGGCCAGTGCTGTTGCCTTCTTCTTTCTGCCTCGTTTGGAGGGTGCTGGCAACACAACAACATGGGGCGCCCCGTCCCCTTCTTTTTTGTCTACAACAGGATCAACAGCAGCAGTTTAAGAGAAGATAATACTCTTGAGCCCTTCTGTATATTAACTGCCCCTCTGCATGTTTGTCTGTGGGTATGTGGGTTTCCAAAGTAACATGCAGGAAATCTCATGTTTTTAATATTTGATCTAATGCTGGTCTCAGTCAGGATATGGTCTGTTGCAAGAATACATTATTGTATTGTATGCACGCGGAGAAACATTTGATGATGTTGAAATTAATTGACTTTGTTTTCAAATTAGAAAATTGTAATGAGATTCTTAACCCCCGTGTCTAGACCCGAGCGTGTCAGGCTCGTTTCTTACTTGTATTTCTTATGCAACAGATAGCCTCTCATTTTAATTCATGCAGCTGTCTGAACATCTCAAGGGCGTAAAGGCAACCTGAAGCTTTCATTTACACTTCAAGTCTGCAAGGCTGATGCCTAATAAAACACTACAACTTAACTTCACTACTACATATTTAACAATGTATCATTATTTTATTATTTGGTTTTTAAAACTTTTATCGTATTATCTTGATTTTCTTAATGTCTGACCTTGTTCTTTGATTTTATTCTTCGAGGTGCTATGTTTTCTCCTTTTTTTGCTGTTTATTTATTTAATCTGTATCGTGCAAAGCATTTTAAAAAGTGGTCGATACAAAATTGGAAAAAAAAAAGGTTTGGCTGCTGCTTTGCTCTTTTATGCTTTGAAATGTTCAAATGAAATGTCGTGTGAACGCTGTTGTTGCCCTTGTGGTCTAGACGGTGGGGTTTAGTCACAGAAAATGGTGTTCAGGCATTACGTTTTAGATCTATATACCAGATATATCATGTGATATATGCGTCACTATGAGGTCTCACCTGCAGAATGGAGTGCTGAAACAATCATGGTTGTTGCTGGATGACCAGAGACAAACGATTGAGAAGAGGTGGGAGAGACTAGTGTTCCCTGAGGAGTAGTGATGACCAGACCCGCTTTATGGAAAAGTGACAAGGAACCAAGAAACAGAAAAAAAAGGAAATACGCACATTACAAAAGGTGACTATAGGCAGTACAAAATCCAAGAATATAAGGTTGTGGACGATGTTCTAGCATAAATGGAGACACACAGGTGTTCATTTTACCAGTTCTTCCGGCATGTGTGCTCTTAGCTCATAGTGCTGCTGGAGGGAACTGGAACTTCAATTTGTTCTTATTAAATCACTTAATGCATCACTTTTATTTTTACTAGCCGTGACAGCTGGTATTGTTTTCACCTTGTGAGTCTGTATGTGTCATCATGGCAAACTGTGGTCCTGGAGACACCTACTGTAGCAGGAACAACCCCAGAGGCAGTTTTGAGTATTTTGCTATATTTTGTTTATAGGTCCGTCTGTCTTCGGAAAGACTTTCTCGCCACGTTAGCATCAATACTGTGCAACATACAGTCATGAAACTTTACAGGCGTGTAGTTGAGATCAGAATGAAGGCAGAGTTCGAGGATGGGCGCAGGAAATAGGAGGGTAGAAAGAAGGGATGGAGCCATTGCCCTGCCAGTTTTACGCCCATGGAAAGGATTTGTGATCCTGTCACAAGAAGTCTTCGAGTATGGCTCAGAACTGAACTTAATCCAGCTTCAACCTTTGCCGTTCTTCTGATTTTAAGTTGTACTTTGATAGGATGTCATGTATCGTGAAATAAAATTCACTGGTCTCAAACTGACAAAGATCCAGAGGATACTAAATGCAGAGACAGACTCACCTGCAGTCATGATGCCCGCAGACGGGACAGACAGCATGTTCTGGGCGCTGTGGGCCGGGTGGAGGTGTGCCCCACTACCAGCATGCCCTCCTCCATCCGTCTTTGTCCCAGGGGTGGGGATGGTGAGAAGAGCTGTTTGGTAGTGGGATGCAGAGGAAGGAGAGAAGGAAGCAGTCTTTTCCTGTTGCTCTTTCATCTTGTTCAGAAACATGGCATTCTCAATCTGTCAGAAGAGAGATAAAGCATTTGATTAACCAGACTGGACTCTGTAGTCACAAAGCACTCCTCTGATGAGCTGCGTCTGCTTCTTCTTCTTCATGTCAATCCTGAAGAAAGTACATTTTCTTGATTTCTTGTCCAGACTTACCTGCCCTGGTACAGTAGGGATGGGAGACCAGAAATACGACGAATTAAAATGAGAGTCTTCCATCATTTCTGCAACGACACAAATGCAACTTGTTAATTAATAAAATCTGTAATGACCTAATTAGTACTGCCACTGGTTACTTTGTAATAATAATGTGACTTACAAATACATAATCAACAGTGCAAAGACCGTAGCATTTAGGCACAATATAATGCAACTGAAATTATGCATATGTAAACAAGGGTATTTTAATACAAGAACTAACATTAGAAACTTATTTACCTATATCAATAATATTTGTGAACACAGTACTACAGTCTTACATTTCCAGTTATGAGATTACCAATGAGATAGGAGAGCTATCAACACCCACAGCGAGGATGAGCTACATATTCCTCCTCCCAATAACATTTGTAGAAAAAAATACTGTAATAACGCGATCCATCCTGATTAACCTGCGAGGACCTAAGGCAAAAATGAGCTCCTATTAATCTCTCGGTTTGCTGTGTGGCAATTATATTAATCAATTTAAATTAGGGAATATTAATCTTGTGAGCAAAATATCATTAAATATTGTCTGCTCTTTGATTTCCACACAGGCATGGTCTCAAGAATCTGTAATAAAGATAGACAGACCTTTAGGGCCTTCAGTTGATAACGTGCTTTTAGTGATGCATATTCCCAGACAAAAATAAAATACAGTGAATGATGGCTGCTGCAGTTTCAGGTTCCCGATATTGTTTCCTTTTTTTCATAATCTGTCCACTGCACCTTATGTTCTTATATGTTTACATTTGCACTACAATAAGGCCGCTTATTTATACATTTGGTATTTTAGGTATCTTTTATATTACTGTTTTGATGTGTCTTTGTTTAATACTGCATTTCCCAGCTTGGGATCAATAAAGTATTTCTATTCTATTCTATGTGCATGCTGGCTCACTGCCTCGCTTTTCCGACTATGACAAGTCAAAATATCTCACCACAAACTAATTTGCCACCCAGTGAAGCAGGGGTTTTTAAAGGGGCCCCTGGGGGTGTGGAGGCTCTTGCTCCCTCGGCCTGGTTGGTGATGCAGCCTTGGGTCCCGTCTTGAAGGATCCTACTGGCAAAGTTCTGAAATGAAGAGATATTATAAAGGTTTAATAACTTACTGGGAAGAGAGCCACGTGCCAGCCAAATGACTAATTAATGTTCAAATTCTACCAGCCATTGTGTAGCGTCATTTTCACCTTTCTACTGGACCTCAACTGTAAAGGTGTGGATTTAATGGTTTTAAGCACCAACGTACAGTAACTGAGAAGAAGGCCACATGCCAACCAGTGGGCTTGAAAACAAAACATGTTGGTCTATGAATATTTATTTACATGAGAGATTCTGCACCTGGTTTAATCCATTATGTAGTGTAATGTTCAACTGTCTCTCCTGGACCTCAACTCTAAAGGTGCAATGGTTTTGAGCAGCAACATACAAAACCACACCTGGATTGTGTGGTAGGCTATCTACTGTCCAACAGATTGAACTTCGTAGCTGGAAGTTGGCAGCAGACGCACATCGCGCTTTAAAGAACCACACAAACACCAAAGCCTGCAGCTAACTTTTATGAACTGCCACTAAATCAGACAGATGCATTGTTTACAATAAGCCGCAGCTCAACAGCAGCACTCCATTTCGGCTCCTTGCATCTTGTAGTTAATCAGGCCCCGGCCGTGCTGATTAACGCACACAGTTAGCTCGCGGGGCAGCAGCAGTGTGTCTGTAGTGAAGCTCGTGCAGCTGCTTGGGTGAAAAAAATAACAAGCAAAGCAAAAAAAAAAAAAAAAAAAAAAAAAAAGCAAAGGATAAAAAAAACTGAAGCGATAGAAAAAAAAAACCAATAGACCATCCTCGCTGACTTCCGGCTGAGGACGGGTGGAGAGGCGGCAGCGGAGTCATGCAAATGTACCAACAAACACTACCGCCTGCACGGAGAACAGTGGCGTTTACCGGGGACGACGGCGCACTCTTCCTCCCCGGGACTCCCGTAGCTTGGGCCGATTTGGACACGGTTTTCCTCAAATCACTCCAAATTCCTGCAAACCAGTGAAGTTTTTTTTTTTTTGCTTTTTTTTTTTTTTCTCCCTCCGGTGAGGCAGCCTGCCTCGTCCAAAAGCTTCACTTCCTCCGGATAAAGTCGTCAGACAAAAGGGAGTGTGTGTGTGTGCGTGGTGATGTCACTTCCTGTAACTGGAGGGACAAGTGTATTAATAAAAATAAAAAAATCTAAAAATAAGATGGAAAGGAAGTTAAAGGGTGAATCTAGAAGGGGTTTTTAACCACATCCGTACATGAGTGTTTGGGGTTTACTTTATAAAGGGGGAGGCAGCCAGTGTGCTGCGTTCACGGGCTGTTGGAAGTTATAGTACAGCAGGGGTCTTTAGGCAAGAAGAAGAAGAATTACTTTATTTATCCCGCAACGGGGAAATTGAATTTTTTCACTCTTATTATTAATCATGTTACACACACAGGCCTGAAATACACACATGCACAGACAGGACCTATACATGCAATTAAGGAGAGATGTTAGAGCGAGGGGGGCTGCCAGTGACCGGCACCCCGAGCAGTTGGGGGTTTGGTGCCTTGCTCAACAGCACCTCGGCAGTGCCCAGGAGATGAACTGGCACCTCTCCAGCCACCAGTCCACGCTCCATACAACGACCCTACGGTTCCCAGCCAAGTCACCTGTGGACTGAGCTACTGCCGCCCCAAAGGCAAGGCAACATTATTTGTATAGCGCTTTTCATACACAAGGCAGACTCAGTGCTTCACAGCACAACATGTCATGAATACAAATGCATTACAGAAAGACAAAGAGAATAAAAACACAGACAGTAATAAAAACAATGCGGACTTTAAAAGTGCAAAGATTAAGCAGAAAGCTAATGTGAACATAAACGTTTTCAGTCTAGTTTTAAAAGTGGTGAGAGGGGGTGAAAGTCTTACATCTTCAGGAAGTTTATTCCAGCTGTGTGGATTTAATGGTTTTAATTTTTTTAGGCCAAGTAGCTGAAAGAGAAAGCAGGAACCCCCTACTACAAGTTTTCAGGGTTTGAACGGGTAGTGGTGGATTAATGTGGTTACTGGCCCCTTGGCTACTGTTTGTTTAGGCCCCCCACATTATTAATCAGCTTTATCAGAAAAAACAAAAACCTTAGAACAGAAATAGAGTCCGCAACCTTGAAAAACCCTCTCAATTTAGGAATTTTCTTTAGTAGATTTTGGTCTGGTTGTTCGTCGTTGTGCTTTTCTTTTTCGTGCTCCACTATCACATTTGCTTTCTGACATTTTGCTGCTGTATTGTTTAGTAACAGTGAGTGACGTATCAACAAAACTGAACCCGGCCACATGATGACAGCTGATCGGTCTAATATGTGTCCTATATCTATTCAATCAGTCACTTCATTTTTAAAAATGTTTTTAAGGGCCCCAATAGAAGGTACGCTTTCCCCCAATGTAGTAAATAAAAAAAAATAAAAAAAGTCTGGCCAATCCAGGGCCCCTGCACACCTGGGGCCCCTAGGCTGCAGCCTGTGCATATATCCGCCTTTGCGTAGAGGTGCTTTGAATCCTTGAAAATGCTTGAATTTTAATGTGTTTTCAAGGTTTAAAAAGTGCTTGAATTTTGGATAATTTGCTTGAAATTGTATCTGTATTGCAAAGAAAGTACAACAAAGATATAGCTATAGAATATAAATTGAATTTAACTTCTTACCCTACTGGTATTACAAAACACAAGTTTAGTTGTGTATAGCACAATGCCATCTCTTTTAATGGGATAATAAAAGTGAAATAATCATTTTCAATATTTATTTGTAGAAATATGTTTTTTATCACAGCCCTAAAGTGCTGGAAAACATTAGAAATAGAAAGTGAAAGTGCTTGAATTTGGCCTTGGAAAAGATGTACGAACCCTGAATATTGTATTAAACTGAGTTGCATAATTGGGCCTAACAGCAAGGACGGCCTAAAGCCTATACACGCAGCTTTTTATGGTGCATACAAATATATTACAATGATCATCATTGACATATTCATATATTTATACATCATATTTTAATGTTAAAAATACATTTGGAAGGCACACTGAATCCCTTAAAATCTGTGCATGGCTTACTGGCTCAGATTATCAAACAATTTGGCGGACCCCGGCAGTAACAATGAGGACCCCCGGTTGAAGATCTCTGGAGTACGTTTAGTGTCTCTGTCTATATTTTGCTCTCTCAATGATCAATTATCCCTTCATATTACAAAATGATCTGCTTAATAGGCTTTACCGCTTATTTTTGTAATTCATACCCTCAAATTACTTGATTGTTTCCTTGGGGTTAATTGTGTATTCCTGGAAATTACTCATTCATGCCTTAAAACTGCTTGAATCAGTGTCTTAAATAAATAATTACAACCTTATTCTGTAAATCCTTGCACCCAGCTCTTACAGACACTTGTGACTTGAGCTGCAATGATTCAGTGACTGATTAGTTGAGACCGACAGACAATTCATTGATTAATTTATTTGTCTCGTATACATACAAGTATGTGTAGTATAAACAAAATGATTATAAAATCTAAATAAACATAAATGACTTATCAATTATTATTAATTCATGCCACATTTCAAGCAAAACATTTGATGATTCCAGCCTCTCAAATGTGAAGTAAATACAATATTGCTGTGCTGCAGTCACATTTGGTTCAGTTTTGGTTTACACCGTGCAATATGATCCCTCTGCACAATAAAGTAGTACCATACAGTGTAATGTCTTACATTTCAGTGTAATATTATACAGTCATCACTGCTGTGGTGGTGTATGATAATGTAATGTATATACGTATAATGTAATGTATATGAAACTATGTATACACAGGTTTACAGGGTGTACTCACTCTGTGTTAAGGTGGTTTAAAGTATACCTTCACATCAGCCAAAAAAGCTATTCATAAATTGAAGAGCATACAAACTTCCTCCCCAGTAATCTACCTAGTTATATCTGCCTTGTAGGTCCGTGTTTATGCCTGATAACACTTGGTTTAGTTGTCAAACATGTACATTTTTTTTATCTTATATAATATTATTATAATATAGTATCATATGACACATTTCCCTCCTGTTCACCTTCTCCAAAAGAAAACAGCCATTACTACTTTTGTTTTTTTAGCACTCATTTGCGACACGGAAGCTGGAAAGTATGAGCCTATGGAAGAGCACCTGAAGGCAGCACCAGTGAGGGGTGTTTGCCTCCAGTTTACAGAGTTACTTTTAGTCAGTTAGACTTTTGTTTTGTGAGTGAATGCAACACACAAAGCCGTAAACAATCACGTCTTCTTACATTAAAACCCGAGAATGATAAATGTACTGTTTAATATTGATTATTAACCGTTTTCCAACGCAATACTGCATCCGTCCACTTGGTGTCGCTGTAAGGACGGTCACAGACGTCTGATGCACTGTCAACATCCGGCGACACGTCTCCCCAGCACACAGCCGAGCCGTCTGATACATCTTTATTTATTCAAACCCCTCCAGACTTTTCATTAAAAGGCAATGATGTGTCTTTGATACTCTCTGACAAACTGAGTCAGCCAGGCACTTTAAAGTGCAGTGAACCCGCAGCGCTGTAGACAAGCCCACAGCTTCAGATGGGGGAGGTGAGGAAGCTGCAGAAGAAGTTGAGACAGATTGGAAATCTGGAAATAAAAATCAGTCTCAGCCCAGAGGAGAGATACAAGGTACAGAAACACTTCATCTGCTCTTTTGTCCCAATTTTAACTGTGTGAAATCCACGTGATTTTTTTGCAAATTCTGAATAGATTTCCCTCAGGTGCAACAACAGGTTATGAGTGCAGACTTTACTACAGCACAGACACAGATTCACTGGAAATGATAAACATTAGGGCAAGCATCCATCTTCACCAGCTGACACGGGTTGAACATTCAGAGTAGATCTGTGTTTTCATACATTACACTGTTACAGTATATCAGACAGAGGCGTTTCCAGACTTCCAGGCCCAGGCAGGGGTGACCTGGAGGGAGTGTGTGCATGTGCCCACCATAGACCCCTTTTTTATTTTTAGTGCATGCCAAGTTAAAAAAAAAACCCAGTGATGAAAGAAGTACTCAGCTTTTACTTCTGTCAAAGAAGTACTACCACACCGTAGAGATGCATTGTTAAACGTAAAAGTCCTGCATTCAAAATGTTACTTAAGTAGAAGTACAGACGTATTAGCATCAACATGTACTTAACGTACAAAAAGTAAAGGTACTCATTATGCAGAATGGCCCATTTTAGATTATTAGATTATAAATGTTGATGAATTCATGTAAATATCCCTTTAATGTTGCAGCTGGTAAAGGTGGGGATGCTTTAATCTACTTTATATACTGCTGTGTAGCTTCATCTATACAATATGCATATGTTATTGCATTTGTTGATAATATTTGTTTGTATTGTGAAAAAAAGTACAATATTTCTAATGAAATGTAGTGGAGTATGGGTATAAAGTAGATTATAATGGAATTACTTAAGTAAAGTACAGTACCTCAAGATTGTACTTAAGTAAATGTTACTTTCAACCCCTGGATAAAACATGGTCAGCAGTTCCTCTAAAACACCACAATAATTCACAAGACCTCGAGGAACACCATAGAAAAGCCTCTGCTGTGATAAGGTATCAAAAACCTTTTGACATTTGGAGATTGCCGCAAGATTTGTATTTATTTGGCGATTGGATGGAAAGCACTTTTGTTCAGGAAACTGCTCAGAAACCCCCTTAATTCCAGTAAACCTTGGTAAGCCATAGATCCTCTGGATGCTCTAAGTCTCTAGTTTGTGGTTGTAAAGTTTCATGAGGCTGTGATTATCCTAGAGGTCACGACAGCTCATTTTATACAGTGAGCTCAAGTTTAACAAAAATGCTCTCACTACAATGAAATGAGACTAACATCATCACACATGAACACAATTGATCTTGTTGAATCCACATCAGTGTACGCTTTCCAGTCAGACCCGATTATTGCAGTTTTAAGATTGTTTAGGAATCCCAGTGTGCAGAAATCAAATACTATACTATTACTATATTTTGGAATAGGCAAAGATAACATGTTTGTACAGAGAAAAACTGCATATTTTATTGCCACAAGCTGCATGGGATTATTATTAAGTGTGCGTGTCTGTAAAGTGGAAACTCCATTTCAGTCAAGTGACACCTTTGAAAATGGCCATGCCAGTTTCTCCCCTTGCTGAAGTTGAGCCTAACTTTGGAGCGTTATTTACCCCTCTCCCTCAGCAAGTTAGCATGACATGATTGATCCCAATTGATTCTTTAGATCGTATACTTAGATAGGACCCTTATCTTCATCTTCACTTTAGCTGGAAAATGGAACCTGCTCCTCTTTAAGACATTAGGTCGCCTGAGATTGATCGCCCGTGGTCTCACCGGTCTCTTACTGGTGATCAGATTTGACACACACCGTAGTAGCCAAGCTCACATTGCTACCAAAGATGATGGTATTAGAAAAATCTTTTGTGTGATGCTTCAAAGATATGAATGAAGTGTTACAACATCAAGAGGAAAAATATGTGATGAACATGATTTAATGATAATGGTGGTATGAATAATTTGACAGGTTTCACGCTATGAATTTGAAAGATGAGAAGCTTTCACGTTGAGGAGAGTGCCTTAGAAAAGAAAAATGATCAGGAGCTGCAGGAGAGTCTCAGTATGTTAAAGGGCAGAATCTGAATTCTGTAAGTTATCGTCCTGGCCTTCAACAGTGTGTTTTCAGGGAAATAAATGCATACGGGGTGTCGCACACATATACAACTAAATATAAGTAGAAATGGTGAAGGTTACTGGTATAAAACCCATGATTCATCTCTATTAATAAGTGGCTTTTCCTTAGTCTGCATGTATAGTGCGGGGTGGAATATCAGGCATGACTGTAAAACAGAAATAAATTCCCTTTTAAAGTAATATTACACCTTATTAACAATTGAGTATCTCCTCATTTCATTAACACGTCTTGTGAGAAATGGTAGTTCGTGGATTTAGGCTTAGCATGAATAAATAAAAGAATAAAGATGAATAAAGATAAGGACAGCACTCCAAGTTCACTGATTTATTCAGTTGCCACACGAGACTTGGACTTCGCCTAACGCATGTAAAAGTAGTGGAACGAAACAGAAGTACATTTTTTGACAAGGACTGTCCTCAAGTATGATATTGCAGTATTTGAACTCCCACTTTTTACTCCTTTATACCACAACATTTAAGAGGGAAGTATTTTACGTCACTACATATATCTGAGGGAGAGATAGAAAAGACACAATAGGTTTTTAAAATATGAAGTATTGTTACGGTTTAAACTACCCAACAGAGTAGAATATCGTTTCTATAATTAGCTCAAAACAGAACAAAATTAAAATGCTACTACACAGATATGCATTAATAATGATAATTAAACAATATAATAATTATTCCCCTGCCCGAAGAATACTTTTGCTTTTACTTCTGTATTTTTTCAATACTATCCAATGAGTTTTTACGTTGGGGTATTGCTACTTAAAATGGCTTATTTAAGATTTAGTTGTTTTTGTTTTGTACTGGATTCTCCAGTTTTTACATTTTGCATTTTTTCATTTTTCAATACAACTCAATCCTGTCTTGTTATACCCTTCCTGTCTACGAATTGCCAAAATCTATTCAAACTCTGTGCCCCCAGTTTCTCAAAATATATCTATATATGGTAGTTGTATTGAGATAACCCTGTTGAGATCACTACTACATCACCAGGATTTATTTTCTCAGATGTAATTGAGCTCTACCAGAGCCACAAAAGACATGATATAAGTGACCTGCTATCACTACAAGACCTTTATGTGTAAAAGTGGTGGAAACACAGGAAACTTTATTTCAAGCTGTCATACCTAATTTACTCATTCATGCATCTTTCATAACTCGCAGTCAGACAGGAGTACGCTGCATGTTGCCAGTTGCAGTCTAATAAATCAAGACAGCCTGAGACAGACTGAGTTGGTTGTGCATATAAACAACTTGTGGATTTAGTGGCTTGGTTGAAAACCAATCTCGTGCCTTCTTCCCTCTCAGATCTCCAGGAAGGCGGAGCTGCGTTCCAGATTGGCTGAGCTTCAGCTGCAGCTTTCTGGCCCGCAGCAAACTCTGGGGATTGTGGGTGACGAAAAAAAGGAGAAGATGAAAAGACAAGTGTAAGGAAGTGAGGGAGAGGTACCAGCAAGAAGGAGCAGATGGAGAGAAGCATAATTCTTCAAAAGCAACAACATTCACTTTGAAGCCTTTGATCTTTTTTGTATGTCTATCAAAACACGCTGGAGGTCAAATACTGTCACGCTGTAGTAAAATGCAAACTTAACACTGTTCATTATGTGTCATGTAAACATCTTTCAGGGATGTCATCCTCCTTATTTAATGCTCCTTAGGGTCGTTAATTGAAATTAGCATGTGTGGATATTAATATCAAATTGAATGAAACACTCCTAGTCTAATCTTTCTGGGACTAGGAGCTCATTAAAAAGTAGTGTTTTTGTTTGTGTGGGACTTCGAGATCCTCTACAGGTATGCTCACTGTCACAAAGGATGGGGTGTGCCCTTTGCATTTTGATTATTCATTCAGCTCTCGCTTTTGTGCACTGGCACAGGGAGAATGCCCCTGAGGCTCTTCCATCACAAACGCCTCCAGCCTCCAAGATCCTTAAGGGAGAAGAGAAGTCCAAAGCTCGAGCAACGCCAGCGCCGGCTGCCAGGCAGAGGGAAGCAGGAGGGGGCGCAGCGACAGTGAGACAGCAGGAAAGGACAGGCCAGGCCAAGGTGTCAGATCACTGCCGAGACGTGTCAGGAGGCTGCTCTGACTTTGACACGGAGCAGCAACAGCGACAGGAAGGTGGGATTAATTAAGAAGGCTATTATTACAGTTTATCGCAGGCAGTTAAAGGCACAATGCAGTGCCCTAAGGCGTCGTTAACATCAAAAATTACATTATACACGCATGCCTCGAGGAGTCCTAAAAGCTCATGTGGCTGCCAGTATTAAAATCAACAGGCTGCAGTTGCTTCCCTGAAGACAGGACCCACGTTTTGCATCCTTGGAGTTAAATTAGCCCCTCGCTTCGTAGTGGCGGACTAATTCATATTCTAGAACTGTGTAGATTAACAAGCTGAGGTGCTGATGAGTCAACATTACTAATGGGAAAAATCATTTCCTTCCACAGGAGCGAAATTTGCATCCCTCAAATCGTCTTGGGAGAAAGCAAAGTTTCGCTTGCGGCTGCTGGAGGGTCATAATGACATAGTCACCTGTGTGGTTGCTGTTGACAACCTGGTTGTTTCTGGAAGGTAAAGCAGGAAAGGAGACCCAATTTGCATAATGGATGTACAAAGTGAACATTTCACCTAATTTATCACTTAATATGCTCCTGCTCTCTCCCTCGCTGTCTGACATATTTGTTTTTCCTCCCCCTCGCCATGATGGCTCGCCGCAAATCTCTCTCAATTTATGTCCGACGGCTTTTAACTTTCCTTGTCTCCACCTTCTCTTACTCCCTTTCTGCCCTCCCGCAACCTCTCTTTCTCACGCCGTCCATCTTTTCCTCTAAAAAGCCGGGATACGACGGTGAAGGTGTGGCACGTTCCCACTGCAACAGAGCACAAGAACCTCGGGGGTCACAGCGGTGGGGTCACCTGCCTGTCTGTACCTCCCCCTGAGTACTGCAAGAGGCTGGGTGAGGACACGCATATATGCATATACACATGCACACATTTACATCCTTACATGTGTTGCAGACTGCAGCTGAGTAATGCCCATGTCCTGCGGTCTGGTAATTATAGGAGCAGTTCATCAGATCAACCCCAGTGAGAGATAACCTCAGTAGACACTTTAGAGAGTTCACTGTCTGTCTGAAGCAGGCAGCCTTCCATCACTTGAACTCCAAGGCCCTCTCCGTCTCGCCTCCTACACTCCCTCCCCACCTGCTTCCTTAACTTAAAATACCAAGTCGAGGAGAGCATAGAAGATGCAGCTTAGTCAAACTTAGCCACACTGTGTTCATAGACTAATTATTTGTTTCTTTTTTTATAGCCTCTTTCTTGCAATCTGTCCCCTTTTAGTACATCATCACTTATTTACAGCTTCCTCTCAGCTCAATCTTTTTGTCTTCTGCTCTCCCTCTCTCTCATTCTGATCCCCATTCTTTACCCTTCCTCCTCCTCCTCCTCCTCCTCTGTCCCCTCTCTCCCTTCCTGCTCTTCTGTCTGTGTTTGCCCTCTCGCCAGCCTGGTCCCTGTCTCTGTCCGACAAGGAGAGGTTTATTTTGAGTGGCTCAGCAGACTGCTATGTGAAGATCTGGGCCCTGAGCATTGGTATGCTTAACCACACAAACATACACAAACACACACACACACACATATATATATATATATATATTTATACACAAATATATATTTATTGGGAATATATGAAGGTAGACAGAGCCCCTGGGGTTCTGTCTGGGAAACGTGTCTGTGTGTGAGTGCATCGTAATCAATGTGTGCCTGTGGCTGGTGGTCTGCGTCCTGTCAATTAAATTGCATTTTCCTGTTACCTCCAGGGCAGTGTGTTAAGTCTATCTACACGTTCAACGCTGTGACTGCACTCTGCTTTGTGCCAGAGGGAGACGGCTACATCATCACTGGATCAGGTGTGTCTCTGTGTGGGGAAACTAAGAGCTAGTGACACGGTGAACAGAATAATTGGGAGTAGACAGCGGCATTGTGTCTTAGTTGTATATTAGTTGCTTTGGTGTAGACATTTGTTACTAATATGTATGTATGCATCATCTGCCAGCAAGTTAGTGAGTGTAGCACAGGGCTATCGGGCTGAATCAGAGGCACACAGATTAGGCAGTCAGGCTCAGGTGGGTCGACCGTGACCAACAATAATGACTGCCAGGCACCTGTCAGCACACGGTAACCTCACACTCTGTCACCCCTCAGATGGGGGGAAAGTTCAAGCCTGGAGCTGGCACACTTTTGAAAACTGCCAGTCAATCAACGCTCACCAGGAAGCAGTCTCTTCCATCCAGGTGGGTGGGTCACTCACCTACGTGTCATGATGCTCAAGCTGTTTTCATGTTCAGCCTATTTATAAAGGCTGAGACAAAAAACACACACACCAATGTTTCCCTCTCAGTAGATGCTGTCTAAACTAGTTTTAGTACTCTTGGCTATTAATTTGTCCTCCTCAGGAAATCAAACAGCTGTATTTCTGCACTTATCCTCACAGAAG
Source organism: Echiichthys vipera (assembly GCF_963691815.1). Lineage (NCBI taxonomy): Eukaryota > Metazoa > Chordata > Actinopteri > Perciformes > Trachinidae > Echiichthys > Echiichthys vipera. The sequence continues at coordinate 11,618,975 of NC_139833.1, forward strand.
CTTTCCCCGTTTATTGCTTTCAAATAGAAATCAAAGATAATTGTTGAGATGTAAGCCGTGGAGCTTGGACAATTTTAGAAATCATACTGTACACATTTTGAGCAGAAAGTCTTTTTATGAATATTGAAATCCAGAGTTGCATATGCACATTTTCTTTCAATTTGCAATCAAAAAAGTGTGCATAAAGCATTAAAGCGTAGCACATCATTGTCATCCTCCTTGTTGTTTATCATGCAAAGCACACATTCCATTTATAATCAACAGCGGCACAGAAACGTACATTTTGAAACTGTTAACACAAACATACATGCACTCTGCCTCGCTTTTTCTGTGTATCTAACTCTCTTACGCGCACACATACACACGTACACACAAACTGGGTAAAGACTAGGATCACCATGACAACCACGTCTCCTGTGCCCTCCGCAGTCTCAGGGTCCGCTGGTGTTCAGCGGCTCGGCAGAGGGAGGGGTGTCTGTGTGGGAGAACCGGTGTTCGGATCGTGACCCTCTGAGGCTGCTGCACCACTGGGGCGAACAGGTGACAGGCTGTGGAGGGGGGCCGGGCGGGCGTCTGACCCTCAGCCCGCGAGGAGACAAAGTGTTCCTGGCTTACGGTCGAGCCTGGCTCAAGATCCTGCACTGGAGGACCGGTGAGCTCTAGAGTGGGATGGGCAGTGTGTGTGTGTGTGTGTGTGTGTGTGTGTGTGTGTGTGTGTGTGTGTGTGTGTGTGTGTGTGTGTGTGTGTGTGTGTGTGTGTGTGTGTGTGTGTGTGTGTGTGTGTGTGTGTGTGTGTGTGTGTGTGTGTGTGTGTGTGTGTGTGTGTGTGTGTGTGTGTGTGTGTGTGTGTGTGTGTGTGTGTGTGTGTGTGTGTGTGTGTGTGTGTGTGTGTGTGTGTGTGTGTGTGTGTGTGTGTGTGTGTGTGTGTGTGTGTGTGTGTGTGTGTGTCAGGAGATTGAAAAAGGAAGGTAGATGAAGGGACATTTGCATAATCTTTCCACCTTACATCTGTCCAATTATCACAGGAACCATGTCCAGGCTGACCAATCACAACAGCATCACCGGGGTAACAGATTGTGTCCACCAGACAGAAGGCCTCCTAATTGGCTCTTGCTATGATCTGGCGAACGGAGAGAGCTCGCTAAATTGTGAGTTGCAGAGTAAACCATGCGCAACCAGAAGTAGCTCGCACAATAAGGACATAAGAAAAAAATCAAAGGCACTTTGTTTTTCCTCTGTTGACCTCCGCTCCCTCCTCCTCCCTCTAGTATTCTCTCTGCCTCAGTGTCGGTACCTGGCCTCTCTGACCTGGCCCGATGCTCCCAGAATCCTCTGCTTTGCAGCGTGGACCACAGGGAGCGGAGACCACCGGTGGGTCACTGGAGGTCATGACCTCATCGTTTGGGAGCAGCCCCCAGTTCTGAGAAGCAGAGGTGGGAGTAGTACAAGTCAACACCATTCATTTAAAAATGATTTTAGTCTAAACTGCTCAATTATATTTGTTATTTGCATATTTCTTACCAAGGTTAACTGCACTGCTATTTCTAAAGCTCTACTGGGATTTATGAGCTGCGAATGAATATAGCTGATGTTGGCACACACCTCTATTGATATTAGGTGTTTAATTAATTGCGGGGTGTGAATGTTGAAGGAGTGACGTCACAGTGAAGAGAGACAGTCGGTTGGAGTCCTGTTTGCTGGAGTCAGAGGGGGACACCGAAGATGACGAGGAGACTGACGGTACACACTTTTTCTGCAATTTCACACATTTCCATGTCTCATTTACTGACTGGCACGTGTAACCATGGAGTTTGCAGACTTCACAATGTTTAAGATGATGCGTGCTGTGACGAATTCCCATGACCTCCTTGTCAAATTTAGATGATTACGACGACAACGATGAAGGAAAAGACAGCGGAACTGAAGGTGTGGAGGATGGAGGGTCCGGCTCGTGGTTGCGCTGCGTTCTCCAGTAAGTGCTGGTTTCTCATGCCGAGGACACCACGGCCCGCAGCTATGAAGAGGAAATGAGAGGGAGGGAGCGTGGTGACAGTGAAGGAGGGTGCAGGGGAATGAAGTGTGACAGACTGAGTGTCAGTGTCGGCGGTGGGGATGGAGACAGTGAGTGTGTGGGTATGTGTGTGAAAGGCAGATTGTTTTCTATGTAAATATTATTCCCTCATACAATAAAGCTGTCACCCTGTGACTCTCACCTCCAAATTGGCATCTCTTGTCTTTTTTTTTTTTTTTTTTATCTGACCCGGCATCTTCTTCAAATAACAGTCCATCGCCCTGCTCTGCCGGCGCAACCTGTGTAAATGAATGTAAATGAAATTTTATTCCATCTTTATTCCCCTCGTTGCTTCCTCATTCTCTTCCTCCTCCTCCTTTTTGCTGTCTTTATTCCTGCCTCTATCTCTCTGGGGTGTCCTTGCCTGTTTTTGTAAACATAATTGAAGAGGGTTTTTTTTTATCTTTTTAACCTCCCGCCTCTAAAATGAGCTCACCCATGTCGTCCTCAGTATCATTTCTGTTTGCCTTGTCAAATGCATTTATTTTCCTCTGCATTTAATTGTACCAGTTTTTCTAAAAAAACACATAATTAGCATTTAAATCTCTTTCCTACAGTCTCTTGCCCTCCCTACATCGCTCTCTCTCCCCGCTCTTACTCTAGCAGACTCTACATGTCTCAGTCGCTAAGGCAACCAATGCTTTTTTTTCCTCACTTGCTCTCTGTATCTCCCCCTTTCTCTCTGTCTCCCTCTCTCATTCCCTCTCTCCACTGCCAGAGGTAGGCATGATAACTGATATGTGTTGGAGTGTGTGCGAGTGTGTGTGTGCATGCTTGTGTCCGTCTCCCGGTGTGCTGGTGTGTCTCAAAGTGACATTTTCTGTGGCATTTAGGCAGCAGTTGTGGATCTGAAGTTACCTCTCTCCGCTTAAAGTGCTATATAGAGTATTTGCTCCATGCATGACGCTTCTAATGATGATTAATGTGCTGTGCTCAGGTGTGTGCACTGTAAATGTGTGTGAGAGAGCAGAACAGTCCGTGACTGTACTTCTGGGTGTTTTTGGATGCAGATGTGGATTCTGTATAAACATGTGGCGCATAATTGAGTGTTAAATTTAAAAGCCCAGGGGAGTCTGTTTTTAAAAGATGACAGTTGGCTTTCTGCCAGTTCTCTTGCTGGTGCCTATGTTTACATGCTTTTTATCTGGCAACATAAAAGAAGAAAAAAAAGCTGGACCCTCCCCCTTTCTCTCCCTCTCTATCCCTCTCTTGCCCTCCTGTCCTATCTTACAGAGAGAGATGATCGGAGGAGCGGAGTCTCAGTGAACAGAGCGAAGCGATGGAGAGATGGTAAGATGGATAGTAACTGAGGGGAAGGGGGGATGTATGGAGGTGCAGATGCATAAAATTCCAGTCTGAGTGATGGCCGGCATAAGAATCAATTTCTGAGCTGATGAGGTCGTGCAGGACGCCTGTGGACAATACATTTTCTCAGAGAACTTCTCTGTCACTCCATCACCTCTCATTCTTTCTCCTCCTCCTTCTCTTCCAGCTCCATCTCTCCTGTCGCACGACTGACTGCCCTCCGCTGCCTCGTCTCCCTTCTCCTGGTTGCTCTGGTGACACAGCTCTCCACCTGTAACCGTGACGACAGCGAGGAGCAGGTTGACACTCTGTCTGTCCAGCTGTCCGTTACAGCCCAGGTCACACCCACCCCTTTGTGGGCAGTGGTCTGGGGTCCCACTCAGCCTCTGGAGGATGAGACCTACCACTTCCTTTCCAGCCAGGAAACTGACCCCCTGCACCAGTATGGAAACCAGCAGGAAGCCAGCACCGCCAAGTCAGATTGGCCTGCAAGCGCGCAGCCCCGAGAAGAGGCACCGCTGGGGTCTAAGGAGGGAGTGGAGGATGGAGGGACGGAGGCGGAAGAGACGGAGCCTGAGGAAGGTGGGCTTCAGGAAATGCACATGAAGGATTTCTAAATAAAGGTGGCCATGAGCCGCGAGCCGCAGTCCACGTGAACACGCACACACACACCACAAGTCCTCCAGGGAATTATCTGTCAACCAGGGTGAAGGCTGCTGTGTGCAGCCGTCTGTGATGTGGCGGGGAATGCCTAATAAAGTTCTCATCACTCTCAGGGAGGAATTGGCCGCTGTCAAAATGCAAGATACAGTGAAGACGTCATCGGATTGGTGTTATAGTTTGAGGCCAGCGTCTCCCACATCCAATTTCATGTTTCAGCTGGCTTCATTGATTTCTTCTTTTGTTCTGGATACAATTATACTTGGTCATGGTGCAAGATTAGTAATTGCAATTGTGTGTGTTACAGTGGACCCTCAGTTCTACGTCACCGTGACCATCTCCTCGCTGCTCATCCTGACGGCAGTCATCATTACAGCCAAACTCTGGTAGGAACCTAAAACTCTCTCCTCCAAAATATTGTGTGTATGGCCACGTAAACATAAAGCAAGTATTGCTCAAGAGTGAATTATGAGCAAACTTTTCCTGTATGAGCTGAACATCTGTCCCACAGAAGGAGGGCAGTACTGGTTCTCCTGATTCAAAGGTTTTTTGATGGTAAAAGTTATGGATAGGACAATTTATCACACATCGAGGTGCAGACCCGTGTGAGCTCCATTACGAGATGCCTCCCTTAATATGATGTCATTTTGGATTTATAATTGAACTCTTTAAGACTGAGAGTTTGAGGTTAAGTGAGGTGCTTTGTCTGAAAGCATTTTGTAGACCCTCTGGATTACATTTGCTCTGAGAAAGTAGTCTTTTTTAGAATAGCATGTGCGTCAGTTAAATAAGGGAAGTGTTGAGGTTAATTGTAGATTTACTTAATCATAATCATAACAGAAGTTATGATTAATAGGTAAATCAATGCACAAAAATTGGGATTCTTTGTTCAGACTTTAGTCTAATCATTGGGGTGTCATTTCATAACTATACAATATTGATTCTTTGGACAACAATACGATATCTGCTGATATCACAGTCTACCACGATACAATATTGATCTGATTAAATTCTGGGGCCTGAGATCGATATGAGACGTTGTCATAGCCAGTGTAACACAGTCAGTTACATTTTTATATAAAAACACAAAACAACTCATACGATTTGATAATTGTATTACTTTACTCATGCAGACATTAAAATGAAGAACAAACCATTCTCACAGTGAGAAGGTTCCAGGTTCGCATCCCGACTGGGGGCCTTTCTGTGTGGAGTTTGCATGTTCTCCCCGTGTTTGCGTGGGTTTTCTCCGGGTACTCCAGTTTCCTCCCACCATCCAAAGACATGCACGTGTTAGGTTATTTGATGACTCTAAAATTGCCCTTAGGTGTGAATGGTTGTCTGTCTCTGTACGGCTCTATGTGCCCTATGATAGACTGGCGTCCTGTCCAGGGTGTACCCCGCCTCACGCCCGATGTAAGCTGGGATCGGCTCCAGCCCCCCGCGACCCCGAGAAGCGGTTGAAGATGAATGAATGAATATTGGATTGATCATTGATCACTGAATTGATTTATGGATACAGATTGATGTATCGTTTTACCACTACTAATCATAGATTAGCATGTTATTTGCTTGATAATTGTACTTCTTTAGTACAAAACCAATCCTAGAGTGACTAATCCCCCTTGTGTTGACTTGGTTATAATCTGAAGACACATCCAAACACTGAGGAGGAGTTCAGTAGGTAGACATAGCTTAGTTTTAAGCGGTAAAATACAGGGATTAAAGCTAAAATCTTCTCGGTAGAAAAAGAAAATCAGGACACTTTTTTCATATTCCCTGTCTAGTTACATTAGGCGTGTAAACACTGTCTGGTGTATTTTAAGAGCATAAAGTTAGATCAATTTTACTAATGTATTTTTCCTGGTTAGAATCTACTGAATTTCTACATTTATCAAACGAATAAACAAACACTTCAAAATATATATACAAATACACAAATATTGCATTGTTTATCTCTCATTAGTTCGCTCATGATGACCCATGTTTGGCCCTTATAACTCATTCTACACACATTGCTCAGCCCTGGCTATTATCAACAGAAATTCTACACAAATGTCCGTTTATATAGACAGTGTGACCCCTCAGGATTTAGTGAGACTGTGATGGGGATTTTGTTTTGTTTTTTCAGTAAAATGCATCAATCTGGTGCACTCTGAGAGGCTAGCTCAATGAACAACTTTGTGCAAAAAGTAAAATATTGTGTGCTCCAATAAAAACATCAAAACATACTGTATAGAATGAATAGTCAGTCATTGTATTAATGGTAATAACATGCCTATATATACATATATATATATATATATATATGTATATATGAACTGACTTTCTATAGATATGAATGGTGGTCACACTCCTAAAGCATGGTAAACAAGATGGCGTCCTTTTTTCAAGAAGGGTCAGCAGGGTTGCGTTGTTGCCACAACGTTGCTTGTTCTGGCAACAACCCAGTGAAAAGACCTTTTTCAAGTTGGAATGTGTCCAAGTTTATTTCCTGTTGCAGTGAATGTGAATGACATCAGCTGACAGGAAGTTAACAAGGACCAAGACTGTTGCTTAGCAATGGAATTCCACTTAAAAAAAAGACGACTCCGGTTAGACAGCAGATTTAACATCACATTTCATTTTAATATAATTTAACAAACTGCAACATTACACAGTTGCACAACATTTCAGTGTCTGTTTTATGTTGTTTTGTTTTATAGACCTTTTCAAGGTAATTTTACTTTTGCTTTCTGAGCCACAACGGCACCCGTAACGTTACCCACTAAAACCCTAAAGCATCCACGACCAGTTCCAGTCCAAAGGGACTTCCCAAATAATTACCGTCACCTACTGACATAACAAGGTTATAACATGACAATCGTATTCTTATCTACACTGATCTCCATTTAAATATTACACTTAATCCCAGATCAAATGTTGTCTTATGATATTGTAATGTTATGTTGAATGTATGTTTTTTTGGGGGGCGGGGGTTCTGTCTTAATGTTTGTCTTTTCTCATTTCTTCTGTCTTTTTTGTGACGCTGTATATGGAGCTGAGTGATGCAGAACAAATGTCAGACTTGTTCTGACAATAAAGTCAAGTTTTTTCAACTGACACAAATCCATCGTAGTGACGGAGAACTTTATTCACTGAAAATATGTTGGGAACAACGGATTCGGAGCTCAGTTAGGGCTATGCATAGGTGTTTATAGGAGACTGGAGTATACTGTGTTTTGAAAAATGGGGCTGAAAGAGTAAATCGTTTAAAAAATTGGAGAATTTGACCCACTGATGGGTCAAGATGAATTACAGTTATAGTTATGGATTGTGCCACGCATGTAGGGATTTATGATGCGGCCAGATGTGTGGGTCTTGATGTCACCATTGTGTCCACATATTGCTCCCTTAAGTGAGAGTTTAGTAATTGCTTTCTAATGACCATATGAACAACACTTGTGTTCCTGAAAGTCACAGTTGGCACAGATGTGTCATTTAGTGCCATTAGGGCTGCAATGATTAACATTTACTATAACCATTAGGATGGAACTGGGAGCAAAAATATATCTGTTTTCTTCAGACTTGAGCGATAACATGGCTTTACTGGTGTCAGTGTGCTTTAATAGTCCACTGGCCATTAAACCTCTCGGAGCATGTTAACACGTGGTAAGGGTTCTGTATGTTCGGTTTTCAGGGGTCGTAGGGAAGTGTACACATGGCCATTAGCTGGAAACGGGGAGTCATCTGTGTGATGTAGTGGAGCACTTGTACGCTGCGTATCAAACCAATAACACCTAGTTTATCTGACTCCTGGGACTCCTCTTTCCTTCTCTTCCTGAATCTCACGCTCTTATTTTCTTTTTTTTGGTCAGCCTCCTTTCTTTTCCTCTCCCCTTCCTTACTGTAATTCTCTTATCTGCTCATCTTACCCACATTTCATTGTTCTATTGTACCATAAATTTTCATTTCATTGCCTGGATCTGTTTAATTTGTTCTCCTTCATATCTCTTTTTCTTACCCTTAATCTCAGTTTTGCTCCCACACTCCTACAGTATATTTTCCTTCCACATGGGCCTTTTTCCCTTGGCCTCCCAGGGATTTTTTTCCCCTTGCTCTGAATACCTGTGTTCCCCTTCTTCCTTCAGATTCTTCGCTTACTTCTTCATTGCCTTACTCTAACGCTCCCTGTCTTTGCACAGCTGGTACTCCTCTTATCTCCCTCGCCAGCACCGCCAGTCCGACTACTGATCCACAGATAATCCTCCAGCTTGAGCTGATACACGATAAACCCCCTTTTCTCTCTGTTCCTGAGACTGGCCTTCGCTGTTGTTTCGATAACTCACTCCGTCGGCCCCCGCCTGTGGAGGAAAATCCACACTGCTGGTGGATCTAAAAGTGCCATACAAAAGTGAGAATTGTAGGGATTGAAGGCTCGAGACATGGTAGCAGCCCCCTCTCTATAGACTGGCTCGTGCTTCAGTGTCATAAATGTGTAAATAACGCCATGTGCTAGATGGAAAGAGTGCCGCGGCATGAGTGAGAGAGGGGGGTACAGATGGACTGAAATGATAGCCTATAGTGGAAATTGGCCACCGTCCAGTTCATTATGATTATAGAAGAGCGGCATATGTGCTCAGTGATTTTCCCAGCCCTAAAATCGTCAGTCTGGCTAATGTTATCAAGTGTGCCGTTGTTTGTGTATGTTGTATATACGTGTGAGAAGAGGACAGGTGTTGCTGACGGAAGATGAGGGTTCAGGATGGATTTTATTGCTGCAAGAACAGCTTTGTTGTGCATCTAAGTATTCTTAAGAGCCCGAACCGACGACTCTCCACTGTGTCTTAATTACCCTCCTCACCTCTGTGATGCGTTACCCCTCCGTCCGTTTCCTCGCCTTGTTGATTCCATCCCACCTTACCCCTTCTGACTTCCTCCCTCCCACAGTGCCTTTCTCCTTCCCCCATTTCTCGCTCTGCCTCCCTCTCCCCTCTGACAGCGTTTTAATGAGTCCGATGAGTGCACTAATTCTCTCTCACAGTGGCAGAGTAATGTGTTCGGTGATGCTAAATGGCTCGGCTGTTCTTGATGCGCTCTGAATTTGTCTCTCTGCCACCCCCCTGTCTTTTCTCTTCATTCTGCTGTTTCTCCTTATCTGTGTCGATGTCCCTCTCCCTTAATTTCACCCCTCTATAATTTCCTACTCTCTCGTTTTCTCTCTCTAACCTTTTACTGTTATCTGTCTCTCTCAAACACCAACTTTCTTTGAGTCCTTTCATCTCTGTTTCTATTCCTGTCCCTCTTGATCTTGGTCTCTTTTTTCCTTAATCTTTCCATCCCTTACCATCTTTTCCCATCCTTCTGTCTGCATCTTTCTCTTTCTTATTGCAACCCCCCGCCCCCCCACCGCACCCTCCTCTTCTTCACCCTCTATCCCTTGGCCATGCGTCTCCCCCAATTTCTTGCCTCTTTCTATCTCCTCTCTCTCTCTCTATCTATCTGTCACTATCCTTCTCTCCTAGTTACGATCGCAGCTGTTCCCAGCATCCACCCCCTCTTTCCCGTGGTGTGGCCCCCCCGCTCTCCCTGGCTCTCCCTCGTTCCCTCGCTTCTGAGGACAGCCGGCAGACGTTGCACAGCACCTCCTCCTCCTTCACCGACAGGGAGAGGTAATGAGTCGCCTCACCAGCTCTGCACAGTCTCAAGTGTGTGTGAATGCATCTCAGTCTATGAGTCTGATGTGCATGTATGAGTTACTGTGTACAAGTGTGTAAAGAAGCCTTATTGCATTATAAGGATGTAGATGGAGTACAAACGGGCAGTAGTGCTACTCTCTGAGGAGTATTCAGGCCTGGAGAGTTGGTGCTGATGTGTCAGTGTTTTAGACTACCTTCCCAGATGAGTCATAGCGGGCAAAGCCTCCGTCCATGAAATTATGCTTTTATTCGAGGGTATTTAAAGTTAATCTCAATCAAGATAATTATAGTGCTCCCTCTTACTCCCCCCCCCCCCATCAGCTTTTTTCCTCCACCTTCCTCCTGCTCTTCCGTTTCTTTCCCCTGCCGCCCTCCCAGTCCCCTGTGATGCAGCTTTCCGTTTGCGTGTACACCACTTTTCCAGCTTCAGGCCTCCCTGCTCCAATTTTCCTCTTCTCCCAAAGCTTCCCACCCCCCTTTCTTTGTTTCTTTCTTTCTTCCCCTCTCACTCTTCTTCTCTGTGTCTCTGGCTGTGTCAGGATCCCAGTTGTGAACATCTGAGGTGACTGTTTTTCCATATGGTAAACATTTCTACGGGGCCTGAGGAGGAACATCAACACGACCGGAGGGTGCGCCCGCAGTGCCGTTTTATTTTCTCTGAAACTGTGAAATTAATCCAGGGGTCCCAAGTATACAGCAATCACAAAACACCTCTACTTCCCTACAGTCTAAAAATCCCAGACACATGTCCCTGCTGCTCCCTCCTTTCCTCTGTGCTTGGTATAAATTTCTCTCATGTGGCTCTGCATCACTGTAACATGCTCTGTTTTTTATCCCCTGTATTGCCCTGAGCTCTTCCAAACCAACCAACCGCTCTGCGCTTCGACCCGCCATGACTAATTCACAAACAAGCAGTTTAACAGACCTGCAACATCCCATTACCCCTGAAATGCCCTACCTGTGCTTCCACAGCTGTTTCCAGTGACTCAGCTGCATATGTGAAGCAGCTCAGTATTCATTCTAATCCAGCAGACTATTCTTTCATGAAATGATGATCAATTTCAGTTCAATTCAGCCGGCTTGTATCTGGTTCATAAAAAGTAAAAAAAAAAAAAGCTTCAGCATCTCCAAACACTGAGCGGGGTATTTCACAAAGCTGTTTGGCAGGGCTGTAGCCAACAGGCAATGTGTTTAACATGTCACGCTCCAAAAACTGCTGTTTATTCCCTGCTTTGGGCGCCTGAAATGCAAATAGTGTGGCTTTTTGCCTCTGCAGTGTGTAGAGGAGTCGGTTTTATTTCAGTTTTTCCTCCTGATTTGTTTTTCTTATCTGGCTGACATTCACCTCTTTGTCGAGCCTTTGTGAGCACCCTCTGTTCCTGCTGGACTGTGCTAGAGATGTGTTAAGCATAGAGCACTTCCAACGGTGGAGATAAAATATTCAGAGCAGGATTGGATAGAAGAAGCATTCCTGTTGAAAATCAAGGATTCCCAAAGGTTTTGGATGGTGCACAACAAAGACAGATTTATGTCATCATGGAAATTATTGTTTGTGAACTGTACACATGATCAAAGGACCGATGTTTCAACCACAGGGATTTTCCCCCCACCTGACGGCCAAGTATTCCAATCTGGTAAACAAAACACCATAATTTCCCTTCATACCATGTTTCAAGTCACTGTATATCAACTGTCTTGGATGCACCAAAAGAAGGTAGTACAAGGAGCATCATTTGTCTCGCTGATGAATCTGCATGTATACAGTAAGAAAACCAGTGAGAGTAGCTTCAAATCTATTATTTATAAATGTCTATTTTATCTATCAGTGAGTGATGTCTAATAAAAACTTTCAAAGCCAAATGTCCGTTTGTGTTTGGCAACTTTTTCTAAGCAGCTTTGAGACATGAACCCCCATTTACACACTACAATCATAGTGCTGGTGGCATCATGTGTGGCTCGTGCAATCCTCCAGATATCCAGTCTTGTGATTTTGAGTAGCATTCCTATAGAAATGTGGTCTTTCTGTACCATGGAAGTTCAATAAAGACTCAACACTGGCATTTTAGCTTTGTGTCTATCTGTTTATTTATATGCATGGTGAACAAATTCCCCTGGGAGCTGTGAGAATTGCGATGCTTTATGGGAAGGACAAAGCTTACACGGTGCATTTTAATAGCTATCGCTGTATCCTAATTTTTTTTCTCCCTGAAGTGAATATTTAGTCCACGGCTGGCATTGATTTTGAACCGTGAGCTTGGCATTAAAAAAGTCCTGCATGTGCCAATCATGTTTTTACCAGTGAGGAGCAGCTGAAAAGGGGGCGTCTGAAGCTTTTCCTTATCTTCTCACCTCATAAAGATTCCTCACGCTTCAGAAAGATTAACAGGATGCTAAGTAAGAGTTTCCTCTACATAGTTTTTCAGACAAATGTCAATAAAATCAAGGCAGGTGCCAGAGGAGAAGCGCATCTCGGGTGTATTGAGATTCTCCACCAGTCAGTTTCTGTCTCCTCTGGGCATTTTACTGATCAATCAAACTAATTGATTGGCTTTGTTCCACTCAGAAGTTTTAATGGCCGCATGTAGTTATGAGACGCATACCAGCAGGCGCTGCAGCAATCTGTAACCGCAGCGGACAAACAACAAACACTAATGCAGCAGTTAAGTGTGAAGTTGCGTATGCAGAGTCATCGCTCACACCTATAATCACACACACACACACACACACACACACACACACACACACACACACACACACACACACACACACACACACACACACACACACACACACACACACACACACACACACACACACACACACACACACACACACACACACACACACACACACACACACACACACACACACACACACACACACACACACACACACCTGCCACTTTCTCGCCACATTTCACGAACGCCAGCTAACCCTCTTTCTGTGACAAACACTGGGGTAGAACAGCTGTTAGAAATCTCATTTCCAATCTGGTGAAAAAAATCAAAAACTGTGAACCAATGACGCTGAAACACACTGACTGAAATTAACACCACTATTAATAGAGGTGGGAAGATATCGGAAAGGGGTAGAGAAATATGCAGGTTTGAATAAAGCGGGATCATTGTTTTGTCTATTACTCTCTCGCTGAAGGTCAGATAATTGCCATAATTAATGTCATGTGGGATGAAGAGAAAACAGAATCAAAAGGAGAAGAACAGCGCGGATGTGATTAGGGTAATTCTGACTGTGTGATGGAGGTACACGGGAGGGTGGCAGCAATTTCAGCAGGCAATTTTGACATTGAAATAGAAGCTCTGGGCAAAACATACGCATATGAAATATGAATGCGCTTGGTGTGTGTGTGTGTGTGTGGATGTGTGTAGCCATGCTGGTTGTGCACAAGGGGAAGCCTCAGCTCTATAATACATTAGTCTCTTTAGGGACATGCCCTAATTAATGGCTTGACCTCCTAACGGGTAGCCCCCTTCTGCGAGTTAACATTTAGCTGTGCACCCTCCAGAGATGCGCTTTGAAGTGCATTTAATAAAAGTAGTGACAGTGACATTAATAAGACAGTCAGGGTAAGTACAGGGCTTCGTTTTATTTCCTGACAATTTATATTCTGATTTTATACATGTCTCAACTCAGCAAAGAGAAAAAAATAATGCAAAGCAACATAGAATGAAATCTAAACCAAAAGAACATTTTTAAACCAATAGAGATACACACATACGCGTCAAATACACTGATCCTGTTTCTGGTCAGAGGCAACTGACTCCTGCTGCAGACATTATCTTTTTGTGTGTTACAAGTGACGTGCGAGTGTCACACCTGTCATTTTTCCATCAGCCGGTGTGTGTGTGTGTGTTTGTTTCTGAACCCGTCAAGGTTTGGTGAAAAGAAAAGTTCCTGCGAAACTTCCTGGTGACGAGTGTGTGTGACGAGGTTGTCCGTGAACATCCGTTTGTCCGTCAACATGTTCATGTGTCCGCTAATCAGTGAGAGTGTCCATCAGTGCCTCCGTCTCCAAATGTCAGTCTCTTGTCTTCAGTTGGACTTGGACCAGATCTTCCCACTGCCACGCAGCCTGAGTGGAAAAACACCCAGTAAGAAACACTGCATTGGTATTTTTGGAGGGAATTATGAAAACAATGTAATGATTTACATGTTTTCTTTCCACTTGCAGCTCTAAACCCGCATATTACTGATGCAACCATGGTGTTAAAATATCTAATGTCAGTATTAGTATTTTTCCATTGAAATGGATCTCGGTGGATTTTCCTCTTCTGCAAATTAAAAATAATTTTTTCTAATAATAACCGCTACACTAACAGTCCCATCCTTTAAATAGCTTTATAAAAAAAATGGTGTCAAAACGCATTTTTAATTCCGAGGATTGAGGTTATGCTATCATTAATTTGGATTTCAAAACATTTAGTGAATCTTCATTTGAATGAAATGCAGCGCTGAGTGAGGAAAATTATAGAGCTTGATGCTTCATCAAAATATGACAGGCAGCCAGAAAATAATCACTGCTTTCTGTTTGGCAGCGACAACATAAACAGCAGTCGAGCAAAGCATCTCGTCTGATCACTGGAGGGGGGGAACGGTGCGTTCCAAAGGAGAGCATGTGGGGGCATTCGTATATCCAGTGACATTTCACAATCAAGGACAGATGTGAAATTAGCCATTGGTAATTGGGCCGGATAGAAGCAGAACAGGAAGCGAGTCCCTGATAGCAGGGTAAGAATACTGCTGCAAAACACTGATGTGCATGTGATAATAGAGCTACTTCATGCAGACACATGCTCACACGCAGACAAACCATTTACATGGCACCTGGCTTTTTAATGTTTATTGAAAAAAACTGAAACATAGCGGTTCTGTGTTGAATTAACTTTTCTCTCTACACAAACACTGGGCTAATGGCTTTAATTTAGTGTAGTCTCTATAGTGCTCTGTTTGTAACCAGGTGACTTCGTGTTTATAAAGCACCTTTCAAAAACCACAATAACAAAGTGCTTTATAGAACACAAGGAGAAGCCGCAATAAAAGAAACTTAATGGAAAAAACCTCCACAAGCAGCCTTTTTGTTCCAATTTTGTGACTTGCAGAGGTAAATAGCATTTCTTGCTGAAACCCTCAGCTTGATATAACAGCTGAATAAAACATAATCTCAGGAAATTATTCTACATGGCCAAACATTTTTTATGCATTAAATTTATGAAATGTTTGGCCATGCTTTATGAATGCAATTTCTATGCAAACTCTTCTGGGTTCCTTTTGTATAAAAAGCCATAACATCCAGAGAGCTTTATTCATGCAGATAGTATTTGGCTGCAAAAAGGTGATGTCACAGTACTCACCCTTTCACCTTTGAGCTTTTTTTGCCTGGTTGTCGCGGTTCCTGAGAGGAGGCGGGGTCTCGTGGCTCTGCAGGCTGGTCTGCGTCCTGATTTGAGGCGGCTCCGGCGGGGGCAGGGCCTGACGACGGAGAGGCGGCGCTGGCCTTTAACGTTTTCTGTAGGTTTGAGACCTGAGGGAAAGGTAAAGACGGATTAAAATGAATTCAAGTCTTTCATAAAACAATATGAACTTATACAGCATCATGTTTGTACTATAAAGTTAGAGGTATGGCACTGCTGTATGAGTTTGCCCTCAAACAAGATGCAGAAAAAGGAAATATGCAGTCAGGGGGAAACTAAAAGACCACAAGTAGCTGGGAGCACAGAAAAAGAGATGCTCAAGAGTCACATTTACTGGATTTTCTGGAGGGAAAGAGTGAAGCAGCTGTAGGCTAAAGAGATGAGAGACTAACCTCTGTTTCCACTTGCACTTTGACTTTTAACTGGCTCTCTCTGTATTGGTTTGCCCTTGTGACTTGCTCCTCAATACCGCATAGCACCGCCTCACATCCTGTGCACCTGACAGAGAGGAGGGAGATAGAAAGCCGATTGTAGATTAGAAAAAAACTGATAATTGAGACATAAATAATTTGGGCACAGACACATAGCGGTGATACTGACCACTCCTGCAGCGTGCTGACTATGTTTGGTAGCTCGTTGGGGCCGAGGTCACGACCCACGCTGCAGTCTACCTCCACCTGCTGGTTCCGCTGGTCCAGTTTGCCCTGGATGATGTCACAGTACACAGCGTCGATCAGCAGGTCCTCCAGCTCCCGCACATTCTTCAGCTCGAGCTGCTGCAGGAGCAGTGAATACGGCAGGCACTGAAGGGGAAAAAAAAGTTATGAAGAGACATTACGCATTCTCTTCTTTTTTTAACCAAGATATACAGGCAGATAATTTGATTCCACTTTAACAGTTTGATAGAAAAACAGTGAAATTGCCTATTTGTCTAAATGTCACTGCCAGAGGAAGACAAGAGGAGAGTTTTGAATTTAACAACCCTCCACTGGGCAATTAGAGAGTTCAAGCCTACATGCAGGGAAAGCAGTGACATATTAAGGAGAATATCAGGACAGAAGTGAAAAGAGCAATGGTAGTAGAAAATGAGTTTAAGTTAAATAAAAAAAGGAAAACAGACAGAGCAGGTGAGAATAATGAATCAATTATTTATCAGGCGAAGAGAAAGAAAAGGGCATAAGGAGAGCAGTAACGGTGCGAATGAGAGATGCCTTAATAAAAGAACATTAAATACTTTATCATGCACTTGGAGGGAGGTAAGAAGTCTAAAATGACATGGCGGCTGTGCTGATAACTCTTTCTTGAGACTGAAAGGCTTCTGTGTTTCTGCATTTCTGATCTAGCCAATATAAAAACAGCCACAAGGTTAAAATGGCAGCTAACCTCACATGAACTTTCTGAAAAACTTGTCATAATCAAAACCAGAATTATCATTAATATATTGCTTTAAGAAGCCTACAGCATTATGGTGGCTCCAAAAATGATATTGATAATAAATTATAATAATTACAATATATTTTTAGGAGACAAATACATCATCACAAAGTTAATAACCAGTTCTTTTTGAAAACTGCAAAGAGAAAAGAATGAACCAGTACCTTAAGGTTGGATGCCAGGCTGATGATGGACAGATGGCGGAGTTTGTTTCTCTGTGCGGGGGTCAACTCTGGAAGAGAGGCTGCTCTCTCTACAGCGGCAGACAAGAGCATGAAATAAAAAAAGTGTGTAAGTGTCACTTTGCTGAGGGTCAAACAGTCACACATAATCGAGGTACTACTTATTATTTTGAAGTGTAACGTTACACAGGGACACGCAGGTGAGACAGAGAACAGAGTGGGGAGGAAGTCGGTTTGTGTCTCCTGCTGCCATGCTCCCCTGGTGACAGGACTCACACCCTGCGAGACAGCAGATCTGACAGCTCCTCTAAGGGCTCAACTACACAGCTCTAAAAGTAAATGTGCCTGTCTGCGTGACTCGAAAGGGAAGGGAACAATAAAGTAGGCTACATTCTTTTTCCAGGCTATTGGTTGATGTTCAGCATAAAATTAGACATAATTAACATTCCACTTCTTGTTGAGGCTTCCTGATGCATTACACAGACGGCAAATTAAGTCACAAAAGAGTAGTTTATTGTCCATTTGTGCCAGCAACTGCTGCATCACAGAAAATCATCAGCCAATCAGAACTCTGAAAGAAAAGTTACCCGAAACAAATAAAAGCACTCAAGTAATTTTGTCTGTGAATAACTTGCCTGCAGTGTCTCAGGTGAAGGTGTTAGAAGCATATGTCAATGTACCTGCCTTGCAGCAAGGAATTACAGCTCACAATAAAAGATTTGCAGGGACACCATATTACTTATTTACACTGTGCTGCCGCTGCAATACCTTTGTAGTCGCAGTAGGTTCCATAGGCAAAGAGGTTGAGGAGCTGGTACATTGGTGCATGAGGGCCATTCTCCATCTGTGGTGTACAGGGAAGATGAGGGGGAAAAAAATGATTTGGCAGAAAACAGAACTAATGAGACTCTCTACATAGAGGTCTTACTGAGACTCAATGAGAGTAAGAGAGAGGACAACATGATACCTGACTACTTCAGACATAATTGGATTAATCTGAGAAAGGTTACAATCACACCAGGCGTTAAAATCCATCTCCACAGATGCTTTCTTTTCTTTTTAAGATTGTTTTGGGGGTGTTTATGCCTCCACAGCTGAAGGTTTAAGGAAATGTGGGAGAGAGAGGGGATGACATCCAACAAAGGGCTGTGGGTCGGAGTTGAACCCGGGCTGCTGCAGTGAGGACTCAGCCCCAGTATAAGGGGCACTCGCTCCACCAGCTGAGCTACTGGGCGCCCACAAAGCTCCTTTTTGATCAGGTTTCAGATCGTATGCCTCCACCAACCAGTGGAGTTGACCTTTGACCTTCTAAACAAAATGCCATCACTTCATAATTTTATGCTATTGAGACATTTATGTAAAATTTTGTACATAGCCAATGTATAATGTGTTTTGTGAAGTCAAAGTGACCTTGACCTTTGACCTCCAAAGTCTAATCAGTTCATCCTTCAGTCCAAGTGGACATTTGGGCCAAATTTGAAAAAAATCCCTTCAGGGGTTCCTGAGATAACGCGGTCACAAGAATGGGACAGACAGACAGAAGGACCAAAAACATAATGCCTGCGGTCACGGTTGTCACTAGCGGGGAGGCATAAAGAGTGCTTGGCACACAAAATAGAATATATTTCTTTTTCAAATTAACAACCTGCACACAGTACAGAAATAGTCAGTGAACACATACCAACACAGAGTTCATTTTCTTTCCTGATGTTTCAACTGTGCAGCTTTGGGTTAAAAAATCTGATTGTAGATCTGCTTTTTTTACAGCTTTGATTATATATATATATATATATATATATATATATATAAAAAAGCAGACCGAAGCAGAAAACCACAGAGGGAAATCAAGAGATAAAGGTTTGTTTTAAAGCAATGTCATCTGTATGCACTTAGCAGTGCTGAATTGTCTTCAATATTGCCTGCATAAAATCTTGGTGCTGCTGTCCTTCAGAAAATAAAAACAAAAGCAATCTGACTGTTCAGTGCATATGAAGGGGACACAAATACTCCTTTGGTGTTGCCTTGTCTCCATCCTTTCCAGCGCATTCCTTAAAGAGTGGAACAATGGTGCAGCACCATCTTACTTTACTGTAACAGCAGCAATTCATTTCTGATAGGGTGTTAACTGCATATTCTCATGCAGGTTTAACATACCACATACTGTATGCCTCATTCGGCATTTACTAGTAACACATTACAGAAATAATATTACTTCTACCAGCAACGCGTAGTGTCGTAAATTACTTGTAACATTTCAGCAATAGTATTAGTAACCCCCTCCCAAATATATATATATATATATATATAAATATATATATTGACGCAACATTACTTTTGTTTTAAAATTGAACAACTATCAAATTCCTGCATTCATTCAGTTTTCATAATTGCTAGTTTAAAACCTTAGTTCCGATTACCATCTATTACTTTCACATTCAGAGGCACGCAGTCAGAATTTTAAAGAGAAAGGACACAATTACCAATTTGATAGTGTTTGGAGTGTAATGGAAAAGTAATAGATAGAAGTGTAACAAATTAAAATTGTAATAAGTAAAACCATTATGTTTGAAAAGAGTTGCGAATCATTTTTTGCATAACAAGCCCTACACTGAACATATGTTACATGTTGGTAATGTACTTTTTGACAGCATCAAACCAAGGAACTCTATGAATAGATGTGTTGATTGGGAGGTGAGTCCTGACTGATTACATCATTTGTGCATCATTGGTGCACAAATATATACAATACACATTTCCACATGCAAAGGTGATATATGTGATCCAAAGTGATGAGGAAACACACTTGCCTAAAAATGTGCTCATATGCATCACTGACTCCTGTGAATGTGGTTTGTTTGATCAGATGCTCCACGTGTCTTGGATACATTAACACCTGTGAGATTAACTGTCTAGCTATGATTAAGATTTCATGCCGGGTCTGAAAAGGTCCCAATAGACTTAAAGGGTGAGGAAGATGACGTGTGAGTGCGTGTTTACCTCTCTGACATTAGGCAGCTCCAGGATGTCAGAGAAGACATAGAGGCCTGGGGTCTCCAGCAGAGAGCTGACAGCCTGGGCCAGTGCTGAGCCTGACAGAGACAGGAGCTGCTCCACCTCCATCTGATGCCGGGAGACACAGGAGACGAAGAGGTTAGCATGGTTAGACAAAGTAATTCCAGAGGGACAGCAGAGTTATTTCATAAGCACAGATACAGATCAAAGAAATAACCTCTCTGTTACCGCCTTGGTTCTGACATCTGAAAAATGTAGGGACAGACACCCTGGTAAGGCTGGGCAATTAATCCATTTTTCAATTATGATTTTGACTTCTAACGATTATGAAAACAAGATATACAAGATAAAATGATTATTGTGTCACATTCTGTTTCCCAATGGTCTCGTTTTATCTTGTGTTATAAATCCAGTGCACCCCCTTCCTTTACAGCAGTCTACAGATGCTCTCGCCTGTTGAAAACATGATAGATGTGAAGATATGTTTTCAGTAGGTTGTGGAAGTGCACTGCAGCATTATTTATGTTAGTCTCATTTATTTGTAAATGTTATTGTTATTTAATGATCTCATTTTTGAAGCTTTTTAAAAAATGTTTTTCAGTTGAATAACATTTAAAGTTCAAGAAAATCTACTGTTAAAAAGACATTTAAAAAAAGAGTTAAATGCATGATTCCAAGGTCAAATTATGTTAAATACTCTTATCTCAATATTGACCAAAATCATCGTGATTCTGATTTTTGCCATATTCGAACAGCTCTACACAATGTCACGATCTACCTTAAATACTGAACAATCGCAAAGCTCCGTGAATGAACACTAGGACTCCACAGGATGAAAGTGTCTTTGTCAAGCCCCTCAAAAAAATAGTCCAGCCACTTGTAGCTTGTTGAAAGGACAGAAATGGAATGAACATACTCTCTGTTTATTTAAAGTATAACAACCAAGTGCTCTTGATCAAAGCACTTAACCCTCAAATTACCTGGAGAGCTATGCCTACTAAGATAGTGGAAGTGCGGATGCATTAGAAAGTACCAATACGGGAACTAGTGTAATGAATGCAAAGCAGGGCATGTATATTCATCAACACATTCCCTGAATAGAGACACAATGCAAATGCACTTGGGGCAACAACAGAGTACATACCTAAGTAGTAACAGGAATCTGGCTGTGTCTTGAGAAGATATTAAGTCTCCAGTAAATGAATCCCGGAAAAAACAACAAAAACAACAGGACCATTCCCTGCTTCTGTACTTTGGTTTGACTCTGGTTTTATAATCCACAAGCATTAGCATAATGAAGTAGAATTGCCCAAATATATAAAAACTTGCTCAGGCAGGATGTTTTTCTGATATTTGTCAGTTAAGGAACTATGACCTGTCCTGTTGACCTTAATGCTGTGGCGGAAATTAGGGGGGTATAGGGCAAAAATGCCCAAAGAAATCTCAAAATACTATAAAAAAAAAACATTAAAGGGTGAAAACTGCCCCAAGATATCAGAAAAAAAACATGTATACATCTACAAGTTTAGGCCACTATCCTAATCCTACATTAAGCCATCATTTTATTTTCATTTAACTCCCATTTCCGTCTCTAACACACACTCACAAACAATGCTGTTACATAAATAAATGCATAAATGCACTGATAATAGCAATGTTTTTTATTTACTAATGTTAACACAAGGTGGTGATTATCTTGCAAAGCTGTACGCACTAAATACATTTTTGCCCCCGAAATTTTGTAAATGCAAAAGATATTTTGTGATCCATCTTGGGACACAAAGGAAATTCAGTCTTACAGATTCATAATAGAATTATTGCAGTTGCATCAGACTGGTTTTATTACCAGAGGCTATTTCCTAAAATTAATGCAACATAGTCTGGATACCGACTGCTGAGCTAAGACTAGTCAATGCTGATATACTGTTTCATCATGGATCTGATACATTTAGATGCACATGCACATCTTCCATATGTTGTCCCACTGGACCACCGTCAAAGAGGTCAAAAGATCACACTCACAGGCAAGATGGAGAGATGGGCAGGCACGTGTTGCAGCCAGACAAATTAACCTACAATGTTCCAGAAACAGTGAACCCTAATTTAACCCCTTAACAACCAATATTCTAGTCTGAGTCATCGGGCGTAGACTGTTGGGATAAAGCACGCCATTTGTCTTCTTTTTTTAGCTGGCATTCTCCTCCCCTTTGGCGATCTCTGCTAACTACTTTTCAGGGGCACTGTGGCTGCATCTGGAGCTAAGCACCTAGTGATTGGTTTGAGGAAATACAAACAAGCAAGAACTTTTCCCCGCCCGAACCCTAATTGTAACTTGACCAGCCAGACTTTTCTCCAATTACACTGCGCCATGAAGATAAGGTCTGGCAATTCAAGACTATTCTGTAATGGATCAATCATTACAAACTCATGCTGTATAGCCAAACATTGTTCATACCAAAAAAACACTATTACAATTCTAGTGAGGATCTCAAACCTTCAAAAAAATACAGATTACGTCAAACTAGCTTGAGTAGATTTTAAGCACAAGCACAACACATCTAGAATATTGTCAGTGTATGAAATGGTGCAGCCAATGAGCTTATCAGTTCCTTTTATCAATGCCGGCGGCGGCAGTTGGACATACTACGATAACATTAGTGCCACGCAGACAGGATTTTTTTTTGACTAAGAAAACTTAAAACCTAAATAAATATCTAATTTAAATCTACAATATGTGCTCAAACTCAGAAAATAAAACAGTTGGGTTGACGCTAGGTCTAGTTTTTTGCACACAGAAAATTGATCAGGACTCAATAAAGTAATTGATAAAGACTTGGACCAATAAGCAGTATCGATATCTTATATATTATTGATAAATCTTATCAATTCCCATCCCACCGAGGTGACATGTTCAAATTGCTTGTTTAGTCCAATCAACAGCCTATAACCCAGATAAATTAAATTTTAAATTATATTAAAAGTAGCAATCTCTCAGATAATCAGAAAAATGTTTGTGGTTTTAGTTTTATAGATGATTTAAATCATAATTATATGATCAATAAAACTGTTGTTGATAAACCCCTCTGTTGATTGGCTTGAAGCATACTCACTTCACAAATGTAAATACAAATACAAATGTACATATTTTTCAGCACCAATATTATAGATTAGAGACTTTCAAGTGTCAAATGGTAATAGAAAAAGACTTGGGTCAGCAGTGTTGAATCACAGTGGCTTTTAAACATGATTTACTGTGTCAAGGGCTCATCTTGCGTTAAAAATTAAAATTCAACCCAAACCATAAGTGGTGTTTAGTTACTCCGGGTTCCTACATCTTTTCCAAAATCAAATTTAAGCACTTTTCAAGCACTTCTGGGTACATTTTTTTTGTGCTTTTACAGCATCTTACAGCTGTGGTAAACTACATATTTGTACAATGCAATACTTAGTATTCAGTGGACTTATTATTGTGCTTGTTCATCACATTAAATCAGATGTTACTGTCCTATAAACAATCAACATGTTTTAATACAGCTTTCTACAGAAGGACGACAAATAAAAGGAAAACTAACTCGACTAATAGAAATATAATCACCATTTTTACTTTATAATCTGTCAATCATCAACTAATTCTTCTTGCAAACATGTCAGAAAATGCTGTTTTCAGTCTCTCAAATATTAAGATCTTCGTTTCTGTGTTGTATCATATATGCAATCCCATATAACATAACATTTCAAGCAGTTTCAAGCACTTTATTCAAAATCCAAGCACTTTGTATGTATTGATTACTGTATTTATTCATACATTTATGTATTTAGACTTAGGACATGTTTAGTCCTCCATAGTCAAGAGCTCACATAACATACATATTAAAATTCAACCAAAACCTAAAGTGGTGTTTAGATACTTCACCTGCACAAACTCAGCCCCTGTGCTAACGTTAGCTGCACAGCTAAATTAGCCGTTTAACATCAACACTAATGACCTTATCTGTCAACAGACATTAATGCAGAAGACAGATTAATAGCTCAACATACAAAACGTGCATATAATTTCAGGTGTGAGTTTGTTTTTTAATTAAGAGGTCTCATTTACATCTGTGTTAGCTATTTTGCGACCCCAGTGTGTCATGCTAGCTCGGTTGCTAAGGCTTCACTTATCCGTTGACGTTTGTTAGGCCTCAGTTCATTTTAAGCCTTTATAGGGGTTTAAATCACACCGCTGTCATGCGTAAATACCCGAGAGCTAAAACACGACCGTGAATGCTACCTCAACCGTGTTAAAATAAGGCTGTGTGCATTCATATTTACCTTTGTTGTGTTGGTTTCAAAGCAGTTAAAGCTCCCTTTCGATCGTTCAGTTCCGCCGTCAGCAGCACACGTACGACAACAAAGCGACGTAAGCGCTGATTGGACGGCGAAGAGTGCAGTGGGCGGGACAAGTGTGGCTGTCGATCAGCGTCTGTGTCGGAGAGAACAAGCGCCATCTAGCGGTGATGTGATTTAAACCAGCTGGAGCAGCAGAGATCAATGTGTTGTTCAGCAGAGGTTCATGCACTGGAGGTCAAAGATAAATCTGAGGGGGGTCACAAAGCCATTAAAAAGAGAGAGCCTTCATCTTCTGCATGGTCTGTTTTTATTGTCTTTTCTAGTGAAATACTCTTTTAATGCTTCACATTTAACGGTTCAACAATCCAGAATCAATCTTTGGTTGCTCTCATGTCCACACTAAGGTCATAACATGTGAAAAGGGGTCGTAACAAGCAAAATATGTTGGGAGCCATTGTTTTTCCTTTTTTCAGTATAGTAGGAGGATACAGTCAATCAATGAACAGACCTCAACTGGTTAACTTGAATGAATGAATTAATGCTTTATTTCGAACATGTAAATAAAAAGTAAACAAAAATACAATAAAATGTGTCAGTAGGCTGCATGGTAGCATGTATATCATAGACAAGGAAAAAAAGGGCCAGACCTTCAAAAAAAAGACAGTTTTATTCACATATATTTTGTCTCAAAGTTTGACATAATGCAGCAACAAGATTCATTTTAAAACAAAAACCGCTTTAAAATACACTGTTCAGTGTTGATCTGAAATAATTTGCAGCTTAGCTTTAAGAATTTCGAAATTCACACAAATCTCTCTCAATGAAATATAACCTATTGGATTCAACTTTTTAATATGAAGACTTTTTTTCTAATGTCAGACCTTGACGGCCTGACATTCAAATAAAAGCAATTTGGATGAAATATCTCAAAATGACATTCGATAATAGGCTTATTAATTGTAAACAGACACGCGTTACCTGATGTCAATATCAAATGATTTTTTTTTTTATATTGACTTCCTTCTTATCTAAAATTAGTGCAATATTACGGATATTCTCTTTTAATATTTTGTATTTTCCCTTGTGTGTGTGCAGCAGTAAAATATCCTCTAATAAGTGCTCTCTCAACACATTTTTTTTAACTTTCTTTGTAGTTTCCAGACTTCCCAGTTGTGCAGTATTTTCATTTGTATGGGGATTCAGTTGAACTGAATGGCATCCATCTGGCAGATCCGTTTATAAATGTGTTCACAAGGAACATCAAACCATGTCTTTGCGTGGCTGTCTAAGGTGGCGCAGTCCTCTCCGTGTTCCCCTCCTGACTGGTGGTTATTTGGCTCTGAGCTCCACTGATCCCAGTAGCTGTGACAGAGGGAGAGAGGAGGAAACAGGGATAGATAGACTAAGCTATAAATAACAACCGTGATCATTTCTGACAGATGTGAAAACAGGCTCACCTCGCCAAAGCATCTGATTCTGTGATGATTTCTCAGAGGTTTTGTTACAATAATGCACATTCTTGTGTGTCTATTTATGATTTTAGATTAATTTAGGCCTGGAAAAACAATCTTTTCAGGTTTATTGTAAGTACTTCCTGGACAGTTTATTCAGTGTCACCTGTATTTTAAATGAATAGCAACTTTGATAAATAGGACATAAACAAAGAAATTAATTAAATATTAAAATGAAACAGTACTTGTGTTGCAGTGTGGTGTTGTCCACCCATCTCCATTCTCCTTCCTTCTCTATGTCAGACAGGCCGATCCAGAAGTGGTAATCAAAGCTAACTCTCTTGGCCTCTATTTCCAGAGCCTCCTGAAGTTAGACACACACAAACTAACACATTTGTAAATCATTGACATACCCAGACATACCTAAAATCCCAAATCCAAACGTTTTAAATTTGACTCTAAGACCAACTCTTAACCCTTTAACATCGTTTATGGATGGGAAGACCAGACGAAATGTGGTAAAACTCAAATTCAAACACACAAAATAACACACACACTTTGTTATTATGGTATTATTATACGGTGAAGCATCTTCAGATCTACTAAATCAAGCTAAAAGTCATTCAGATGTTAATGAAGCACAGTCTGTACAGGTCTGTATACACAAAAACAGTCCAGAGTAGAGGTTTAATCAGAAGAATACAGTGAAATCACCTGTGTGGGTGGATTATGTTGGCTTATATTACTATTTTTAGTGATTACAAACATAACTGACATTATGAAACATTGTAACAACAGATTACTAAGACATCTGTGTTTTGATTATGTACGTGATTGTTTGTTTACCACATAGGAAGAAGGAGCAGGTACACTTTATTAATCCTGCCATGGAAAAGTACATTGTTTCACTCTGTTTTGTTTTATATATTCACAAACACGTACAAACCCACTTACACACATACACAAACAGGACCTATGCACATGCATTATGTATGGAGCGATCAGAGTGAGGGGGCTGCCTCACAGGACCGAGCCCTGAGCAGTTGGGGGTTCGCCCCCAGCAAAAGCACAGGTGTAAATAATAAAATGAATGATGATGAATGAATAAATTCCATGTAGCTGCTTCAGTGTCACGATGCCGGTATTGTGCATTTTGACTCACTGTCACATTGTCATGGCTCACTGTGACGCTTGAATAAAACAAAGTCAATTCTTAATGTTATTAGTTGTTGTTATAAGTTCACACCAAACTGCTTTTGTAGTCAAAGTCAGTCTAATTTAAAAAGACTCAAGGAAGTGACCTTACCTCTCTCTCTCTCTCTCTCTCTCTCTCTCACAAACACACACACACACACACACACACACACACACACACACACACACATACACACACACACACACACACACACACACACACACACACACACACACACACACACACACACACACTGCAGACAGCACACAGTAATAGACCCAATTAAGGGGAATGAGGAACACCTGTGCCGATCAGCAAGGCTCTGCAGACAATGTGTTCATTTCTGTCTATTCCGGCTGCTGATACAGTGAGTTGTGTTTAGTACAGCCCCATACACACACTCTCTCTCTATCTCACACACACACACACACACACACACACACTCACATGTTGTTCCATGGTGTGCAGTATGGTAAGATGGCTGCCCATCTCTGCACAGCTATCTCTGCTCTTCAGCCAGTCCAGCTTGTCATCGCTGAAATAGTAACACTGATCCCCGACCTTAAGCCATCCTTCAGGGCACTCCCTGCACCTCTTAACTGTTAATGAGAAAGAGGGCGAGATGAAAAAAGGAAGAGGTTTAACAGTTAATCAAAGACAGCAGGAAATGAAGAACGTGTTCGCGTTTGATCTACATCCTGCCACCTGTCTTTGAACAGCTCTGTCCCAGGGCGGTGTAGTCCTCACACAGCTGGATGTAACGTCTCTGAACCGAGTTCAGTTTGAAGCCCAGGGATGAGGAATCGAGGGGGGCACCTGGTACTGGTCTGCCTATCACTGAGAGGATTACATTACATTACATTACATTAGACAGATAGATAGATAGATAGACAGTACACTAAATGTATTTTGGTATGTGAGAAATAGGCAATAGAGTAACATAATTTATATTTGATTAGTACTGCCTAGTTTCACAGTTTGATCTGAGTTTCGTGAGCCTGAAAAGCTGGTTGGCCTAATGGACCTGCAGACTGGATGGTGACGCCGTCAGTCATCGTATTAAACTCGCCCCACATGAGATACACGGTTGTGATCCGTTTGTCAAGCTGCTGGAAATCTGTCTAAACGGGAGAGGGGCCAGACATACCTGTAGATTATTATTATAATGTGGCAGATTTGTCTGGTCTCCAGACTACTGGGGACCGTGAATATCTGTACAAAATTTAATGACCAAACACTAATGTTATTTTCATACTGTTGTGTTTTCTAATCCACCACTGACTTCTCCCTCTAGAAACACATGACGCTCGTCTGTACAGTCTATGAAAATGAATCTCTGATTTTATTTCTGCGGTTACTGGAATGATTTCGTTTATATGAGCTCCCTTGCGGCTGTGAAAAAAAGAAAGGAAGAAAGACAATTTACAAAATTAACTTTCTCTGGTTTCATTGGCAGATATTTTTCCACATTTCTGTTTCCTCAGTTTATGTTGCCACTTCCCTTTTATGTATTAAAAAAATTATATCTGCAATGCTTCCTGAAAACACGAATTGATGTAATAAAAGCCATAAACAAATATGTGAGTTATGTGGCTTTCATTAAAAGCAACAACACCAAAAAGATTTAAACCTTGATTAACTGTAAGGTGAAAGCCTTTCTGTGGTAAGTGAATGACATCAGAGTTAGCGTGTATTATAAGACTGAGTTATTCTTGATAAAACTAATGTCCTATCATAACGACTGACTGGCAAATCTGCTGATGTGAGAGCACAGGTGCAGGTTCTGCAGTGAGGTTAAATGTGGGGAACAAAGATTCAACAAAAACCACCATGATATACCACAAAAACTGCCCCCGGGCCGAGCCGGCTACTTCCAGTTTAATGGTTGGACCAAGCACCTTTCACAGGGGTTGTGACACCTGAAAAATATATTCTTGGGTTTGCATATAGTTCTTTCATTTCTAAGTAAAAGGGAAATAGTATTTTTGGGCCCAATGACATCACGTGAAGCTGTAATTTCAACATTTGGCCTCTATGTCAAAAGCCTGCAAAGACTGACGCTCTTTCCCGCAACCTGAAAATGCCAATCAGAACAGACTGGGCTTTTTCAGGAGGATTAAAAGACAGATGCTAAACGGAGCGTTTCAGTCAGAGGGTGAATACAGGCATATTCAGATAGACAGTTTGATAAATTAGATGAAAAATAAGGTGTTTTGTGTGTCATGATGTAGTAGAAACCCAGAATAAAAGAATGAACCTGAAAATGATAATATGTCTCCTTTAAAATGGGCTGCATTTTTTTTACATGGCAAATGTTGTTTACTGTGCAGCTAATGTACCATTACAAAGCAAATAACGAGTCCACCTAAGTAAAGTGGAAACATTTATATTACCAGCCTACCTGACCCACTATAGTTATATTTAACTGCTAGGAATATTGGCCAATTTATTATGATACAGTACATAATGTGTACTTGTGCGCCATATTCATAAAGTAGAATTAAATCAAATATGTTACAGACCCAGTTGTCATAGAAAGTGTTTTATGTTTCTCTTTATTTCCTTCTCTTGTTGCAAGTCATCATATACAGATACTAAAATTCTAATAAATAGCTTCTCTGTGTGTCTGTGAACGTATGAATGTATGTGTGTGTGTGTGTGTGTGTGTGTGTGTGTGTGTGTGTGTGTGTGTGTGTGTGTGTGTGTGTGTGTGTGTGTGTGTGTGTGTGTGTGTGTGTGTGTGTGTGCAGCTGTGGTGGTAATAGATCAAGCACGTACATCCCCAGTGGTGTTTGTTTTAAATGAGAGAGTGTCCTCACAAGCACATTATCAGGCTGAGCTGCCAGAGCCGGTTGGCCCTGCAGGAGAAATATTTCACAATTATGGACTTTTGTGCTTTTTCTATTACATGACCCTCACTGGACTGGAGAGAGTGCTTTATCTTTTTTATTGCCAATTATAGGTGTCCAAAAGCGCAGTGAGCTGAAATAAAGAGAGAATAATCAGCGAGAGTGAGACTCACAGACAGAGAAGCAGACAGGCCAATATACATATCAGGCTGGAGGGCAGGAAGGAGGTTGTTTATACTTACAGAGCACAGTGAGTACGATGTTAGCGCAGATGGAGGCCAAAAAGCCAATAAGTATCAGGAGAGCAGTCTGACTCCTCAAACACTCAGCGCCCCGCTTCAGTCCCTGGGAGCCTGATTAGACACACAACAGTCCTCAGCATGGTAGCTGTCAATTCACCATTTTTAATCCTCTGAGTGCAGACTTTGAGTAAAAGGAGATTGTGGAGCAGAACCATTTGACCAGAATTCAGCTTTATGACATTTACTATTCCCAAAAGATAACACTGTGTGTCTGCTGAAACTAAGTTAGGTCAAGTGTTTATTCGTGCCTCTCGCTGCCATATATGCACACAAACACAAAAATACACATGCACACAGACAGATTCAGTAGTGGATCCTTTAGTAAAGTGTAAAAGCAGCAGAATACCGTCAAGTAAAAGCCCTGCAGTCTAACTTCAGTAATACAGAAAGCTAAAAATCACTTTAAATGTCAACAGAAAATACTCAGCAGAAGAATTGCTCAAGTCCCAATTACATTATCCACATACTTACTTGTACAGTATAGCTTATTGTTTACTGCAGTTGGCTGACCTGATTTTATGTATGTTATATAGTTTGGATAGTTTAATTTATAACAATGCATCATATTTTAAATGATGATAATGTGTTTTACATAAAAAACAAATCATAATCGCTAAAGTAAACCTAAACCTTAACTAAAACTGTCTAATGTTGTGGGGTTGAAGTATAAATAGGCATAAAATGGAAATACAAAATAAAAAGTACCTCAAAGTTACAGTACTTGAGTAAGTGTGCCTAAATGTTATTGAGTATATTAAAATACCCAATAGGGTATAAAGTGTTAACTCCACTGCAACCAGCTACAACATTAAAACACTACTTACATGCTCACGGGTAAATGATAATAATTAATTATAATATGTATTAATGCAGCACAGACAGAGGCCATATTGCCTTCATAGTGAAGAACTTTATTTTTGTACTTAGATTTAGCTGATAATACAATGACTTAAGTAAAATGTTGCATGCACGACGTTCACCTTTAATGTGATGTTTTTACATAGAGGTAGTGCTACTTTTACTTAAATAGAAACCTGACTACTTCTTTCACCACTGTATATATTGGAGTTGAACAAAGTAAAAATGTAGTGAAGTAGAGGTTGCATTACAAAGAAGTAAAGTCATGTTTGTCACTGAGCAGTCCATAATTACACTTATGTGAAGGCTATTTGTGTTCCTCCACCGGCTGTTACACGCATGAAATATCTCAATATCTCTGACACATTTGAAATACCGTCGCTGTGTTCCAGAAAGAGCCTGTTCCCTCCAGGTGTCGGCTCCTCACTGAACTCCTGCAGGCTGCTGTAGGCTTCTCTCTCTTCCATGGCCGAGATGCCCTTGTTAACACTCTGTCTCACTTTGTCTCTCTTTGTTCTGTACCTCCTCTGGTCCCCAAAGGCTTTGATATCTCCTCTCCCGAGCAGCAATATTTCTCCTTGAAATTAAATTTGTCCCTGCTGGTTGATTTATCGAGGCAGGTCCCCCTGCTCACAACACTGCTGCAGTGCTGTAAAAAATAGGCTCAGTTAAACTGTCCTGTATCTACAACTAAATAAGTGTTTTCTGGAAAAGAGGAGAGGCTGTTAATGCAAACTGGGAGTTTCTTTCCTCAGTTTGTTGGCTCAGTCTGGTGTATTCCTGCTTGTTGCTGTGGAGTTTCACTGTCAGCTTGCCCTGTGTTGCACAATCCAGTAGTTTCTTCACTTCCGATCTCTGTTTGGAGTGAAGCACTGATTCTGGATCAGATGTATGATAGATGACACAACAACCATATGTCAGAGTATGAGTCAGAACACATTTTTTATTTTAAAAATGTGGAATAAACTGAGCTGCAACAGGGGTTGTGATCGGAAAGCAGCTGGGAAATGTGTGTGTTTTGTAATGAAAGGAGGTCCAAGCTCTGAATCATGTACAAAGTACAACCATGTTGATGGTGCAACCACAGATTTTGGTTCAGTAGTCACTGAAATGGATACAGACATGAAAACTAGATAACCCTCCTCTGCTTTAATTGTATTGAATAACAGAACCTCAGGACGAAGAGGAGCTGACAATAGGACACACACCAAAAAGACTGTTGGAGCAACAGAGTGGCTCTGTCCCCAATTGCGCGAGCCGTCTCCAATGGACTGGTCTAGTCTGAATTGTGTCCCAAAAGGTAGCCAAAATTAGGAACACACACACACACACACACACACACACACACACACACACACACACACACACACACACACACACACACACACACACACACACACACACACACACACACACACACACACACACACACACACACACACACACACACACACACACACACACACACACACACACGCAGTGCAGATTAATGCTGAATCGTACTTTTTAGACCTTCATCTTTGCCAAGTTTTAGTAGGAGTACTGCCAAGTAGGAGACTTTACTCATATAACGGTAAATAATGCCCCACCTTCATGCCCGCACTCCATCAGGAAATGTTTGTCTATCTGATTTAGTATGGCAGGTCATCAATGGTTTGGCTACCAGATATTGCACCATCTGAGTTTACATGCTCTGATGATCATGAACAGCCCAATCTGTCTGGTAGATTTGTGCAATCTGTACTTTCCGTCCCCTGCTCCTGAGTACACAAACTGGCCCTATAAAACACCAGAGAAGTTTGTGATATTCAACAAGCTCACAGAAACGATGAACCTTACCAAAAAGATAGGTAAGTGCACCCTTATACAGAGTGCATAAGTGTATGTGGATGTGCATTCACCCTAATGTTGCAAATACTTTCTGTCTCTCCAGGTGCCCTGGGCGTCAGAGGCCACACCGTCCTTTATGTTCTCATCGGCCTGCTGGTTTCTGAAGTCTCCTCAGCAGACACTTCAGAGGCAGATGTGTCCTCTCTACAGCTGAAGCTAAAGCTGTTGAAGAATCGCTACAGACTCCTGCATATCCAGTACAATAACCTGGCAGCCAACTGCTCAGCTTCAGGTTCGTTCCTCTTCCAGGTTCCAGTAACTGGAAGATAATTCATCATATGTTTATATTTTAAAATCCCACACATACTCTGCACTCTTCTGTAAACCAACTGTAAATGTACCTTAGTTAACCAGGATGTGTTTGTTTAGTGACCAACTCTACACATTGTCCTGACGGGTGGGTCCACGCAGAGGACCAATGCTTCTTCTTCAGCACTGACAGGGATGACTTTGCTAATAGTACGGCCAAGTGTTCAGAGATGGGCGCACATCTGGCCATCTTGACCACCAAAGAACAGCATGTAAGTGCTTCTGTGTGTGTGTGTGTGTTTTCCCACCTCTGTATTTGAATATATTTGTTAATTCACAAAGTATTCCCAAAATAAAATCGCCCATTCCTCTTAAGGATATCGTGGAACGAGAAGCCAGAAAGAAAGGAGGCATATCCTCATACTACTGGATCGGTCTGACTGACATTGCGAGTGAAGGAGACTGGAGATGGGCGGACAACTCAGCACTTAAAACACCGTATGTATCAGACGCCTAGAAATCAAAACACTCTTCTCATAATAAGATAATATACTATAAGTACTATAAATACTGTACACAAACAAACTAAATAATTCAAGCATCCTTATAAAGGCTCAGTGAATAAGAGTATGGCATAGACTCTGCAGCTGCAACACCTGCCATACCCTCAGGTTGAAAGATTAACAGATTTACAATGAATACAATGGTGTAAAAACCATGTTTAGGTGTGATGTTGTGTCTATTGTTTGAATCTCATAAACTGGACAGGCAAGAGGATCAAAGTAGGTAAATGCAATTAAGATTAATATAAGAGTTTGCCAACACCTTGAACAATGTTTTCAGTGTGTTAAATCGACCTTGTTGAGCAGATGTAAAGCAGTGTGTGTGTTTACACATACAGACCGTAGATATTTCTGACAGTGACTGGCCTGTCAATACCTCTGCTGCACATCAATAAAACCCACACCAGCTGCTCTATGAGTCGGTACTTAGGCACAGTGGTGCTTTGAGCTCAACGCAAACAATGCTAACATGGTGATCTCTCCAAAGCCTGTATAATGTTTACCATCTTCACCGATTTAGTTTTGTGAGTGTGCATCTGAGGCTGAGGGGAATGTCATTAGTTCTGCAGGTATTCAGTCATGAACCAAAGATAAATAGCAAGTTTGACCTGATGATGGTGTTTAATTAAAGTCATTAAAACATCTATCGAATAAATGTTGCACAATAAATTTCATGCTGGTGCCAGAGGAAAAATCAGGATTTATCTTTCAAGGAACATGAATGTCTGTATGAAATATGTGGACAAAGTTGTTGCCTGGCTAATAAAAAGGTATTTTTCTAAATAATATAACACCTAATGGAAAGCTACTTAGCCTATAAATATAATATATACAAGGTTACTTTTGGAGAAAACGAGACATGCGAGTTTGGTTGGAATTTTAAGTAATTACGGTCAATTTCATTCAAGGTTCATCATCAACATGCAAGTGATCATATTGAGAAAAAGCAGATATTCCGTCTCGTGAATAATGTCAGTCACATAGACACGTACTGTTTTGCATCAGTCATTATCCCTGCAAACTTTGCTAATTAGAGCCCATGCCCACTAAAGACATTAGTTATTAAATCATTATATCTTTTTGTGCACGCACATCAGGTGAAGCAATAATCTGACTTCACACAATGATTTCTTCTGTCTGCCTACTGAATAGATTTTGGGATGTGTCGACGTCCCAGCCAGACAACAATCAGTCTGGTGGGCCGGAGGGAGAGGACTGTGTGGTGGTGAACAGCGATACGCAGATCTGGTACGATGTTCCCTGTTCCTTCATTTATCCTCGAGTCTGTCAGATGGACGCCATCCCTCTCGACTGAGCCAGCACACCGCTGCAGGAACACCACTCAAGATATTGACATTTTATTGGAAATGACCAATGCCTTTACAAATAAACAATTCTCTGACAAAAAGGTCCTGTTTTGTGTCAACATCATTAAAAAATATATACTATATATATGTAAATATTTATAGAAAGCAAATAACCGATCAGTGCAGTATATAAAGCCTCATAAAAATACATAACTTATCAAGACAAATCTATAAACAATGTGGATGAAAGAGTATAACAGACAATTATTAACAGCAATTATCACAGAAAATAATGTTAGAATGATAATTGAATGGAACGTAGAGCAATTCTGTGAAGTAGAAAAGCCCTTATTACAAATATGAAACAATCCAAAATGACTATATGTACAACTGTAAAATACATTTTTCTGATAACAATCTTTGAACCCTCATCTAACACGTAACAGAGTTTCATGCTTTAGTGGATGTGACGGAAAAACCCATCGTATCTGGACAGAAATTCAATGTGTTGCCATGTCCTCTTGAAAATGTGTTTGTTGGAGATGTCATGTTCTGTAGAAGCCTTTGGGCTTGGGGCTGAAACATAAAAAGTCAAAGGTTTCTTTTTGAGTTACAGAAAGAGACACAGAGCTACAGAAAGCAAGATGTTTGTTATTAATGTTTAAAAACTTCATGACCTGGTTTTTTTTGTTGTTTTTTAAATGTCAGTGCTGATGAGTGTGAATGTGTGTTTGGAGAAATTTCATGAGTCCAGGAAATGGTTGTTACATACGTTTTACATTGGCAGAGCCGACGCCCCAGGTGTCTTGTCCTCTGCTAAATATCAGCCACAGAAAGAGAGAGAGATACTTCTTTATGCCTCATTAATAACCAAGTGTGATCGAATGGATAGGAATAGGAATGGTTTAACCGTACTTTTCTGCGTCGGTAGAGGATGAAAACGAGGATGATTAGGAGGAGGATTACGATGACTGCGGCACTGCATACGACCACCAGCATCCGCATGCTCAGTTTGGGTTCTGTGTACAATAGAAACACACAGGCATCAAACGGTATACAGCACACAGAACACGACATGTAAAACTTTCTGTCGTAAAAGAGACTGGCCACAAGGTCATGCCAGTGTCATATTTCCTGCTCTCCTTTCACTTCCTGCGCTCACCGATCTTCAGTGTGATCTCAGCCGACGTCAGCCTTGCTTCGCTCTGCCACAGCTCACACTTCCACTTTCCACCATCTCCTGTCCCCACTTCGGGGATGATGAGATTGTCCGGGTGACGGGTGTCAGGTGTCAGAGACAGGGACGATTGTTTAGGCGGGAACCATTTCAATTGAAGGTCAGAGGGCAGCGGATCGCCGAAGCTGCAAGTCAGGTTGAGCTGCTGGCCCGAAATCAACTCTGTTCCTGGGGAGGAGGTGACTAAAGAGAGTGAATTGAAGAAAGAAAGAAAGAATATAAAATGCATGAGATATTTTCACAGGCTGGCAAAATCTTTCACACCTCTTTCCTCAACATTTTCGTTCTGAATCCAACTGAGATCCTGTTGCTACACTGTGCCAGCAAAAAAGATGGGGGATTTCTTTTTTTTCTTCAAATAAAAACAGAAAAATACAAAAACATGACAGCATCTTTATGAAAGTGTCACTGCACATAGCATTAATAACAAATTTGAATGGACAAGGTGGGGGGAGGGGGGGCATGATCTATTGTTGAACCGCTCCAAAAGACAATTAGAGCTGAAACAATAAGTCAACCATTCGATGCAGAGAAAACCAATTTGCAACTATTTCACAGTCGATTAATCATCCAAATCATTTTAAAATTATTTCTCTGGCTTCAAACGTGAATACATGCTGGTCTCTTCAGACTTTTGTTATATCTTTTGGCTTTTAACTGCGGGTTGGGTCTCCGGGAAACTACAACAGGCATCCCTCACCATCTTTCATCATCTCAAAGACAAAATGATTTGTCGAAGAATCGAGGAAATAACCAGATGAATCGATAGTGTACACAAGATAGAGGTACAATCCAGATATGAATATTAATTTGATTTAGTTCTGTGATGTGGGGTGTTGCCTGGCTGTCAGGTATCATAAAACAAATTAGATTAAAATTTAAAAGACAACACTTTTTGTACAACTTCAATCCCGGACATGAATCACCTGCAATTAGACCGCCATGTCATATGATTCATTCCATGTTTTAGGAAAAACTGACACTGAACTAAAATGCTATATTGTTACCTTATATCAGTAACCCGTAAGCAGTAACAACTGTAGTCTCTCAGTGGTTTTAACTTGGTAATTTCATCTGGCTGGCTTGAACACCCTTTTAAGTAAGTACACAAGCGTTCACTCGCAGCACTGTATTTACACAGAAAATTTTGTGTGATGGACTGTGGTGGTGATTCCAGGGGGGCAAAGTTTGGAGACAACCACAAATATTCAAGTAAGACTAGTAACAACAACCAAGGGACCCATAGTTGCAAGACACCCGCCTTCTTTGAATTAATCCATCAGGTGTGTGAACTTGGTTCAATGTTCCTGAGTAAATAACAGTTCTGATAAAAAAAAAAAAAAAACTGAAATCTTTCACACCATATGTCCTCAGAACACAGAGTCCAATTAAAATTAATTTTGTTATCACACTCTTCCGGTGGAGGGAAGGCTTGTTATACTCTATTAAAACAAGTGGAGCTAGACAAGTGTATTAGCCACTGAATTAGACACATCACACCAGGGACACTTCCAAAGCAGGGAGATGAAAACATTTGCACGGAACAAATGAGCACAGGCAGAGGAGGCAAAGAAACAACTGTATCCAGCCTGTTATGAATGACAATTAGGAAGGAGAAAAGAAAATGCACATCAAAAAAATAAATGAGGACAATGCTATAACAAAAGAACAAGCAAACTGAATTTCACATGACGGATGTGAGTGCAACACAGAGCTGGGCGGGCACAAAGCATTTAGTTTTGACTTACTTTGCAGAACCTTCACGTGTACAGTTCTGTCCAGAGTCACGCCGTTTTTAAACTTCAGGGCGCAAACATAATCTCCTCTGTCGTCTTCTTTCCCTCGATTTCTGGTCAAAGACATTTTTCCTTTTTGCAGGTCTGGTACAGGACTCAGTCCTCTGTCTTGGTCTGCCCTCCAGGTCAGTGGATCCTCCAGAGAGAGGGAGAAGAGCCTCTGTGGACTTGAGCCTGGTTTAGGGACAAAGTGCCAGTGGACCTCCTGGATGTCCTTCCCTTTGATTTGAGCCCAGGATATGTGAGACGGAAGGGAACAGGGGACGGTGAGACGCTGGGATTCAGACGTATACTGAGTATGTAAAGCAGCTGGGGAGAGGTCTAAAAAATGGGGATTAAAAAAAGGATGAGGGTAAACCAACATAAAACTAATGCAAAACTAATGCATACATGCATGTTCACAGGAACTCACCCAAAACTGTAACGGAAACTTTGGCCTCTTTTTTAGCATTTGTCACAACACAAGTCCACTCGCCATTGTCTTGTGTTGTAGCTATCACAGTGAGTGCATGTTGGTTAGTTGTCTTTTTCTCTCCCCGGGGATTCAGCCAGTGTGTCTTTGGCGCCTTGTGACCCTCAAGAGTCTCTGCGTTGCAGGTCAGAGACAGAGACTCCCCGGGCAACAGAGGAGACTTGGAGTTCACATTCACTAGGAAACAGAATGGAAATGATGAAAATCGTTAAATGTCTGACGTTTTTCTCTTAATGTTGTATTCTATTTGGCTGTACATTTTCCATCAAGTAAACATAGTTTAACAAACAGAAATACAGCAGCAGAATGTCAATAAGTGAAGGTAAAGTAAGGAAACAGCCTTGTTTACATTAGTCTTACTTTGAACACATTTTATAATTAAAATTGACTGTATCTGCCCGTAGATTATGTAGACTACTCTCGTAAAAAGTACAATAGCCCTTTTAAAAATACTGAACTCATCATGTCACGTTTTTCTTACCAGTGAGTTTGAGTAGTTTATATGTGGCGATGGAAGTTGTTCCATCATTCAAAGGCAGTTTACAGGAATAACTCCCAAAGTTTTCTTGTAGCATGTTTCTGATGATCAGTGAGTCCCCAGACAAGGACAACCTGTCTTTCCAAGATTCATCTGCAAGGCAAGAATGAAATAAATGTAACTGTTTCATCTGTTTATTTTAAAAACATGTCATTTTATCTGTGAATGCGGTATTGTAGCCAAAGGTACTGTTCACCTTGATTAAACCCCTTTCCGCCAAGATGATTGCTCCAGGCAAGTTGAATGTTTTCAAAAAACCAGTACACATATTTTTTTGAAGTAATCGAAGCTGGAGCATTAATGGTGACCGTCTCTCCCACCTGAGCATATATCACCTCTTCTGCCCCTAAGAGAGTGAGAAAAAAATGTTATGTGTTGGTGCACGAAACCAAACAGTCCTGAAGTAAAAAAGAAAGCAATAATTCACAATGAGTGCATCTCACCTGTTGTTGACACAAGCACAGCGATGAGAAGGGCGGATTTAATTAAGTTCTTCATTTCAGTCACACGTCTAAAAAACAGGTAACATATTTACATAAAATCTGTATGATTATAATGATAAAGCATTTTATTTGTATAGCAACCTCACTTTGATTTACATGAAAATTACATTACAAAAATGTAACACAAATAATGATACATTTATTGTAAAGATGCTAAAATGGGTTTTAAGTGCTCTCTTTTACTGCTTTTTTAAAATGTCTAGTCCAGAAGAGCATTGTAGTGGTTGAAACTAAAGACCAAAGCTTGACTAAATACTTGGCATCAGATATGGTCTGACTTTTTATATATTTCTGAGGTAGAAGAATGCGGTCAGTGAGCCGTTTAATTTCTGATCTCTAACACCGAAGCTTTTTCCCCTCTTACTGAACCTGTTTTGTAAAGGTGTAAGATGTAATACTTTTTTAGCCGCCTGATGTTAAGAAATTTAGACTGTTGGGGTCATCAGGCACTGGAGATAATAAATACTACTGTTTGAGCTTTGAAGTTTCCCACCATGTCATGAAATCTGCTCGCGTAGAAACACGTACAGTAAGAACCAGAGTGGGTCAAGTATGGAGCCCTGTGGAACACCATCAATATTTTTCATGTTTACAAAGAAATAACTTGTTGTAAGATTTTTTTTTTTTTTACTTTGTAATATAGCCCTTTTTATTTTACCACCGTGTTCACTTGATACTTCATGAAAAAGAATTACATGTATGTGATACAATATGTGCCTTTCAACCTGTGGAAATGTGCCACAGGCTGGAAAATAAATACATCTACTTTGAATAAATTATTGCCAGTGTGCACATTGTTTGGCGTTTCTTATTTACACAAGTCTTATGAGGAAGGCAAGCCTCTCACTCGTAAGGTTTTATTAATGGACAGAAAAAGTCCAATTAAACCCCAGAGCACTTTGTTTGGACAAAGTTATTGACAGATTTAGACTGAAATACTTGGAAAAAAAATGTTTTTGTCAATGAATGTTGTAGAGACGTCCTTACTTTATCATGTACTTTTGTATGTACATCAACTTTTGCTGCAAAGAGAAATAATTCAGCAGGAAACAAAGAGGGGTTTGTGGTGGTCTCAGATTTGGAGAGATTTGAGAAGATAAAAGACAAAGAGTTGAGAGAGTTGAGAGTAGGCGGCCTGTGGTGGGTTTTTGGATGAGAAGAAACAGACAAATGTTGGAGGGAAGACACAGAGCGTATGCTGGGTTGTGGTGGGCCTTGATTTAGTTAAGGTGCTGATTCTTATCCCAATCCTCCCCCTCTGCCTCTCACACCCCCTCTCTTCCTCCCCTGTTCCACGAAAGACGGATCTCTCCACGCTTAAAGAGAGAAAAGAAAGGAGACCACAGCACCAGCAGCACACCTAGACTGTGGTTTAAAGGTAGATGTTTCTCTCCTCTCTGCCAGTCTCACTCCCTCATCTCTCTCTCTCTCTCTCTCTTTCTCCTCCTCCACTTGTTTCTCTCTCAAATGTGTACAGTATGCAATGATTGAGTACAAAAACATCTTCAAAGTCAGAGTCAATCAAGTTTTTATATATTTGACCCTTTAAAAGAAAATATATAGGTTATGTATTGGATCTATTTTTAATTTAACCCCCAAAGATCAAAATCAATTATAAAATAATAATAATTTGAATGAAGCACTGTGAGTGGAGCAACACAGACCAGACACCTTCCCATCATTAGGATAAAGCTGTTATAATTTATAACTTTGAGTTTCGCTAAAGACCAAAAGCAAGTGCAAGTGACTACGATCTGAGATTTATTTGTCAAGATTTTATTTTGACATTAAAATCGATTCAAATATTATGTCAACATTTATGCAGAACACTGCTTATTCATGTTTATTAGGTGTTTCAGGTGTAATTAAATAAATTACATTGTAAAATAGGTGAGCTGACACAACGAGCGCTGCTTCTCATTTGTGCTGGCCTCAAATTACAAGACAACACAATACATAAGAAAATAATAGGCTGCAGTTACATTTGCAATATATTTAGATAATCTGTTGTGCTAATTTACTTCCACTGGTGTATTTTTTTTACCTCATAATCTATTACAACACTTTAGAACAATGCATGTCCTCAAAGGCCATGAATGCAATTTCCCCGCTTTGCGTACGGCCAGTGACTGTGTTGAATGTAATTTCTGTAATCTCTCTCCCCGTGTTTCATCTCTCTGTCCACTGTCCAATAAAAGCATAAAATGTCCAAAATATCTTTCTAAAAATCATTTTGTCTCACCATAAGAGGCCAAATCTGCTCCCAAATGATCCGCAATGTTCTGTTAAAATGAGTCACAGCCCTCGCCATAAAAGTATAAAGATTAATATTTCAAATTTATTAAGGCCACAAAGTCATATTTATCGGTATTATACCAACACTTATCCCAACACGTTGATAAAATTCAGCTCATGGCTTTAAAATGTTATGATCGTCTGTCTCCGGCCTCACATTGAAAATGGCAGTCAGCCAGTTACCTCAGGAAAAACAACATTAAACATTAAAATCTGAGGCGATGTGTGTCAAGGAGCAATGTCTCCAAGCAAATGCTTTATGTATGTTTCCAGTGTGCCTATAAAAGATAAAGGACCGTAAACATGCGAAGCAAGAGGTGTGTGAGATTTGAAAATAATAATGTTGCATTATTTATTATAACTGCGAGCAGAGTTTATAAGAAAGTCAGTAATGGGGAGGCCAGGAGAGTGAAACTGATAAACAGACGATCAAAGTCACAGCACCTGTGGAGCTGCAACTCAGAAAACCAAGACGATCGTATCTGAAGTCCGGATGGAGCTTCGACAACAAGCAGTGATGGAGGGGGAGGGGAGGGGAGAGGAGGGGAGGGTCAAACACTGTGGGGTGGTGAATGGGGGAGGAGAGCGAGCAGAAAGAGAAAAAGGAAAAGGAAAAGGACGGTATCATTTATTAATTTATTATTTAATTTCTTCTTCTGGGCTGCACCTGAACTGAATTTGACTTTTTTTTTTTAACTCTTTGATAAGTTACACACAAATAGTTTTAGGCAATTTAAGCACAAAACAAAACCGTTGCACTGAAAAAGCATACACATATATAATATACAAATATACAAATGAAAGTTAATGCTATCTTAAAATATTTAGCTCAGATTGTCATATTGTATTTAAAGGTCGGTATAAAATGAATGCGCCAAAATAAAATCTCTTTATGAATGAATTCTACCTTAATAATCTGTAAACTGTGTGTCTAGCCAGCGGGAGTCCATTCTGTGCTGCGTCACTGTTTGTGAATTTCAACAAAGCAAGAGGCAAGAAAGTAGAAATACAGCAAATACAACCACAAACTTCAAAGTGATTTAAGGTGTGCTGACACTTTTGTAAAAATCTATTTTTATGTTTTTGGTGATGATTTTAATGTTTAATGTTCTTGTATTTTTTTCCGCTTTATTTAAAGGCTCATTATGTGTGTGTGTGATTAATGCATCTTGTCTTGTCGCTGTAATTACATGAATATATAAAACTCATTATGACCTTTCGGCCCCGCTGGGCCTGCTGAGCTCTGACAGGTTCAGAATTCAAAACCAGGTAAGAGAAAACATTGGACACTGATATTTGATGAACATAGCACTTAATGTTTTAAGTATATGCCATATTTAGCTGAATGTTTTCCTTTTTAAATGACAGTATACTCACATCTGCTGCTGAGTGTTGGGTGTCCCTCTGTGTTCAGTGATCCGGAGTCAGGTGGAAATGTTGAATATTTATCAGACAAACTCTTTTTAAGTGCCGTTGCACCTCCCTCGTCAGCGATTGGTCTGGAAACAAAGCACACAGCCGTCGATCAAACCCAAAATCAGAATAATCACCTTCGATTGGCTGAGATCTCATCCCTATGTTCTTTTTTACGAATTAAACAAAGACTGAACTTAGAGTTATCGCTTAATGTGTTGTTTAGGACATAGATGTATACGCTACTGTGCATAATAAATAAAAATCAGTTATCATTGTTGCAGTGTAACATGGCCATATCCTATTAAGTAAATTCTATTGTACTCATGATTTTTGTTTGTTCCTTTTAACATTTTAATCCGCTCAACTGATAAACAACCAACCAATCTTAATTGGCTAAAATTGTTATTTGAGCTGCTGCCTGATAACAGAAAATTTGTGAAGGGTCTCCGCGGACTCATTATCTATATTTAGCCTGTTCTAAATAGCACATTGGGCGGCTTACGGCCTAATTTATCATAATTGCTCAGTTATTTTTCCTCTGGTCATATAATTGTACTGGTTCAGATACATAATTAGTGAATCAGAATTCAAGCCAGAGACTGTCGGACCAACAGCAGCTGATGCATGCATATTAAATATGAAACCGTAAAGTGTGGAGAGGGGAAAATTAATAGTTTTTGGGGAAATTGTTTCACTGGGACGGCTGAATAGAGAAATGTGATCATGTCAGTTTGTGATACATATGTTGAAATACCTAAATCAGAAGTCTTCAAATGATAGAAATGCACATTTCAACGTCTCCTCTATGAGATCGACTTGTTACAACTCAAACAATTAGTGCCTGTCTTCATTTTACTGGTCTACCATCGCTCTAGACTATATTTTTCATAAGAATTAACTCACTCACATTAACAGCAATAAGGTTTTTAGGTATCTTCTACTGGGAGCTAAGCACAGCAATGTACTTTGCAGTCTTAGAGTTTACAAGAAGATAAATGGATGTAAAGTTGTAGAAAGTCTGCAGGGCGATTTGTCTCTCGTCAATAACAAACAAAAAGACTTTGTTGACCCAACAAATACTAATCTAACTAACTCTAACTGCTCTTGCGTACTTTAAAATACTGAATATCAACCCCTGAAACATCAAACCAATAAAAGTGTCTACAATCTATTCTCTTAAATTCCCCCTCGAGTCCATTTAAAGTTAAATAATTCATTTTTCACTTCACTGTTTCATCACCTCGCCTATACAAGCTGTTCTTGTTACAGCGCTCCGTCGATAACACACCACACTGACATTGGGTCAAACGTGCAAATTCTATACTTTTATTTTAAGTATATCAAACTTTATGTGCATCATTTTAGACACATTTCCTTGTAGCTCAGCATTTGAATCCAAAAGTAGTAGTAAATCTTGTTTGACTGGATTTAAATAAATATTTAAACATATTCTCTCGTTTGCATAAGTTTAGATATAGATAGAATAGATAAACAGTTTCCGCTAAATGTTTTAATCTAATCTAATTCATGTTTTCTGTTCCGATTAATGATGAATTAGCATTCAGTGATTATATACAAGCTGAGCAGAATTAACAAAGCAAATGAGAGCAGCC
Organism: Echiichthys vipera; assembly: GCF_963691815.1. Classification (NCBI taxonomy): domain Eukaryota; kingdom Metazoa; phylum Chordata; class Actinopteri; order Perciformes; family Trachinidae; genus Echiichthys; species Echiichthys vipera. The sequence continues at coordinate 11,663,609 of NC_139833.1, forward strand.
CGCCCGGGGGACTCGACAAACCAACACGTACATGGAAAGTGCAGATTTTTTATCTCTGTGAAAACAAACACTTGTCCTTAAATAAATACTAACTAAATATAGTCCTGCTCTCATTTACCTCTTGTGGCTCTGCTTTTGGTGCACCATGAACCCACTGAGTAAAGTTGATTTCTTTGTATATATGCGTCTGGAACATAGATTAGCTACACAGCTCATTTTAAAGTCTAAAACGGTTTTGTTCAAAAACAGCATTTCATTTCACATTTCATTGAGTAGGCTAATGTCAAATTCACATTACGCTCTGCATGACAAGTAGCTCTTGTAATACTTTTTGGGTAAACGTACACCTGCGAGAGCCAAACATCTGTTTGTGCTTATCCCCACTCCGAACCTGCTGTAGTTTCGTCTGCACTCAATTCAACAGTAACATAACATCTGTGGCTCTCTGTTGTCTGAGTTTCTCTGACAGCTTATTCAGATTATTCCTCTCTGAATTAACGCACACAACTGCAAAGAATGTTACTGTACAATATCATACGATACCGCTTTACAACTGTGCTAATGTGGTATTATTACAGGAGTGATGTACTCAAAAACTCTTTTCAAACTGATCACAAGGTTTTTGAACAGACTAAGGAAGTTTAAATGAAACTGAAATGGCCACAGTCAGTATGAGTCTACTAAGGTTTTTCTTTTCAGTGAAACTTGATGACCACTTAAAAATCTTCTCAATAACACAAAAAAAACACAAAGGAATGAGGCACTTTTGTTGGATTTCAGGCTTCAGTATGTCAGAAGTAAGGGAAGAGTAGCTTGAAGATGTGACACCGTTGTTTTTTTTCTTTGTGTACACTGAAATAGTTTTTTGGAATCATAACAAGAGAATATAATAACATCATCCTCATCCTTTCTCCTCATCTGTCCGAGGCCAAGCTTACTCATGACAGCTACAGGGATCATTAAGGGACTGGAGCTGCAGAAACACACGGCTGAGGTGGTTTAGAAACACGAACCACAACAAGGACAAAACAAACATCTCGCTCACGTCTCATGTGTCTCTCTGAGGTTTGTCTGCCTGCCTCTGTACTGCCTTCATGAAGGGCTCACACCTGCTTCTGTTCCCTCTGAGCTCGAAATGAAACAAGCTTTTTGTTGGCTCCTTAGAACAAAACCCTTCGAGTTATGGCTGCCGCAAAGAAGCATTTACTTCTCGGGCCTGACAGAAATTCTCTTTCAGAACATCTGGACACAAATGTGTTGCAAAGAACAGGCTCAAATTTGACACATCCTCATTGGATACACGCAGAATGTGTTTTTGAGCTGTGATTTTGATGGAAAACACCTGAGAATGAGGACTCCCTCGTTAGTCACACACCTAATGAGGGCGTGTGGACCACATGTTTCATTACTGAAAGAGAAAAACACTAAAGTGTGGGCCACAAGCAAGAATAAAGGGTGATTCACTTATTTCACTTACATCTCTCTGTTTCCTCATCCTCCACTCACTCCTACAGAGGATTTCCCTCGCCATGCAATCTCTATTTTCTGTCTCTGACTATAGTTGTTTTGTGCTTTATACCCACTTAGATATAGAGGAATGGTGTGTGATTTCGCCAAAACCCCAGAGGATAAAGGTCTGAAGCCATGCGGAAACAGGAAGGTACTGAGTCTGTGCTGTATGTAACTGTTCTGATGTTTCAGAAATAAACAAAATGTCAGTGGAAAAGGGGTTGAGAACCAGAAACAAGTGACATTCTGCTCAATGACTGAAAACAAGTTTGTCCGTTTCACCATGTAGGGGAACTTCATTCAAGCTTCTTTGAAAGTTCAGAGTTGTGAAACAATAGATGTCTCTCCCACTCACCACTTCACCCCCATCCCTCGTACACACCAATGGGTTATTTTAGTGCGTTACTGTACGGTTTTGTAGACCTGCTGCATAATCGTTTCATCAGAATGGAAAAATATTCTTTTTTTGTTACAGTAAACTTCGGTTTAAACACAAGCAGGACTGTCGTGCTGTCGTAACATCAGGTCATGTTTGTGTGATATTCCTGAGAAATACAAACTCAGCAGAACTATTTTGGTCATTGGAAAATGCAATGTGGTTCACAAGAGACGCAAACAGATCATATTACTGTTACTGAAAAGTTGTTATTATCGTGATGTTGATTTGCTGAAGTTTAATGATGACGTTGTTTATACCATGGGAAAACTGCTGCACACTCCCACAGCGCCTACATACATGCAGCAGCAGCAGCAGCAGCAGTATCTGTACCTGACTACATTCCTGTAAATAGTCAATTTGGATATCATTCACCCAAATTACTGTCAGAATTACACGATACTATGGAGTGAACTGCATGTGGAAGCAAAGGTTGTTGGACAGGTAACTGATATAAACCACAGATTAAAGAGAACTCTGTTTAGTAAGTAAATCTCTCAATAAAATAACTTGCAAATCTCCATTTTCAAATTTTATAGCATCTATACACATTTCTTTACTGTTGCACCACAGTACATTCAGGTTTAGTGCACTTAGCACATTATGCTGTATGCTTATGTTCAATAATGTAAGGAAATGTTTAGCAACATAACCTAAATGCACATATTTTACATGTAATGCATTTGCTCGCATAGGTTAACGGTCAACCCCCTGCTTAAGTCTTTCCAGTTACTACCTTGAGGCCGCCAGGCAAGAAAAACACTTATAAAATCTCCTTCATTCCCACTGCCGTAAACATCTTAAATAAAAGGCAATGATCCACACACCCATATAAACACTATGCCCCTTTGCACACATATGTGTTCTTTAACCTGTATAATATAGTTTTATTAGGTATTTTATTCTGTTTTTAGGAACACATGCTGTATGTTTGTTTTGCACTGTATGTTGTATGTTGAGCCACATCTAAGACGAGTTTGTCTTTTTCTGAATCTGAATATGACGTCTCATCACATAACAGCGTCGTCCTCTGTTCGATTCAAGCTGTATTTTAAAGAGGTGGTATGGGACTAAGTGCAAATTTGAGGTACTTATTCCCCTTTTTATGCAACTTTTTCGTCTTCTCCACCAAACCTCTGAGGCAGATATTGTACCTTCTACTGCTCATTTGTCTGACAGCTGTAGTTACTTTTCAAATGACACATTTCATGCCTTTCCTGTCCAGTGAAAACAAAAATAATAATAATTTGAATGTTTGTGTTAAACAGAAGGATGAAGTGTTCCTAAAAAGCTCTAAACAGGGCTGTTTTTTAACAGATTTTGAGAGATCCATGTTTCTCACAGGACAGCAACGCTACAAACATCTGACGATCTAATAGAATATGACAGTATATAATAATAATAATATATTATATTAGTAATATAACAGGATATAAAAGGAGTCAACATAGGCACAACCTTAAACATCTACAGCAGTAAAATGCAACATTCACTTTAATGCAGCAGGAATATTAATCCAGAAACATAATTTACTGAATAATAAAACCCTGACAGTGAACATTTAACTGCACCATGGGTACTTTTACTTTAAGTACATTTTGCTGATAATACACTTAAAGGTGGAGTCTGCTATTCTGGATAAAGATTTACGGCCAGATTTACTGTCCCTCTCCCTTCCACTGCCTTTATCTTTCATCATTGATGGCCTTTCTCTTGTCCTGTGCACAAGCGTGAGCGTAATAGTGTGGCTTTGTCCGAGCCACTTTGTTTGTTCACCATTTACAGAGCCAGGGCTGCGTATGAACGCCAGCGCACACAGAACGGACGGTTTGCGGACTGTGAGGAGAAGTGTGTTGGATAAGAATTGCAGACGCCACCTTTAAATAATGTTTTGAACGCAGGCCTTTAATTGTAGTTAAGAATTTTCACAGGGTGGTATTAGTACTTTTAATGAGTAAAGGATCTGAACACTTCTTCCACCACTGGTTGCATATCACACAACGTTTTCTGTCCATCTTTGCACTTTCAACAGTCAAATAAAGCCAAAAATACCCTTTGCTCAGAGTAATATTTGTATTCCTGCTCCACTTAAAGTAAAAAAAGTAGAACATTTACAGAGGAAGACGACAAAATAGACGACTGCTCTCCTGTTATGCTACACTCTGGGAAGGTAGCAGCCTGTCAACAGCCTGTTAGTTTATTTGCGAATGTAATAAATTCCACAACTGCTGCATAAAAACTGCTGCACTACATCAATCTAGTAACTTCACCATAGATTCGGAACTAGGTAATTTATGGTCCTACTTTAAACACAGTCTTTGGCACATAAATAGGAAACACACACACACACACATTATTATTCACATACACACAGTTACAATGTAACAAACACAGTTTCATCTCATTGCTTAAAGCTCGGTGTCCCACATACACAGGTGCACACAAGTACCCTACAGTAGCAGCTTCAGAACAGTTTAACCATTATGTTTCATTTTCTGGTTCAATGCACTTTACTCTCGGCCTACTGGGAACCATCGACTTGTTTAGCAGTTAAACATTAAAGCTGCAAAGCTTACACACAATTTAGCAGCGCTGAAGGACCGTCACTCGACTGCCATTTTGTTACCAATGGAACAACAAACTAGAAAATGCATGCTTTCAATCTGAGGCACGATCTACTGTAGCAGCTAATTAAACCCTGACTCCACTCATCAGAAGCTGCACTGACAACTGACACCTGAAGCTAAACATGAGGGGAGTTTACAAAACGGAAAATAAGCTCAGATTTTAAATTAAAGGATGTGTAATATTTAGGAATCAAGAGTGTTGTTTGTTCCTGCAGTTGGAGCCCTGCAGGTGACTGTTTGGAGCTCTGTTATCTCTCCTCTGGTGCTCTGAAAACTCACACATCAACACGCTGAGTGTTGCACCTCTTCTGCAGCCAACAAAAGCTGCGGATTGGCACCATAATATGACACAAACTTGTGCCAGGTGTTGACATGATTTTGTGCAGCTAGTGTTAGTGTTCACGATAAGAAAACTTTTAAACTAATAACCTAAATGGAAATACAAGAGGGAGGGACACACACTGGTTCAGAAATTTCAGTTTCACTTTGAATGACTGTGTGTGTGTGTGTGTGTGTGTGTGTGTGTGTGTGTGTGTGTGTGTGTGTGTGTGTGTGTGTGTGTGTGTGTGTGTGTGTGTGTGTGTGTGTGTGTGTGTGTGTGTGTGTGTGTGTGTGTAAGACACTGTCAATTAGAAAGCGAACTGAGTAATAGCCATGAAAAGGGAATCCTGTTGTCTCATATGAAAATATACTTAATGCCACCAAGACATTCTATTTTCATGACTAAGTAAGGGAAACACGGCTTGGTAAGCGCCTACAGAGACAAAAAAAATACACATCGAGCTACTAAATATGAATGTTGAATACTCTATATACACTACATGTGATGTAGTCGGTTATTTTGGCTCTGTACACCAGCACACTGGGTTTGAAAATAAAACAATGGCATTAAAGAGTTGACTTCAAGCCTCTTCTGTGTTTGAAGATGTTTTTGGGTGAACTGTGCAGCAAAATCAAATTGTTTTCTTTGGTCAGACATAGTAATGGTTAGTGTGCGGCCACATTAGTCATCTGGAATCAATACAGCTGCGCATCTGTTTGCAGAAGACCAAGCTGGTGGTAAAAGCCCCCAAAACAAGCAAGGCATGACGATCGCTGCAGTACAGGTCTGTCAGAGCATCACCAGGTAAAATACCAAGTGTCTGTTGGGATCTGTTGGTCACTTCAATCATTAACTACAAACCTTAATTACCAAATATGAAAACTCTATAGGTCGTATTCATATAATGTAATTCACACATAAATACATCTTGGGTCCACTAAAACTGCGGGATGATGTGTTGGAGATTTTAATTTTCCATATTCATTGTTTTGAAAAATCCTAAATTAAAGTAGAGCGTCAACTTTTGAATCAAACGTGCCCGTGACAGCGAGCCAAAAACAAAAATGTTCCTCGGCCCTTCCATTTGGACTAAACCTACAGATCACAAGAAACCGTGAACAAACTGGTACGAATTCAAACACACTAAACAAGATGTCGTCTGTGTTGACAGCACAATATTACACAACATATTAACATGTATGGCTGTAGTAGCAGAAGAATACAGGATGGACTAACACAAATGAGCTGATCTCTCTTGTTGCTATTAATGCTGTAGAGCAATTAACTTTCATGCATCCTGGTAAAAAAAAGTGTATTTGCTTCAACTATATTATATACTATGTTCAATTCAATTCAAAATACTTCATTCGTCCCTCAAAGGGCAGTTTGAGGCCAGCAGGTTTACAAACACAAAGACTCAGAAACAATTCATTCCTACACATAAAACAACCCAATATATAAAATATGTCAGTGTAAAGAAAATACGTTTAGATACATTAGGTCAATCCTTTGCACCACAAAGGAACATTATGTCAAAATGTGCAAGCATGTTTGTTAATCTTTGAAGAAAGGTAGACTGGCTGTCTCTTGTACCGTACGTTTTCTTCTGGCTACATTACACATGCAGGGGCATCCCTGTGTCAACATATAGCCTACAGTAAAATTATAAGTTGTACTTCTGCAACCATGTTAGATCAGCCATTTTGTTATGTCCTGAATATGTCGACCGTGATATCATTTTTTAACATTTCCTGTGTTTATGGTCCTAAATTAAAAAACAAATCATGATTTATATGTTGACAATACACAGACTGTTTTGTTCTGGGATCCGTTGTCCAAAATACACTGAGGTCTGAATTACAGTATCAGCTATCAATGTGTAAAGTTGTTTTTAAAATGCATTTCATAATGCCTACTCATTAATTCGTTTCATTTCAAATTACTTGACAAAACAGACATGACAGCATTAGGAAAAATGTTACGGCCATATGTTTTCCTTAAGTGATAGATTTGATAAAAGCTAAACTTTTATGTTACAATAAATGAAAGCCCCACGTTAAGCTCTCACTGTTTACAATTTGATTTTTGTGCGTCCTGTTGAATTTATGAGTTACCTAATGTAGCGTTAATATACGCTGTACGCCTCATCATGTATGTGGACTGTGACAAGCAGGTATGCGTGTAGGTGATGGTACAACCCAACACCGCATTTCTTCAGACATTATTGAAGGTTATTTTTTCAGCAATACGATGAACCTGTAAAGGGTCAATCATGGCAGAGTGTAGATCTCATTCATTTGACACATGAAAAAAAAACGTTTTACAAAGTTGTGCCCCAAAATACATAAACAAAAGTTATTGTAATCATTTCTCTTTAAGGATCTTTCAAGTTGGAAACAAATGTTCTTAAATATAAACGATAACTACATGCTCCTCCGAAGAATATACTATTTGCAACAAATAACTTAAAATGTAAATACATTGTAATTATTCCCAATAGAAATACTAAGTGTCAGTAACAGCTTCTGAAAAACAGTGAACAATTTTAATTATATTATTTTAAAAGCTACAACAATATTTTTTTAAGTTTGACAGGCCACAAATCTGCACCACTTAGCAACAGCTGACACCAACTGTTAAAATAGTGACAAGATATGGATTTACTGTCTCCTGAGTTTTTTTTTTATTTTTCCAGTGAATAAGAATCAGTTCCACTGTACCACTTATATTTAGCACCCCGTTGATTGCAAAATCAACACAAAGATTCCACTGTTATTGCACACGTTTTGAACTTTACGCTTCAAGAAACTGAGTTAACTCTATTTTAGGTATTTATGATTTTGAAATCCTTCTCAGGATGTCATCAGGAACAGCACAACGCAAAGAAGACAGTAAAATCTCCCATAGAGGGTGAAATACAAACATCAAGGCTGATAAAAGAAGCAAATCATTCAGCATTGTTTTAGTTTATCCGTGTTAATATCAGCTAAATATCACAAAGCACCCAGAACATTGGAGATAATCTGACTCGTTGTGTTCTTGTAATTATTTGAGATCAGTTGTGTCAGTTTGAGGCAAAACACGTAAAAGACAGATGAAACCAAATCAAGGCCAAGACAAAACAATCAGTAGGAACGAGAGGCAGAGTTCTCAAAAATGTGGACCGAGACAGGACCAGGTTTACGTGTTACAGCTTTGCCCTTCAGTGCCCCTCTGTTTCTGTCTACAAGAGTGCATCTCAGCCAGTGTTTGGCAGCATTTGTAGAAACAAGTTGTGCCCCCGTAGACAGACATGTTGCTATCCGTACTCCGAGTCTTTCAAGTGTAAGAATATACTTTCATCAGCTGAGTACATTTATATGATATATAAAGTATATTCAGATGTACTCACATGTGATGTTCCCAGTGCAGCGATGAGTTCAGCTCTGACATTTGGTAGACTGTACACACTGCAGGTGGCTCTCTCACACACTCACTCACACACACAAACACACGTACACATACACGTACACACACACACACGTACACACACACACACACACACACACACACACACACACACACACACACACACACACACACACGTACACATAGACGTACACACACACACACGTACACACACACACACACACACACACACACACACACACACACACACACACACAGGAAGTCAGAGATACCAGTTTTGTAAAATAGGCTAATGTTACAAAAAAAACCATATGACAACAGATATTTCTTACCCTTACAAACACATGAATATGTATGTCATCGGTGGTCTTTTGTTACTGTGTGAAGCAGGTGTTCACGTTGTTTGATTAGCCTACATGTAGCGCTGCACTTGTGTTAACACCTGCATTGTGCTGCACCAGTTGTGGGGAGTTTCAGCTCTTTTGGGCTTTTGGCTGGCATTGTTTCTTGAAATAGATATTAAATGTATAACCTGTCCATAATTACCTCTCTATAAAGTAGTTATTTTTTTGTCACTTCTTTTGTCACAGAGTCCCCCAACTCAGCAAATACCTACACGTTATCACGGCCCTCAGTGATACTGGCACTCATGCACTAACATGCAGCCGGACTGTAACCTGACTCATCAGTTGGTTTGTTACACAGAACATTTGTAAGGGCCTCATTAGAAACTGATTGAAAAAGGACAGGTGCTTTCAAAACATACCTGACAGGTGATTGGATGAATTATCTGTCCATCAATCTGTCGTCAAAGTCAGTTTGGAGAAGAGCATTAACATGTTTTACACCAAGAAAAGCCTTTAGTGTTGTTTTCTTCTCTCATTGATGTGAAACTTTCCAGTTCTGATACAACTGATGCTATTTTAGCATCTCAGCTAACCGCTTTAGGAGCGGCCATTATTGTTTTGAACCCAGCCCCCACCACAGCCACTTCCTGGTGGATCCAATACGGAAGTGGCAAAAATTGCAGTTCTCCGAGCGGCTACCAGGGGCAGGTTTCATAATAGAGCAATTTCTCATTGACCCCCATGTAAAACGGGCTATTTTCACATCATAATTACACCTATTTAAGCCCTGGTACAAAAAAACTTTCTAGTCTGTATGTTTAGGTCATATCTCCATGACAACACTGAGGGGGGTGACTTTCTTTGTACCAGGCTAGTTTTTATTTTATTTAAGGTTAAAGTTTATGAATAATTAGGGGCGCGGCCTCTTGAGTGACAGCTAACCTCTGGCCCTCACTTCTCCTCGGAGGTAAACGTCAGCCAGTTGGACTTATCTCCCTCCCCCCAACGTCACATCAATGCCCCTTTTTGGAAATGAGGCGGAGTCAAAGTCTGACAAGATGGCGACTCTCGTAGGCGAATACGATTGGATCAAGTTGAGAGAGCGGACCTCGACATAGGGGCTACGTCCATTTTTTTTATAAAGTCTATGTTTTGAACAAAACGGCCGCCTCTTGTGTCGCCCCCTCCCCCCTCAACTGCCAGTAGCTCCTCACAGGACGCTGATTGCCGGGTGACTTCTAGTCGAAACACAAACGCATTACTTGGAGCCTGAAGAGATGGATTCTTGTGTGACATGTGATCTCATGTTATCACAAGATTTTTGGCTGCCATGTCAGGTAAGGTCATAAACAACAGAAAAACTCTGATTACAACACACACAGAGGGAGAGTGACCTCATTCTCAGGAAGCCATTACTCCACTAAACCTTTACATAACAAATATTTGTTTGCTGCTTAATTAATGTTCTGCGTTTTGAGTACAGCCGGTTCACAGGAAACATTGCACATTCAGCTTTTTGTTTTTTTTATCACACTAAAAAAAGTCCCTGGTCTGTTATATCAGGATAGAAATAATTTTGCAAATTTTGCAGTAGGGGGTCCTTATGGTTTATTGTCTAAGGGGAAAAAAAGACATAAAACTTCAAAACAGTACTTTAACCTTCTCATATACACCCTGCAGTAATACAGACAACATAGACATCTATCAAATACACAGAAACACAAGAAAGAAAATACATCAGAGCATGCTGAATAAAATCTAAGCACATCAGAAGCTGACAATATTCAAGGATATTTCTAACATGTTAAAAATAAGTACAGACTGTTGCTGTTCTCTCCTGCAGCAAAGGAGCCTATTTTCATTCAGTTCATTGATTATATTTGGTGGAAAAGCTCAAAGTGACCACATTATTACATTTGACTTTTTATTTTCATCTCGAGCATTCAAAAGTCCATTTACATTCATACCATATTCACACTGGGGTTCTCTTTCACTCACTCTCTCTTTATCTCTATCTCTCTTTCTCTTCCTCGCTCTCTCTTGCTCCCTTTCTATCGTTCTTTCTGTCTATCTTTCCTTTCTTCGTTCTGTCTTTCATGTCACTCCATTAGCAGGGGTTGCAGAGGGGGAGCTGATGGCTTCTCTCTACGGCGTCCTTGCTGCGGTTTAGCTGCAGCTGTTGGGCTGCGATAAAGAGAGGAAAGACGAGGAGTTTTCACACTAATTAAGACACAATAATGAAGCACTTGGTAAAAGGCACAGTGAAGATGAAGGTCAAACAGTCATTAATATAAAGTGAATAGAGTGTATTAGAAAGCATTTGTAAAGTAACAGAGATTACTGGAGAGGGGATAAAGTTTTTTTTCTACTAGATTGAAGCAAGTTAAGAACATTTACCGGGCACACTGGCAGTACGTCTTTGGCCTCAGGGGCCGTCGGCCATTCTTCATCATTTGAATTTTTCTCTGTAGCAGAAAAAAAAATCACTTTATAATTGTTTTTGTTTGCTTCAGTAACCCAATCCTCCCTCATCCCGCTTACTAATTACAATCCACATTTTTATCGGCTTACCTTCCTTCTTCTGATTCTCTTGGTCAAGACAATGACAAAGAGCATCAGGAGAACCACAATCAGGCATCCTACGCCAACTGCAACCCACATCCACCAGGTGAGCCCCAGCAGCAGAGGAGCATCTGACGGATGGTGAGTGACGCCTGGTTGAGCCATGAAAACAGACCATGGCACAGAGAGGAATCAATGACACATCCAGTGAAGAATCACTTTCATGACTATGTGCTCACAGAGGGTTTACCCCCAAACAAACACAAGCAGTACGCACATTTGAGGCAAGGTGGCTTTCCACTGTATTCTTCTGAGCGGATGGTGACTGGTGAGGCTGTTTCAGGAGCAGGTTCTGAAAGCAAAAAAGACAGCACGTCTTGCTTTTGCCAGTGGCCACATAGGTAGCTTTTGTTTTGGTTAAAACCATATGCAAAGAGTTAGAAGGCAGAAGCCAGTGTCCTACCTTTAACTTTGACTTCTAGGCTCTCACTGTACAGCACCCCGTCATGGGAGAACGTACACTCCCAGGTCCCTGCATCACTGCTGGCTACAGATTTGATTTGAACAGTCTTTGGCTTTAAACTTCCATCTGACCTCTTCCACTGCACTGTAGTGGAGTCTGAGGGGATAAGACCTTTCACCTGACACTGGAGCGTGGCCTCACTGCCCAGCTGGAGCTCACTAGAAGGGCTGGCTGAGACTGATACAGAGAGGGACAACAGATGGGGACGAGGATTCAGTGAGAATCACAAAGGGAAAGGGGAGGTCGTGCCGGACGGAGGACTTCATCTAGATCATTAGGTACGTGACACACACACATGACATGAAAAGGAAGAGCAAAATGGTACAAAACGGTTTCAGCTTTACAGACTGAATTCAAAATTTTAGGGATATTAAATCATGAAATTAAATCCACCATTAATTTTACACATGAAAGTCACTTTAATTACCATTAGTCCTGCTCAACTTGTGAAAAGTGTTGTAGAGTAGGGAGCTTTCTAAAAAAAATTATCCTGATGATGTTATCCGTGCCGGGGCTTGAATATTACTTTTTTTTAATAAGGAGACCTATGTCACAATCTGGGGGAGGGAAGTTTTTAAAATATGAAAGTTTACCATGCAGAAAGGGTCTAATAAAAGAAGTTATCGAGTAATATTATGGGAAAGGTAGAATGCAGTGTTTTTAGAGCTTGAACCATATTAGAGACTAGAATCAGGATATTTAGGACTCAATGTTTACTGATTCTTTTTAAACATCTGTCTCTTGTAAGCGCATGTTTATAAAGATGCAGAATAAACTGTTGGAATATCCCTTTTTAAAAATGTATTAGTCAAAAGCTATGTTAATTGTTTAGTAAATCTACTGAAAGTATTCTCATTCACTCAATCTGTATCCCAGACTGTGGCAATTTTCTGATCCAATCTTCTGCTGACCTGAGACCACAAGAAGTGTGTGTTCTTCTCGTCTCCCATCTGCCACGCAGGAGAACTTTCCAGCATCTTCTTCCTTCACTCCAGAGATTTGCAGTTTCGTTGCATCAATCACCCTTGACCTTTTCACGATTTCACCTGGGCCTGGAACAAAAAATCCATGGATTGTAAGAAGCAATAGTTACGTTTTTAAAACATTATATTATCATTATATTGTGCTGTTATCTTTTTCAAAGATACTAAAGTCTAAAGTCTGTCTGTTTATACCTTTGCGGGGGCGGCCGGTCCTGCCATCAATGTTAAAAATAAGGACGTTTTCACGATGCCACTCAAGGCTTCGACTGACGCTGTTGACTCCACACTCCAAGGTGATCTTCTGCCTTGGTTTTATAATGTTCACCTTTCCTGCAGCAGAGAGTGCACCCAGCACTGAAAAGAGAGGATCCCATTCATGACATACACGTCACTGAGTGATATACTCACAGGAGAACAGCACAAACTCTGTGTTTTTAGACAAGGACATACTGATGTTATTGCAATATAGTCTTATTACTTTACATTGGCATAGTTTAAGTTGAAGGGTACTTTATCAGTTGAATTTAGGGAGTAAAACACAACTGCAGCTATTTAGATTAAAAGAGTCTCATGAATATAAAAGGACATCTTTTTTGTAGTATAAGTATTTTCACTCACCAAACCCAAACCACATGACTGTCTTCATTTTTAATGTTGGATCTAAGGGGTAAAAAATATAACCAACTTAGTCAACACAAAATAATTCAAGAAAAACATATTTGATGCAGTGGTTCATGGTGTGAAAGCAAACATTGCCAGGTTAGATACGAACCACACGCAGCTTCTGTTTAAGATGAGCACTGCCAAAAAAAAAACATGTGATCCCTAACCACAGAGCTAGCTCTCTACTTCCTTCCTCTCTCTCGTATTAAAAATTTTAAACTTGGTTCATAGACTTATATAAAAAAACTTACACACATGTCTCTAGGAACATTCGAAGATACGTTTTGGCTTTTACATTTAATTAACATGCTCATTAATGCATGTTAAGATACTTCACTAGACCAAATGTATCTAATCATACATCACAAATAAGAAGTTTGTAATAAAAAATATTTAAAAACGTAATAATTGTATTGATCGGTGTTCTACAAGGCAACTTTATTCAAAAGATCTCGTAAAACTTCTGACGAGCACTTCATCACTGTCTCTGCCTTCATTCTTTGATGTTTCATTTTAAAGGTTATAATTATTATATTCAGAAAGCTTAAATGCTTATATTTATTTATTTGAACAAGTTCTCCTTCTGAAGCCACAAATCATCTTTGTATTATAGTTATTTTTGAGAGCCAGGACATTTACAATCTTTCCCATATGAATATCTAATACTTTTCAATAACCATAAAAATGAATCTAAAAAGTCCAATTTGACACATTAATACAATTCAACTCATTGACTTTACAACAGCTACAAATAGAGATAATAAAGAACCCTTAAAACCAGATTTACCTTGATATACTGTAACACTAAAGGCTTGGAGACAGTTGCACATTTTACTTCTTAACATTTAATCTGGCTCCTACGCTAAATGTTTGTGTAATAACAGATATTAGAAAAGATCTAAAAGCAACCTATGAAGTGCTTAATATACATATTTATGAAACTGGGTCATCCGTAATTATGTTCTTCGTACTACACTATACGGAAGAAAATAAAAATGATATCAGAATGGCCCCATTAAAGCCAATAATTGCATTTTACAATGTAAAACTTGATTTTGTGATCTCTCTTGAGATCTTACCTTATTTTTGAAGCGTTGCAGTGTATTTTGTGCCGTTATTGAAGGCAAAAATCTTTCCCCGTCCTCTCTGGGCCTCACTTCATCGAAAAACAGGAGCTCAATTATGCCAAAACTATAGAAGGCGGAAGACATCTGAAAAGCAGCGTGCAATTTGGAAAGTTGTAGGCCAGTGCAAACCCCAGTTCTTTGTGGGTTTGCACTACATGCCTGCGCTTTCTCGCAAACTAGGCCTGGGATTCTGTACAGGTTTTACATAAAGCTGAGGAAATGTCTGTGCAGTAACTTAAAACACTTATCTATAACCTAAACAACTGATAAATTCACTTTACTTGAACACTTAAGACAATTTTTAGGATTCCTCAGTTCAGCACTAATTTTTAGTCTTGATCAAAATCACCAGATGGAAAAACCAAAAAGAGAAGTGAAAAAAAGCTGTCTGTAACGATAAAACAAAACCCAGCAAGACTCGATCAAAAAGAAAAGGGCAGAAGGACAGAAAGACATTTCTTTATTTGTCACAGCAGAAATAACAAAGGATTTTTTTGCAAAATAAAAACATGTCACCCTCACCAAACTTGAATTGGTGTTTTAACTTCTTTTTTTTTCTTTATTTTTCCTTTTTAAAACACACATTTGAGACATTTATTTTCGATTTACTGACATTTAGTCTCACGGTAGTTTTTTCCTCACTGAAACGGGTTAAGGAGTTGTTGGCGGGCTAAACTGGTGAACTGCAACCGTCCAATAAAAGAGGGAGCTGAAAGCAACGTATTTCGATGGAGGGGCAGTGACTACTGATGGCAGTGGAGGTCAATAGTCAGGACATGGAGACATGTGATAGTTAATCAAAGAGTGAAAGGACTTTGCAACGCTCTAATGGTCAGGGCCTGTTCCGTGAAGTTTTCAAAATGATCTGGATACATTTGCAGAGTAAAACCGTGTTTTAACGTATTTCAGGAGGTTTTACTCAACATAGTTGGTTCAACTGAACTGAAGCTCTTTCTCTAAACAGGCCCATGGTTTATCAATGGACCGAAAGGAAACACCTCCCCCAAACACCTTATCTTTACATTTGCACCAATTTATTTAACTGTGTATATATGCAATCTGACAGATTTATTTACACTTTTATCAGTTGTGAAGCGTGCCAGGGCTTTTGTAAGAGCTTGGAGGGTGTGACTATGAATGGTGTGCGTTTGTGTTAGCGTCCACATTACTCCTCTTTCCACCCCGGACTGTAACGCTCCCCTGTCTCATTCAGTCACTCTCCGGTAGAAGTAGAGGTATCCCAGGTCTTTGGGAGGTTTCTCTGAAGCACACACCTTCTGATCGTTGAAGATTACCCACCTGTAGAACAGAGAGATCACTCAGTTCACAAAAAAGATACTTGATAACAGAGGGGCTATGGATTTAATTATTTATACACAACAAAGTGGCTTTTTAAATCAATGGGTCTTATTTGGAATTTAAATATCCAAAACTTGGGTCAAGTGACATATGCTTTTCCCAAAAGACCAACACTGTTAAACAATTTTAAGTGATTTATTTGCCCAAAGAAGCATTAGATCGTTACTATTAACATCATATAATATATACATCTGGTGTTGTGGATAGTGAATATAAACCATTTAAAGCTCAGTTCTATGACAGGTTAATACTTTTGCACTGTGTTCACATCAGCAGCTAATACTGTCCTACCAGATCTGGAGTATGGTGCCCCCTGCTGAGGTACCACAGAACTACCTACTTCATTAAATTAGTGTTTTTCAAAAGACATTTACTGAATTGATGAACTGATTAGAGAACAGAAAGCTCTTGTGAGACTGTAACTTCTTAGGTGTTTTTTTTGCTATGTCTGTGATATGTAGTGTGGAGCTACTGTGTTGTGGGATGGGGAGGGAATGTGGTGGTCACCGAGAAGAAAAGGATTGATAAACTGAACGAAAGGGCAGGAAAACTGGCTGGGCTGACAATTACGTTGAGTAGAGTATACTATGACCGCTGACAACTAAGATTATGCAGGACTCTGCCCTCCCTCTCCATGCAGTGGTCGGCTAGGACCACCAGTGACACGCACTAAGCGGTATACTCTCTCTTTATACCAAAAGCTGTTAGGCAGCACAATGAGCACTGTAAACGTACTTTTGTAGAACTTTACTAGTTGTATATGTGTGTGTATGATAAATGTTAACTTATCATCCTGTTATGTTGATCAATGTCAAGTTATTATATCAGTGCCTGTAACTATAGGCACAGATGCATATGTATTTTATCTATCCTTTATTGAGGTTATTTTAATCTGGGCATGGCGGTGGGCATAAGCAATGTAATTCTGATTGTAATGGATGCCATAAACTTGACTTTGAACATGGGATGTGCAGGAAATGCGTTTCCTTTCAGGATCTGAGACTTGCAATGATATTTTTTAACAGTAATGACTTTTAGCTGACATACTGAAGCATTGAAACATCAGAATATCCCTTAAAGCTAGAAAAGCAAGTGCAAAAAAACCCCAACAAATAATAAAGCACACTTACTGCTGATCCTTTTTGATGTGACAGACGTAGTGGCCGCACATTGTGCTCGTCCCCATGTGACTGATGAATGCAAACAGCTCATACTCTGGATGAAGGAAATAAATCATCAGTTAAATTATAATATATAAATATGATAAATATTATAAAGTAAGACATCAAATTATAATGGAATAGATGAAGTCTTTAAATAAAAGATGTCTCTTTGGGACTCACTGCCTGGTCCATCTTTGACACGAGGGCCAGGAGGAGGATCCCTGCCACCCTCGCTCTCTGCGGCTGAGCGACCCCCTTCAGACACATCCATGGACTCCAGGTCGTCCAGGTGAGAGAAGATCCAGTCCACTGCCCGGTCCAGGACATTACTCTGTGAAACAAACACCAGTTAATAGGGGACATCATTAGAGGATGTCAACAAATGGAGGTTTGGTCGAAAACAAGCAGGAGGAATCCATTTTTTCACAGGGTGGCCATCAGATTATAGAAACGATGCTGGTTAGAGGTACTACTATAAAAAGGAGCAAAATGTTTGATGATGTCATAATGTAACTGTAAAAACATGATACCGTTACTGTGGCTCATGACGGGACAACGACAGAAGAAAGCTTTGCTTACCGCGATCCTCTTGAGCGGAGGTTTGAGGGCCTGTCCGCAAACAAATGAGTGCCAAAACTTTTTCTGAAATGTAGTTCTTGTCCTGCGTTTATTTGCTCTAATTAACCCTCCAAACATTTTTTGTACAGTAGCTGCTTCAGTGGAAGCCATACCCAAACGTTTGTTAGTTACTAGGTGTTTTATGATTTTGACTGCTACTCTCATTCATCAGCAGTGCTTGAATGTGGCACTTTGTACCCAGTCCTTTTGAAATTATTTAATTTGGACATATAGGCAAATCGGAGGTGGCTAATGTAAATTATTTTGTCACAACCACATACAGTAGATGAAATCTAATAAATATCTCTGCTTCTGAGAGAGCTTTGTGCAACTTTAAGTTGTAAGTAAGTTGCTACTTTTTTGTTTAATTTTTAGGTATTAGGCCAACAACTGGTTTAAAGTCTGAAGAATGACGAAACAGGGCGACATTACTGTCTGGATAAAAAGGGAGTAGCTGTGCTGGAATTGGCACAGTTGTACTTTTAGACTAGTGGCACACGAAATTAGACAAATCTCCACATCTATCTGGAAAGAGTTTGATTCTCACCGTGGCTCGGAGTGCTTTGGTAGCCTGGTCGCGGCTGAAGCCCATGGAGACGATGGTGGCCAGGTGCTCCTCAGAGAGGCACTCTGTGGGTGTGGTCCCGGCACCAGAGCTGCAGCCTGGCAACACCAGGGGGGACGCAAAGTCTGCAGCCAATCAGAAAGAGGAAAACATAATTGAGAGTGAGAGGAGCTGATTTGTGATAGGATTAGGCTGATTGATGTCTTGCTTTCTGGTAAATTCCCTGCTCCGCACACCTGGGTCGTCCATATGGCCCATGATCCAATTCATGGCAGCATCGATTCCGGTGTTCCCAGTGTAGTACACCGCTTTCCTACAGGCCTCGAGCGGGAATCCCATTTCACATAACTGGGACACAGTGGAGTCATCAAGGACAGGAGCTTAATGTGTTGAGAGGAGAAAGTTGGAAAAGTAGGAATCACAGATGGATCTTGGGCTGGATATTGAGCTTTTCTTTGATATTTACAAAAGTTAAGAAAAAAAAAAATCTGACAAAAAGGTAAATTATGAAAATAATATATAGAAACATCAACTCATATACATCAAAAACAGAACCATTAAGATATTACTTTAATTTGAAATGGAACTCAAAATCACGTCACATGATGCAAAAGTAAACAAATAATAAGGCAAGAGAAGGACGCAAGAAAACAGAAAAGGCAGAAAAGAAGAAAAGGAGGACCAAGGTTGGACAAAAAAAGGCCGTCACAGAGTTACAGAGGGAAAAGAGAAGAAACGACAGACAGACTAACACAGTAGTGGGGAGTAGAGAGAGTCGTCCTCCTCGTTGCCATGGAAACCCAGGATACCTTTAACCTCCACATCTGGGGTCATGAGTGGAGGCGGGGCCACCTCTGGTAGAAGCTCCTCCCCTGGCTGTTGGCCAGTTGCACGCAGCGCACTCAGGTCCAGAGTATCGGGAACGTCGATACTCACGTCTGCGCAGAAGAAAATAATTCATTATTACACGTCATACACTTTATTCCAAATGTTTGTTTTCTACACCTTCACCAATATTGTACAGCAAAGTGTCCCAATGGTGGCACTGCGTAGGGGAGTTGTAAAAAGTTTAACTTGCAAATGTCCTCGACATGCTGCCGCACATTGACCTTTGGGGGGATGAGTAACTGTTACCAATGTGCGCTGTCATGCTAATCTAAACTCATGTAGTGCTTTTGTTTTAAAACTTCAGTTAATTATCCTAAGTTATCGGTTTTTGTATCTTTACTACTACTTCAAGTAGTATTATGTCTATTATGATATTTTACTCTGATTTGTTTTATTGTATTTATTTGAGGGACCATCTACCTGTCAGGGACTAAGGATGGAAATCAGCCTTTGGTTATAATCCTACATATTTACATTTTTATTTTTTTAAACGTTAGTTATACTTTGTCCTTTTGTGAAAATAAATAAACTTGAGACAACTCCTTACTAGGAAGTGTTTTTTTGTTTGTTTTAATTGAAAATATAATGTTGATAGGGAGTTAGGTTGAGGATTTAAACTTTTCCTTTTGGGTAGTTTATTTAGTTATAATGCTTGTATTCCAAGTAAGGGCTGGTTGGTTTGTTACTATGGCCAGGGCCAGTTAAAATGCACCCTCCATATCCGTCAATAAAAGCTTTAAAAATGGTCTCTCTTATTCTCATGTTTCTCTCTTCTGGAGACAAAAGCTATTCATAGCCATCAATGGCCTCCCAAAGCTCTGTGATTTAACTTTAATGCGTGTTAACGCATTGCTCAGGAAATTAACGTATTCGTCCTGTGTCAGTGTAGTGGGAACAGGAAGTAATCGGAGCCAGTTATGTAAATACCCACAACCTTTACGCTTAAGAGGCAAAAGAGACTTACACTATGGGCAAATGTGTCCCTGTGAGCAGATTTTCCACCTCTGTCAGGAATACGCATTATTTTGTAAAGCAATAAAATATATATCTTTTCAACACAACATTTTAATGATATCTTTGCTCACCCAGTTTCTTGGGCACCCAGTCCAGGCCAAAGGTGAACTTCTTAATCTGGATGACCAGGTGGTCCGGGAAAGAGGCAAAGCGGGTCGTTCTGACAATCGAGACAAAAGCTGATATTAATAAATACATCTTCAGATTTGTTTCATCACTTCCAGTGTGTGTCGTGGTCTCTCTTCATACTTGGTAGCAGTGGTCTTGGACTGCACAGCCGAGCTCCAGAAGTCGGTGAGTATCTCTGGTTCGCTGAGGGCGGCCATGCAAGCTGTGAAGGGGATTTGTGCACGCACTGTAGGGGCAGATGAGTCCCCCTCCTCACGGCGGCGCTCTGCCTCCTGAAGCTCTTCTGTTCGAGAAATATGTACATTTAGAGAAACAATAACTTGCACACCACTGTATTCAAAACATCTAACCATTAAATTGGCCAAAAGTATTAATGCAACTCAGTATGCACAGCATATATGTCTATATGTATGAGAAGCATCTTTTTATGAGATATAAACGGTTCCTGTCTGACACCTACAGAGCCACAATCCAATTTTATACTTGAAGATCAGTTGACTTGTCATGAGGATTACTACATATTACATAAAAAAACATACATCATTTGTGGCTCTGGAGAGCTTTCTAAAGTAAAAGAGAAATAACTAATCACGTCATCCCCTCCACTTGACAGACTCATATTCATTACTAAAACCACTTCAAACAGTCTAACATGCCTATTATCGCTGATTAACAAATGCAACAGCTTCATGCTTTGCCCTGGCAGGAGCCATTGATTTACCCATTGCTGCTCTCTTAAAGGTCAGTCTGTTTCAGCGTTGACCTTATTAGTCACAACATTTTAATGCACAACCAATGTCAGCTGTCTGTAATTTACATAAAAGTGCCCCTTGATGGACAAAAAAAAGACATCATGTGGAGAATTGGAGATTGAGTTTAACATTGTATTTACCTGTGTTGGTAGCCTGGTCCATTTGCACAGGCAGTTGGACCATGTAATCCACCCGCTGCGTGTACTTGGCTTTCTGTGATTGCTGACAAACAATCCTCTCCTCTACCAGGAACCTGAAGGCTTCAGATGGGTTTGACCCAGAGCGACAGTTCCTCTGTGGGTGAAAAGATATAATAATATAAGAGGAAAACTATCGACTGAAAAGAGAAGCTTGAGAGTTTAAGTGTTGCTTTACCTCCACCATGTTTATGAAGTGCAATAAAAACTCCTGAGCATCCTGTTGTCGATTGGTGGAGAACTCTGGGTGGCCCCGCCCAACAAGTGCTTTGAACATTCGTGGTGCTATACCGATTTGGTCTCCCTGCAAGCAAAGCATGAACAGTTGGACTTGTTGACGGTGAGGGCAAATATTAGGTGGACCACATTCTCACTCATTTCTGATAGATAAATCCCACATGTGCCCCGGATATCTGTAAACACTAGGACTTGCAAATCCCCTGTGACTGATTGTTTCTTCCTACCCTGGGTTCAGATGCACCATTTTCATCTGCAGGGTCTGGTGCTGGTTTGGAATACTCTCCTGACAACAGACCGTAGCCGAGCTTGGCTCTGTGACAGACAAACAAACAAAGCCGACATCACTGCACATCCAACAATAAACCAGAGTCTCATACAGGAGTGGCATTTGGATATAGGCCTAAATGTATTTTTGGCTTTAAAATAACATAGTGGAATGCCTGATACGGGAGAGGACTCTTCTCAAACTATGAAGATATACACACACATACCAATAAAAAAATAGCAGATTTCAATTTCAAGTGAAAACACAAGATTATAGGTAAAATGTAAATCTGATCATCTTATAGCTGACAGTTGTGCAATTAAAAAAAAAGTGACAGTCAAAAAGTGTCATGTTACTGTATATGACATACACATTAGCAATACAAGACTAATGCCCGTTTCATGATTCTTGTGGTCAGCACAGTGTGGACATGACGCGTTCCCACAAACATCAGGCCATTCATACGTATAACAGGTGAAGTGGTCAGAGTGACTTGCTCTGCCAATTTCAGCACCCCACACACTTCTAAGAGCGGTGTGAGATTTGAAATCATATATGCACTTCCAGGTTCAGTGACCAATCATCAACAGTCTGTGCAACCCTGTCCGTGTTGTTAGAACATCATGGACGTGCTTGGCTCGACCACCGTTGGACCGCTCGGCACAGTCGCCACTGTGCAATATCACAGTCCATGCCGCACTGACCACAAAAAGCATGAAACAGGTTTAAGGTTTGACTTTTTGTATCAGTTTAGATGACACACAGGAGAAAGAGCGCTTTAAAAAAAAATAAAAAATAGCATAACGGTAAAATGACAAGAGGCCAAGTGTCAATATAAGTCTTTTTAGAGCTGCACGATTATGGCTGAAATGATAATCCCTATTATTTTGATCAATATCGGAGAATGGTAAATGTACCTATATAGAGGCCGTCTAGTCTTCTGACCACTCAAGGTGCTTTTACACTACTTGTCACATTCACCCTTTCAAACACTGATGAGAGAGAGGCAGCCATGCAAGGTGCCATTATCTAATTGAATCATTCAGACGCACATTCAAACACCAATGGCACTGCCTTAGGGAGCAATTTGGAGTTCAGTGTCCTGCCCAAGGACTCTTCGGCATGGACACTGAAAGGAATCTTATCCTTATACTCTACCTCCGCCACATAGTCAAATCACTATTATTTTATCAAGCTTATTCATTGACTTAAGGGACAAAATACTTTTATTGCACTTTCACATTTAAATAAAAAGGAGCACTAGTTAAATTCTGTTGTGCTACAGTGACGCTAATGTTCAAATCTTTACATCTAAATAAGAGTTAAAATACAGTTATGTTCATCTGAATTCAGTGCATCCACTCAAAGCAAAATATAAACAAAATTCTACCCTTTAGGGAATAGCTCTTCGCCTTCTGCTCCAGAAATCGATTTCTGTTTTGCCCGTCTCTTCTCTGTTGTATATTACTCTTCTACACTAGACAGCAGCCACAACATTCAGGAGAGTTTTTCAAAGGCTGCCACTGTCGGGTGTGCGGGCAAATGCATCACAGCTCCCCAAAAGTAAAGCTGAAACATCTCTACCACCTGGTGTCTAGTTTTTTGTTTTTGAAGTGCTTAATTTGATATACTGCAGTTTTCTATAAGCGGGGCACGGATTTTATAAATCACATATCACAGTCGATTACGTTCATTTAATTGTGGGAAGGTAAAATCATGATTGCTATTAATATTTGATGAATTGTGCTGCACTAGGTCTGTCTAAATCCTGCTGATGTTAATTGAACATTTCTATTTAGGAGGATAATCCACATTAAAAACAAAAATCACAATTAAATACAGAGCTGCCTGGGAGGAATCTGTAATCGGCTTTGTGGCTGACATTTGGCACACAATGAGTTTGTTTATGTGTATTTATGTAATGGTTTCTTCTATCTACTGTCACCAGTATGGCAACATTTTAAAGACAGAACGGAAAAGAGGGAAGGATGCATGTGTGTGGAAATTAGGCTAATGGAGAAGAGGTAAGCAAAAGAAAGCACACTGGAATAATATTTCGTCAAACATTGTCCTTTGCTTTCCTGCTTGAAGGGCGTTTTTTGGCCATCTAATGGTAATACAAGAGCTTGTCATAGAAAACAACTGGACACTAGCAGAGGACACTCACACTTGGGTTTTGAAGTCCTGGGTGGGGTCACTTGGGGCTTCATCAATGATCTTGTCGATGTTAGACACATACCTGGAAGTCATGAATAGAAGGAAACAAATAATTGCATTCCGTATCTTACCATTAATGCTGGACAGCAAGAGAAGTGTCACTGTCACAGGAATTACTAATTCAACTCTAACGCTGTAATAGCCAACTTGAAAGTGATATTTTCATTGCAGTCTGCCATAAAAATTAACATTAAAAATTAACCCAACAGGAAGTGACATAGTCCACATAACAACTGGTAGGAACAGGGTCACAGGGGGCTATAAGTAAAAGAGGGTACTGACTTGGTCTGGAAGTCTGGAACGGTGAAGAGCACTTGCATGACAGAGTTGAGGTAGCAGCTGTTGCCCAGATTCTTCATACCAGTCAAACCAGGGCCAAACATGGGGCGTAGGGTAGTACCCGACTCCTGGATCACCTCCCACTCCCCCACACGCTGGTTCACAGCAATTTCCAGCTCTGTCATCGTCCTCTCGGTCTGAGAGCAGAGATGTAAAAAGTAATAAGAGAATAAAGGATGCCGGATACAAGCAGTTTAAATCCTATGTGGCAGCCTGCATATGTAACGGCACGGTTTGAGAATGAGGAGAAAAATTTGCCCATACATAGTAATGACTGCAAGCGGACGAGGAGGAAACTACAAAACACATCATCACAGCACTGGGTGCAATAGGGCAATGTGCAATAAATATTCAAGACTGTTTGCATTTTAATTGTGACATATTATTTTTTAGCTGCCGTGTTGTGTTGTCATGGTCAAATGTATAGTCAAATGTCTCATGTTTAAAGGTGTTTTCATGTCGTTTTTGTAAGTTTTTTTATGTGGAGCAACTGCGTCTCCTCGGGGACAACAACGTTTACTTTACTCTAAGTGCGCCATTGCTCCATTGTAGCACAATTCCTCCCCCTCTTATCTGTGCAACATCATTATGTGTGCGCAGCAATACATTAGCAAGACAGGAAACAACATTACAGTACACAGTCAGAGGTACAGATATCTTAGACTTTGACAGCTGCACTCCGCATGAGAAGAGAAGCAGGTGGCAAATAAATTAATGGCAGCAGGGAAACAGAAGAAACAGGTGTGGAGGAAAGTAGGCAGATATGAAAAATGGGTATGCTGTGAAAGTACAATAAGAGCATACTAAATAATTATTTTCCAATAATCCTTTAATAATGTGATAGAAACATATACATTCGTATTAGTGAACAGTGTACTGACAAGAAAAAATAAAATATAAAGAAGAACCAGAAAGAAAAATTGGCAAAATATTTAATAATGTGATTATTCTGTGGTATTCGTTTTTATGGCATTTATGGCCCTCCAACAGTGCAGCTGAATTTTAGACCTTTTAGTACAGTAATACCATGTAATCACTGGCTACTCTTTGAGCGAGAGCCAGCCTTAACTGCCTGGATATCCGCCAACAGAAAAAAATCAATATCTCTGACTACATTAATACATCAACTGTAAAGCAGAGGCAGGGTTTTCTCCAGTGTACTGCAAGCCCAGTGACCTGTCTGGCCTAAGTTGACCCCCAAACGGGACGTAAGCATTGGGTAATTTTTTTTCCAAATGTATTTTTAAGATGTTTCCTAAGCTACAGTAACAGAGTGGTGGCTCGGTTGGAAACTAGACCGTCCTTTTATCAAATCTCCAGTCAGCTTTTAGCACTGCCTTAATATAGGACCCTATGTAATCTGTGTTATAGTTTTAATCCTAAACTTCGGGATTCCATCTATGATGCTGTTATCACAGAACCTATAGGGCCCTACCTTAATGCTGCCATCAGTCTGTTGCTGGCACGCACAGACTTGCCACCAGGCATAACAACCTTTCGGGAGCAACCCTGAGGGTTAAGCAATACTTCTGTCTGAAGAACTGACGTACATTGCAAGCCAGCAAGGAAAATGGGCAGATAGATGACATATGAAATGAGAGAAAAAGATCAAATAAAAACTGCAGAAACAAAGTGCTTACCTTCTCCATCGTCATCATGTCGATGCCAAAGTGAGCCAGGTGCTCTGGTAATTTGGAATCCAGCACCATGTCATCCTCATCATAGGAATACACATCTAGATGTATAAAACAAAGGTGACAATCATTAACAATGAAACCCTAAGCTTAAGACAAATGCACATACTGTATATATTCCAACACCATTAGGAAAGCCGCCATTGCTCAGATCATGAAAGGTCCAACCCAGGTCCCATTTTGCAGTCATTAATAATGGCAACAGAGTTTTTTTTATTATATTTTTTCCGTCTCAGCTCATTGTTTGTGTGTGATTGACAGCAGGGGATCGAAAGACAAAATAAACAAACTTGCACTTTGGCTTACAAGGTATGAGCAGATAGTGTTTTGTTATAGTATTGAAGAATAAGGACTACACCAGCATCTAAATGGACTGAAGTGGCATTTATAGGTAGGCTCTTGTGTTGTTTAGCAGGCAGCTGTCACCAAAATTACAATTTGATTGAATGAATGGAAACAAGTTCCACTTACTCAGTGAAAAAAAAAAAGAAAAGCTATTCAATTTAGGACAGACTTTAACATTTTTACCACAGAAAATCCATTCTGTCATCTGCTTACCTGCGCCATCGGGAGTGATGGTACCGAGTTTGACAGCAATTGGGTATCCCGTCTCTTGGAAGTGGAGAAGAGCATGGTTGTTTCCTCCAGTGCCATCAAAATACCTGCGACCACACAGCACTTTGCCGTCCGTCAGATTCATCCAAATATTCTCCTGGAGGTCACACACCTCACACCGCCAGCCACTAGGATGAAGAAAAGACAAATAAAGTCAATTCCGATAAACGTGCTCTGAAGATCTTGTAGGCTTTGACTAATAAAACTGAACAGTTATCTCTGTTCTACATATTATTATTCAAGAGAATTCATAAGCATTAATGGAACAAAGCAATTAGGTATAAATAGATCTCAAATGCTAAATCATTATTGTCAGGACATTTTTGGCATTTTCATGTCCTTTCATTCATTTAGAGTGACATTTCAGAGACGCGCTGTTTATAAAGTCACTTATTTAGCGAGAACTGCATGATAGCTTTATTTAAGGAAAATCTGTGGCTTGATAATAATATTAATAATTTATAACAATGTCTCACCTGGGAGGGATCTTGACTCCGTTGTCAAGCTGTTTAAGGTCAGCGGCATGCCTTGACTCCTGCCTCACCTCTCCATCCCACTGTTGAACTTGCAAGGCATGAGACACTGAGTCGGCCGCCATGATACCCGTCATTGACAGGGACACCTTGAGGAATGGCAAATTAATCGAAAGAATAAAATTAGAACTGAACAAATTAGATCCGACTAGCTCATGATGAAACTACTCAACTACTTCATCACTGACGGTAACAAAACGTATTATCCATATGTCCCTGTGTATATGCCCCAATGTTCTACCATTAGGGAATATACGTACAATATATGATATGAAGACTAACTTGTCAAAGACTGCCCATATTTGCAGTAAGTATGTGTTCTATGTGCTAATATTAATGAGATCAATTATATTATTTTTCAATGTTATGTTACACTGTACTAGTGTCAAATCTAATATCGTAGGGTAGCATGTTGCCACTGTGACAACCCTGACAGAACCTTAACAGAATGATAAAATATCTCTTGCTAGATAGCGCACAAGACATCTTACCCGCTCTCTCACAACGTCAGGCATGGAACCAAGGTCCTCTGCTGTCACTTCTTGTCTGTCAGGTAAAATGACCACCTTTACATCCTCCTCATACTGCTCTTGCTCCACATCAAACCCTCCTTCAATCCCTTGACGGACGAGAAACAAGAGGGGAGATAAACAAAGGTCAGTCGCAGAAGATGACACTTGTCTTATCTCCTGAGTATGTGTCATGTACTCACCTATAGCCAATCTGGTGGGCTTTTTCTTAGGCGGGTGTCCAGATCCAGAGTTATTGTCCTCTTCCTTCTGTAAGAATAACATAGGATATCAGTGGGTGTTGAGATTAGTCTACTTGACATGTTAAGTGCGAACAGTGTCACATGTAATTAAAATATGAGTCCACGTGGAATTAAACAGTCTCCACCTTAGCCTTGCGTGTCCGGGTGATGTGGAAGTAAGCCCTCTGGCCAGTCCGAGCATGGTGCCTGTCCACATACTGACTCCCAAAGCCAAGGAAACTGTTCATGCAAACATACAGGCCTCCTTCACTTTCCTGTAAAGAAGACACAGGCAATGTTAAATGTTACATCCTGTCTCAAATGAAGGCAATGTTCATGTCCAAAAAAGGTCAGAGCAGCCTGTAAAAAAAGGTGCATTTCCTCAGGAAACTCAGATCATTCAATGTCTGCAGAACCATTGTGCAGATGTTCCATCACTCAGTGGTGTTCAGCGTCATCTTCTATGCGATAGTGTGCTGGGGCAGCAGGCTGAAGGCAGCTGACACTATCAAACTCACTAAGCTCATCAGGAAGGCTGGTTCTGTCCTGGGAGTGGAACTGGAGTCTTTATTGGAGGTGTCAGAGGGGAGGATGTTAAGAAAACGGCTCAGTATCGTGGACAACACCTCTCACCCCCTGCGCACCACACTGGAGTCCTATAAGAGCACCTTCAGCCGTAGACTGAGACCACCAAAGTGCACCACAGAAAGCCACAGGAGTCCTTCCCTCCCGGAACGCTGACACATCAGACTGATGATAATAATAACAACAACAACAACAACAGTGTTTAGAATTACCCCTCATCATCATGTGCAATACTTGTCTTCTTTGACACTTTATTTCTATATTTCACCTTTTTGATGCTCTTTTGTTATCCTACATTGTTATCTTATTTTGTTGGTGTTTTCTTACAGTATTTTACTATTGTTATTGCAATTTTGGAGCAATCTGGGACATTAATTTCTTTCAGCATCAATACAGTTCTATCTTATCTTATCTGTCACATCATCAGTTACAATATTTTAGCAAACTAGCTCTCCAATAATGCTTCTAACGCTTGCAATTCAGCTCAAAATGAGTTTAATGTTATCTTACTACACAAGAAACTTCATCCTAAAGATTGAGTACCTATGAACCATGATTAAAAACAAAACATGAACAAGTCCTGCTGCCGTTGAGTCCATAAAGTTAGCTTGCTAGCTAGTTTGACAGCAAACTGACATAGCTGTTAGCTAACAAGCTAAGTTTCCATTACATTGCATCATTAGCTTAGCTTGACGCTAGCTTGCTAGTTAGTTTAAACAGGAGTTATCTAAGGAAGCCACTGCGTTAAAGTAGGACATCACTGACAAAACGTCACCTAAGACAAAAACAAGAGAGACTGGAAGTGAATGAGAGATGAAACAACACTGTTTATTAGCTGAACGTTTTGATTTGTAAATGGAAGATGGCTCACCGGCGAGGAAAATGACAAGGCGCATTCGTCTTTGTGGACACGGTCCCCGGGCTTCGGGACCCGAATTGTGGACAAAACCGACATCAAAACCTCACCAACCTCCGCCATGACAAGCTAAGCTAGTTCCGCCTTTCAGTGCGACACTTTGCTCCTCTGAGTGTTGGACCCCCAGCCTTCTCGATTCCCCGGCTCGGAAGAGTATCTTGTCTTTTGCTGCCTGTTGTTTGGTTGAATGAATCATGAGATGCTGCCTTGTGTTGAGGGAAGGCCGGACCAAGGCTAATGGAAAGAGGCTGGGACACCAAAAAATGTCTGCGCTTTGAGGTATGACACATGCGTAATGGAATCTTTATTAAGAACACAAATAACGTACAGTGACAAAATCAATGCTACACAAATCAAGTAAGATTTCTTTCCAGAACAAGGTTACGACTCTTAAACATAACACTTTCTACTGTTATATGACAGTGCACCAGCCTCTCGGCCTACCAGATGTTACTGCGCACGTGTTATACCCCAAAGCTCAGGCTTTTTTTAATGTCCCAGCCTCCTTCAATTAGCCTTGAACCGAACGAACTCAGTTCCCCGCACGCTGAGGGACTGCGCCTCGTTACCGTAATGTGTAGAATACCGGTGTAGTAAATTTACATTTGCATCGCACATATCAAAGCCGGGTCACTGTTAAATTTTATATATGCGTGAAGGAAATCGGTTAGTGAATTGATTTGCAATTTACCTGTTCACCAGTTAATTATTCATTTAAGTTCAACCTCTAGCATCTGTTCTTTTACGGTAACGTCCGTTGGACTCAATCAACGGCTTCCTCTCGGGTAGCATACTGCAATTTTGTCTTGCTCGATTATAGTCTGTTAAATGCATGTTAATTTGCACAAAACAAGTCACATTTATCTTGATTTAAACTAACAAAAATTAACTGCAGGAAAAGCTTTCTTGCATATATCATGTTAAAATGATAGCTCACCCTTTTCTCAAATACAGAGGCGATTCTAGATCGTGTTGGGGCCCTAGGCAAATATTCACAGGGGGCCCTCGAGCTAGCATCATCACATCGACTGTATAAATGAATGGACGGAGCGACCAGGTCTGAAAAAGGAAACCAATGCGTGCCTTAAGCCTCTGTTCTAGCCAGTGGCTGGCAGGGGGCGATACTTGGGTTGCAGAAGATATCCGGTTGCATTCAAGCCAATCTTATCTACCGTCAAGTAACGACAGTGACAGCTCACACAGTGTAACTTCCGATTATCCAAGCTAATGTTGTTAGCAGCAGCAACAGCTCAGATAGGTCAGGTTGGCAATAGAAGTGGGCGGGCACATGGACCCCTCGTGAGGTCCAACCCCTGGATCCAATCAATAAACCCGCGTCCCCCAAGCTCCTCCCTTTCCTGTCCACGGTTGCACAACTTAAACATGGCAGCGCCCCGTGGACATAGAAAAAAGAAGATGGCAGAATCCGGGGTGGTTTCTTTTCGGAGGTTTGCAAATCTATGAGTGACGTCACCGTAGCTCCATCCATTGATTATACAGTCTGTGGTTCGTCACCATTATCAGGCTGTTAAATCTGATGTATCACCTTTCCAAAATATGATGTCCGGGTCTAAGCCTGTCAAAGCCTCGCTCTTCTAAAACGCTGCAGTGCCGTGTTCCCCGTTGTTTGATCAGATCCGAGTTTAAAAAAACAACGTCATTTCATTTCATAAATGAAAAAGGTGTCTAACTTACATTAGAGGTGAACAGAATTGTTCATATGTTCGGCCGTTTTCCAACAACTCTTCTGACTCAGCACACCGCCAAAAAACCTTGTGATCCTCTTTTTACATTTCTAAAGTGAATCAAGTTGTTGCCCCTCGGTTGCGCTGTTGTTCCACCATTTTCCAATTTGAATTAAGTCTTGCCTCCTCCGCTATGTAGACAAAATGTCGACCATTGAGGGCGTTGAGTGTCCATCGATTCACACTCAACGGTTTGGCCGTTTTTGAGTGCGTGACCGGATAAACCAATTTACTGCACTACCATCTTCTGGCGTGAACGCGCTTCCACTCTCAAAAAAGCCAGTTTGAGGAGGGAAGTGTGCGATTTGGGACACAGCAAATGGTTTTAACAACCTTTTCATTTGCTGATTTGGTGATTAGCTTAAAGTAAAGTTCCATTTCTTTTTGAAAAACTTAAAAACAAAGGGGG
Source organism: Echiichthys vipera (assembly GCF_963691815.1). Lineage (NCBI taxonomy): Eukaryota > Metazoa > Chordata > Actinopteri > Perciformes > Trachinidae > Echiichthys > Echiichthys vipera. The sequence goes on from NC_139833.1 coordinate 11,695,110, forward strand.
GTCGGGTCTCCTACTGTCATTGCAAACTTTGTGCATTGTCACTGGTGTAGTTTAAAGTCCACTGGCCCTCGGGGGGGCCCTAGCTCCCTGAGACCCCAGAAGCATCAAGCAGCGCCTCTGCATGGGGAGGAAACACATGCATGGATTGCACTCTCCTCTCCCCAAATATTTTCGTAGTCCCTCCTCTTCTCCCAACTCCCGTCTTCTCCACGGGGTTTGTTTCTCGGACCATGGCGCTGCTCTCTGTTCATTTCACTGTATACGTGGCGTTTCATTTAGTTATTATAGCATTAGTTAACTGCACCTCAGCTATAACGAGTCGAGGCAGCTCTACCGTGTTGTCCCTGCTGCAGCCGTATGATTTCCTGTACTACAGCGGAGTACGCTCATATTTTGATGAGGAGTGGGTGAAGGCTGCGGAGCTGCTGGAGAAAGCCATCGCAACCAAGGAGTCACTGACCAGAGTCCGCAGACAGTGTCATGATGACTGTGTGGAAGCAGGGAGAGATTCATTCAATACACTGGGTAAGTTGCGATGTATTAAAGGCTGTCTCTGTGTGTGTTTGTGCAGTGTGAGCCTAGTGTAGTGTTAGTAGTGTGCCAATGCTGGTATGGCCCTGTGTCTGTAGTTGTTTGTAAGTAATTCCTTAATTCAATTCAGCTTTATTTATGTTGCCAACTCAACAAATGTTATCTCTATACACTTTACAGGTCTAGACCCCACTCTGACTTATTTATGATTTACAGAGACCAAACAAGTCCTCAATGAGCAGCAACAAGTTGCACTTTCTATAATAATAATAATAATAATAATAATAATAATAATAATAATAATAATAATAATCATAATCATAATAATATTTAAATACAGTATGTATCCAGTAATATTGTGCACACAGTGGAAAACCTACCTTTTAATCAGCATAGACAGTATGAATTAAATGTTAAATGTTGAATGGTACAGCGCACAGTCAGTAAGATGTTCATTAAATGTAATACTTCAGTTGTATGCCACTCATTTTGTGGCTTGTGACCCCTCTTAATAAAGCATTGTTCACTCCTCATATTAAAGCCTTATAGTGTCTACATCAGTTATAAGCACTGCAGTTCAACCTCAAAGAGGTGTTTCTGCCTCCTCAGATTGTTTACTATGAAGAAGGTATTGAGTTTAAAGACAGAGCTGAAAGTTTCCCAAGAAAAGGGCAAAACAAAATAAAAGAAACAGTAAATATGTGTGTGTGACAGAAATACTGCTTCTCTTCCAATATGCATAAAGTATTAATGAAGTGATTAACAAAAGTAATTTCAGGTCTGTAGGTCTAGACCTAATCTACATGTAAAGTGTCTTGAGATAAATATTGTTGATTTGGCACTATAAATTAAATTGAATAAAATTGAATAAAAAAAAAAACTTTCAACATTTTTGCTTTACGTTACCACAAAGGCCTTTGGATCAAAGATAATTATGGTGGGACACTATTCACTTCATTCATTCATTCATCCATCATAAACCGCTTGTCCCTGTCGGGGTTGCGGGGGGCTGGAGCCGATCCCAGCTGACATCAGGCGTGAGGCGGGGTACACCCTGGACAGGACGCCAGTCTATCGCAGGGCACATAGAGACGAACAGAGACAATTTAGAGTCATCAGTTAACCTAACACGTGCATGTCTTTGGACTGTGGGAGGAAACCGGAGAACCCGGAGAAAACCCAAGCAGACACGGGGAGAACATGCAAACTCCACACAGAAAGGGCCCCAGCCGGGATTCAACCGAGGAACCCTCTTGTTGTGAGGCAACAGTGCTGAATACCACACCACTGTATTAAATTTTATTTATGGTACCGGATCATAACAAAAGTTATCTGAAGACACTTGGCATATAAAGTAGGTCTAGACCCCACTCTGACTTATTTATGATTTACAGAGACCCAACAATTCCTCCATGAGCAGCAGCAAGTCACATTACCTTTAACAATAATAATATTCATATACAGTAAACTACATTACTATAAAGTCACCGGCATCTGCCCTGATTCTCAGCTTGTGAGTATGACATCAAGAGCAGAAAACAAGTGCATTGCAAATTAAAAAGGAGTAGGAAACATAAATACAAATACGGTTGATTACTTTAATAGTCCTTTTTCTGAATGCATCAATTGAACTCTTTATCAATGTATAGTATGTAGAAACACAAGAGGCTCCATATATACTCCAAATGTTGATGACGTATAAACTATGTTTATTATTTAGACATTATTATCTTTTGTATGAAGGACGGATAATGTCCAATGGTATCTTTCACTCCCAAAAATGGTTCATGTTCTCCGTCCTTGTTAGACTCTAAACAGGGGAGTCTGTGGGACCTGTGGGCATTTGACTGGGTGCAGCAGAGAGCTGAATGTTTGAGGTTCTGTATCGGACGCTCTGTCACACCTACGGGACAGCTCCCTGTTTCTACCGACATAGATTATGAATTCAGCACTCGCAACCCTTACAACTTCCTGCAGGTCACATACTATAAGGTAAGCTATTGTCCGAGTAGCCATAAAGGTCTGTGACGTACTAATAATTAGACTTACTGTACATATTACCTTATTTCATTTAGACGCATACAGCTCAGTGTCAAAGCTGGGATTCTCTCTAACACTATTTACTTTCCTCTTCCTGCACAACAGTTGGAAAAGTTGCATAAGGCGGCGTCGGCAGCGCATACCTATTTTGTGGCCAACCCCAGTCACCTGGAGATGAGGAACAACATTGAGAAGTACAGACGGATGGAAGGAGTGACCGAGGAGGCCTTCCTGGACCGAGAGCTTGAGAATGAGAAGCACTGGGTGAGGAGGGAGGGATGATGTCTTTGTGAAGGAGTAAGGGAATGGAGTTGCACCAGGTATTTAGGTATCTGCAACGTTTAAGTTCCCATACACTGCACTGGTTTGCCTGTACATAATGCTAAAGGGATGACAGAGACATATGGTAGAGAGACCAGCTTTCCATAGACATACTGTGTGACATTCACTATTGTTTAGGAAAATGGTTCGTATTTAAATCTTACGTTTTAAATAATAACTTTCTGGGCTCTGAATTTGATATATCCATAACCTGAAATTCTCTCTCTCACCTTCAGTTTCCCTTTAACCAACAATTAAACCCAACCCTTCTTTTACTTATTGAAGACAACTTATTTAGTATATGCAGCAACACTTGTTATAACATGATTAGTCCTGTTTGAAATAGGCTTAAATTATCCATGTTATGTTATGTCTCAAAATGTGTTATTGGTCTTTTATTTTATCATACAAAAGCAGCATCTTCTTACTAATCTGTGTTATTCTCTCTCTATGTGTCATCAAACCCAGGTCTTTTATGATTCTGCAGTCCAGTATGAAGCCTCCTCTGACTGGGTGCAAGCAGCAGGGAAATGGAAAGCGTGTGTGAGTGAAACACTGCGGCAGACAGACGAGTGCAGGGTGCAGTGTGAGGTGGCCTCTCAAAAGCTGCCCGAGGACAGGGGGGTGGACAGTGTTGATGGCTTTTACGAGAAGGCTGCAGGTAAAGAAAAACAACAATGACCTCAATGAGGTTTTCTGACTTCTCTGCAGAAAGAGAACGGAATAGACCCGTCGTCACTGCATTTCTTTTCCATCTAGCTCTTTCCCTCTCCCTGCTCTCGTGCCGGCAGTCCTGTGTGACTCAGGTAGCCACGAGACCCGGAAGGATTTCTTCTCAGGAGGACTTTCTGCCAACACAGCTGGAGCATCTGCATATAGCACAGTTTGAAGGTCAGTGTTCGGAGGTCAAACTGAATTATTATTAATATGTCTTTTTTTAATCCTTACTCTCTTTTTTACTGTATTATCAAGCGGGTCTTATTCATGTGAAGATGTATTTTATGTGTTTTATTGTTAGCTTGTTTTACTCATTATTTATCTGTGGGTTTTATCTTTTATATAATATATTTTAATAATACGTATTATTATTATTATTATTATTATAGGATAATTATTAATGACATTTACTTATAAGTTACTTACTTACTTTTTTTGCATCCCCGTTTCCCCAAAGCTGGTGATATTAGCGGAGCAGTAGAGACACTTCGCTCTCTTCTCCTGTTTTACCCCTCTGACAAGGACTCCTTAGACAACCTGCAGCTCTATTATGAAACACTAGGAGGAGACACAGCTTCACAGCCTGCTCAGGTACCACTTACTGTCCATTACATTATCACCTCTGTGGTGGAAATAATCAAAGTTCCCTTTATGTTTTTTACTCAAATAAGAGGCATAATATAATAAGAGGAATCTGTGTGAAGTCATTTCAGATATGTAGACTTCAAATATCTATTTCATTTTCTTACTTTTGTTCACGCTGACGACATGTTTGTGTGTATTTATCCCACAGGAGATTGTTAGATACATCAGTCGCTCTTTGGAGGAGAAGAAGCTACTGTATTTCGGTATGGAGAACCTCGACTTCAGTTTCATTGACCCGGTGAGTACTGAGGCAAATGTGCTGATCTGATCCACAAAACGACATCAACAAAAGTAATGATTGCTTTCCGTTTAGGATCTTTGGACTCCAGAAGATGTTGTACCTAAATCACTGAGGGATAATTGGAGGTGAGAGGAAATCCAGTCAGTGCCAAGAGCTTTGGCAAAAGCGTGCGTGAAGTCAACACAATATTTAATTACTTTTCAGAGCTGAGAAGGAGAAAATAAATGAGAAAATGAAAGAGCAAGAGCCGAAGGAGGAGGTGGATGACAGTGGGTTTTTTGCAGGTGAGACAGTCGATTCACCCTGTCGTTTCAGCCTGGCAGTTAAAGTCCTCTCTCATCCTTTTCTCATTTCTTCTCTCTCCAGGTGGTGCGCTCCCTCAGGTGGGTGTGACCATCACCATGGACGACAAGGTTATGAACGGGACGAATCGCGTAACACTCGATGGAGTCATGACTGAGAAGGAGTGTGACAGAATACTGCAGTTAGCAACAGTAAGTCCAGAATGTTAAAGAGTCAGGCCTTCTTAAATAGAAACAGGAACCCTCACCTATCATTTTATCTTGTGTTTGATAGGCTGCAGCATCTGCCGGAGATGGTTACCAGGGACGGCGGTCTCCGCACACGCCTCATGAGACATTCGAGGGTCTGACTGTGCTCAGGGCTGTAAAGGTGGGGGAACAGGAGACAATGGAAGCAGAAAATTAATGAACTAAATGGGAATTAAATTAAGAATCAAGAACTATATTATCTCGGTGTGTAGTGGTGAGCCTATGCTTGAACATACCTCATGAAGTTGATATTTTTCTAACCTAATTCTGTTTCTCAGTTGGCTCAGGATGGCATGGTGAACCAGTCAGATGCCCGACTGTTATATCAGCTGGGCGAGAGAGTGAGAGTCCTGCTGCACTCATACTTCAGGAGCCCCTCAGGACTCTTCCCGTCTTTCACTCACCTGGTCTGCCGCAGTGCTATCGCAGGTAATACCAACATTACCCATTGTCTCTCTTGGGGGAATAGGGCTTACCATGTAGAACTAAACAACTACAGGCTTCACAGACTGTAATAGTGTGAACTTCAGTGTGTTCTTTCTTTTCTTTTTTTTTTCTATGCCCGTAGGTGAACAGGAGGGCAGGCTGGACCTGTCTCACCCTGTCCATGTTGACAACTGTCTCCTGGAGCCGGAGACCAATCAGTGCTGGAGGGAACCACCTGCGTTCATACACAGAGACCTCAGGTACACAAAAATAATAATGGGAGAAAACACAAAAAACACTTGTAACCAAACAATAGCTGACACTGAAAAAAAAAACACAGTACGAGGCAAATGTGATTTTTGTCTTTTTTACTTTTTTTCTACTCATGACGGACTAATATGGACACTTGTGTGACACACACGTAGTCTGTTTTACTGTCTAAAGCTAAACGGCAGCTCTGATTACTACCTGCTGCTGAAACATGTTATGTCAAATGTCATTAGGAAAATAGTATGTTGAAGATAATGCATTCTGTGGGTAACGGGAGCGGAACTAGATAAGCTTTTGCTTCTCCCGCTTTCCCCTTCGTGAATTGTGCCCGAAATATAGACAATAGACAATAAATAAATAAATAATCTTAATCAGTAAGGGAACAAGCAGGGAAAACACAGCAGACAAAAAGAGAAATTGTAGTCGCAATGCCATGACAAAATGTATCAACCAAATGTAATATTTTAATGTCAAGTCTGAAATATATTTGCATTGAGAGTTTAATTTAATTGGCAGCTTAACTGAGACCACAGTGGTTGTTTTTATAGCTAAAATACCTATTTCTCTCATAGCGCCATTCTCTACCTGAATGACAACTTTGATGGAGGGGAGTTGTTCTTCACTAACAGGGATGCCAAGACAGTAACAGTAAGTCACTTTTCAACCCTAATCCCAGGTTCTGTCTGAGCTCACTTCCCTTAACCTTTTCCCTCTTCCTTCATGTCTCCAGGCTCGAGTAAAACCCAGCTGCGGTCGACTAGTGGGATTCTCCTCAGGTCCAATAAATCCACATGGTGTTACTGCAGTGACCACCGGCCGGCGGTGCGCACTGGCCCTCTGGTTTACCAAGGAGAAGCTCTACAGGGACATGGTGAGCATTATGATGACACACAGCCGTGACCTCCTCCTCAGGTCAGACAGGAAGCCTGCAGTCACATGGTTGTTTGTGACATGACAACGGTGTTGGATGACAAAAACCAGCAGAAGAGCAATGCAAATCTGGTGGCTGTCTTGGCTTTCACAATGCCCGGCCTTTAGGTATATCATATATTTGTACAAACAGCACAGGAGCTCATTAGGGGAGGGGAGAGTTCATTAGTTTAAGGGATACTTAGGAATTAAATCCTGCTCTGTGTCATGGCAGGGTGGGCAGTATGTTCAGATATGTGTTTGCCTTTCTTCCATGACACAAGCGCACAGAAAAATGATGAAAAAAAATCTGAAGATTGTCATTGAAAAATCCATATAAAATAAAATAATACGTTTTTTACTATTTTTATTAATTTATTTTCCGTGCCAAAACCTGTTTCAGTACCAATACAACTGGTTTCAATGCCAATTTTTCCTTTTTCAGTACTGGTTTTGTTTGCAATGGTTATTTGGATGCCAAAATTTGAATTCACTGTTCTGGCTCAATACACACACTGCCCACGCTAGAGCTTAAAGATAGAGTTTAGAGTTTAAAATCAGCCAAAAGCCAAATATGAATCTTGAAATTGTCACAGTAGCTTACCCACTTTGATGCTGGCTAACGTTTAGCATCATGCAGACTCTCAAACTCATCTCACATGCAACACTGTGTAACTTTTAAGAAAATAACAAGTTCTTCCTCATAAAAATGACAAGTTGAATTCACAAGCTATAAAACACACTCTTGCTACAACCATAATTGGTCTGGCACGATCAGTAGCTTATGGTGGCTAATGCTAGCTAAAGTTAGCTAACACAGTTCAAAAAGGGGTCATCTCTATGTTCCCCAGGTCCTATGTTCCCGAGTCGAGTCCCTTCACTGATTAATTTTATCATTTTGTTAGGGTTAGGGTCAGGGTCAGGGGGTAGTGTTAGGGTCTACATAGGCTTTTTTGCCTTTTGGCACTGATTGTGGAAAAAATAGCAGAGCGGGGAACATAGGACCCGGGGAACAATGGTACGCTCCCTTCAAATGTTTTTGTCTTCTCGATTTTGTGCTACCATTACCTTACATTTGATTCTGATTCTGATTCTGATTTATGTTTATTTTATTCAACAATGGACAATGCACATTTATTAACATGAGCACTTGAGTCCATGATTTAAATGTGCCAGATTTAGCAGGCTACACAGTTTTCATCTGCGGTGCCTTACGTTTTCATATTTACCATTATCGTGAAACCAGAAGCTACAAGAATATAAATCAAAATGACTCTTAACAGGTATAAATGTCATCAGGCACTTCATGGCATAGTGGCCACTCACGATTCAAATCCATATTTAATCAGTCATTGCTCTTTTCTCTCTCAGGAGCGAGAGGAGGCAGAGGCCATGTGGGCTGCAGATGGACAGAGTGTGGTGAAAAAGGACAAGGAGGAGGCAGAGGGCGGCGCCACCCCCGCCAGGAACGCTCGGAGTCAAGCACCAAAGGAGAGGAGCAGAGGGAGAGACAGGGTGACGGGGGGCAAGGATGAGCTGTGACCGCCAGAACAAACCTGACACGCTGAACCACCAAAACTGGAATACATTTTCATCTGCGCCCGCATCCCATACCAGGACCATTACACCAACCACCAACACATTTTTACCCACACAGTCACTCTCTCCACCGTGCTGCCTTTTTATGTAAAGCTGCTTATTTGTTAGTATTCACTGTATTTATACTGTATATGTAGGGGAGGAGTGAGAGAAACACGGTCCCTTCCTCCTTTCAATGGACAATCTGTACTTTTTTAGCAGCTTTGCTGACTGATACCACACCCTGTAAAAAGGAAGAGAATAAAAGAAGATATATATATATGACTCTTTATCAATGCCACAGTAACATTAGAAACCATATCCACACAAGTGAGGGACTAAAAGAGCATTAGAGACAAAGAAAGGACAGAAAAGTTCAAGAAAGGCTGTGTAAGTGATTACCTCACATCCTCTGTGGCTGACTGCTGATTAAAAATAAAACTAGAGGGATAATACTTTTCTAAGTCTGTTCCTGTCTTCTAAGAGTCGAAGCATGTGACAAAATATGCGATTAGACAGCAACACAGCAGTAGGAAACTGTAAAAGTAGTTACATTAGCGCAGTACGTCAGAAACTACAGTTCGAGGCAGTAAGAGGGTGAAAACGGGAACAGAGGGAGAGAGAGAGAGGTGCACAGGGGGGAAAAAGGATAGAAATAGAGAGATTACCGTTAATCCCTCATAAATGAGTGCATTTGTTTATGAAGCTTAAAAAATCTCCCATTTAGAATATGGAATAATAATCCAGTGAGAGATCATTTAATCATTCACGTCCAGAAGAGCGACACTCGACCACCCACTTCCATCTTATCCTTCCCATTACAACCAGTGCCTCTTTTTTAGCCCCCTCCTCTGCTTTCATCCAGTGCATTAGGTTCTGAGTCAAGTACTGTTTATGGCCCATATTAACACTCTCACTCCCCCCTGTGTTATAATCCTCTGGCCGCTGCCGGCAGAATTGGGTCGGGAGGCCTGTTTAATGGAGCCTTGGTTTTAACCTTTTCCCTCCCTCACACGCTGAAACCATGCAGCACCCTAAAAAGTCTGCAATAATCTTCTCTAAAGTAGGTGTTATGTCTTTATAATGCATCCTAGATATCCTCACACTAAGCACCCTGACTGTCTACTGTTCTAATTACACACTTGACAGAAGAGCGGGAAATTTACAGCTGTATGATGTCACATTTCCATATTTCATGTGATTAGAAGAAATTATGTAAGGCCTAACAGCGTAGTTATAAAGCTGAAATCACAGCATTCTGTCGTCACTGTAACTGAGTGCTGTGTGCAGTGAGTAGTTGATGTGATCGCTCATCCCTTATGTTGCACTTCCTATCAACTATTTGTGGCCCAAACGACTCATTAGGTGTCTCCTGATGATTCCTGGCCTTCCTGTATAATGCTCTAGGTCACTTTTGGGTGTCAACAGAACATAGACTCCATAGGAGGATTAAAATGCACGACGTTACATTCATGTCACAATAGTTGTTTGTGACCGATATGGAATTTAATCCAGTCGCCCCAACCCCACCCACCCTACACCCTATTTATTCAAAACCAGGTTAAAGGTTCAGTGGCCCTTTCTGGGCTTTATAGACATAAAAACAAATTCAGTCTCTGAACAATGACTTAGTGTTGATGCAAACTTTAAAAATACAAGAAGAATTAAAGCAGTTGGTTATAAACCAAGCTACAAATAAAGAAAATGTTTTATAGTAGGGATAATGCACGATAAAGACAACGCTGGTCTTTAAATAGTAAAACAAAATAACTCTCCCCGCATTTCTCCAAATCCAGGTTCAGCTCAGCAAAAACAACCAGACTGCTTCTGTCGTCACTGTGCTTTAGTGAGCAAAGGTCAACACTTTTAAACTACAGAGCTGAATTTATTCACTTTCAGACATGAAATAAACGCAGGGAGCAGGCAACACACACACACACACACACACACACACACACAAGCCTTTTTTGTGTGACGAGCAGAAGAAGTCAATGATGCTTTTTAATAATCTGAATCTTTTTCCTGAAGGATTTGCACAGAAAAGTAATGAACTAAAAAGCAGGAGGCAGAATTAACTCTTGTGTACTAAAGAACTGCAAATATCAGCAGTAAGAGAGCTGCAACACCAAAACAGGCCAGGGGTGTGAAGTGGTTCCCGAATTCCTACCCTCCTACTTCCTGCGCCCTTGCTCGGACCACACCCATCTTTGAACTCAGCCTTCATTTTGATCTCAACTATACACCTGCAAAGTTTCATGACTATATCAGCTGCGATCACAGAGAAAAAAAGATATAAAACACCTCGCAAAATACTCAAAACCACCTCTGTGGTAGTTCCCACTACAGTAGGTATCCCCAGGATCACATTTTGCCATGATGACACTGACACACACACACACACACACACACACACACACACACACACACACACACACACACACACATATACACACGAAAAACAATACCAACGTTGCTCTCACGGCTGGTAATAAATGTCTCACTCATAATTTGTAAACCTTATGCTGTTAATTGCTGGGTGTGCAACATTATTAACATAGCTTGTTTCCTAATGTTTGTTCACAGCAAACTACTACTATGTATTCTAGGCACAATGCACCTAAGTTTACTCAGTAAGTAAACATAGTCTGCTGACTATCAGAGGATCAGTGTGAAAACTTCAGGGACAAAAGGATGACCTCTTCCATGACAGGAAAGTCTAACTGACCAATGAAAAAGGGTCTCAGTATCTTAATCAACACATTTCATTTCAGCAGCTGATTAATGAGGCTCTAGCCCAAGCCTTTTGTGGGAAATGTGGTCACTGTACTCCAACCTTCGATAGTGAGTACAAGCTGTGCTGTTTCATAACGTACACAGGTGACTTACTTTGTTAGATAATCTGTAGAAGGCGGGTGAATTCAAAGAGGAACCTCTACGTTTAGGGGTTTGTTTTGTATTGAGCTAACCGGGGGAGTATTTGGGCCTAGGCGGGTCACTGAGGTGTGACATTAGGTCAAAAATGACAAAGAAAAAGAGAGAAATTGTAATTTAGCACGCAGAACAAAGAGGACAGATACTGTACTGCAATAGCAGCACATAAAATGTACACTTTAAGTATATGCCCATGCCTGGAGGTACTGTTTGCATGGTAAGAATGAACAAGAAAGACCTCACTCTTGGATCCTGCAGTTCTTCTCTGTATCACCACTATACCCTGCCTGATCTCTGCTCTGCCAATCTCCCCCTTCTGCCCATAAACTTTCTAAAATTAGCTTCACCTCGGGTTTACAAAACACAAACCCTCCTGCCAGTCATAGATCTTCTCAAGTCTACCTCAGCACCATAAAAAGCCATGTTCCCAGGTCCTCTATTTATCTTCCCCCCCCCCTCCCCTCTATGATTTCCATCTCTTCGTTTTTGATTCAGATTCACCCCCAGCTTATGTCTTATGACCCCATAACCATGTTCTGCACCTTGTTTGGTTTCCCCCACTGTCTCTTCTCCCTTTCTATCTCTTTTCACCCCCTCTCCATCCCACCCCACACCCACCCACCCCTCTTTCTATGTCCATCCCAGGGTTTATCCCCTCATCACTGATCTCCCTTCATCCCTCCAATCCTCATCTGTTCCTCATAGGAGCAGTGGAGAGAGTGAGTGACGGAGGAATATCCCACTGTGTGTGATACAAAAAGTGAATGAGCGGGAGAACGTGTAGTAACTGAACTTATGACGACTAGTGGGAGACCGCTGGAGGAAGAGTGATTGAAGATCTACCAAAACACCTTAAGAGGAGTCTTTAAGTGGTGAGTGGATGGTTTTATGTTGCTGATTACATTTTTTGTTCTTGGTGGTTATGAAGTTGTGTCATGCTGCTCAGATGATGGAATCGCATCCAAATGGTCAGATAAAAATTGGGTTCAGGACTGAAAAGACATTTATCACCAACATCTTTAATAATTTGGTAAAATGCTGAAGTCTGCCTTAAACTTAAATACAAAAAAAACGTTCATCCCCAAGGTAAAAAGTTGCTTACGATATCATATACTTTCATCTTACAGCGTGAAGGACAAACGTTAAAAATATGTTAAGAAATCAAATGTGGATATGTCATTCAAAAGTATAGTGACACACATTTAATGCACTTGTATGTGTTGTATCTTATGTTGATGGCACACACAGCTGCTGGATTTACACGGGATCAGGATACAATGCTGGTTTTATCTTGCCGATTGATAATCTGTCACAAAACAAGTTCATTTTGTAGTCTGATTCCTAATACTGCCAAACATAATCTGCATGGTAAACCCATGTAAAGTTGTTTATGTGGATGTATCATATGTGGAATTTATATTGAAAGTGGTAACATTTTATTTTGAAATTACTGTCAGAGAGTTTGTTAGTGTTGACTAGACTTGGGCCTTATGCACAGAATCCTCTATTATGGTTAATGTCATTTTATATTGATATATGTTGTGATATAGCGCAGTTTAAGAAAGCTGGTGATGGATAAAATAACAAGACAGGTATGTCCGTTCTTGGGAAAAAAACAAGATTTAAGTACCTGACAAAAAAATATGTAAGAATCTAATTATAGCATAAATCAATTCTGGTAATTGATTGAACATTGTCCATAACAGCCTTATACATGTGGAGATACCAAACGCTATCACAGAGTATAAAATGTGGCAGAAGTCTGCACAGAGACAGTGTGTACGTTTACCGTTAACTGACCATGAGGAATATGGGAAATATCAGGAGTTACAGCACACAAGGCATCTCTCTACAGTCCTTTAAATCATATTAACAACAGCCATGTTCTCAGCTCTGGTTTTGTTGTTAGAACAGGGATGCAAGACTTTCCAGTTGTAACATGGTCAGGAACTGTCAGCTGAGGTAAAGAGTCACCGGTCAGACTCAAGTTTATAGACCCAGACACACCGAAAAACACTCCACCTTTCACAGGCTCCCATTCTCACAACGCTCCATCTGCCCCCTCCCTCATTCTCATCCCACTATCTGCCCCTCCCATCCCTTCCTCCATCTCTTATCCAGATGCAAAGAGCAGTCAGTAATCGGATGAGAGCAGATTTGATTCAAAAGGCTTCCCTTTAAAATCTCAGCCAGTAGGATTTAAAACTCACTCTCCTGCCTCGCCTCTTACCCTCCTCCCCTACCTCCCTCCCTTCCTCCTCTCCCTCTCCCTCCTCTTCTCTCTGGCTGTGTTAATGCACTTCACCATCCTGCAAGCCCTAGAAGTCATTTAATCACATGGAACAATGGCAGGGTCCCAGGAACAGAATGGCAAAAGGGTAATAGCAGGACTAAAACACTCAAGCGTTCATTACAACACTCATTATCGAAGCAATTTACCATCTGGAACAAAGGCCTAAAATCCCGTTACCAACTTCAGGGACAATCATCGGTTACAGGCAGGGCACCCATACTGTAGCTGCTGGGGTGTTTGGTGCTCTGCACTACTATAAAGGCCATAAATCGACACTGCAATTGTATTTTAACATGTTTCAGGTCATCCTTTCATTCACTTTAAGCACTACAGATAAAGATAGAGCCCAGTGTCAAACAATTAAAGCGAATCTCTTTCTTCTGCGGAGTCACTCCCTCTTTCACTCCCTTCCTCTCCTTTTCACTTCAAACAAATTAGAGGCAAATCCACTTGGTCATGTGTTTTGACAGGGACACTCATTCAAATAGTGAAAGAGAGAGAGAGAGAGAGAGAGAGAGGGATTGCTGCAGGGACGCATACGATAAGATCAACGCAAGTATTCCCTCATATCAGTTTTCAAGGTAAGATAAAAGGAATAAGCATCTTGACAATTAATTCTTCACAAGAGAGAAAAGTCATTTGTGATATCTGCACATGTACAGTAGAAGGAGGGTGTTGTTGTTGTTGACGTTGGTTATATTGTGTTGCTTTATCATGAAGTTTGTGTCACGTCTCTGTAAAATCAGCTCTGTGACTCTGCCTTTTCCACTTGTGCCTTGATTACATTTGCCACACTGTATGAGTTTGTCCATTAGATGATTGGTTTACTGATAAACATTTCTCATTTAATCATGACATTACCAAATTCAATAGCCATCAACATTAGGTGAGAGCTCACTGGAGTGTTAAATGGCACAAACCACCTGTCATCGCCATGAATTTGTGGAGAAGTGAGTGGCTGAGAGCGAACACACTGATGACATTGTTACAGGACATACTGGTTTGTGTGTACATTCAGGGTGAGGATGTGTGCTCTCGATAGGTGTCTGACACATCATCTGAAGAGCAAATACTTTAGCTGCTAATGTAATGCTTGAATATTCATGCAGTCGGCATGTGTGTTTGTGTATGTGTGTTAGTCTGTTTGTGTGTGCGTGCATGCATGAGTTTATGCATGTGTAGGCGTGTTCTGCGGGTTTCTGTGTGTGCCCCTGGATGTTTTTGAAAGTTTGCAAAGTAGACTAGGGTCAGTTTGACTTGCAAAATAGCATCTACTTGGAGACTGGAGCTAGGGAGTAATAAAAAATCGTTCAGGTAGGTGCAGGTACAATTCCAGCATGAAGTATTTGTACAGGGAATGCTATTTTATGAAATTATTTCTTGGTAAATAAATTCTGTTTTTATGTCTCCCCAACTCTTCTTCTTCATTTCAGGATTATCAGCTTTCCTGTCATCTCTCCGTCTCCATTGGTGACAGTGCCTAACAACCATCGCCATGGGTGAAATGGAGCAATTGCGAAAGGAGGCAGACAGTCTCAAAGACCAGATCACTGTCAGTAGGCCATTTATATCATCTTTAATAAACAATGGGGCTGTCCACAGTACTTATTATTATGTCTATTATTATCTATGTATTATTTATAACCACATCTTAGATCAATATTATCAAGAACCTGACTACCTGTGTTTGTGTCTGCTCCCCAGGCAGCTCGTAAGGCGGTGCAGGACACCACGCTGCAAGAAGCGTCAGCTGGGATCACTGTGGTGGGGCGCGTCCAGTTGAAGACCAGGAAAACACTGAGGGGTCACCTTGCAAAGATCTACGCTATGCACTGGGGCGCTGACTCCACGTAAATACACCGCATGTTGCACACAAATTGAAGGAGCACCTGTTGTTTATTATAGGTCTCTATTAAATTGAGCTAAATTGGAGTCATGTGAGCCAATAAATGCAATTATGATCGGTAAATGAGAAGTTTTAACTGGATGAATTAATAGGAACATGCCTGGTGTTCATTTCTCAGCGTGCTCATTTCTCCTTTTTTCTTTTTCTCTTTGTTTCAATCGCTATCATTATTGCACCTCCAGACTGTGTGTCAGTGCCTCACAAGACGGAAAACTCATCGTGTGGGACAGCATTACAACCAACAAGGTAGGAAAGAGCAAAGTAGAGGTGTATCTTCTTTAACAGAAATATCTAATGTTATATAAACAATAAACTAAATTTGGTCAAACTGCTTATACTGAGAAGCTGATTAAATTATGTTTTCAGGACCTTTAAGTGTTTGTGACTGACTGAAGACAAGGGTTTCATTTGTCTTCTCCGTGTCCCCAGGTGAATGCTATCCCTCTCAAGTCATCGTGGGTGATGACTTGTGCCTATGCACCTTCAGGGAATCTAGTGGCTTGTGGCGGCCTGGATAACATGTGCTCCATCTACAACCTCAAGGGCAAGGACGGGAACGTCAAGGTCATGCGTGAGCTGGCAGCACACACAGGTAGGACAACGCAGTCACTGATGCCCTTACATTTGAACTTGACTGAATCCTCCTTTTATTCCCTTACACTGTGTCTTGAGTGGGGTTTTTTTGGTTTCCTAGGTTACTTGTCCTGCTGTCGTTTCCTCAGTGACAGTGAGATCATCACCAGTTCTGGAGACTGCACTTGGTAAGAATATAGCATGAGTAACTGAACTAAAGGTATTCTGCGACTTCTCTGGTTAAAGGTCTCATATTGTAAAAAAGGAGATTTCCATGACTTTTTTTTAAGGTGCTATATAAATACTGTGAAAGTATACAAACGCCAAACACTCATGACTTTAAACGAGCCATCAGGACTTGATGTCACAATGATACCATATATAGGTAGAAAGTGCCAGCTGCAATAATGCATGGTGCATGCAGAGGACCCAGAAAAGCTGATCAATCAGGGCTGACTGGGCTTTTTCAGGGGAGGGGGTCTTAAAGAGACAGGTGCTAAAACAGAGCGTTTCAGATAGAGGGTGAATACAGTTATATTCAGACAGACTGTCTGAGAAAAATAATGTGTTTTGGGCATAAACCATGTATAGGTGTTCGAGTAGAAACTCAAAATAAAAGTGTACTGAAAGTAAGCATTATATTATTTCCCCTTTAAGAAGAATAAATATTGTCTTTGGTCCTCCTGCTAGTGTACTATGGGACATTGAGACAGGGACCCAAAAGACCATCTTTGCAGGACACCAGGGAGACTGCATGTCCCTGGCCGTGTCCCCAGACTTCAAGTTTTTCATCTCAGGGGCGTGTGACTTCACGGCCAAGCTGTGGGACATCAGGGAGGCCGAATGCAGACAGACCTTTGGAGGCCATGAGAGTGACATCAATGCCATTGGGGTGAGGAGGATGAGGAAGATTTCCACTTCACTTTTTTTTAAAAAGTTGTTCAAAGGACATTTCTAATCACTTCTCTTTCTTCCAGTTCTTCCCCAATGGTAACGCAGTGATAACAGGGTCTGACGATGCCACCTGTAAGCTGTACGACCTGCGAGCAGACCAGGAGCTCATCACCTACCAGGACTCCAGCATCATGTGCGGGGTGACCTCCCTGGCCCCCTCCTTGTCCGGACGCCTCTTACTGGCTGGCTATGACGACTTCAACGTCAACATCTGGGACACACTGAAATCTGAGAGAGTGGGTGAGTACAGGTGGAAAAAAAGAGATGATAAAGAGGATTTACAAACTGATTTTAAAGCATCTAAAACATCCAGTGTTTTGCTCTGGGATATGGAGTGTTCCGCGTCTGAGTCACATTTTTTCAGTGATACTTTGCTCAGCTTACATCCTATTATTTCTTCTTTACATTGGTCCAGGGGTGCTGGCTGGTCACGACAACAGAGTGAGCTGTATCGGAGTGTCCTCAGATGGGATGGCGTGTTGCACAGGATCCTGGGACAGCTTCCTCAAGATATGGAACTGAGGCTGTTCCTTAGCAGCGAGCGGAAAGAGAGCAGTTATCTGCATGGGAGAAAGTAAAGAAGATAAAAAAAAAGAAATTGGAGTGTGAGGGAGGGGATGAGGGACGAGGAGCCGCATAGGGTGAGAAGAGGGTAATTTAATTGTGCCAAGTCCTATCTAATGTTGGAGAGGGATTGCAATGTGAAGATTTTCATCGCGCTCTCACCTTTCTTCTCACGTTATGGGGGAATTTAGGGGTGGGACAAGGGGTGGGGGTCTCAGTAAAAGATCATTCCTCTTAATAGTTTATTATATTGCGGTTAAAATAATGATATGCACATTTATCTCATCAATTCAGAAGTTACCGAATGAGAACAGTTGCCAAATGGAAATGGTAGCACACTGGATGAGATAGAATTGAGTATGTGTCAAGTTGCAGCCTGTGTAGGCTCACACTAGCTATAATAATATGCTGTGTTTTATATCAACCTTAAGTTATGACATGAATAATATGAGCTTTTTTTTTGTTTCAGACTTGTTTGTTCTTAGTTTTTGGTAGATTCCCTAGATGCTTGTTTACTTTTCTTTTCATTTTCTAACTTCAGTTAAAATGGAGTTCTAGTTTGCAGATGTCTACATTAGTGTTTGAGTTGTTTTGTATGTGATTGATGGACGATATTTACCAGGATTTGGGGTCTCATCATATGGCCTAACCCCCCCTCCCCTGTAGCTAGACCTGAAAAGTGCTTTGGGTAAACTGTTGAACAGACAGATGGGATGATAGAATGTTTTTCATGGTTCACTAAGCACTTACAAAAAACAAAAGATGACCCTATTTGTTGAAGGACAGGAGGACTTTTTGCATGTGTGACACGGATGATAGCGGCTATTGTGTGCACGAGCAATACATCTGAATCTGTGCGACCGCAGACGCTTTCCTCTGCTGCGGTACGGGATAAATTTCAAGGACATTTTTTGTGTAAAAAAAGGGGAAGTTCTGACAAGAATTTGGACTGCGTCTTTTCCCACCACTGGATACACACAGTGCAAAGAGAAAAAATACTTTCTTAGACTGTCTAATAAACATGGGATTCTGCATTACACACGTCTTTAGTGTTGATTTCTGATGACTTCAGTTACAATTTGTTTAGAACAAGTCTGTATATAAATGGAGTTAGGCTTGCAATATGTTCATGAAGAAATTTAGAGGTTTGGATAAAAGCATTCAAACAGGCATCTTTTCTTATAAACTTAAATTATTACAGGTAATTTACAGGCTCCCTCTAGTGTTCATAAGTGAAGTGTCATTACAAACTAACTAAAAATGGAGAGAATAGTTTCAAAAACAGGAGCAGTGTGATTCGAATGGCAGTTGCATGAAATATGAGCTACATTTTTTTTTAAATGAACAAATTATTAGTGTTGAGTTTTTATTATTTTTGGGCAAAATATATATACAATTTAACATTTGACTAAAATTAAGTTATTAAAAAAACAAGGAGAGCACAAGAGAAACAGCAAAACTAGTCTATAAAGAAATGCAAAGGTTTAAAGCTGAAGTATGAATGTACATAATTTTATTCATATATACAAAAATAGGACAGAACAGGATAGAAAACTGCAGTAATAAAAATGATACACACAAGACAAAAATCAGTTTAAGAAAGCTGTACACGTAAAAGCTTGTTTTAAGAGAAAGAACATTCTCAGGATTCTGTACACGTCGCTGCGGTGAATCATCGGTTCTCCTTATCTAAAGACACTGCCAGAACTCTGCGGTCCATCTGTCCGAGCCTCTGCTTATCTGGAGTGGACACCTTCAGCTTCATCTGGAGGTTGAGAATGAAGACGTTAACCGTAATAGTTAATTTACTTTCAGAGTTGGAATTAACTTTAGGACATCTAAATTATGCAACCAAGTCACTGGACACATATCACACAGCTGGTTTTCCTCCCCATAACATGTCCCATCTGTGCGACCTCGGTTTGAGTGCTGATTATGGATCTGCTTTTTTATTTATAACTTCAACACCTTGAATACTATTGACCCAAATATCATTTCATTTTGAAACATATGGTACTGACAAGTACTGAAGTATCGATACATTTGACAACCTTATGCTAAACACCACCTAAAAACTCAATATGGGTACAAATGGAGTTTCAGTATACAAGGAGAGTGCATGCTTGTATAAAATACCTTAGGTTGCTCCCTGGGTGAGTTGGTCCCCTTAAGGACCTGCAGCGGGGAGCGCCCTTCAGTACCTTGAAAAGAAAGCAAACATGAAGCAACACCATCTTTTTAAAATCATAATAGCTAACGAGAAGCCACAAACTTTACTACCCACCTTTCTGCTTCAGTTTTCCAGACTGTCTCTTGTTTTCATTGGTTACTTTCTTTACAGCAACGTGGACAGCGAGAGGAGAGGAGCCTCCTTTTCCGCTCTGTACTCTTCTAGCTCTTGGCCCGGTGGCGCCAAAACCTTTTCCCAACCACTGCGGCTTGAACACCACCTGACTGGGGCTCTTTGAGTCAAAGGTGGGGCAGCGGATGCCCGTGCTGAGCTGTGGCTGCTCTGGGCTCGGGACAGTTGGTGGCTCTCGTGCAGCAGGCAAAGAAGTTTCTTCAACAAGCTCTTTGGTTTCCTCAGAAGATGGCTCTGCTTCCTCTGACTGTGACACCTGAGGTTGAGGACCATCTGAAACAGTGAGGGGGGCAGGCTCAACACAGGACTCTGGTTCAACAGTGATAGAAGGAAGAGCATAAGAATGATCCACGCCATCCACGAGTGGCTCCACTTCCGCACCAGGCACCGTAGGTGAAGTACTGTCACGGTGCACCTCTGCAAAGATCTGGGATGAGGTTGTCCCTTCATGGCAAGTTATCAGGCTCATGCTCAGTCGCTTGTGAAGAGGAGACTCTCTTGCTTCTTCAGCCTCCTCCAGGCTATATTCCACCTCTGTTTCCAATTCCACCTCCACCTGGGCCTGCTCGAGAAGCACAAAGGGGCTTGAAGAACCCACGCTTTGGGGAGGGGGCTGCACAGGGGTGGACAGGAGGTTAGCATGCTCAGCCAGGGAGCCATAGGTGTGGGAGGGCCAAGGAGTCAGGAGGGGCTCAGTGGAAGCCAGCTCCTCACTCTCAAAGATCTTCTCCTCCTCCTCCACAGTATCATTGAGGCATTTCGGAGGGACTTCAGGGACTTTGCCTTCGGCCTCATTGTTCAAAAACATGGCCAGGCGGTAGGCAAAGGACCCAACTGTCTCTGTAGGCGGAAATGCAGGTACATCATGTTACAGGACATTTTTTTTCAGGTGGGAAAAGTCACACTGAAAGTTGCTTTTTGCCAAATAGTTACCTCTCAAGACTTGTCTGACAGGGGTGCGGCTAATGCCAATAGTAGGTGACCGGGGATCAGTGAAGGCCATTGGACACGCAGTTTTTGACACTTGGCCAACCTAAAGTAAATATTTGGTACAGTTAAACTGTTTTTAATGTTGCCCCGCCTCATAGCTCACAGTATATGTACCAAACTTACCTGAATGGGTGTGCGGTTGATTGCTGTTGAAGGAGAGCGTGGATCTATCAGATCACTAACTCTACTGTGTTTGATTGCTGGTTCTGGTTTTGTTGGAGCAGCAACGACCATCTTACTCTCACTGGATCCCATCACGCTTATTTAAAGTTCACCTGTCTCACAGGATAAGAGAAGAGAATTCAACAGAGGTCATACACCTTTTCCAAGGTCAAAGATCCATTTTCCAGCTTTTCCAGCAACTTACAGTTACATATTTCTACGAAAACAGATATTGGAAATTATAGTTTCACTTCGTTTTTTCTTTGCTGTTAAAAATCACGTTAAAAAGAGATTGTATTGTGTTATAAACTACTCAAATTGTTTCGTTATACCAGAAGGATAAGAAACTAAATGATATGTCTATTCTATAGCCATTTGTTGTGAGAGAAAATCAGATAATTTCAAGCATTTTCAAGCACTTTATTCAAAATGCAAGCACTTTTCAAACCTTGTAACACATTAAAATTCAAGCCATTTTCAAGGATTTTTAAGCACCTGTACAAACCCTGAGATGAATAATACAGTTTTAATGTATATACCAGAGCAAAAACCATAATTAGCAACAGAAAACCCCAAAACATATGGAACAGTATGGTAAAGATATCACCAAAGTAAAGATCACAGCAAGTTACACGTGTAAAAATAGACATATGTAAAGATTTAAGTTATTTATTAGATTTAAATAAACAGCCACGAGATTTTCACACAATGAAAAACTAGCTTAACGTTAGCTAAGGCGAGTAAGCGTGAAGTCCCCCCATTTCATTCATATATTCAGATGAAACTAACGTTGTGACCGTAATATTCGACCGTAATACGGTTGATTTGTGCAGGGTTATTTAACACCATAGTACAGTTTCAAACATATTTTCTGGCTTACCTTGTTCGAGACGAAGACAGTCGGTCAGGCGTGTAGCTAAAACCTCCTTTCACTTATTCCACACTCGAGATAAACAGGGAAACACACGGCACGACTTTTAAAAGATTTAAATGGCGGGGTTGCCTGCGTGTTACTTTTGAACGAACCAATCAGCGTGCGCGTCCTCACCGCCTCCTCGACGCTGATTGGCTCAGAGGCACGGCGTTCTAGAACAGGGCGTGGCGGATGCAGATAAGACATTTGAAATTTGAAATGAATGCATCTTTTGTTTTTGTCACACGTGGGCAGGAAAAATGAAATGTTACCATGGAGTCAACCCTCTGAAACATACCTCTACAACACCACACTGCCTAAAGGAAATATGAAATGTGATATAGGGACATTTTGAGGGAAATCAAGGCGAACAAAACCACAAGAATATATTATATTATGATTTTTTTTTAACATTATCTGCAGAAATGCACCTAGGAAAAGATGCAATTCTCCTTTACAATTTTGTTATGGAGTCTAGAGTGTGCCACTGGAATAATCATACAAATATAATCTATAGAAATATGATATAAGGTAAATCCATACTGTAACAGGGATAAAAAAATAATGGCTTACATGTTACTATTCTATTTACTTATCCCTCGATCATACTTCATCTCACAATTAAAGGTTGAATATGTAGTCTTTATTAAAAGGTATATTTTTCAAAATATACCTATTTTTCACACCCACTGGGCGTTTGGAGGGGTACAGAATGGACGTATTGCTTTTCCATAAAAAAAATAAATTATATATCACTTTTTTTTTTGGCGGGTTTGACAATGACTTTCTGTCACGTTCTGTTTACATTGTAGCAGCCAATAGCGGCTGGCATTGGGGGTTGCCAGGGTTGACTGTTGTTGGGTGCAGCTACTGTAGACTGGCACTGGGAGAAATTTACCAATCATGCAGCTGCTTATTTGTCCCAGCAGCTGAGTGACAGGAGACAGGTAAAAACCAGAGTCAATATAGGCCAAGAATTCACTCGATGGACTGATATAAATGAGTTCAAAAGCATTAAAACGCACGCTGAAATGGCTACTATTCTCCTTGATCTGTAAGATAACTTTCATGTTTATTTAGCTGTAATGGCTAACGCCACTCAAACTCCTCTGTAATACTTGCTTTTAATGGTGTGATTTGCCGGAGGGGAAGGGTTCAACAGGATCAAACAGACTCTGGTCTCCTGTAGGTCGCTGGGCCAGGTCTGACGAACCTGGCAACCTGAGTGCTTTTAATTATATTTTCTTGTTGCGACTACAACCTTGAGACACTGGATGGCGGTGTTGTGCTCATTCTCCATATTCAACCTTTAATGTCTCCAATTTTCTAGATTTATAGTTCAAACAGAACTTAACAGCGGTAATTAAAATCCAATATGGATACTTAAACACAAGTCTATTTTCTTTTATTAGTGTCTTAACATAAAATTATTTAGATTTACAATCGTAATTTAATTTGCTTCTTTTCGGGTCTCCATACTTTGTCAACCATTTTGTTTAATGAGTCAGATAAAAATAATCACCTGAAGTGTTTGGAATCAAAGCTTTATTGCTGAATATTATATTAAAACATTGCAGTCAGGATACAACTAGCCTGAACACAATTATAGTGCAACAATTATGTTACAATACACAATATGGCATAGAGCATTATTTTACAATGAAGCAATTGTTTTACAAGAGCGATATGAAAAAGAGCAAGAGAAGGGAGGCGTCCAGAGAAATCATTATCAATGATATTACAATTATAAGCACTATTAATATCCCCCGCCTGACCCAACAGACACACCTTATCATAACAGTAACAGTCCCGCTGGTTGTCAGTTTGTTATCCTGGCTGATAATTGATTACTTAAAAAATTAAATAAAGTATAAAAAAAAAAAAAAACCTAACGAAAAACAAGCCACTGTGGAACATCTGATTAGTGTTTGTATTCTGGACCGGCCTAATCCTTCTCTTGAGAGCACTTTTGATAAAAAGCAGTGCTCTTTTTTAACATTGTACCTTTAATCTACATAACTGTAATGAGTCTAGCGTTCAACCTACAGCCTGCTGTTAAAAAACACTGTGAGAGCATCGAGTGTAGTGATAAACCGCCCACATTGCATTCATCATCATTCATCTCTTACTTTTCTTAATTGACAACAAATCAACAGCAAAAGTGACATTTTAATAAACCCAGTACTCCAGATCAACAGAGTCAGAGGAAAGGTGAGGACTGTCAAACATGTAGAATACAGTGACGTGACTGTATTGCTGCTGGCTGCGTCTTCCAGGTAGACACTAATACTGCAATATTTGACAGAAGTCATTCAGGCGCACATGACCACGAGATGATGTCTCTAGGATGGTTGGATAATTCACAGTGTCTTCCTCGTCCATTTCTTTGTCCCCGTTACCGCTCTGATTCCTCTCTGCTTCATTCAGTCACCCAAACACTTACCTCCCAGCGAAACACACTCACACTCAATCAGCCCTCCCCTGGCTGTCCTTCATTCAGTCCCACCGTCCACCTCTCTCTGGCAGAAGTGAGCCAGCAACGTGTCCAAGTCCCGGCGGTCAGCAGCGGCGTACAGAGGGCTCTCTCCCATCATGCTGAGAGCCATGCGCAGGGTGGACCAGATGTTGTCAGACATCATGGTGGCTGCGGCCCCTCCAGGCCCCCTCGCAGCTCTTGCTCCATCCCCGGCGGCCTGGCGCTGTAGAGACAGAGCCTCTAGAAAGTGCTCCACTGCTTCTCTGAAGATAAAGGATAAAGAGAGCAGGACGGGATGAACATGAGCTTAATTAAGCCATAGTCTATTAATCACGTAAAGT
Organism: Echiichthys vipera; assembly: GCF_963691815.1. Taxonomy (NCBI): domain Eukaryota; kingdom Metazoa; phylum Chordata; class Actinopteri; order Perciformes; family Trachinidae; genus Echiichthys; species Echiichthys vipera. Next base: position 11,719,804 of record NC_139833.1, read on the forward strand.
AAATGCAGGTTTGCCTAGTTACTTTCACCTAAATAAGATAACAGTTGGAGTAATATAATATAAAATATGTAATAATAAATGAATATAATAATTTAATTTAAAGTTTTCTGATAGAGCTGACATGTTTTTTTTAAACATACACACGATACAAGAAACACCACTTTACAGTATAAAGCAATACAGTTCAGCAGCATTAAAGTTTAAAGAGTTAAAACATCACCTCTCTGAGACATTTTCACCAAAACATTATATAAAGCAGGATTTATTTCTGAGCTGTTGTATTAAACAGCATTGATTTTTAAGTGTCCCTAATACACTGACAACAATGTGTTTTATAAAACTGCTGTTGCCATCTAGTGGAAATAAAAGAAATGCATTGCACCAGAAGTTAGGTTTTAATAATTCACTAAACCCAACAACAAAACACCATTAAGTCAAATTAAACCTAACTCAAAGATAATTGGCTGGCATTGAACACAAGACAACACGATTTTTTTCTTTTAACACTGTTACAGCAAGAACAAAGAAATGTTTAAACAAAACATTTGTTATGAAATAATCAAGCCACTTCAAAACCTTTAGTCTGACAACTTAATGTTCCTTTCACCCATTTTACAGAGTTCTGTTAGCTTGTGTTTGTAACAACCTTCTTTTTATTATTTATTTGCAACACAGCAGTGTTATACATTTACCCAGTGTTTTTGTGTTGGTCTGAAATGGTGTAAATCATTCATGGTAATGTAACAGTGAGCAGTTCATGTAATCGTTAAAATTGCAGCTAGTAAACACCCCTTCCAAAGGTAAAACATGACACATTTTTGATTACCTCCACACCAAAGAATTCCTCCCTCACCTGTGTGCTCCTAAATTGACGCAGCTGATTCCTAAATTGTAGCGACTACGGATGAAACCGGGCTGCAGCTCCAGAGCTCTCCTGTAGGCTGCCACAGCCTCCTCTGAGCGGCTTCCATTGGCGAGCGTCGCCCCCAACTTATTCCACAGCAGGTAGTCCTGATGGAGACAGAAGACAAATATAAAAGGCAGGGTTCATAAACAGACAGAGCATGCTCTGTGAAGACAGACGATGGGCTTCTACGCCAACCTGTGGTGTGACGGACAGAGCGGCGCTGAAACAGTCCACCGCCTTGTCGTACTCCCCGCTGAGGTTGAAGAGAACTCCCAGACCACACTGCAGCTGGGGGTCCACCTGGGCAGGGTCAGAGTTGGCTGCATGCAGGAACAGGGTCTGGACATCAGTAAACAAGGATCTGTGCAGGAAAAACAAAGGAGCGAAGAGTTAGAAGACAAAGTGAACACAATATATTACAAATGTTTCTATATATACGGGTTCGGCATGTTCAGTTTTAAGCCTGCAATCAGTCTTAATACTCACTCTGGCAGCAGTGACCCGAACCTCTCCCTCTCCTTCTCCCTTTCTCTGGCACCATCCTGTTTGGGTTCACTCTCATTTTGCTCCCAAACAGAACGGTATTTTGGATTGTGCTTTAGCCAGTCACGCAGAGTCTCACAGGCCTGCCTGTGCAGCGATTCGTTCGTAAAACTGACAGCCAACGCCATCAGAGCAGTCAGGTTGTCGTTCTTCAGCTCTATACATCTACATGAAAGAAGAGAGGGGGGAAAAAGTCAGATGGAATAACAATGACATGCTTTTGGTTGAGAAAGAAAATGTTAAAAATTGACAAATATCTGAATAATGCGGTCAAATTTTACAGTTACATTAGTGGAAAGAGGACACATCTGAGCTTTACAATCATTTATAAGGTAACAGAATGTAAACTATTTCCTCATTTAGACTGATTTAGATTTTTATGCAACAATTTGAATTTTGTCATGGATGTTTACTCAGAAAAGGCAGAAGAAAAGCAGCTTGAGCCTGCATTCACCAAGTTCATTATTAAGCTACAAAGAGTGAATCAGGGCATGATCAAATACAGAAAAGCACCACTGAATATCATATATAATATATATTATATTTCCAATTTCCAATTAATGTCCACAAATAAACAGGTAATTATATAAAACAAATATTCCAGATTAACTGTAATTAACTGGAAACACCTTACGTGTTGTCTCCAATAGTTCATTTTTACAATGTTGCTTGTGAAGTGTGGCTTCAAACTAGAATTTTGCAATTTTAATTACTGACCTGCGGAGGGCGCTGATGGCGGCAAATTCTTGCTCGTTCTCTGCCTGACAGGTTCCCAGATATTGCCATGCCTGAAATTTGATTAAAAGACATGTACACACATCATTACAACTGCCTTCTGTGGCGAAACAAACGTGAAAAATAACAAGTAAGGAAACTTTAGGGACTGTTTTTACAATAATTAAAAGAGGATGGTCAAACAGAGAGTGAAAAAGGCAAATGAAGCCAAGAGTCTCACCAGCTGGTTGTCTGGTTCTTTCTGTACAGCACTTTCAAAGAACCGTACGGCACCAGGGATGTCCCCGGCCTCCATCCTCTTCACTCCCTCTGACAAAGGGTCTGGATGGGATAAGTAGGGGTTCTCCTCTTCAAACTGATACCCCTGGGACAAACACAAGGAAGACGCAGAGAGTATTTTAGCGTGTACCGTTCTAAAAGATGATCATGCAGGTACACGAAGAGCACTAACATGAGTAAGTTAGTGTAGAGCTGTATGTGCGAAAAAGCTGAAACCCTCAAACATGTTAACTGACTCTAAACCGATATAAACAGAGTATTTCTCCGCCCGTTCTGAGCAGGTCGACAGCTACCTTGTCATAAGAAGTGCTGAGTAGCTGATCGAAGTCAGACAGCCAGGGGTGGCTCTCTGCGTCCCTCTTAGCCATCTCCTCCCACTCCTGCTGCAGCTTCTCCCAGAAATCCACATCACTCTGACAAAATGACAGATACACATCATTACTCCACAGCCTCCTAATGTCATATATCATACACATATTTGACCTTTACTTTTTCAAGGGACAGACAAGAGTGTACTGGTGGTGTTTTGAGGCATAACTAAGTCATAAGACAGTGTTTTTTTCTCCTCAAAAACTGGTTTGAGTTGCTTTATCAAAGGCACCTTGATGCTAATTAATTAGACAAGCTTTTTTCTATTTTCATTTTCCATTTTTAAGCCTCTACTGTATCTTCTTTCAAGTACAATCCCTCCTCGAGTAATTCATGCAATTACTCAAGCTGGGAAAAAACACTATTCGTGCCCATCTCTACCATTTTCCAGGATGCAGTGTGCTTTAACCTCCACGCCACCACTGCTCCCCGTTAATATCAAGTTGTTTAGCTTTATTTTTTTTAAATGCTCCTTTTCAGGTCAATACCTGTATTTTAGGGTTCTACTAGAACGTGTTTACAAGCTTCAATATTCAGGAAACAGTTTTTTTTTCTCATACTGTCAGTCTGGATATTCCTGTATTCATCCTCTGTCTGGAACGCTTTGTTTAAGCACCCCTTCTGAAAAGAACAGACTGCTCTCATTGGTCAGTGTTTCTGGGTCTCTGCAACATCTTTACAGCCGGGGAATGACTGACATCACTGTACAGTTTCTGCACTTTCTACCCATATTTAATGTAGTTGTGACATCACAACATACAGAAGTCGTGACGGCTTGTTTAAAGTAACAGTTTCTGAAAACGGGCTATGTGCTTTGTGGATTGAGCATTATTTATTTAGCACCTTGACTTGCTTTATAATCAGAGTAGATATGGAAATCTATTTATTTTTTTACAATATGGGACCTTTAAGTTGTGTTTGATTCTCGTCTCACCTCTACTGCAGCTTTAGCTTGCTGGAAATCCGGTCCTGATGTGGCAAACTCATCCACCCAGGCTTCAGCTGAGTCCACCGACACCTGAATAGCAATAAATAGCAATAACAGTGGTTAGCTTGAGTCAGCACATGCTGCCTATGAAAATTGTTATTAGGGCTGAGGATGGGGACATCAAAACGGGAAAAATATAGAGGGAAGTGAATGAAAAGATGAAAGAAGAAACAATACAGAAAAAGCTCATTCCTTCTCCTACTCCTTTCTTACAGTTCTTTCGAATGAACCATTAATTTCTAATAACAGAAAAATCCCTCAACAACCAAATAATTAAATGCTGAGTGCATCTTACTGTCTATGAGTAAGACAAAACTCTAAGTACAATACTAGTAGCAAAACTTAATTATAGCAATAACTGCAGTTAAAATAAAAATAAAAACCTATCGCTGCCACGACCACAGAGGTCCTACCTGCCTGATGACCTTGGCCCACTGTTCTGCTTGTTTAGCTTTAACTTTCTCAATCTTCTTATTCATCGCCAGGGGTTCCAAGGGAAGACTCCCTCCCCCAGTCTCCGTCAGGAACTATGGCGGGAGGCGAGGAGGGGTGGCGGTGGGGAATGGGTCAATGTTTTGAGGAGGAGGGAGCAGTTGGTGAAGAGGTTTTGGTTTTTTTGGAGAGGTGGGCGGAGTAGGAGTAATTTTAGGTATTAGGAGGAATAGATGAATGGCGGTTGTTAATTGAGGGAATGGCAAGCCGAGAGTTCAAAGGCAGGTCAAAAAATGGGAAAAGTACATGTCAGAGTTAGAGGGCAATTAGGTACATGGAGCCATTGTGAACAGATATTCATCATAAACTGAAAGCTACACATGCACAGTATATGGACGCTCATTTTTGCCAGGATGAAAAGAAATAGATGAAAAGTTAAGCATGATAAAGTAAAAGTATTAGTAAATTAAAAAATTATGAAATAGTTAGTGTAGGTTGGTTAATATCTCATAATTTGGCTTTATTGTGTCATAACTGCTGCTTCTGTGTGTTTCTATTTTTCATGTCTAACTTTTATTGCCAGAAATGGACTTCTATAGAAGCGTGATTTCAGGGGGAAAATCTCGTTAAAATCCCAAATCTGGCATCAACCTTTTTCTGCGTGAACTGTATGGAGTCAAGGTAATTACTTAAAGCCCCAATCAAATTGAGAACTGAAGGAAAACTGAGTCACAGTGGGAATAACGAGAGCTTGCCTGAGAAACTATATGCATAGGAAAAGAAGCAGATAGTCGAAAGAGTCCTCTTTTTGCTGAACAAATCCCATCTGCAATCCTGTGCAGCCTCGAGCTTCATATTACAGGGAGCGTAGCGGCTGCTTTTGGTTACATTAGTGGAAAATGTTACTCTGCATCAGATACTGGGGTGATGAGTCACAAGGCATAGTCTATACTGTGCAAAAATGAACCAGTGTGCCTCCCCAATGCGTTCCCGGTTGCAACCATCCCCTCCTCAGTGGGCAGCGACTCGTACCTGGTTGAGGTTGGAGGCCCAGTTCTGAGCCTCCTCGGCCTGAGCTTTATCTTTGAGCTGTTTGTCTGTTCTGCTTTCCACTGTCACACTGCCCTCGCCAATCTGCCTAATGAATCGCAGGAACTACATAACAACGGGGGAAAAAAAAAAAGACAACAAAAAAAAGCATTTTACCATTACTAACTGGTAAGATTTATAGTAATATATACTGCTAGTTTCTTTCCAAACCAACAAGTATATTTCCAAACTAATGCAATAACCTTGAAAAACCAAAATGAAACTTAAGTCATCAACATTACCAATAAACTATGGAGGAAGGAACAAGTCCCAAGGGACTACTCTAAAAAATGTTAAAGAAAAAGAGAAAAGATATGGTGATAGAGGCTGAAGAATCCAATGATTGACACGGAGAGACATGAACACACTGCTCACCTCAGTGTTTTGTAACTTGGGGTCATCGACCTTTGAGACGAGCTCATTGGCTGTCTGCTTTAGCTCCTCCCCTGGCTGATACTCCTTTGTCCTGTCACATTAACAACAGTAAAACATTAGTATTTTACTGTAAGGAGTTAAATGATTAGGATAAAAAGTTCTACTGCATTCTGCACATGTAGGCTGGAAAATATCCATTTGGGGTTGAAGGTTGTACTTTGCATTGTTGTACAAGTGAGTGCTTTCAAGGTCAGTGCACTACGTTGATAAGACATCGTAATATTCTTACACTCACAATAGTCTTTACACTCGCTTTCACTCCTCTTTCTGTTCAGATGCTTCTTTGCCTTTCGGCAGTGATTTCTTTGGATGAGCTCAACATCATCAGAAAAGACTAGACAAGGTCAAAAGCCTGAAAATTTGAAATTCAACACATCCACTCCACAAGAAGACAACAACATTATCAAGGTTGAGATATGCTATCCTTTGTCTATCTGTGCTCCGACTGATCTACCTGATCCTTTGTTCCACATTTATCAGTGTGCCTGAAGGGCCCATTTGTTTTATCTGCAAACATTCAACGCTCTCCATCCATGTCCCCCTTCCCCTCTTCTAACCATTCGTTCTCCTTGTCTCCCAGGTCTCCCAGCCACAACTTCTCCTCTGACTGCTCCAGATACTCTTCTGCCCAGCGTCCAGGATCTGGAGATAAAAATACAGAAAAAACACAGTGTCAAAAGTGCAAACAATGCAAAAATAAAAGGGTTTATCCAAGGCAAATTTGCTTTGATGTCAGTAAAGACTGATGACCGATGACTCCAGATTGATTGAGTGCTTATTAAGAAAAGCGTGTTTTTCCAGAGTGAAACACAGGGGAACGAAAATAGTAACTATAACAAACTCAAGCTACCTGCAGCCTCGGCGATAAATTCTTTCGTCCAATCAGCATCCGCTGCGTCACCAAGAGCGATGAGCCCTGGAGCGGAGGCAGAGTCGGGACCTGAAAGGAACTCTGCCGTCCAATCACCAGAGAGGGCTAACGCTGCAACATCTGGAGCTATGACATATAAAAATATGTGGTGCTTAAAATGTTGAGAATTATTTGAGCACAGACTTGAACTGAAGCCATACAGACATTAAAGAAAATACCTAAAACTGGCATGCAAGTAATACCTCTCTGTGGAGCTTGTCTGTAGCTCTGCTGGTCAATCTGCTGCATTTCCTCCAACAGCTGACCCATGTCAAACGTGTGTGGGGGCCGGGGGGGCGCCTGAAGGAACTCATTCACCAGCTGCAGTAAAAGAAAACATTATTCTACTTTTTAGAGACAAAAAAATACAGCCAGTACACATAGAAGTGCACACCTGAAATTTCTTCAGAGTGGGAAAATTTTATTAAACATGAGGAAAGGAACATAAGCGCTGACCTCTTCTTCAGTTGCAATCTCAATGGGAGAAGGAGGAATCTGACAAAACAAGAAGGAAAAAATGAGGTAAAAGGACAAGTCGAGCAGCAAATTTACAATAGCACAAAAATGTGCACTTTGTAGGAAATGATTTAGCCATTGCAACTGCTAATGGTTATGTGCATATTACTCACTGTAGGTGTTGAACGGTGCCGCCATGCACCCCCTTCCTGGGTCATGTGACTGGTCAACTTCATGAGGGGATTGGCTCCCCCACATTCTGCCTCCACCAACTCCCGCATCGCCATGGCAACACAAGGATGAGGCAAACCCAATCAGACCTCCTGAAAACTAAGAGGATAATTCGATGAAATACTCAATTTTGTGTTTCAGACAATTTGCACAAAAATGAGTCTGCGTTCAAGAAAACTAATTAGGTTCAATGCCCAAATGAAGATAACAGCAGTTCAGCCCCAAACTACAAATACAAAAATAAATGAATCATCCTGCACACATAAACCTCTGTAGAATTGCCCTGTAAACACGAAACATTTAAGTTATTTATCTTGAAACAAATTAAAGTCCAAAGTAAAATGCATGATACACAACATCCAGTGACTAGCGTCTACTTTAAATACATGTCCAACATGTCCACACTGCAGAGATAGTCTTATGTCACATAACCAAACTCAAGCTCCATCTGCTGTTTTTCCGTTTCATTTCCTCGCTTAGGGTGAACCATGAATAATGTGGACATGACGGTCCGGCAGGCATTCACTGCATATTTCACTCAGCTAGTCTAATAACTGCTGTGGAATATAGCTTTTTAGCTTAGCCTTTGCAACAATAAAAACACATAATGTTATAACCAAGATCACAGACTAGAATTCATATCATACAGAGCTGGGTGGTGCAACTTAATACTCCAAGAAATATGTCCATAGCACAAAATATCAAAAACTGTCTAATAAATCAAGTATGGTCTTCTTGTTTTATTTATTTTTATGACACATTTCCTCATTTAAATAAAAAAAAAACATTTTGGCAAAGCTCATACACTTTTGTTTAGACAATATTTACTCGAAATTAAGGGTTTTGCAGAAAACCGTTTTTATTTCTAAGTGACGTGCTGAACAACAAATGACTTAACATTACCTGTTTAAATGAACTGATAGCAGACCTGGTATCATGTCATCAATATGATATTGATACAACGCTCTATTTTGTCCTCCTTTATCTGATGATCCTCCAAAAGCAAAACAATAACAACACAAAAATCCTTGTGATGATGATGATGATTCAGTCTCTATATGCTGAAAATAATATGCAGTCCAAGAGAATCCTGCTGCCCAACTCAGTGACCTATATCCAGGATGAACAGCTGACAAACTGTTGTACATGCTGGCCTACTCAACTTCTCAATCCCCCCCCAGAGAGATACGTAATGGTTACAATTTCCATAATGAAGTCTCAGGAATAGAAATTGGATTTGCTGTCTACTCTACTCTACAGAGTGTTCACCTAAAAACATTAGGGAAAATATTATACAAGAGAGCCCACTCTACAGGTGCACAGTGCCCATCGATGTTATAGTATCTAGGTTATAGATTTAGGAACATTTTATTACTGATTCAAAGAGCTGCTGTGCTGTATAATGATGATTAGGGCCAAAGTAAGAGGATTAGACAAAGATATTAATACACACACTATCACAGATAGGTCAATGTGACTGACACCGTGTTCATTTCGCCGTTACATACCACAAGCCTACTAGGTGCATTAACTGTGGAAAAAGGTGCGTTTTGTTCTGCACATCAGAATCAGCTTTAACAGCCAAGTAAGTGTGAACACATACAAGGAATTTGGCTTTTTGTCGCTCTCTATATACACACACAAACACAAATATTTGACTACATTGTAAATATTTAAACATAAGTATATGCTTAAAAATACAAAAAAACATAAGGACAATAGTGCAATGGTGCAGAGTGCAAGGGGTGCTGCAATGCATATGGGAATATTAATGTTACAGGTTCCTTTATGTAAATTCACACATGTTCAACTTTAATTGTGACAATAATTGCAGTTAATTCCAACATATTAAACTATGGACACATGAAAGAAACCCATTCAGGTGTTTTTTTAAGTGTCAAACTACTGTCATGCGTCAAACCAGTAAGTAAGTTAGTTAGACACTGTGTGTGTGTGTGTGTGTGTGTGTGTGTGTGTGTGTGTGTGTGTGTACACTGATAGCATTGTTTTTGCACGATGCTAACTGAGGCTTCAGTCACAAACTGCAACGTTAGCTTGGTAAACGTGTATCTCCTCTAATAAAGCCAACATGCTGCTCATTTAAATCGCATTAAAGTCAAATAAAGACGATTTGAATCATTAATTGTCTATTAACAATAGCGTATAGAGTGTAGCTATCGGTAGCTAGCTGTACTAGCTACTGTCGAGCCAGTGCAGAGATCATTCCTGTGGCCGCCAGAGAGGCTTGAATAGACGGGTAGCATGATGTTCATCTCACCGCCGACAGCTGCTGCTGCTGTAGCCGAGACGACAGTCCCTCCTCCCGGGTCTTCTGTCCTCTCCAACCGTAAGCCACAACCAGTGTCAAACCTCCCGGTAACCGTCTGAAACCGGCCCGCTTTGTGTTATTAGCGCCTCTCTTTTATTTACCTTCCTCCTCCATGACCCACAAAACCCCTCACCGATCGCTGCTTGGAGTGTCTCGTAACGCTACGTTGGTTTCGTATTCTTCAACGGTCTTACGTAAAAAAGATGTCAAGGGGAAAAATAACGTAGTGGAACGTAAAGCTTTTACGTAAAATACATATTGCGCAGGGGATCAAAGTGCAGTGACTATGGTAACGTTAGTTGCCAGGTGCAAAACGACACCATCGAGGAATACAATTTTAAAATGTTATACTTTCTGTATTAGTAATTAATTAGTAAGTACTTGAGTACAATTTTGAGGTACTTTACTTGAGTAATTCAATTTTAAACAACTTTATACTTCTTCCGAGGAAATATTGTACTTTTTACTCCACTACATTTGGTTACTTTAGTTACTAGTTACTTTACATATTCAGTTACTCAATACAAAATAGTATCAATAAATACAACAGCATATTGTTTTAGATGAAGCTACACAGCAGTATATATATAAAAAAGCAGTCCTACCTTTATCAGCTGCAACATTTAAGTGATATTTACATTAATCTATTAATAATTATGATCTAATAATGTAATACTATGAAATGGGTCATTCTGCCTAATGGGTGCTTTTATTTTCTATAATTTTACTTATGTAACATTTTAAATGCAGGACTTTTACTTGTAATAGAGTATTTCTTCAGTGTGGTATTACTACTTCCTGAAGTAAAAGCTCTGAGTACTTCAGGCGCAAAAAGTTCATTATTGGGGAATACAAATAAAAAACGTTGTAGTTTCTGGATACACATGTGTGTAATAGCAATCCAATGATGGTGAAGTAATTGTAGCCTATACTCAGGCTTTGGTAGTAACACATTACATGTAATTATTATTACATTAATCAGATTACGAAACATAAACAACTAAAATCAGCCTTTATTACATTTATATTACATCTTTAAAATATGGACAATTTAGAATGACTACTGTTAGGGATCTCGATATTATTTATATTATTTCCTCCATTGATTATATATTGATTATATATGTAATATATGATTATTATTATTAAACGGGTAGAGTATGTTTTAACTACTTTATATAGTGTTGGTTAGTTTAATGTAAAACAGTGCTTTATATTTTATACGTTTTGTATAGAAGAAGAAGAATTACTTTATTGATTGAATTTTTTCACTCTTATTATTAATCATGTTACAAACACAGGCCCGAAATGCACAAACAGGACCTATACATGCAATTAAGGAGAGATGTTAGAGAGAGGGGACTGCCAGTGACCGGCGCCCCGAGTCTTGCTCAACAGCACCTCAGCAATGCCCGGGAGATGAACTGGCACCTCTCCAGCCACCAGTCCACACTCCATACATGGTCCACACCGGGTCTTGAGCCAGTGACCCTACGGTTCCCAGCCAAGTCACCTATGGACTGAGCTACTGCCGCCCCCCTAAAACTGAAAAGTAACAAAGTAATTCCAGCTTTTAGATATATGTGGTGGAGTAAAATTTGAGTATATATTTAAAGTTGCATAAAAAATGCATGTGCAATATACTTAATATGGTATGTTGTGAGTGACTAGCAGATACAGGGTGATTGTAATGTTCTGACATTTGTATGAAACTAACACTCATAATAAAAAGTATATATAAAAATAATCAACATATTGTGCACAAAATATGTGCTTCTTCCAGGTTATTTTTCATACACCATTAAAATACTGTTAAAATATTACAGCATTATTTCAGTGCTTACTCTTAGAAGAAAGCTCTCTCATGGAGACGTCATATAGTGTTTTTATTATGAATTTTGTAATGTTTTCTGACAGTTCTCAATAACAATTAGTCAGCATAATCCATGTCATCATTGTATCAATAATTACAGGTAATGTTCCAATAGTAACATAGTAATAATATAAGTTATTAATCAATGCAATGTTTATTCCTTCTTAACATCACACTCAAAAACGACAGGCTTTATTTACTGACAGGTTTAGCACTGCACATTGATAGGCTACACAAACAGACAGCAAGAGACACAGAGGGAGAGTGAGGGAGAGGTGAGGGGGGAAGACAGGGAGGCAGGGGGGGAGAGAGAGAGGTGAGGAGAAGCACACAAGTTGTACATTCATTGAACCAAATATATCGGATGGATTGAAATAGAAAAGTAATTATAGGTTCAGTTCTGAAATGTGAAAAAATGATCTGGGAGTGTAAACCATGAAATGAGTGAGACATATCTAAGTGTCACAACAATGTGCCCTCCCTTTTTCTGTGATTTAGATATTGGCAAGTTCTTAAATTACAACAATATTACACACAAATTAAGAGACACTCATCAAGCCAGGGATTATCATCCTTATCACTACTACTATTATTATTATTATTATCATTAAACTGTTTTGTGATGCTGTAAAGGTGATTAATCAAACGGAAAAAGAGAAATCTGCTCCCTCTCAAAATACGCAGAAAGAGTGGCTGCTGCAATAATAATAGTAATAACAATAATTTCATAATTTTCATCATTGTATGTACAGAAAATTCATTACAATCAATACAATCAAAACTGCCCAAGCTGAGCTGACATTCTGGAAACAGCAGGGGTAGCGTGATGGAGTGTGTGTGTGTGTGTGTGTGTGTGTGTGTGTGTGTGTTTCTGTGTGTGATTGCAAGTGACGTCTTACAGTCATTGTAAGAGTAGTGTGCAGTGAGTGAAACAGTGCAGTGAGATTCATTTAGAGACATTCCAGCGGTCACTGGGTGTGGGGTCAAAGTCACTGTAGATGGCGATGTTTTTTCATTTAGCGGCACAAGCTGAAACTTTGCAAAGACTCCTGACTCAACACCTCTGAGATTTTAACCCACATCTAGGGGATTGCATAAGTACCAACTTGTGTAAAGGGTGAGGTGTATGGTTGATAGTCCTAAAATCTTATCATCTTATCATCAGCACCACATAAAATATAGTAGAGAGCTGAAGCACAAAAGTCACAATACCGAAAAAAAAATATCTGCAAGCTTAGTGTTTTCAGTTGGAGCGTGACCGTAATGTCTGACCTCACTGTCTTCACTCTGCGGTTAACGGCGTTTGAGGAATGTGTCGAGAGGAGGATGCAAAGAGGGAGAAAAGAGCTTGTGCACAGACTTCTCGAGTCGAGTCTAATAAGGGAGTGCAGCGATATGTCGGGATCAAGGCTTGTGTCTTTGCCTACAGATCTACTCAAGGCCTGCATGTTCCAGTTTCCATTGTTTTTTTTAAAGATTTCATTTTGCGTTCAATAACAAAAGATAGAATACAATCCTTGTTGTTAAAAAACAAAACCAGTCTCATTCGACCATTATGACGCTATTCAGAAACATTACTGTCTTGTGATTTTGAACTGGTGCATCACATACAATTTTGGTGGGATTTTGCTCAGGCGGTTAAATTACATTAAATGTATACATTGTGCCATTGAACATTTAGGTGGAGAACAACTGCCCGTTGGCTATAGGTCACGTATGGCGTTGAGTGTCAAGAGTATTACAGTGACTGTGTTGTGTGTCGTGTTTGTAAGCATACATTCCTTATACTATTAGTGTCAGCAGTCGTTGATATTAAAAGTGTTGGAGTGTGTGACTGGTGAGCCGGTTTGTGGTTTCCATGAGAACTGGTGCAGAGACATATGTGACTCAGTAGCGGCGGGCGTTGCCGTCCCTTCCCTCCTTCTTGATGATGACTCGCTGGTCGTCGCTGGCGTCTTCAGGCGACTCTGGTACCTCCTCGTCCTCCTCCCCCTCCCCCTCCATGTCAGGGGAGATGCCCATACGAGACTCGTAGGACTGTGGGAGAGAGCGGTGTGTGCATGAAAACAGGAGGTGGACAGGTGTGGTCGTTCATCACAATCGCAACTTATAATTTATTTTTTACCTCCATGGGGTTGACAATGATGGTGAGGGCAGAGTCGTCCCATTGGCTGCTACCCTCCTTAGCCCCGCCTCTGGCACCCTCCCCACGGCGATGGATGGAGCGAATTCGGAAAACGCCGAGGATCACCATGACCACCAGGAAACCCACACACACCATTATGATGACGGTGGCTGCTCCTGGCACCACTGAAACAAAGAAGAAGTCATGATTATGTCTAATCAAAGATTTAAACAATAAATCTGATGAAATTCTGTGTTCTTTTTATTGTTGACAAATCACTAAAATACTAAAACTAAGGATGAACTGATCCTACTACACTCTCTTAATATCGCAAATACTCAGAGGACTAAATGTGTATTAATACACAGCTGAAAATAGTCTCCAACAAATGCACTATTTAGTCTGTGACCAGTTTTTAAGGACTTACGTCTTCAGCATGAACAAATGGAAATTCTAATTAATGTCCCTTCATATGTGTACAAACTCTGTACTGTACAGCCTTTGCCCCCTCCCCCCCTGTGACGTAAGTTTGTTACTGAATGCCTATGAATTCATTAGTGTTATCGCTGTGTGTGTGCGTGTGTGTGTGTGTGTGTGTGTGTGTGTGTGTGTGTGTGTGTGTGTGTGTGTGTGCGTGTGTGTGTGTGTGTGTGTGTGTTTCTCTCTCCCGTAGCTCTGCCCAGGTGTGCTACATTGCTCAATGAGGTGCACCTGGCCTGGGAAGGAGCTCCTGTGCCAGCAGCAGAAGAGAGAGGCCTCTGCTGTGGGGACTGCTGGTCTTGCTGCCTCTCAGCCTGGGATTTTGCAATGTTTTGGGTGTTATGCAGTCTATGGGTGGGGTGTACAAATCAATGCAAAATCCCAGGCTGAGAGGCTGCAAGACCAGCAGGCCCCACGCCAAAAACCTCTCTCTTCTGCTGCTGGGACAAGCACAAGCACCTAATTCCCAGGCCAGGTGTACCTTGTTGAGCAATGTAGCATACCTATGGGCTACAAGCTTACCAAATAAGGCTTATAAGGATTATTTCAGTTAGTCTGACTCATTTCAAGTTGATTCGGTTTAATAAAGCAAGTTAAACTAGTCTCCCAGTATGAGTCAGACTAACTGAAATAATCTTCTTTGGTAAACTCTGGGCAGAGAGGGGAAAGGCAGCAGATGGAATCCAGACAGCCGTAACCATTGGTATGAAAAATAGCACAATTATCCAAACTAACCATCTACTTAAAGGCAAATTTAAAATCTAACATTTGCTGGTTTGTTAAGACTGTTAAGACAAACCAGATTAAACCTGACAATGCTTTCTGCTTTGTAGCTGTAGTTACTTCACAAACAATAGAGGTTCTGCAGACAATTATACAACTGTTGGTAACACGTCCCCATTGTGCACGCTGTTCTTTCACTTGCTCCACAGTCTTGTGAGTATTCTCAGAGCTCTGCAATGGTCAGACATCTTCCTGCATTTGTGTTTTGCTGCAGCCCTTTATCACCAGTAGGTCCCTGGGGTCTTTTGATTATTAGAGTTTGTGGGTTGTCCCTCACTCCAGGCTGAAAACTAGGACCGTGCCTCTGAGGCTGCGACTCCCAAAACTTGTAATTCTCTCCCTTTGGACTTAATGAGGCCCTGTGGAGTTTTCTTGCAAACAAGCAAAAAATACGTTTGCATTCAATGTAACTCACCAAAACTCATTGTGTGAATCCTTGAGGTCCCACAAATGTATCTTAAATTTACACCCATGTTTACTAGCTGGCAGTTGTCTTCTTCCCTGTCTTTGCTGGCACATTGCAGCATATCTTGGCGCCACCTATTGCTCAGAGGAATAGTGTCACATCATTGGTACGACTGTGTATCACACCACACGAGTGTGTGCAGACGCAATAAACAAAAGAGGGGACGCACTTAAAAAAACAGCTCTGTTGAGCTACTAGAGGTCTGAAACTCCACAGGGCACCTTTAAGATCACTTAGCACTGTAAACACCTCAAGGTATATAATTTGCTTATTACTTTTATCCATCCCCAAGGAAAGAAAGGAAACAAGAAGAGAGGAATGACCTGTAAAAAATGTCCGCAGCAGCTAATCAAACTCTGGACGCTTCAGCATTTTGGTATTCGCGCCAACCATTAGGCTCTCCTTATCTATCACTCTTATAAATATTATATATAAATGTTATATCATATTCTGAATGCATTTTATACCTTTCTTTTGTCGTCTCTTCTAGAAAGGTGCAGGACAGCACTAAGAAAAGTTGAGGAGAGAGAAATGTCACCTGAGTTGCGGTGTGGATTTGGCAGAGTGTGTCCACTCAGCTCTCCAGCGTGGTGGGATGGATGGAGAAACTGCTGCTGGGAGGCCAGCAGGTGAGATGGGTGGTACAGACTGTCCAGAGAGTGGAGGAAGTTCACCTGAAGGAAGGAGGAGAGAAGAAGAATGTGTAACTGAATGATCTAAATAATCTTATTTTTCATACAAATAGTGTTCCCAAAGGTCTTAACTTGTGTTCTTCCTCATATCTAAAGAACACTTATCTTCATGTCAGTGCCAGAGGTGTTACTGTGTGTGTGAATGATGTTTCTTCTCACCTCCAGAGTCAACTCATTGCTGGTGTATCTGCCATTCATCTCAGAGCAGGACAGGCGGAACCGCCTCTCAAAGCGCGCTGAGCCTTTGGCCAGTCGGTAGCGGACTGAGCGAAGGACGTCCTCGTACACAGAGATGGATTCTGCACCTGGAGGGAGAGCAGAAAAAAAGATAGACAGAGTCAATACTGAGACTATCTGTAGAGAGGAGCAGGAGGTGACTGTATCGGATGGATTACTTTTATTACTTTAATTTTAAGGGCATAGCGAATCTATTATATTGAATTTCTTTCAAGAACTGAGTGCAGAAGTTTTACAGGCGCAGAAAACTATTTTCTAAATCAGCTTCTTACTATGAGATCTGTAGTCTTATATGAATATATTTTAATCCGCTAAAGTTCAAGCAGAAGCTTATGTTTATGCTTTTTTCACATTTTTTAACCGTGAAGCCAATTTAATTCATATTTCCTGACATATTTACTGAATATTATCTATAACTTTCTGTCTATCTTGGCCAGGACAAAATATTTTCAATGTAAAAGATGCTTTTCTGGTAAAAAAAATAAAAATAGTGTTAATAATGTGTTTATGCACCGTACCTGTGATGGCAATATAAGCTGTAGTATTGATGATTTCCAATCCCCTCTCTCGCACAACATCCATGTCCACCAGAAGCTCCTCCCTCTCTGGGTTAAGCTCCTCCCCCAGCGGTTGGACCTCACAGCCGTCCAAAGTGTGAGCCACAGCGTCGGACATCAGAGCTAAGAGAGGATCAATCCCCCAATTTAAGAAACAAAGGATGCAAACCACAAATGATCTCTTCAACTCATTTCCATATAAAGATACTTAGACAAGTGGTAAGTAAGGGCTATGTGCTAAACAAACCTTAACATGTCAATAGATGAAAGTTATTTAATGTGAGACTCACCTCCACCCTCCATCCCCTGTGCAGCCGTGTTGACAGCATGAGACAAGGAGCAGACGATCCGGAGCTCAGGGAAAAGGGGGACACCACGGGGACCCTCAAACTCAGGGGCAGGACGAGCCAGATGAGGGCCGACCCCAGACAGGGAGATCTGAGGGGCGTCAGGCTGGAGAACCACCAGGTATCCTTCCAGCTGCTTGAGGGACAGGCAGCTCTCCTCGTTGAAACATCTGGCAGGAAGGAAGGAAGTGTGTGTTGTCAGAGAATGAAAAAGAGGCAAAAAGAGATGGAAATGTTGCAATTTTTTTTTGCCACGCTAGCGATGTGGCTCTGGGTACGGAAATGTCACTTTGTCAGGTGGTCCACCACTTTGGTCCAGACTGTAATATCTCTGCAAGTACTGGATGAATTGCCATGAAAACATTCATAGTGACAGACAAGACGTGCTGACTTTGGTCTAAATACTAACGCCACGTTGAAGTGGACATTTTTGTTTTGCAGTAAAATATCAGCAGATTTCAGATGGATTGCCATACAATTTGATACAGACATTAAAGACCTGTAAACTAAATACATTGCTTTGTAAAACTTGCACAGCTGCCTCTTAGCTTTCCATACCGCGCCATCATCAGGTTAAATTTGAATTTGGTTTATGACTAAATACAGTACGAGCAAAACTAATGCCATTGCCGTCTGCCTCAGCTGTACTGTGTGTGAAGTACTAATTACCAAATGTTATGCAAACATATTAAACTAAGATGGATAACAAGGTTAACATTAAACCTGCTAAACATCAGCATCACTGTGAGCATGTTAGCACGCTTATGATAGCATTTAACTCAAAGCACCGCTAGCTGGACTAATTAACAGGAGTCTCAAACAAGCAACATTGTGGCTGAGTATTGTCAAGAAAGTTGGCACCACAGTCGTCGACAAAAAGGACTAAATCCACTGCAATGTTTTCTCAATCTAGCTCCCTAATTCCACCATGACTGCGGTTCACTTTGGTCTGAAAATAGAAAAAGCTAAACCACACCATTTGCTGTTACTAATTGAATTTTCCTGCCAGAAAGGGAGAGCAAATCAGATTGATGACAGACTGCGTACATATATTTATTCGTCTGCATTATAATTCAGCTTCACATTTGAAAAGGGGATTAAGCAGTGTGTGCGTGTGTGTGTGTGTGTGCGTGCGTGTGTGTGTGTGTGTGTGTGTGTGTGTGTGTATGTGTGTGTTACATTTCCACTATCAGAGTGAGCAGCTGCTTCTATCGGCCCCTCCAGAAGGGCCTGCTGTTCAGCCATCTGGGTAACTCCTGGCCTCAAATCAGTCTAATCTTCACACACGCAATAAAACACGCTGGAGGAAAAAAAAAAAAACTCTGGTACACTTGAGCAGAAGTGGGAAAAAAAAAAATCTGCCCGTGACCTTGAATCATTGGGAACTCAAAAACAAAACCTCCAGCTCTGACTTGTGGCCTGGTACTCATTTTAATCTTATAAACATGCGACAAAAACAACGGTCCCAAAAGACAGTAATAAAACTGCACAGCCCGAGAGTTTGATGAGATCTAATTTGTCGGCAGGCGGCTAGTTTTAGTTTTAAATACACAGTATACCACATAGTATATGAGCTGGACTGTACTTCCCGGGGTGAATTAATATTTCATCAGCTAGAAGTGACTGCTAAAGCCAGAGAGCCAGTTTGCAGTTGTGAAGCATGGCCGAGCACCGACCCGGAAACAGAGTTTGTGCGCTTCTTTATTTTCACGGCCAGGTGATTCCGTGTGATGCGCGCTGAACTAGAGATCCAGTCTTGTGTTGCTTGATTGTGCAATACTTTAATGTAAATCTGAACACTTGAACCACTTTCCTGTCAGAAAGATGCTAAACTATTTCTCAAAAAGTGTTCAAGGACACAGGAAAAAAAGTGAGTAACGTCATGATGACAGATGTGAATCACTGTATTTTTGATTGGTCTTCACTAAACGGGAAAATCAGATCTTTCAACAACCAAAGGTAAAACTAGGCAGAATAAATTTGGTACGTGCAGTTTACTCCATCTAAGCAAAAGTTACTTTGTGGCTGAACGGACGAAAGAGATAAGATATTCCTTCTTATCTTTTACTTCGACGTATTCTCTCGATAATCATCTCTTTCGTTCCAGCCTAGTCTTTATCACGGCCGAGGCAAGGTCCATGTTTGATGAGTTCAATGTCAAAGGAGTGAAATCAGAGGCAGAGAGTCCAGAGAGGGACACTTCTATTGACTGTTACAGACAAAATGATTGAATTTCACCTCATATCATTTGTGATTTCCATGAGATTTCCAGTGTGACCGTTTACATTTACTTTCCTTCAGCCTGCCTCTTCTTCTAAAGGTTGTCAAAAGTATATATTTTTCCATACCAGGTGTTTAAAAACCATCCAATCTCTATTAATTATATTATAAACAAATGTGTTAGTAATAAAAGGACTGAAGCTATATAAAAAAACAACCAGATCTACAATCAGATTTACTCCCCAAGGCTGCACAGGTAAAACAACGGGGAAGAAAATCCCCGGATCTTTAACCCGGTTTATAAGTACATTAGACAAAAAAAGAGAAATAATAGTAAAAGCAATAATAACAACATAAAGATTGTGTAAGCCAACAAGGTAGGTTGAATATTTAACAGTTAATAATTACAATTAACAGTATCACAAATGTGTGTTGATCAACTTTAGATTGCAAGTCTGAAATAAATGAATAATACAAATACAAAATACAAATACAACCTTTTCTGTACCAGCAGGTTGTTAATAAAAAAAAGAAATCATTTTGAAATTGTGTTTTATACCAGGAGGCTTTTATATTGAAGTTTCAAATTCTGTTATAATGACGGTCTCTTTCAATCAAAGGACGTATGACTTTAGTTAGAGCCGTCATGCTGGGGCTGCTTTTGCTTAAGTCTGCTTTAATTGTTGTTGTGAAATCAGTATTCCCGCCTCTACTATGACTGTTTCTTATCCGTATGCTTGTTGAGGTCCATCCACAATAGGAGAGTGTGTGTGTGTGTGTGTGTGTGTGTGTGTGTGTGTGTGTGTGTGTGTGTGTGTGTGTGTGTGTGTGTGTGTGTGTGTGTGTGTGTGTGTGTGTGTGTGTGTGTGTGTGTGTGTGTGTGTGTGTGTGTTTGTGTTTGTACCTGAGCGAGGTCGTTAGTTTGAGGGGTCGGACTCCAGGGGTGGCGAAGCGTAGAGAGTTCCTGTAGGTGACCTGCTGCACTGCTCGGTTGAAACTCTCGATGTCGTCTCCCTCCAGCACCAACACTGACTGGCTGGGGTTCACATGAACCTGCAGAGCCAAAAGAGACGCTTGAAAAGTTTCCTTTCATTTACATAAGAAGGCGTCATGTTACCAGGGCTCAAGACAAAATTGGACACTTTACAAAGGGAAACTTTGGATAGGGCTCTTGAATCTAATTCAACAGAGATTCGTTTGAATAGATATCAGAGCAAAGAAATAATGATATTAGCAGACTTTCTTGGTCTTTTTTGACCCCTTTTGCACAAATATGTCTACATTTTGAAGATTAAAAGCCTCACACACTCCAAACCACCACTAAGGGAGAAACACATTTGGCAGCGTATCAACAATTTGTGTTGAAATCAAAGGATAGGTTCACAACTTTTCAAGTCTGGTGCCCGTATGAGGATCGAAACAGGTTTTGCTTGTTGTACTAATTCCTCCTGTTCCTGTTTCAAGTGTGAAAACAGAAAGGTGGAATGAACATGAATAAAAATGAAACTAATTAAAGGAAAAATTAGATTATGACTTCCCTTCTGTTACATACTTATCACAGGGTTCCTACACCTGCTTAAACATCAAATTCGAGGACTTTCCAGGCCTAATTTCCTAAAAAAAAAAGGAAAAAACCTTACATTTCTATTATTTAAGTTTAAGCACTTTTAACGACCCATGTCTATTTATGTCTATCTTCAAGGTCTTTATTTTTCTATCCTCATATTCACAAACTTTTAAGGATTTCAAGGACGCGTTGAAACCATGTTTAACAATGTTGAAACACCTCATATGCATAACTTAACATATATTTATATTTTTGCACATCCTGCACAGAACTGTACAGCTTTCTTATTCCAAAACAGTTATATTGTACATTGTTATAGTATATCTTACATCTTCTTTGTTTTTATTAATATAATATTTCTATCATGTATTTATGTTCTAACTGTTACAGCACCTTTGTTTTTATTTTCATTTGTGCTTCGTTTGTTTATCGTACTGTATGCACCAAACACCAGAGTAAATTCATGGTAAGTTGGCAGATTCTGACGTTTAAGGGTTAGGAATGTCTCATTAAAATAATAAGACGATGAACTCACAATCTGTGACTGAGCTGCTTGCAGATAATGAACAAGTGATGATATGTTACAATAAAAATGGAGATTTCAGTGGATTACTTCAACAACCATATATGTTTTATTTTTAGTATGTATCTGCATCTATATCTGTATCTACTGTTGTATGCAGTATGTATACAACTGGGACATACTTACTGTTATACTTCGTTATAACATTGCGCTTTAAACTTTGACCCTCTGGCTCAAATATCTGTCACAGTGTGTAGTTAATGAGCTGTCTACGGCTTTCATCTGTCTGTGCTCTTCTGGCTGCTCAGTCAACGTGACGTATCTTCTGCTGCGCAAAGGATTGTGGGACAGATTAGCCAGAAAATCAGGCTGGCTTGCATACTGGAAAATCCGACCAGATGTGAGAGGAAATCCTGATATTTTTGCCGTACTGCATTTGACGTACTATGTATTGGGACACACTAAATCTTATTCAGGCGTACTAATAGTATGGTAGTATGAGTAATGGAACAAACCCATTATGAATTTTAGCTAAATGAAGCATGTGGTAAAATCAATCAAGATTGACTTTGAAACTGGTTATCTTAAGTTAACTAGTTAAAGATTATATACACATGTATATTTGAATATAGAGTATTTTAGGGTGAAAAAACAGAATAAAGAATCTGCTGCTTTTTATTTTAAAAATGTTGATTCAACTTTTTAACCAATTAATGGATTCATGATTTATTTTTCTTTAGTATTTTTGAAAAATATTGAAAATATTGTGTGTTTGTATTTCCAATTCTCTTGTAAATGAATAGAAAATGCTGCTGTTTTCTAAACGAGATACTTATCAGTATCAATAAGTGAAAGACTGATCACCATCAGGCCCGATAGATGATTTTGGTGAATAAAGCGTGGGGTTGTGGAGAAGAGAGTACATTTTAATAATTTGGATGAAGATGTTGAGCACCCTCTTTTGAATATTCAACTCTGATTGGTCAATTACGGCAGTAGAGTAGTAGCAGACCACTGCTATGAAGGCAGTTCTCACAGACTCAGGAGGACCATTTCTAAATCAACAAAATCATTTTTAAATTAATATTTTGTGTCAGATTATTGATTTCTTTAGTAAGTAGCCGTGTAATAAGCCAGATAATGTAGAGCGAGCGGGTCATAATTGCAAATTAAACCCGCTGTGCATCAGGGTCCTGCATCAACACTGTCTGGGGTTTAATTCGCAATAATGACCCGGTCGTGTTACATTATCCCTTACATAACATTGCGGTCTCTGAGGCATTACCTTCATGCCAGAGCCCAGAGTCTCCAGGTCTCCGAAGTCCAGGCCCTCCCTGCAGGCGTACAGACACTCCACCACACTGTGAGGCTCCACGCTGCCAGGACGCACCGTCACCCCCGACAACAGGCCATGGTAACCACCCACATACTTCACTAAAAACAGACACAGTCCAGTAAGAATACTTTTTATAACACCACATCTATATTCTAATATGCGCATAAATAAAACACCAACAATTACACAGCTTAAGACAGACTGCACACCCTTACTGCTGCAAACAATGTGAAAAGGGAGATCACCTGAGTCTTTACCCTCTGGGATGGTGTTGTTTAGTATCTCCTTCTGCTTCTCTTCAGGCTCTGCGGGGACACCAGCGAGGGGCACAAAGGGGCAGAGAATAAGAGAAAACAGTGAGGCACACTGAGACAGATACTTATGGTATGAAAAGAAAGTGAGAGGAAGGCTGAAGATGCCAGAGGTTGACAGGCAGAATGAAAAAAGAAAAAAATAAATAACATGAGGAGGCACAAGTGAGAAAATGCAAGCAAGAGAATTGTAAATGATATCATGCACCATCTCCTCATTATCTAGCAGCAGTTGCTGCCACGCAGGCAGCGGAGCGATTTCCACTGTGGATGAGAGTGTAACACTGTGTGTGTGTGTGTGTGTGTGTGTGTGTGTGTGTGAGTGTGAGTGTATTTCATTGCTAATTGGCAGCCACAGTTTCTCATTTTAACCAGCGTTTCGAGAGCAAGTGGCTGATAACTGTCTGGCCCTCGTGTTGTTCTGCTGTCCTGAATAATTGATAAGTCAGTTTTATTATTAGCCCTCTAAGACAAAATGCGTCAACCAAATTATAACTGAGTGAAATGAGGGAGTGAATGGCGTGAGGCAAAATGTCTCGGCAGATTGTCTGAAGATGCCTTACGAGGGTTCGTGAGTTGCCGATGCCCCTACCAGAAAGGGCAGCCTGCTTTCTTTGCTGATGTGTGATTTGAATGACGTTTCATTGACAGAGGAATGCAAAAGAGCAGGCAAACCGTACAACGGCTTTTATGCAAAAATAAAAAACAACAGGATTGTTCGCTCTCTGCATGCATACATTTCTGTCAGACTCCACCATTAAGCTGGAATGAAATATACTGCATGGTGGATGTGGATTCACTGAGCATAAATTTCAGTGTGTTACCCCAGCAGGCGCCGATGAACATCCTCTGGAGGGGGACGGGGTTGGGGATGGCTCCGTTGTCATGGATGAGGGCGGGGTCGAAGGTCACACCATCGACATACAGGGTCACCGAGGGGAACTGGACGCTGAGTGAAAGATGATGCCACTCGCTGTCACACACCTGTTGGACAGAGACAACACAGACTCATGAGCCTGGACAAAGGAAACTGTTGAAATATCTTGCAGGTGAAGGTCTGAACCATAGATACAGAATGAGAGTTGGACAGACATTTTCATTCAAATCAACATGGCAGGATGGTTCGAGTGGCGGCCATTTTTATGTGTTTCTTGCCATTTCAGCAAACTGTGTCCGTTGTAGCGAGCTAACTTACGCTAACTTCCGTATGAACCAAATTGCTGCAAATCGCAGACTCACTGAGATGAGGTTTTGCAAAAAGGTTTTGCGAGGCGTCTTTTGTGCACTTTGCCCGTTGCCTTGCTGCTGGGGAGCAATTGAGGATTGCTGTATTCAATTTAACATTTCTACTGTATTAGAAAGTCATCAAATTCTATTCATTAAATGATCAGCCAAAACACAGTTCTCAAACTAGTGAGGGCTTCTGAGAGTCTCTGTTGTGACACACTTTGTGGCCCCACTGACACGTGCCATCACTTGTCACCATAACGACTAACAGCAATCGCTAAGTTCTAGTTAAATGACCACGCTAAACGGTTCAATGTACGTTCTACTCTATTTCTATTTCTATGATCTGAACATTTACTGGTTTGTAGAAGTGGTGGTAGAAGTATTCAGATATTTAACTTAAGTAAAAATACCAATACAATAATATAAACAATACTCTGTTACAAGTAAAAGTCCTGCATTTATAGTCTACCCTATAAATGCAGGGTATCTATCTATTGGGTATTACCATTAAAATGTACTAAAAATACTTGGCTAAATGGCTCCTGGCAATGGTATGGCATTATACCCTTTATTACATTATTGTTGTTAATGTTGTTATCATGTAGCTTTTAGTAGTTTTAAATACATAAATAAATAATAAGACCTAAATAAAGTTAGATACTTTATTAACAGTTGAATAGTTTAGTCCAGCTGTTTTCCAACCAAAGGGTCACAAGATAAAACTGAGGGGTTGTGACATGATTGATGGGGAAGAAAATAACAGGACTTGTCTTAATCTTGGCTCTTTTGTGAATTATTCGGTAATTTCATTTGTTAGGGCCTTGAACTGTTATCTAAATTAACCATCTGAAACACCACAAACAGGCCTAACTAGATAATAATTGTTTTTGTAAGGGGGCACATCCCAAAATGTTCAGAGCCACTGGTTTAAACTTTGAAAATGTATTGTATTTTAAAAACTGATCATGTTTCTCATGCAAAATCTTAATTATATTACATAGTTATACAAATATAGTGCAATAAAAAACACATTACAGTCCATCACTGGCAGTATTTCATATAAGTAAATTCCTTTACACATTTGTTTTAGCTTCCTCTATAGATAGGGGGAAATCAAAGGGAAGGGAATTATAGAGACGGAGGGGCAGAAGAGAAAGACCGGGGTAATCAGATATTGTGGTTTCAGACGGAGGGATTTGAGAAATCTTCTCTGTATCAGCTCAGCATCCTTTAATCCTTTCTGCTTCAATCTGTCTGGGACCAGTGGCTTCAGTCAAAACAAAGCCCCTCAACCCCCTAATGTGAGTCTGTAGGATATAGAAAATTACTTCAGTTTGTTTTTTAGTGTCCTTCATTTTTTTTGTCTTGTAGCATTTCTTGTCAATTCACAGTTCATGTGAATTTTTTTTGAAAGAACAGTAGTATCTAGTATAGTATAGTATAGTATAGTAGTTTATTATTTAGTTTTTGTGTTATATTATCAAGAAAAGATAAATGTTTGTGAAATCGGTGTCTGGGCCGGATGTTTGATGTACGTCTTACACAGACAAACTAACTATTGCATTTCCTCAAGTTTAATTTCAAAGGTACAAATACAGAAGAACATCAAAGCTTAGTGTTGCATTTCCCAAAGTACCTGCTCCAGTTTCCACAAGAACTTGACGGGCCGTGCGGCTGAGACGTCGGGCCAGTAGAAGAGAGAAAGGCGGCAGCCGTGCACAGAGAGGGAATAGTGAGAGAAAGAATCATCTGCAGAAGAAGAACAGAAAAAAGCGGTGGGTCAGACGGCGTGGACTCGTCAAACTGTCGTCATATCACCGGGCATTTCTTCAGAGAATACCCACAGTAAAGCATAGAAATGGGCAATTAGTTTAATATAGATTTTCATCTTTCATCTCATTGATTTGTTTTTTTTACCTAAGGAAAGGTTTGCTGAACATGCTGCTTTTGATCACTGCGCCGACAAAGTCATGGAGTTGAAAATATTCATAAGATACACACGATACTCGGCCTGGCACAATTACAGTGTTTTACTGTTCTTTTACTCCTTTGCTGCTGTTCACTTGGCTGCTCATGTGGAGCAGCTGAGCGTCTCTCTCAAGAGCACCTTGATAGTTGGTGTTAAAGCTATAAACAGCTTTACTTATTTTTTATTTCTTTCTCTGCAGTTCTGGGGCCTTGAGTCTGTCAAATTCTGTGGATTTAATATCTGATGTTTTCAAAAATTGCCCACTATATCTTTTAAAATTCCTTGAAATAGTATCAACACCGAGACTCTACGATGTAACGTACCGTTCTTGACGGTGCTGCACACAATAGTCTCCTCCTCCTTGCGACTTCCTCTGGTCTGAGTGGTCGCAGCCTGGATGTTGGCGCCGCCCCTTCGCATCCACAGCTGCAGGGTGAAGTGGTCACCCGATAGAGCGGAGACAACCGAATCTGGCACCATGGCGACGTGGTTGGATCCGTTGAAGGAGAAGACCAGAGATGAATCAGAGGATGGGAGAGTGGGCAGAGCTGAGGTCCAGTTGGCAGCAGGAGATGGAGGTGGGAGCAGGTCTACTTCACCCCGCACAGCACCTGAGGATGAAA
This sequence comes from Echiichthys vipera, assembly GCF_963691815.1. Lineage (NCBI taxonomy): Eukaryota > Metazoa > Chordata > Actinopteri > Perciformes > Trachinidae > Echiichthys > Echiichthys vipera. The sequence continues at coordinate 11,746,846 of NC_139833.1, forward strand.
AAGAGAAAGGATATCCATTAAAAGGTGTCCCGCCCTCTGAATATTAACATTTTGAGGGGTAAACCAGGACTCACCACACAGCCGTCGCACAGATCTGTCAGAGTAGCTGTCTCTGTCACAGCCCTTCCCGATGTGGCCGGTCTGGAGCTCTACGGTGGCCTGGATGTTCCACACAGTCTCCTCACAGGTCTCCAGATGCAGGCTGGGGAACAGGGGGATGCTGCCTGACCCAGGCGTGTACTCTACACGCTTGGTCCATCCTGAAAAAACAAAAACAACCTGACCCTCCACATTTGGATTCAAAAAGTATGAGACAGAGCAAATAACGTTCTCCAAAACCCCACATTTATAAAGAGGTGGAGTCATTCAATCAATGCCATTCTTTCTCATACGGTTAAAAACATTCTTACAATCTCTCATTAAAAGTTAAGTCTGTCACGATTCTCCAAATCCACGATTTGGTTCCAGTTTTTTTCCCAGCACTGATGGCTATGCCATTGTTAGATTACTGAGTCTTGATTCGTAAAGATCAACAGAAAACTGTCATTAAAAATGTCAGGTTCTTCTTTAAATAGAGGCTACATTGTATTAAGTGTGAGGTATTTTGGGAGGAATGTACCACATTAAGGCCATATTTCTAAATCTCTGGTCAGCTTTTAGCACTGCTGCAGGGCCCTGTAGAAACTGTGTTACAGCTTTTTGAAAAATTCGTCCATGCTCCTGTTATTACAGAAACTAAAGAGCCTTAATGGGGCTGTAACAAAAAGACACTTTCTATTGGGTCTAACAAGTTTTCTTAAGGAAACTCTAGCAGAAAAAATGTCAAGGGAGCTAGAAAATGAAATTGAGGCCTCCTGCTGCTATTACTATTATTATTCATATATAGTATCATTACCTATTAGTTCTAATACTAACTGCTATAATAATGTTAGTCTTATTTCTGTGTTCTTAATTAGTTATTATTATTATTATTATTATTAGTAGTAATAGTATTACTATTTAAAGCTTTTAGATAGAAGATATTGCGACTTGCAGTTGCTCATGGAGGAATCGTTGGGTCTCTGTAAATCATATATAAGTCATAGAGTGTGGTCGAGACCTGCTCTTTATGTAAAGTGTCTTGAGATAACTTTTGTTATGGTTTGGCACTATAAATAAAATTGAATTGCATTGAAATTGTATTTAAATTGTACTGAATTGTCAATAAACTGTACCTTCTCATCCCGTTGGATTAATGTAATGTCAGGTAATCTAGTTGCCTTCTCTTGATATGACTAAGGTTCAGAACTACATCTTTAAAGTGCAGCTCTTGATATAAATACATGCAAAGATGATTCATCTAAGCGGCAGCCCACTCACATTGCGACTAAAAGTGATCGTTTCAACGGATTCAACAATTATTATCTCTCAAACCCTGAAAGTTATCCACACGTGACAATCTGGACAGAAAGAGAGCGATCTGTGACGTTGATTACCGATCCAGCCGGGTTTGCAGGACGGCTTCACCGTGACGACAACCTGGGCGTCAGCCTGAGCCCGATTCTTTCCACAGTCGAAGGCAGTCACCCAGAAGGTGTGAACACGCTGACGCTTCGAGTCCAAGGGCTCTGTGTTCTTAATGTTACCTAGGAGACAGAGAGAGAGAGAGAGATAGAGAGAGAGAGAAAGAAAGGACAAGAAATAATGAAACACAAGAATAAAAAGGACACAGAAATAGCAGGGTTAGACATCAACATCCTGCTTGCATATTTGAAACCCTCCCCAAAAAATACATGAACGCTCATTGATGAAGCTTTTAAGGCTGCAAGGACACAAAAACGGAGTCACTCGCCTGCTCAGTGCACCGTATCCGGGAATAGAAGGAGAAAAAGATGAATTGCTCAGAACAGAATGAAAAGTGAAGGGTTTCCCTTTTTACAGGTTTTTACAGATAACGGCAACAGCGAGTAACTGCGATAGGCTGACAGCCCTCAGCATGGCAGCTAACAGACAATAGGTAAGACGGAAGATGGTGTGACATGGCGAGAGGAGAAACAGTGGGATGAAAGAGATAGTGATAGGAACCGAAAAGACAAAGTGAGAGAAAAAAGAATATAGACAATGACAAGCCTGCAGCATCTGAACAAGGTTGGAACAAAAGGTCTCAGTACCAGTCTGACCGAAAAAAGAAAGGAGCTGCTCATTCTCAGCAAAACCTTCCAAGTCCAGGACAATTCTGCAGAGTCATACTAAAACAGCTGCTGTGTCACATTACAATCGATTTTCCAACAACCAGTCAATGTATACAATTACAACAAAGAATTTTAGGGAATCTATAAGCAGCCAGGAGCAAGACAGGATGCTATATTAAACCCGACAGCTGCTGCTGTGTTTATGCAGAGACGGAACAATAGTCCGCCCACACAAAGTCTATTTTAACATCTTTTAGTTTCTACCTGTGCGAGGAATTATACCTGCAATTTCTTTCACTCTGTCGCTATCTAGACATCAATGTCGCCAAGCAGTGTTTGGTATGTGTGTTTTTCTTGTATTGAGGACATCTGCAGTTAAGGAGTTGAATACTGAATATTGAATTTAGTGATTCTTTGTGCAACCAAGGCCTCACAGAGCAGATAGTGCAGATACGAAGATAATAATATGGCAACTGGTGGGGATATTGTATTTCTGCAGCAGAGACAGACAAATATTAATAGGTCTGAGTCCGGCACCAGTTGATTTACTACTACAAGATAAAAAATATCTCACCATCGTTGTCGATAGCGAAGGGCACATTAGGAGTGATGATGTCATAGAAGCAGATCTGGCTGTACTGCGGGGAGCAGTCTGCATCCAGGGCCTCCACACGCACGATTCGGTCAAACAGACGCCCTTCTGGGACTGAAGCCTCGTAGCGGCGCTCGACAAACACGGGGGAGAACTCATTGACGTCGTTTACACGTACATGCACCGTGGCCCTGAGGGAAGGAGGAGTGGGAAGCAAAACACAAGCAGAGAGAGGGATGGAGAAATGGATTATTATAACAGCAGGAAGCTGAAATGGCTGGATAGTGTTTACACAATCAGAGGAATGTCAGATAGTGACTGTGATTATAACACAATATAACATTTGAGCTCTTCTTTTTAAACTGGATGAGAGAGCAGACTGACTTGTGGGATTTCTTGCTGTTGACTCCATCAGGTCCCTCTCCGCAGTCGTAGGCCTGGATGGTGAAGCTGTGCTCCCGCTGGCTCTCGCAGTCCAGCGGCTCCTTGGACCGGACCAGGCCCTCGCCAGTGGAGCGGTCCAGAACCACCGCTTCAAACTGGACCGAGCCTGAACCCGAGGGGCCATTATGAACCCGGAAACCACAGATTTCACCTGGGAGAGGGAGGGAGGTAAACAGCTCATCATATCAGAGCAGAGCAATGAAACACATGTATTTAAGTACGCACACTGTGAATCCAAGTTTACTCAAATCCTCATTTTAAGATTAATAAATTGTCTGAAATAAAACATAATAATATGTTTATAAACTTCTTATTGTCTTAAAAGTTTGAGTATTTTTCATTTTTCCTGTGGCAAAAGCCTCTCACAGATTATAAAGCATGCCGCTTTGACTCCTCACAAGAACAAATAAGAGAAATTATATAACCCCACATTTACCCTCTTTAAATTGACTTTCAGTTGACTTTACAATTCACCTTTTTAAGTTTTACTCAGTAGTTTTTAAAGCACTCCAGGTCTGGCTCCAGCATTTGGGTGGCAGCGATAAGCTGATTTCACAGTATACCGTCTACTTTCATTTTACTTATCTACAGGATTGAAAAAGATACTTAATTTTTACACATACTACTTTCTATTTCAATTATATAGAAAGTAGAAATTATATGGATTTCAATTATAATAAAGTTTTCTTCAAGGGGTAAAAACTCATTCCTTTAAGGGTCTTAACTGACAATAATAATAATAATAATAATAATAATAATAATAATAATAATTGCGTAATACCATGATATTGTGATATATTATGAGATCGTTATCGTACCATGCAAATCTCATACTGTTGCAACCCTTAGATCCTGCCACACAACTCTGCAGTCAGAGTCAAAACTAAAGATGAATTTACCTTCAGCCTTCCTCTTAAAATTCATCTCTAAGAATCCTTTAAGTCTCTAATAAATATCCAGTTGTTTTTCTGTGCCCTGCCTACTTTTTATTTTCCCAATCATTTGTTTTGTTTTACTGTTTTTTCCTGATTTCTTCTGAAGAGAACTTTGCAATTCTGATTTGTAAAGTGCTATACAAATAAAGGTTATTATTATTAACAGCTACAACAACCAGTGACATATAAACAGAATTGTGTCCACAGTCTAAGTGTCCACAGTCTAAGTGTTCATATTGTATTGATAAGGTCAAACAATTCAGAAGGGAGCAACCATGAGGAGGGAAATAACACTAATCATTGCATCCATCATTATTGAACTAACTAATCTATCCTCATATTCAGTAGATTTAAAGTCACATCGTCCAGACATTTTCAGAATATAACACAAAGCAGACAGATATCTATAGGATCTTGTAGGATGATCATGAGTATAAAATATGACGGACTGAAGCTGAGACTCAAAATAAAACCCTTAATATAGCAGCTGATCTTCCCTGGCTGACATAAGACATAGGTGTGGCAGGCTTTCCAGCTCAAACAGCTAATTTTCTCTTCCTTCTTGACACAAGCCAAATAAATTTCAGGGAGCAGCGGAGTAATTCTGGTCGGGCAGTTAATAATTTGACTGAACACAGTCATTTCCACGAGTGCAAACATGAAAACCTTATTTCATCAGGCTGCAGAGGCAAGGAGCGCTGCTGACTGCTACTCCTGCAATGAAGGGTTGAATTACACTACGATGGTCTAAAAATAGTGGACTGTGTGACTGAATACATTACCTTTAATATTTAGACTGGTCTATTGGGAAATAAGGCTGGAAAAGGCAGCAGCAGTCTGATAGCTCCAAACATCTCTCTGTAAAATCAGTGTCGTGTTTACTATTAAAGCCGAGGCCGGGCCTGGTGAGATCATTTTCAATTTGGCCTGGTGATGTGGTTTTCAATTTGGCGGTGCGAGGCACTTGATTTGACCTATTTTCCACAGCAGCCAGTTCTGTGGATGTTCGAGCAAATTCAAGCAAAAATTGAAATATTTTGGGGCATTTTTCTTTCGCCATTTCCCTCTCATCCTCTATTCTCTCAGGCTGTTTCGTGCGGTTGGAGTTACCAGCGTAGTGTAGTGGTGCGTCTTTGTCCAGGGCAAAGAGAGGGGGATTGAGCAGCACGGTGTTGTCGTTCTCCATGACGATCCCCTGGTACTCTGTCTCGATCCATGGCTTGTGCTTATTGGCTGAACGGCACAGAAAAGAGACCGAAGAGGCTTTGGGTTAAATGGAGCAATTAGAATTAACCAACGTGTCTATTTTTAACACTCCATTATGGGCGAGGACATGGTGAGTGGAAAAATACACAATGTATGTGTGACCACAAGGACAATCGCATTCACACTCTCATAGATTCATCGTCTTTCTCTCTCTCGCCATATACCAGACCTTCTTCCCTTGTTCATGTCAAGTGCCACTCTGCGATGGTTGACAGTATAATTAAAGTCAGATTTCAGCTTATCACACACAGAGGGGTATATTTCTCATATCAATCAGGCCTGCCACAGGCGCTGCACAATAATGCGCCAAGAAACAGCCGAGTCGACATCAAATGCCCGAGGTTTACTGTGAATTTAACCTTTAATTGCGAATTAATTATTCATCCTTGTGCTGAATGTTCTGCACTAAGTGATCAAAGGGCAAGTTAATGAGCCAGAAGGATGACGATTTTACACCCCAGCAAAGAGCGAAAACAAAAGCCGGAGCGCCTCCCCTCTGTTGTACTCAATCGCTTTAACGCTGGAGCTACAGAGTTTGAAATCAGACAGAAACTCCAGACTTGTGTTTAGCAATAGCTTTGTTGTCTTCACAGTGAATTTTCCAGAGAACCCGGCTGGAACTAATTGTGCCGTCTCGTCTGCGAGGGGAGAGTCAACAGAGAAAAAATGCTGCTGGTTCTGAATCTGATCAAACTTCTGTTTCTTCAAAGACGGAGCTGGGTTTCACATGAGTTTTTCGATTATAGAGCCAAAATGATGTTTTTTGATGCCTTACTGGAGAATATAAATTTGTTTTTCTCAGTGCTGAAAAGTACAATAACACAAGTACTGTATTTAAGTACAATTTGGAGGTACTTCACTTGGGTATTTCCAATCGATGCTACTTTATACTTCAACCACTGCGTCACATTTCAGAGGGCAATACTGTTCCTTATACTCCACAACATTTATTTGACAGATATTGCTACTGGATAAAATTGGCTCAACCAGCAACAATATTAGAATGCTGTTCTACACAGTAACACTTCAATAATCTAATAATATAATAAACTATTATGAAAGAGGCCATTTACTTGTTATGGGGTATTTTTACATTTTGGTTTTGCTACTTTTAGAGCTGAAACATTTAGGTGATTAATCAAGCCTGTCGACAGAAAACCAAAATCAGTGTTTGAGTAATGTTTAAAGCAAAAAATACCCAACACTGCTTCTCAGATGAGAGGATTTGCTGATCGTCTTACGTGATAATAATCACACCGTCTCTGTTGTTTTGTACTGTTGATTGTATAAAATCAGCTATTTGTTGACATTAACTTCCAGACTTTTTCAAAGACTGAATAATTAACCAAGAGAGGAAATAAACAGCAGCCTAATCGATAATGAAAATAATTCTTAGTTGCAGCCCTAATTACTTTTACTTGTACTACTCGATAAGAGCAGGATTTAAATAAGAAAATATCTAATCACTGAATACAGAAAGGGAACAAATGTGACCGAGCTTTTGATTCTCTGTTTTAGCACCAGAAGAGTGTCGAGGTTCAGCCCTAATCACAGATATTCATCTTCTCCTCTCAAGGTCTAGCCTGACACGTCTCCTCCTTCTCCTCCTCTATTCCAACAGTCCTTTTGCCGTGTCTCTTTTTTGGTCGTTTATCTCCCGCCCCCTGTCCCTTTGGCTGATCCCCCCCGACCCCACCCCCTTCCTATGCTATAGCATTAATCTGAGCATCAGGCCTGTGGATTACATCCGGGATTACAGATTGAGAGGCATCCCATTCCATCTCTCTGTCTCTCCTGGCACTCTCCTCCGCTCTGTCACTCTCTCACCCCACAACACCCACCCCTACTCGTCTGTCTCCCTCACACACACACACACATATATATATACACAAATACTTCAGTATCTTGCGCTTTTCCTTTTCCCTCGTGTCACCTGATCTCACGTACCACCTCTTTCTCTCTCTCTCTCTCTCCTCCACCACCTCCTTGTTTCCTTCCTCCTCCTCCCTCCTTATCAGCCTGCGTCTTTTTTCGGCCACGTCCTCTCCTGTCACAGCTCCTTCTCCTCTGTCTCTCCTAACATTTCCTCTGTCTCTCGTACTCCCCCCTCTCTGTCTCTCCCTCTCTCGGTTTCTCTGACACTCTGCTCCAATCTCTTCCCTGCATTACTCCTCTACTACCTCCTCCTCTGACAATTCTCCCTCCACGCTGTCTGCTTCATTCGCCTCTCCCAAGCATGATAATCATTGGAACAATGATGTTGAATCAGAGTCATGGTTATCCAGGATGATGAATCTGCTCCAGAGGAGGAAACAGATTTATCATCTCCTCTCAGCGTCACAGCACTGGTGAAACAGGCACATGCACACCAGGGGTCACGAAACACAAAACGTAGAAACACGTATGCATGTATGCAGTCTGTTTATGTAACGAGGAACCTGAAATCTAACTAACACACTCGTGAGGATCACCAGGAGCGTTTCAGGGCAAAAACCTGCCACGACCCTGCCCTGAGCACCTTGACAGGTCTCTGCGTGCTCCTGTGGCGATGTCAACCATCATCTCAACACGTCACAATTAACAGTCAAAATGATGAGGAACTGACCTTTGTTGCCAGTGGCAACCGAAGTCAAGCAAAGGAGGAAGAAGGAGAGAAAATTCATTCTGTCCATCTGAGGGAGGAAAGGAGAGGAAAGGAAAGGTAGAGGGGGGCAACAGGGTGGGGTGAGGAATTTAGTTCATGCATCAACAACTAGAAGAGACAGGTACAGTAACAAGAAAGAGGGGCAGATCAGGCCTGTTAGATGCAGGTGTCATGTATGTAACCTTTGGATGCCTAGAGAGACCCCACATGATGAACTCAATTTGGTGCTGCATATTGAGTCAGCATGAAGAAACCAATAATCCATAATTGTTTTTTACTGACAAGCTTGCAGAGTCTAGCCTATAGAGCATGCACATAACGTGGTCTTGTGTGTGTGTATTCTGTATGTAAATGTGTGTGTGTTGCTATAATAGGTTTTGCATGTGGCAGTGTCGGTGTTTTCCCACGTTTCAATTGTGGTTTGTTAGGTTTTTAAAAAAAAATGCGGCTGCTGTCTTGTGGCCACAACTGAAAAATGAGTCCTTGGGGGGTTTTTTTTGCTCTCATTGACATAACAAGCCTCTACGTTTTTTTCATTGCTGCAGTCCTTGATAGACTACAGGACAAATGCTGTATACATAAAAAAAAAATGGGATAAAATACATAGCAGAAGGCTCAATCTGTTCACAGGTTGTCCAGGCTACACATACATCCACCGGGAGAAACATGCTATGCGACATTAATCAGCCGATTTACATTACAGGCTGGTATTGACACACATTAACCAGCCTGGGCTCCGTGGCTGCCTCACAGCAACGTTGAGAGGCTCACACGCAGAGCCACGAGAGGAAATGTCGCAGAAATGAAGGTTGGCTAAAAAAGCAAGATTTGACATTACCGTGGTGGTGAGTTGCGGTGATGCTCCTGGTTGGTACCCAGCCTCTACGCTCGCAGCATCCGCCTCTCACGCCCCTGCCGCTCGGCTCGGCAATCCCTCTCCCCCCCACCCTCCTCCGCAGGCGGAAAACAAACCTCCAGGTAGAGGAGAGGACAACACAGGTAGTCTCTCCGCAGCAGCTGAGGGGGATGACAAGGGTTTGTATGTCAGGCCTAGCGACTGGTGATGAGGTGTGAGGAAGGTGAGGAGAACCGATGGATGTCCTTGTTTTTTCGGCTCTACGGAGGAGAAAAAAACGGTGGGAATGTTACGCTGGCGTCCCCTCCCTCTCGGCGTTTCTTAACCCGCCCACACTGCGTCCTTCTCCCTCTCTCTCTCTCTCTCTCCGGCCCCCACCACCAGCTCTGTACCAGACTGCTGCTCTGGCTGTTTTTTGCTGTTGAACGCACATTGAGAGTGACTCAGACCCCAACACAGCAGTGCATCACGTTTGTTCCCTCAGCTCTGGTGACACCTTGTTTATTTTTTTGTATTATATTAAAATGCATTGATTCCCCTATTTCCCCAAATGCTCAAGCTTCCCATCATCACACTGCAAAATGACGTCATATCGTCCCCTTTTGCCCTGTGCTCCTGTCAGGACTCAAGGAGGCAATGACACACACATACACATACAATAACTAGAGTCTTTGCTTGAAATGCAGCATTTTAATGAACATTATAAAATTGTATTTGAAAATCACCCACCACCCCAACCCCACCCCACCCTCCATCCCAAGTTTTCTTTTCCTTTGTACATTTGGTAGGAATAAGGCAAAAAAGTAGTCTCTTGAAATAGCAATTCACATCAATTAATAATCCCCCCCATGTCATGTATAAATATTACTAAAATCTGGGCTGTTGCTACAGTGAGGTTCGTCCTGTCCACGCGTGTGTCAGCGTCAGTGAGAGGACGGCGGCAGCAGCAGCAGCATCGCTGGCTCTTCCTCCAGCATACCATGGATCAGGCAATCCAGCCCCCCAACCCATCCTAAAGAAATGAATTAAACAAAATAAAGAGGCATTCCCACAGTCGGTTGGGATGCTTCTACACCACCTGCAGTTGCGAGCAGAAGAGCAGGCCAGTTTCTTTTGCTTCCAGTTACAAAAATGAGTCAATTCCTCAATTCAAAAACACTCTATTCATGGAGATCAGAGTGAATTTAGGATGAACCAAAGTCATTAGCTGTAGTGACTGTATGGGTGGGCAGTGTGCAAGTCTCCCTCTCAAATAATTCACTTTTACATCTGTGCATTTCAGAGATGAGGGTCAAGGGCTTGAACCCAGGTGGACAGAGGAGTGGAGTGGACTGAACAGAGGGGGGGAGGAGGAGGAAACATGGGAAGAAAGAAAACAGGAACATCAAACAAGGAAAGGCGAGGGAACAATGCAAACTATTTCATGAAATCTTATCCCAAAGCTACAAAATGTTCTTTTTCATAAAAGCTGTTTAAAACTCTTTGAACCAAGTATCTCTCTCCCCGTCACAAATCAAAACCAGAACAAATGTATTGTAAAAACATTCATTAATACAAGGCCATTTTGAGTTGGGGATTAGTGTACAGTGTGATTTACAGTGCTTGTATAACCACTGGCAGCCTTTTTCCAGAAACGACCCCCCTGATTATTATTATTATTATTATCATCATCAGCAGTCTTTTGCAGAAAGCACTTTTGAATTATTACATTAGAAAGTGCCATATACGTTGGCGCTGTGCTTAAACCTCCTGTGACGTCTTGCTGCTGCTGCTAAATGTGGGTGAGAGAGAGAGATGATACAACAACGACGACAAACAAACAAAAAACATCGGAGCCAATGACAAGACTCTGAACCCGTGACTGGTGAGTGCAATTCTGTGTTGACAGCATGAAAGTCTCTCAAGTTCTACAAGTCCAACATTTCTTTACAAAAACCTCCCAAAAAAACAGGAAATCGCCCCTGATTGGCTCACAATTACCCCATGTGGCACGATGGTCAATTCCTGTAAACATTTCTCCAAATGTTTATAAAAACACCCTTCCCATTTAAAACACAAAAATATATAGAAATTTATTTTTACATGGACATATATATTACTAAAGGCCTTAAAATATTTTCCATTCTGCTCCTTGAGAGTCACAGTTCCCTTCAGTGGATATTTAGCCTTAGGCGGACCTGGAAGGAGACACATGGATATTTTAAAAGCATTTAGTCAAAGCTCGTCCCTTGCACAACATTATAACTGAAGCAAAATGGCAAAACATAAAAGGCCTGCACTTGCTTACCATGCCGAGTCTTAGTACCAAGTTTTAATCCTGCTTTGTCTGGCTCCGTTCTTTTTTAGGCACCAGCGCCTTACGGAGGTATGGCATGACTAAAAAGGCTACGAGGAAGAATACATGACCACAGAAATAGATGGACGAATACACCTGAAAGACAAAAAGGTGACAAAACAATCAAATTAAAATCCTCATTTTGTTATGCTGACACCTGCTCTGTCTCTTCTCACCACCAGAGACTGCCCTGCCTTTGTAAATCACCTGAAAACCTGCCAGTGATCTTGTTTCCATGTTTGAACGCTCTCTTCTTATTGCTGAGCATTTATACTAAACTGCCTTTCAGGGTGTTTTTAGGTAGATAACAGCTTTCCGTATAAAAACACAAAAAAGTCCCTTCACTCTTTCCAGTTCAATGTGATGTCAGCTGGCAAAGCACTGCTTAGTTCAATCGACATTCCTGGCAGATTATTTATGAACATGAACACCATATTTCTGCTGTTAACTGTATCTGGTGAAATACTGCATAAATAAATAATAGCATATTTTACTGTTGCTATTTCAGTTCATTCTGAACACAAGACATTATTGCGTGTCTGTTGCTCTTCCTGAGGTTTTTTCCATTTTTTTTCTCCATTAAAGTTATTTGTGAGGAAGTTTTTTCTAAATTTAATTCAACAACATAGGGTGTCATATGCTTCAGAGATTGCTGTGCTGTAAAAATAAAACTGAATTGTCTTTAGCTGACATGATGAAATAGAAAATCACTGCCAGCCTGATGACTCTCCATTCTCACAGGATTCTGTACAGCCGTGCAGTGTTTTGACATCTGATATTTGATATGACTCAAACGGGTCTTCCTGGAGTCTGTTTCACTAAAGTGACTTGCGAACACTACTTAAGCCACTTTCACACTACCTGTTCGTTGCAGGACTACTGCGCCTTTATTAAGCCCCGGCCGTCCGTGTGAAAGGCACACAGACAGAATTTGCACACACACTAGACCAGGCATCTCCAATCCTGCTCCTGGGGGGCTGCTCTGCATGTTTTAAGTTTCTGCAGCACCAACATACCTGAGTCTATTGATTATAAATCCTGTGGCAAGCTTCAGCTGCTTGATAAAGAGCAGAGCATTAGGGTGCAGGAAGAAACCTAAAACATGTAGGGCAGGTCCTGCAAAGCAGGATTGGAGATGCCTGCACTAGACGCTGACACCTGTTTTGCTTCCTAATGCTGGTGTTCTGTGTGAAATCACAACTGGGACAACTTTGCTTGGTCCAGATAATCACAAGACACAAACTGCAGATACATTTGTGATTCCTAAAGGCCTCCTGTATGCTCATGCCTGGGTAACAAGTATGTTGTGTGTTGTCAAAATGTGGGAGAAGATAATGATCTCATACTGCAAGTCAAAACTTGCATGTTGCAAATTTGGTGAAATGTGCTCCTGGATTGTATTTCAACACGTCCCGACCCCTTGGTTTTATGTTAACGCAGTGCTCATTCAGCTCTGAACACCTGGTAATTAAAACAGTGTTTTTTGTATGTGGCTCCTCCTCCCTGTTGCCTCCTGAACTATGATGCCCAAAGCTTAATTTTACAACTGAGTGATCTCTCAGAGGTGTATATTACCTTGAGCCATTTGTCATAGGTGAAGAGGCAGAATGGCACTAGGGGGTAACCCATGAAGAGCCAGTGGATAAACTGCTGGATTACATAGATGAGCGGGTAGAGAGGGCTGTTGGCCAGCTTCGTCAGCGAGGGACTGTCCTTCACTAGTGCCAGGGCCTGTGACACACACAAACACATCATAACACAGCAATAAAAGAGCGGTAATATAATAACCTGATGCCAAATTGTAACTGTAGTCAATACTTAATTACAAGAAGGGCTACATTTAGCAGAGATGCATTTGATCAATGGTATTTAATAGCAAGAGACTGTCTCTTTTTAAAAAAGTAAAATAATTGATTTATATGATGACAAAATGCAACATTAGCTTTCTATTGAGACAATTTGCAGAATTCAACTAATGGTAACCAACAGATTTACAACCTACTGAAAAAGATACTCAGATGTATTGAGATTCCTGCACATAATCAATCTCCACGTCCTGCTTTGTATCTGTAGTGTACCTGTCTCTCTACAGTGATGATGAAGAACTCCATGGAGAAGCACAAGATGTATCCGGAGTGAAGACCATGCCAAATAGTCAGAAAGAGGAGTGTGGCCACATGAGATAGGGTCTTATTGCCCAGGAACTTCAACCGCTTGAAGATTTGTCTTAAGAAAAGGGAAGAGAAAGTCAGGGTTTATGGATTGTTCCTGGACAATGAATCTGGATAATGTAAGTTAGAAAAACTGAATGCTTCAGCCATCACTGCCTACATGGTAAGCACTCACTTACCTGAACGTTGTTGTTGCATAGCAACTGAGGCTATAATAAACCTTTCAACAACTTTACATCCTTTTCAAGGGAACTCATCAATTCAGTTGTGACCTAGACTCTGTGTTATAATATAATATATTAGTGTTAGCAATGAACACATTATATTTTAAATCCAGTGGTGTTTTTTTTTTCCGACAGCATACTAGTGACAAGTTGCAGTATTTTGAAGCCTTAAGGGCCACCTACACCAAGAACTCTAACTGGAATGATAACTATAACGATGTGAGCGTTCAACACTAATGAACAATAAAACGCTGCTACATGCTCCAACTGTCTTTTCTCCTGTATTACTGTGTTTCCTAAATGCCATCAAATTAGTTTACATAAAAGAGGTAGTCAAAAACGGCAGATACAACATTTATAAAGCACTTAATCTAGCTTGTATCTATTCTTTATTCTTATTAATAAGAATAAGAAGAAAACAGTAGCCACTGCTGTGCCAAAAAGCTATGGGCAAAGAGAGAGAGAGAGAGAGAGAAATAGTGATTTCAGCCTACGCTTTATTATATTTGATTTGTTAATATATAGTTTGAATGTGATGACCAGTAACAGATTTTGATTGGCTGTCAGTGCTTCTAACGTTCATCAAATCACTGTAACCCCCAATGACGTTCGACACTGTCGTTATCTTTAAAAGTTGTGGTGTGGGCTTCGCCATCCACTTCAGTTAGAAGGACTTTTAAAACTATATATTTGTAGTCATCGTCATAGTTACAGTTCTTGGTGTGGACAGCCATTTATTCAAGGCCTTTAAGGCATCGGTATGCTTCAAACACAGTGCTTGGAGGTGCAGAAAGTATGTTAAGTCCTTTTCATGCTTCACACAACGACTTGTGAATTTGAGTCTCAGTTGAGGTTTTTTAGCCCGCCTTTGAACGTGGTCATTTGGAGCAGCTATAAACAGTATTTCAGACGGTACGTTATACAAACTAGCGTGTTTGAATCATAGAGGCCGCTTCTCCTTATATCAAACATTGTCCTCATACTAATCAGTCGAGCCTCTCTGATTCACATTGGTTTCTTCCCTACTGTATGTTGCATGCATTTAAATGCCTCACATGCATGTTTATAATTCTATTCTAGAGGAAGAAAGCTTGATAAATACAATATAAAACTTAAGCCGCCGAATAGTAATCTGCTTACAAAGTGGCACATATGTGACTATAAATAGACTTTTCTTTGTGTGTCAAACAATGAGAGCATTTTAAGTCTCATGTATTTTATCTACCAAGGGCATGAACGCTCTTCATCAACCCACTAAACAATATGAAGTGACGTTTTGATAGCTTATTAGTTACTTGTTGTATTTCCATTCTGAAAAGATGTCACTTCCCCTCCTCTACTCTCTGCGTCTCATGCAGTAAGCCATGAGAGCTCAGGTTTCTAATGAGTTCAACTGAAATGGACCCTGTAATAAATGATATGTCCAATAAGTTGCTTTGCTCACTGTGGTCAAATGATGTCACGTGTTCAAAATGTTCCTGCTGGTAAACTACAAATGTTTAAACCCCTCCTAGGATGTCCGCTCCCTTCCTGCGACGATTCCTCTGCTGTTCACACAAACTCTACTCCTGTTCTGTGACACATTGCCACATATGCATATTGGATTGAACTGTCATCGACTCTTCGTCACTGTTATCATCTAAGTGAATATTTAACTTTTACAACCCTGCTTTGATTACAAGCTTGAGAGTTTCACAGATTTCTGGCTGGACACTGACCTTGCAGCCCAGGCGTTTGTGTTGATATTGAAGGAAGCGATGGTTCCTCCAAAAAGTGGCGTGGTTTCAAAGAGCCACACCTTCATATTGGCACAGGCGTCCCACTGGTGCTCACCATTCCTTACACCATTGTAGCCTAGTCCAGATAATATGCATACACCCTCCTGTAACACATCAGAACATTTTATTATCATTTGCTCATGTAAAATCATGCCATGAAGCACAAGAACCCGATAAACTGGTACTCTTTGGGCAGATCAGGGTGTGCCATAAAAAAAATCTAATCCTGCATGTGAGAGTGTATGCAAAGGTATGTAAAGGATGGTGTTTGACTGTTAATGCTTTCTCGTCCAGTTTTAAGGCAGGTGTTATATGTAAATACAGCTTCATATAAATTAGGTTAATTAGTAGCCTGTTGCCACTTGTTCACACATTGTGTGCACTCATTTGCAGATCGAGAGGCTACTTACCGCTATGACCCAACAGCTGACATACTTATACAGGATGACTTTAGCCCAGAGCAGAATAAACACACAGCGATACCAGAAGGGCTGAGCCTGTGGAAAGGACATCGTTTTACAGTTTAGACAAACTCTGACTCATCTTATTGAAAAAAGGTTAAGCATACACAATGATTATTTCTAAAGTATTATTGTTCTAACCTCATACTCATCTGTTAAGTAGTAGCTGTCTGGGTAATATGGACTAAATATTGTATATATCACGAGGCAGAGAAAACCCAGAGCAAACCTCTTCATAGCCGGTATAACACTGGAAGAGAAAGAAACAAGATGATGATGGAAGATTGGAAAGTAATAATGCTCACTGCAGAGCTGTGACACTTCACAGTTGGCTAATTTTACAGATATGTAATGAAGATAGCTTTTAAGTGTATTTTTCTTTTCATTGCTCAAAATTTTCTTGCACCTGTTTGGAGGCTTTCCAGGGCAGTCGGTGAGCTCCCCTGCCACCAGCCTCTGGTAGCTGCGCAGTGTAAACTGGGGGCCCACCAGGAAGCCTCCGTAGAAGTAGGAAAAGCCGCACACCTCGAGCAGGGAGGGCACTGACGGCAGAGCTGCTTCCTTCTGCTCTGAACTCAGCAGGGACTGGAGTTTAAGATGTCAGAAGAAGAAGGTGGTGAAAAAAGCATTATGAAAGAGGGTTGAAGGGGGTGGAGGAAGACAGCAGAAAAGAGAAGTCATTTTAAAAGCCTGTTGGTACAGGATGTATCTTGTTACAAATTATTATTTTAGAAACGATCTTGACTGACCACAAACTCAGTATCACTGCACTGAATACTCATTAACTTGTATTAAACTGCAGGTTGTTAACAGTGTACTCAAGTAACATTTTACACAGATAAAATTAGAATAACTATGAAATAAAGCAACAGAAGGGGCAATTACCAACTGTCAGATATACAAGCTGCACTACGGAGGAACCAAACATACTGTAGACAAGCTGAGTGAAAGAGTAGGAAACGGAGATGCTTCCCAACAGACAGAGTTGTTTTAACAAAATCAGCTTTAAACTGGTAAAGGTTAGTCCAGGGACACAACAATATATGTTGACATGCTCCTTAAAGCTGAAGTCGGTAACTTTCTATGAAAAATATGTTCATCTGAAACTTGTGTCACTGACACTGCATCATAGACTCCTCTGCCCTGAGTCGGTCGCGGTGGACTCTTCAAGATGCCATTAGCAGCACTCACGGAGCAGCAGGTGAAGGCCGGGCTACATGACTTCTTCACAGATCGTCTGTCTCATTGTGCGGTCTGAATAAGACAATTTTAGCAAATATGAAAAAAAATAATAGAAATTCACAAAAGTTACCGACTTCAGCTTGTAATGGTTGTAGTTTTGCATCAATGTGATAAAGTAAATACATTTTGAGGAGTTTAGTATTGAATGTGGAATTGGATGACATCTCCACTGGGTAAAACTGAAACAATGGGATGTTCTATCGCTCACTTGTTCGCATATAGTTAGGAAGAGGTGTCATACTGTATCTGGTTACAGTAAACTGAGTTTGAGTAAAAATGTACTGCATCATACGATATGCTGATGCTGCGATATTTATATTATTATTATTATCATATACTGTGATGGCCGAGTTTCCTTATTACCAGCCTCTCTGCTCTTTTGTTGTGTCCTATTTTTCCCTCTGTTCTCCATCATCTTGTCTTTTCCTCCGGAGAGCCTTTAATCCCCCCACCACATTGGGTCGCAAGATAAATCAGAGCGAAGAGGCATCAGAAGTACTAGTTCTGTTTTTAAAATTGTTTTTCAGGGCTTTTTTTGAAGCAATGGTTTTACTCACGTTACCGTGCACTTGAACAAAATAAAACTGAGAGGGGAAAATCACTTTGGTTGAGGAGGGCACCTCAGAGCGAAATTTGTAACATGTGATGAGGGGTCACAAGACGAGATAGCTCTATTTTCAGGGGTCACATGTAGAGGTGCAGGGAATTGAGAACGGGTAACAAATTGAAATCTGATCCAGGATCCTTTGCCTCGGAGCTTATCAAATGCTTTTATTGATGCCAGCTTGTTTTTATGTCAAACTCTTGTGTCTGCACTACTGCAAACTTTCAACAACAAGAAAGAATCATGGTTGAAAGGAAGAAACAGTCCAAAGCGTGTTGTTACGATGACATTAGCACCACACAGGCAGGCTTGGCAGATTCTTTCTTTGAAAAATTAAAAAGAAAGCTGTGCAAATAATCTCTCAATTCAATGTTTCAATGTTCAGACTCTAATCTTTTTTATACTTTTTCCCATGCGGAAAATTGATCAAGAATCAATCAAGGGAAACCAGAAAGAATCAGGGGTGGTGTGGTGGTGTGGTGGTTAGCACGGTCGCCTCTGTGTGGAGTTTGCATGTTCTCCCCGTGTCTGCGTGGGTTTTTTCCAGGTTCTCCGGCTTCCTCCCACAGTCCAAAGACATGCATGTGTTAGGTTAATTGATTACTCTAAATTGCCCGTAGGTTTGAGTGTGAATGGTTGTCTGTCTCTGTTTGTCTCTATGTGCCCTGTGATAGACTGGCGTCCTGTCCAGGGTGTCCTGTCCAGGGTGTCCTGTCCAGGGCATCGGCTCCAGCCCCCCACCCCCACCCCCACCCCCACCCCACCCCCCCTGCGACCCCGACAGGGACAAGCGGTTTAAGATGGATGGATGGATGGATATAGAATCAGACTGATAAGCAGAATCAACACCAACATTGGTATCAACTAAACTATCAATTCCCATCCCATTGATGTATGGTAATTATTACATTACATTTATTACATTCAGTGCAGTCAACCATGAAGATACTGCCCAAAAAGTGCAAGAATCATACTCACTAAAAATTACAATATGTACTTCAACTAGTTTAATATATGAGTGTAAACTAAAATTATTAGTCTAATTATGGTTTAGTTAATCAGCAGAAAATGAATCCAAAGATTCTCTGGTACCAGCTTCACAAATGTGAAGAGTTTATGCTTTTCTGTGTTTTCTATGATCGTAAAAATATTTGAAATTATAACAAAACAAACAATGTGTGTCTACCTGTGTATATCACTTTTCTGGTGCTTTTAGTGTTTTTGTTTGAGTTATTGTTCTGTTTTAAGACATTTACACTACATTTACATACAAAAATATTCAAAGAAAGACAACACTAATATATTGACGAATGACCAAGCAGGCAAAAGCAAGATAATTAAACCAACTCACTGGTTCCTTCCCTCCGTCATAGTAATCAAATGCCAAACCTGCAAACAGACAATGCAACTTGTGTCAGAAACTATGATAGCATGACTAATGCTATCATGATCATTTGAATGAGCATTGTTAAACATGCAAAGGCCATGTCAGCAGTTTATCACAGTGGTAATCATTCACCAGAGTACAGGGGGAGCGTGAAACAATGGCAACAGGAAGATATCAAGTAAGAAAACATCTGCTTTTATGAAAAACTTTGGTTTATCAAGCCGAGGAGTGCAAGGAAAGCTGCAGTGAACTCACCAACAAGTTTGAGTGTGAGGACACAATGAGGCATGGTCCACTTGATGTCATACTCCTCTGTCGCTGTGTAGTAATACCCTGCCAGCAGGTATACCTACAGGAAGAGAGAATGAGAGGATTGAAAGAGAAAGAAATCCAGTAAAAATACCTCTGATTAAACATCTCCAAGCAGATGTTTATCTGAGTCCTGCGTGACAGAGAAATTACAAAAATAGGACATTGCCCAAACAAATCACAGGAAGTATGCTTTAAAAACAAAGGAAATCTGACGCAGGCACATTTCTGTGTAACAACTTGGTTTCATTGCCGTATTTCTTAAAAGCATGGGCAACAAATGCAATAGTATGCAAAAAATAAAGGCTGCGGTATCTCTTCAGGAAGCATGTAACTACATCATTTTTGTTGGTGGCCCTTTTAATCCATGGAACAAACTGGGTGTAGGCATTAACAAGGCAATTAAAAGAAAAGTGCAGACTGCAGATGCAGAAATCTGATATTAGGCTTGGCAGACAAATGAAACCAATGCAGTAAAAGTCTGACTGGATAAAAGGGAGCTAATGCTTTAGAGCAAGCCTGGACGCATGGCAAAGTAAAAGAAGCACAGGGCCAGCTCACCATTTGAAAGGTAAAGCTGCTCAGGACAGTTGTTACCGTCCTTCCCATGAGCCTCAGCATCAGGAATTGGACAAGCACGCATACTGCGGAGTGATAGATCTGAGAGCCTGGGAAAGAGACAGAGATAGGGAGGGATGGGGATGATGGTGAGTGCATTCAAGTATTACCTGTTGGACTGGACATGACAGCATTTTTTCCTTCCCCGCTCAGTATTGACAGAGATGGAGAAAGAACAACAATTTAAATCCATAAAACACATCTGTTTCAAAGAGTTGAAAGGGAAAGTATTCCCCGGGGAGAAAGATAAAGCAACAGACCTGCTGTAAAATCCAAGTGCAGCAACAACAGAATAAAGAAAAGAGAAAGACATTGATGTTAGCAGTTTGTGTTTACTCCAGCATGCCACTCTCATCCAAGAGCATGCTCCTTCCATTCATCCTTTCAGGAGGAGCACTTTACAGTTTCCCAAAGGCCAATGAAATCCATTAAAAAAGAAGAATCTGTAGATTAATTGATGATGAAAATAACTTATACTTGGAACCCTCAATTAACTCAATGAAACCTATATTAAGCTACAAAGGGAAAGAGTGAGAGTACATGCCTATGTCATTCTTTTGCAAATTAACCGAAAAAAATGTAACATTAAACCGTTTATTCAAAGATGAATGTAATGTTTACCTAAAGTAAAATTAAATTTGACCACTAGTCATGCAATTTTTTGCTTAATGCATCGGCGGACGCCTTGACAGCTCCCCAAAAGTGAAGCCAAAGCATCTTGACTGCCCCCTGGTGGTTGGCTGCAGTAAAGGCCATAAGTCCCGCCCCCTCCATGTTAGAGGATGGGACATTGGCCAAACTCAAAATTCAAAGTACACCTTTGTCCATCTTTATATGCTGTCTATTGTTTGGAGCAGGTTTTTCGTGGTCTCGTAAACGCACACACACAAACACACACGAAGAACGCATAATGCAAAATAAAAATTAAAAAAATAGAAATGCTTAAAGAAGAAGAACATGCATGCCTTAGACCAAGGATACACACAATGTTGGTGAGTAACTGTAAATTTAAACATAATATTTGTGTGTGTGTACAAGTGAACTCAAGTTTTAAATAAGGCCCCATAAATATCTTAACGAACTCAAGGAGGAACTTTCCAAAATATTATCTTAAAAAGAAGGTATTAAAACTGAGGCTCCCTCTACATCTCACCAAAGTTGAATGCTGCTAGCGCCAGTCCAGATAACGCGTGGAACAAGTGTATAACTGTGGCAGGCTGGTAGAACAAGAACCGCCGGTACACAAGAGCACAGGGATAGCCTGCAGGAGAGAGAGAAAAAAAGTGTTAATTGAGTTACAGTATGTGCCTTCATGTCTGCTAAGTGGGCCATAGTTGACACCCTCTGATATCAACAACACTGACCTTGTGGTAAAAACACATGGCGCTCACGTACAGTAGCACATTAGTATCCTTGTGTGGTGTGTGTTGCTACAAATCTGGCATCTCAAGGAGAAAGATAACTGCCTTACCAGCGATCTTGGTAAAAATTTCTTTCCAAATAGGGTCAACCAGTTCAGCTGGACTCCTTCTTGGTCACATTTTTACGCATGGTTATTTAATTTTTGACAGAAATGTAAACAATCTTCCAACAGCTCCATTACAAATATATTTGCTGCGTGGATGTGCTCTACAATATTATATAACTGAGGGGCCAAAGAGCCCACCATTGGAAATAACTCTTTTTGATTGGATGAGATGACCAAGTCCTTGTACCTTTGTCCTTCCTGGGCTAGCAAAGAGCACGAGGGCACTGCAGCAGCTTGATATAAAAAGGTGCTTGATTTTATCTGTAAAATAAAGTAAATAAGCTCATGAAAAGACCAAAACTGACGATAAATTGAGCTCACTAACAAGTACTGTATTCAAACCCTGATATTGCTTACTTCTCTATTTCATAGACCTCCATTGTTGTCCAAACACACATCAATGGGCCACAAGGTTGCACTGGGTGACATGTTCCTTCATGACGATGAAAAGGGACACTGTGGTTTATTTTGAGTCAACCCCACATGCACCACCATGCTGCCATAAATATTCACTGGTGCATATTAATACTACTATATTTAATATTCAGCTGAACAGGCTCTACGTGTTCCTGTCTGAGTACTGGTTGCTCACCGTGCCTGGCTGTTTTAGAAGTAATATTTTTAAGAAATAAACAATATATTTCTTCTTTTTTTTTGTGCAACATACGGAGTAGAGATGTCCAATGTTATTGAAAGACAGATTAATACCAGTTTTTTCAGGGGATTTATAAAGAAATATAGAATAACTCATATCTTGTACTTTGAAACATTTTGCAATCCAATAAATCAAGTATGGAGCCACTGTAGGGCATTAATCATCAGTCTGTAATGCAGCGTCACACAGTGTATAACTATGTAATTGCCTAAATCGTACCAGTCTTTGCAGAGGAAACCTCCTGTTATTTCATCCCCCATGGTTACAGTTACTTTATGGCTACAATATTACGCAAGACATATTAAGCAACACTGAGACAAGGAGCATGCAACCGGCTGACTTAAGGGAAGGGTTTTGACGCATTAACCAACCAAAGTCTGATCCAGAAAAGCCACGTTCAGTCCATTGTATTGTTGGCGTGAGAGAGAAAAAGAGACGTGTCCATGTACCAGACCAAAGTTCAGAGGAGAGGACTGCATGGAGGACGCCCTCCCCCCATCATATCCACACAGACACCCCTGACAGTCAGACCCTGTCGTCCTGAAGTAGTGCTCAATGTGACGAGCTACAATAAAACAGCAGATCCTAAGTCAAATAAAACTGTAATGAAAAGTTAATTGTTGCCTTGTTCACACATAGTTTGTCTTCTTTTCACCTTGTGCTTTGTTGCATCTCACTGTGCTCTGTTTACCTTCTTTTTAGCTCACTGTTTTAACCTTCTTTATCTCCTTTTTACCTTGTGCGTTATTGTATCTCACTGCACTCAGCTTACCTTCTTTTTACCTCATTGTTTTAATCTCTTTTTTCCAAGAAAGCCCTTCTAGCCCTATAAGCACTATGATATTTGCATAGGATAACGGTTTGCCTATTTACACTGTATCTGCCTTTATTTAATACACCCTAACCCCATATTTTGTTAGCTGCATGTGCTCATTCTCCCTGTCAAAGCATGTCCCTCCCCCAACAACATTGGGAGTATTGTTTCCACCAATAACTGTGCTATTCTAACAGCCCACACACAAACAGTGTTATGTTGGTAGTAGGCTTCTGTAACTGTCCAGCTAACTTGACCCTAATTGTCCAAGTTTGTTAGCTAATCCAACAGTTAGGACTTCATAAAAGAGGGGGAGATTCCGACAGTGACAAACGACAACAAACTAGCCACGACCGTCAAC
Source organism: Echiichthys vipera (assembly GCF_963691815.1). NCBI lineage: Eukaryota > Metazoa > Chordata > Actinopteri > Perciformes > Trachinidae > Echiichthys > Echiichthys vipera. Next base: position 11,770,241 of record NC_139833.1, read on the forward strand.
AACAAACCAGATCACTATCATGTCAGTTAACAACCACAAGTTAGCCGTTGGTGGGGATGTTTTGACCGCTGTCTACTCTAACGTTCAAAGGGTGTGTGCCATTTTTATAAATATATATATAAAAAAGGCTTTCTGGAAATATATCGTATAAGTGGTCTCTTGGGATAGTTATTTAGCTAGTAGCCCAACACAACTGTATTTTGCAGCCCTTAGCGATGATGTGTCACAGTTAATACCTGACTGAGCGGTTATGTTAGCAGTGATTGTAACAGTTAACACACAGCAATGAGAGCAGTTCAGCACTTAAATATACCACTGTGGATGGATGCCATTTCGGCTAGCTATCAGAATAAACCCGTAACTGGTTCGTGAGGTTGAAACTCACCGATTAAAATAGATAAAATGAGTCGAACCGCTGGCTCCGGGGAACCTAAGGACTCCGACAGATTCTCCATCAAGGGAGCCGCCATCTTTCTTGTGGGCGGAAACTTCTCCTAGCGACGGTTCAGTGAACTCTACTGACGGCAGACATCCGCACACGCTCTGCTTTTTAAAGGCCCTTCCAGGTTCAACCTCCTTTAAAGTTTTCTCCTCCTCCTCCTCTTTGCCTGTCTCTACCACACTTTTATTATTAGCTTTTGCGTTCCCATTATTATGTCACTACAGGTCGGATTTACGGGCCGACAGGTAAAGCTACCTGCACACCCAGAATCATGTGTAGCAAACAAACTAGTGTGTGTGAAGATTAACCCTTTGTTAGACACAGATGAGCATAATAGTTTAAGTGGGGGAAGAAATAAAATAGTAGAATATATTGATTTTATTTCATAATTAATAAATAAAAGTCTATGCGTTATATTATTTATGTTAGATATGGAATATTGTTTAAGAGATAAGAAAAGATATAGATAAAACATATAGAACAAATATGAACAATTTAAAAACAGGGAAAAATAAAATATAAGAATAACAGGAACAATATATACAATATTAAAAAACAACATGTTTAAATTTACACTAAGGCACAGAGGGGAAAAAAAGTATTGTAACTGTGATACTGTGTAATTGTGCCTGTCTCTACCACTCTTTTATTATTAGCATTACTTTCCCATTATTATGTCACTACAGGTCGGATTTACGGGCTGACAGGTAAAGCTATCTGCACACTCAGAGTGATGTGTAGAAAACTAGTGTGTGTGAAGATTAACCCTCTGTTAGACACAGATGAGCATAGTAGTTTAAGTGGGGGAAGAAATAAAATAGTAGAATATATTGTCTTTATTTCATAATTAATAATTTGTTAGATATGGAACTATGTGTAACTGTTTAATTGTGCCTGTCTCTACCACTCTTTTATTATTAGCATTTGCTTTCCCTTTATTATGTCACTACAGGTCAGATTTATGGGCTGACAGGTAAAGCTATCTGCACACTCAGAATAATGTGTAGCAAACTAGTGTGTGTGAAGATTAACCCTCTACTACACTGGTTCTCAAACTGCGGTACTTAAACTCTCTCTGGTGGTACTTGAAGGAATCTCCAAAATAATAGAAAAAGAAACATTAATGGCTAAAATAATATAATACTAAGAAAAATACTTAATTTATTTCCTGTCATATTTTTGTTTCTGGAAAGTTTCCAGCAATTTACCAAAAATTGACCACCCCATAGGTTACATACCGTGTCTCAACCACATTTTAAGAATGCAAGGTAACTGGGAGGTAGGAAATCAGTGACACCTCTTGGTATGTTTGATCAAATAGTTCAGTTATGTAATTAGAGCTGAGTTACGAATTAAACTGTGATGACAAGAGAGTAAGCAGAGGTAAAATGATTGGTTTGAAAACACTGACATGTCAGTTCTGATGCAACAACATCTCCATCTCATCTCATCTCATCTTCAGCCGCTTATCCGGGGTCGGGTCGCGGGGGCAGCAGCTCTAGCAGGGGACCCAGAACTTCCCTTTCTCATGCCACATTAACCAGCTCCAACTGGGGGATCCTGAGGCGTTCCTAGGCCAGTGTGGAGATAATAATAATAATAATCTCTCCACCTGGTCCTGGGTCTTCCCCGAGGCCTCCTCCCAGCTGGACGTGCCTGGAACACCTCCCTAGGGAGGCGCCCAGGGGGCATCCTTACTAGATGCCCGAACCACCTCAACTGGCTCCTTTCAACACAATGGAGCAGCGGCTCTACTCCGAGTTCCTCACAGATGGCTGAACTTCTCACCCTATCTGTAAGGGAGACTCCAGCCACCCTCCTGAGAAAACCCATTTCGGCTGCTTGTACCCGCGACCTCGTTCTTTCGGTCATGACCCAGCTTTCATGACCATAGGTGAGAATAGGAACGAAGATTGGCCGGTAGATTGAGAGTTTTCCCTTCCGGCTCAGCTCTCTTTTTGTCACAATGGTGCTGTAAAGTGGCTGTGATACTGCCCCCGCTGCTCTGATTCTCCAGCCAAACCCGCGCTCCATCGTCCCCTCACTCATGAGATCCCGAGGTACTTGAACTCCTTCACTTGGGGTAAGGACTCATTCCCTACCTGCAGAAAGCAATTGACCGGTTTCCTGCTGAGAGCCATGGTCGCAGATTTAGAGGTGCTGATCATCATCCCAGCCATTTCACACTCTGCTGCGAACCGATCCAGTGAGTGCCTGAAGGTCACTGACCGATGATGCCATCATCTGCAAAAAGCAGAGACGAAATCCTCAGCCCACCGAACTGCAACCCCTCCCCACCACAACTATGTCTCGATATTCTGTCCATGAAAATGACAGGATTCCAAAGCGCACCCCTGGCGGAGGCCAACCCCCACCGGGAACAAATCCAACTTACTGCAGAGGGTCCGGAAACAGCTCTCACTTTGGGTGTACAGAGATTGGATGGCCCACAGAAGTGACCCACTCACCCCATACTCCCGCAGCACCTCCCACAGTATCTCCCGGGGGACCCGGTCATATGCCTTCTCCAGATCCACAAAGCACATGTAGACTGGATGGGCATACTCCCAGGCCCCGTTCAGGATCCTTGGGAAAGTGAAGAGTTGGTCTGTTGTTACACGTCCAGGACAGAATCCGCATTGTTCCTCTTTAATCTGAGGTTCGACTATAGGATGAACCCTCCTTTCCAGCACCTTGGAGTAGACTTTACCAGGGAAGCTGAGTAGTGTGATACCCCTGTAATTGGCACACACCCTCTGGTCCCCCTTTTTAAATAGGGGAACCACCACCCTTGTGATTCCCCATCAGCCTCCCGCTCTGCCTCTAGAAAAGAGGGCGTGTTAGTCGGATTAAGGAGTTCCTCAAAGTGTTCCTTCCGACGCCAGATTACCTCAGCAGCTATAAACAGCTTGGGCGGTTCCCCGTTTCCCCCTCCTGAGGTATCGAATGGTTTTCCAGGAGCACCTTGGTGCCGCCCGAAAGTCCTTCTCCATGACTTCTCCGAACCTCTCCCACACCCGTAGCTTTGCCTCTGACACAGCAGAGGCTGCAGCCCTTCTTGCCTGTCCATACCTTGCAACTGCCTTTCGGAGTCTTATGGGATAACATATCCCGGAAGGCCTCCTTCTTCAATTGGACAGCTTCCCTGACCGCGGGTGTCCACCACGGTGTTCGAGGGTAACTGCCCCTTGAGGCACCTAAGACCTTGAGGCCACAGCTCACCGCTGCAGCTTCAGCAATGGGAGCTTTGAACATTGCCCACTCCGGTACAATGCCCTCAACCTCCACAGGGATGCCAGAAAAGCTCCGTCGGAGGTATGAGTTGAAGACCTCTCGGACAGGGGCCTCCTTCAGACGTTCCCAGTTCACCCGCACTACTCGTTTGGGCTTACCTGGTCTTTCCAGAATCTTCCCCCTTCCTCTGACCCAACTCATCACCAGTTGGTGATCAGTTGACAGCTCTGCCCCTCTCTTCTTCGAGTGTCCAAACATACGGCCTCAGATCAGATGATACGATCACAAAATCGATCATCAACCTTTGGCCTAGGGGGCTCTGGTACCACGTACACTTATGAGCATACTTATGTTTTAACATGGTGTTCGTTATAGACAATCCGTGATTAGCACAGAAGTCTAATAACAGACGACCACTCGGATTTAGATCAGGGAGGCCATTCCTCCCAATCACGCCTCTCCAGGTGTCTCCATCATTGCCCACATGGGCGTTGAAGTCTCCCAGCAGAACTATGGAGTCCCCTACTGTTCGGTGCATATACACAAACAACAGTCAAGGTTTTCCCCCTACCACCCGTAGGCGTAAGGAGGCGACCCTCTCGTCCACCGGGGGTGAACTCCAACACCGCGACGCTCAGCCGGGGGTTTGTGAGTAACCCCACACCTGCCCAGCGCCTCACACCCTGGGCAACTCCAGAGGAGAATAGGGTCCAACCCCTATCCAGGAGTACGGTTCCAGAACCGAAAGTGTGTGTGGAGGTTTGCCCCACCAGCTCTAACTGGTAGCACTCTACCTCCCGCACAAGCTCCGGCTCCTTCCCCCACAGAGAGGTGACATTCCACGACCCCAGAGCCAGCCTCTGCAGCCCGTGTCTGGTCCGTCGAGGCCCCTCACCTTCACTGCCACCCGTGCAGCAGCACACCCGACCCCAGCGGTTCCTCCTGCGAGTGGTGGGCCCACAGGATGGCGAGGAGGGAGGTGCCACATCACCGGCGAGCCCTCCGTCTGGGCCTGGCTCCAACAACAGTCAACAATAAATAATCTTCTGATTAGGAATAAACCTTTCTGTCCGTAGCTGAATAGTGTTGGTCTATTCTGCTGTATTTTAACATTTTTAGTGGTCGGACTTGAGAAAGCCTGATTTTAACTTAGGTGGTACGTCATGTACACAGTTTGAGAACCACTGCTCTATGAGACACAGATGAGCATAACAGTGTAAGTGTGCCCCCCTGTGACGACAGGTGGGAACAAATAAAAAAGAAGTAGAGCCTATATTTGGTTTTTACTTCATAATTAATAGATAAATGTTATAAATACGGTATATGCAATTCATTTTATGAATGTTCACCAAAGTAATAATAATAAATAATGACAATAACTGCACTATAATGTTCACTTCAGTGTGAAATACTTAGCTCAGGTGAATTTCATAATGTGCAATAGTATAGTAATATTTTTCCTCTGTGCCTAGAGTTTATTGTTTCTTATTGATGCTTCTTTTATGTTTGCTATCCACGTTGAATATCTTATCTTATCTTATTATGCGTTATATTATTTCTGTTAGATATGGAATATTGTTTAAAGACAGTGACTGGTTTAAATATATTTTTAGGAAAATGAGATCTTGTGTTTTCTTATGACAAGAATGACTTTGGTTGTTAAAAAAAGTATATTTTGAGAAAATTCTTCATTCACAAATGCTAATCGTCTAAAAAGATGCCACAAATACAAACAATTTAAAATAGAATTGGAAGAAAAAAAAGAGTAAAGAAATTAAAACAAGTGGAATTTGTAAAGATTTACATCTTTCTTTATTGTTTTTTTTGTTATGGTACCCCTTTGTTTATCATTTTGTCTTGTTCACTTCTATATTCATTGCACTTTGCCTTTGTGGGGTATTTTTCTTTTCTTTTGCAGATAAATATTTTACATAGGACAAAGCATCAAGTTAAATTACAAAATATGATACAATATAAATGTAATTAACCTGTAGTATGTAGTTATTACAATAGGTTACTCTTGATCAGCTATAGAAACAAACTATTTACCACAGTTTTCAGCAGATAACTAAAAAGATTGATGTGATTTATATTTGACATGTTTGTGTGGGCATCTCTTTAGAGAAACCTCCTGGATAAATTTCTAAAGAGCAAATAGATTCCTTACCCCTCAGTTGTACCCTGGCGGTACTAGTACGCTGAGTGTATACCCTACTGCTATGGTGTCACTTTGTAACCACTTAACAAACAAACAAACAACAACAATTGAAACAAACATCAAGTGTATGCTTATATTAAACATTATATTAAAACATTATATGGACTTAGAAAAAAGTAAAGATATTAAAACAATTAGAATTTGTAAAGACTTACATTTTCCTTTCCATTTTTTATTTTGTTATGGTACCCCTTTGTTTATCATGTTTCCTTGTTCTGTTCTTGTCTGTTTCTGTATTTGTTTTTGTGTGTGTGATAATAATTGTATGATGAAATAAAGATGTATTTTTTAAAGATATGTTTAGCAAACCAGTGTGAGGATGCGATGTGAAGTGCCCCCTTTGACGACGGGCCAGAACAAACAATAATATCATAGCCTATATATTTAATAATTAATACATAAAATATATATATATATGAACATTTTTCATTGACACATTGTGTAGGGGACTTTTAAAAAATATATTTTTTATGTGCTTTTAATTTTGACATAAAATTACTTAAAAACTATCTCATCAATGAACATGGGGACCAGATCTAGAACAAGCAACTTGAAGCTTAGTGGCCAACTTTGATTACAGAGTTAATTAGGAATGAATTTATATTTGACATGTTTGTGTGGGCTTCTCTTTAGAGAAACCTCCTGGAGAAATTTCTAAAGAGCAAATAGATTCCTGATGTCTCAGTTGTACCCTTGCGGTACTAGTACGCTGAGTGTTTACTCTTCTGCTATGGTGTCACTTTGTAACCACTTAACAAACAAACAACAATTAAAACAAACTTTGTGTATGCTTGTATAAAACATTATATTAAAACATTACATGGACTTAAAAAAAGTAAAGAAATTAAAACAATTAGAATTTGTAAAGACTTTGTTTATCATTTTTCCTTGTTCTGTTCTTTAGTTGTTGCACTTTGCCTTTGTTGTTATTTGTCCTTTTATTTTGCAGATAAATATTTTAACAAAGGACAAAGTTGTAAAGTAAAGTTAAAATAACAAAATGATACATTATGAAATATTGTGTTATAATATGGAGTAAATATAATAAGTCACTCTTGACCAGATATAGAAAAAAAAAAGATTTAATGCATGTTTTGATTTTCAGCAGATAACTAAAAAGATTGATGTGCTTCACATTTGACATGTTTGTGTGGGGAAACCTCCTGGATACATTTCTAAAGAGCAAGTAGGTTCCTGACTTTGTGTCTTTTTTTTATCATTTTGTCTTGTTCAGTTCTTGTCTATTTATGTGTTTATGTGCTAAAAATTTCATGGTGATAACATCTCAAGATAGAGCATAAAATATAGAAAAGGAAAAGATTTGTGTAGCACCTGCATTACATAAATAAGATTTATATTTGACATGTTTGTGTGGGCTTCTCTTTAGAGAAACCTCCTGGATAAATTTCTAAAGAGCAAATAGATTCCTGACCTCTCAGCTGTACCCTGGCTGTACTAGTACGCTGAGTGTTTACTCTACTGCTATGGTGTCACTTTGTAACCACCTAACAAACAAACAACAATTAAAACAAACATCAAGTATATGCTTATATTAAACATTATATTAAAACATTACATGGACTTAAAAAAAAAGTAAAGCAATGAAAACATGGCTTTTGTAAAGACTTACATCTTTCTTTAATGTTTTTATTTTTGTTATGGCACCCCTTTGTTTATCATTGATTCTTGTTCTGTTCTATATTCATTGTACTTTGCCTTTGTGGAATATTTTTTCAACCACTTAACAAACATCTTTCTTTAATGTTTTATTCTTTGTTATGGTTCCCTTATGTTTATCATTGTGACTTGTTCTGTTCTATAGTTGTTGCACTTTGCGGAATATTTTTCTTTTTTTTTGCAGATAAGTATTTTACATAGGACAAAGCATCAAGTTAAATTACAAAACATGATACAATATAAATGTAATTATACAGTATGACTTAATAACAGTGGGTTGCTCTCAATCAGCTGTAGAAACAAACCATTCAGCAAAGCCTGTGAATGTTTTCATTTGTGCAGGTCATCGTTTTCCTCAGAGCAATTTCAGTCAGAAGAAGAAGAAGAATTACTTTATTTATCCCACAACGGGGAAATTTAATTTTTTCACTCTTATTATTAATCATGTTACACACACAGGCCCGATACACACACACACATGCACAGACAGGACCTATACATGCAATTAAGGAGAGATGTTAGAGCGAGGGGGCTGCCAGTGACCAGCGCCCCGAGCAGTTGGGGGTTCAGTGCCTTGCTCAACAGCACCTCGGCAGTGCCAAGGAGATGAATTGGCACCTCTCCAGCCACCAGTCCACGCTCCATACATGCACCACACAGGGACATGAACCAGCGACCCTAGGTTCCCAGCCAGGTCACCTATGGACTGAGCTACTACCGCCCCAATAAGAAACTGGACTGATACTCATTAGTTCATTCTATTATTAAATTATTAAATTCATATCTTGCGTTACAGCAGTTAGCATAGTAGAGATTGATATTAATTATATTTGACATGTTTGTGTGGGCTTCTCTATAGAGAAACCTGCTGGATAAATTTCTAAAGAGCAAATAGATTCCTAACTTCTCACTTGTACCCTGGCTGTACTAGTAGTCTGAGTGTTTACTCTTCTGCTACGGTGTCAGTTTGTAACCACTTAACAAACAAACAAACAACAACAACTCCAACAAACATCGAGTATATGCTTATATGTAAGAAAAACACCACCCAAAACTCCTCAAAATTCAACTTAATGCATGTAAGAACATATCTTCTTTACCGCAGTGCACGCTGGGTACGCAGCACGACACAAAGGGGGCGTGGCCTAAGCGTTTTCATCCAATTAATCAGTGGATCGTCATGACTGTGGGACGGCTCTCTTATTGCATGTCTTATCGAGTTTTAGTGATAAACGTGTTAATGTAAAACAAATGTTGTTGTTGTTGGCATAATAGTTAAAGTAACAAATGTTGACAAATAAAAAGGTTCATGTGAAAAACATCACATGTGAAATCATACTTCTACTAAACTTTCAAAAGAGTAAAGTGGCTTTTTTGTAATAAACTATTGTTTTAATTTATTTCCTTCAAGGTACATTTAAAATGTCTGATTCCATATGCATTGTAATGACTAATACCTATTATTTTTATTCATTATTATTTCGTCCTTCCACCCGGCTTACAGTACCCATAAGTAGGTCATGGGCCAGGGGTCATTGAGGGTCCAACAACAACAACAACAACAACAACAACAACAACAACACCGTTTTACATGTATTTGCAGCATGTTACTAATTTACTAAACAAGAACTATGTGCCCACAAACGCACTAGGCTGTAGTTGAAGATGTACTCAAATCCTTTACTGAAGTAAAAGCAGAAATACCATGGTTTTAAACATCCCAGTCCTGAATTCAAAATGTAAAAGTGCAAGTACTTTAAATAAAAGTATGAAAAGTAAAAGTTCTCATTATGCAGAATGACTAATTTCAGTGATACAATTTCCCACTGGGATTATTAAAGTTTTTTCTGATTCTTATTATTATAAAATATTACATTATTTCGATTTTAATTACAAATTAATCCATGTAAAAGCATTTTAATGATGAAGTGCATCAATGTGGAGATGCTTTGTATTCCACTGGGTAGATTAATAGTAAAGCATTACGTATCATGTTTTGTTTTTATATGTGCACAGTAACCAGTAACTATAACCTAAATGTAGTGGGATAAAAAGTACAGTATTTCCCTCTGAAATGTAACGGAGTATAAGTATAAAGCGACCATAACATGTATATACTTAAGTGCAGTACAGATATGTCAAAATTGTACATGCACTTTTTCACATTCCACCACAGCGTTTGGCATATACAATAATAATAACAACAATAAAAGAATAATAATAATATAAATAATAATAATATAAATAATAATATGTATATTTGATAAAGCACCTTATATAGTTAAAGTCACAAAGTGCTTCACGTGATAAAATTAGACCCAAACAGTAAAATGAGCAAGCAAAAAATAAATACCAATGGAAATAAAATAAATACGACTTTGAAAATATCTTTTTTATTATGTGCTTTATGTGTAATTGCTTATCAAACTTTGCGGATTCTATAAATGCTCAAACACACCACCAGAACCTTCAGTAACATATTACATATTACATATGTACATATTTTTGTATCACTGTAACAGGTTAATCCATGTGTTTTACAAACAGTCCTTGAACGCAGCATGACATCTTGCTCTCACTCAAATGGGAGACGCGTTCACGGGCGTGCACGCCACAAACCAATGAAGCAGACAGAGAGGAGGGGTCTAATTTTCGCAAGTTCATAAATACTCTGAGCTGCACACCCTTTCTTCGCTCTCTTACCCCCAGAGAAGGTAGACCCTGCTGTCGGTACCGTTTCAATTTGCAGCAAACCCCCGAAAAAACCCGCAACCATGACCAGGAAATTCTTCGTTGGTGGAAACTGGAAGTTGAACGGCGACAAGAAGAGCCTCGGGGAGCTCGCGCAGACCATGAACGCGGCCAAGGTGGACCCCAATGTCGGTACGTAACGTTAGGTTTTGACAGCTGTTGACGTTACACCAAATCTCCTTTATTTGCACATAGGATTTTAGCTACTTTTTTTCTTTTAATCAGGGTTTTCAGTTACGCATCTATGTTACTTTGTTGTGTCGAGTCGTTTCCTCCTTTAATGTCACAGCAGAGAGTCAAAATGGCTCTGTCATTCAATAAATCAATGACCCCAATAGCATCACAGACTTGCATCTCTTTCATTTGCATGCCCTGATAAAGTTACATTCGGTGTCGGCTCTGTATTTCCACCGAGCCAGCTCTTAACAGCGTCACACAGACGGACAGACATACACGAATACAGAGGACGGGCGCTCGGATGGGATTTTCAGTAATGGTGGTAGTGTTGGTGGGTGTGCGTTTGCAGCAGCACGTAGTCCAGCAGCCGGGATCTGCCTCTGCTGCCTGTTGAGAGAGAGAGAGAGAGAGAGAGAGAGAGAGAAAGAGAGCATGGTGCGTTCAAGGGAGGCTGCTCGTTAATGATGTCGCTCCTCTTTCATCTGCAAACTCATGAGATGTACAATGGCCTATTGTGAGCTTCCCTCGCACGTTGAGAGTTGTTGAGGAAAAACACTCGAATGTTTTTTTCGGTTCTCGTCTGAATGACATCGATTTTTCCAGCATGACGTGAAAGCAGCAGCAGCAGACATTGTGCCCTGTTGCAGTGTGCTCCCTGTATTCTGGCTGCTGCGGCTGTTTTGTTAGTACATTACACAGTTTTTTTTTATCCAGGGCATGCCACTGAACACAAGCAGGGAGAAGTTAAATGTGTCGAGGCCTGTTCCTGCTGTTGTGCCAGTCTTGCTCCTCCTGCAAAGTTGGTGTTATGCAACTGTAGTTGTGTCTGTACAGACAGTTGAGGCTATCCTTGGACCTTGCTCCATTAATGTATCCCACCCCCTTAGCAGCACCAGTTGGAAAGACTTTTCCCACTGGCCTCTCCGCAGAGCTTTAAAGTCAAAGTTCAGCTGTTGAATCCTCCCTGACTGATTTTCTTTCACATGTAGGATATTCAAACTCTGGTTATCTCATGACTTTTCTCTGACCTCTGCAGAATGCAGCCCTTTAGGCGACCTTTAGGAGGCTGAACTCAGACCTTTTATGCAGAGAGGTCTGACCATGGCCACGGAGAAATGACCTTTACCAAACCAATATGCAACAGGTTTAATATAGACTCTGGTAACCCCAAGATATAGTTACATTTTGAATGTCAGTGTCTTGAGTTTACTGTACTCTGCTTGACCCATGCAGACTGTTCTGCTGTTGACTTTGTTTAAAAAAAAGTTACACCATATTATACTGAGTATACAAGTATATTGATGCATTTGGTTGTGAGGACAAATCTGGTGCTAGTGTTTTGATGTAGTCCTGTAAAAAGCATTCCTCTGATGAAGAAGCCTTTAACAGCGTCTGAAAACACTAATAACTTAGATTTAATTGTCGCACATTGATCGTTGTCAATCACTTTAAGAGTGATGGCATTTTCCGTTCATGTGTTCTTAGTTTTGGTGTCTGTTGACTGTTTGGTTTGCATTTGTAATATGTATTAAGCATTTAAACATCATGTTTGAAAAGCCTGGACTGGAGTTTGTCTCTTTAATCCCCACAGTGTTTTAGTGTTGTGGGAAGAATTGCATGAAGTCATGGCATCAGTTCAATGTGGTTGTCCAGCGGTTACACAGGCTGCCCTTTAACTGACAGACTCGTGTTCAAGTCCACAGTTTGTCTCACTGTTGAAGTGTCTTTAACCAGGTCCTGGAATCACCCTCTCTGTGCAGTTAATATCTTTTTACATGTCAAAAGTAAAAACCCAAACTACTGTCACGTTAGTGGAAACTGCATATCAAAAATGGCTTGATGTTTGGCTAAACATAAGCATGGTTTTCCTTGTTCTGGGCTCACAGAGGTGGTGTGCGGTGCTCCTTCAATCTACCTGGACTACACCAGGTCCAAGCTGGACGCCAAGTTTGGCGTTGCTGCTCAGAACTGCTACAAAGTTGCCAAGGGTGCCTTCACTGGGGAGATCAGGTACGTTGTGCATCCATCAGGGGTTTGTTTGTCATACAGATACAGCTGAAATGCAGAAAAGTGGCTCCACAGTCACTCTGGGTTATTAGGTTAGATCACAAATATAACATCTAGTTGATGTTTCATATTACAAACCTGCACAGATTTAAATATTTTGTGTTTATTGTATGAATATGTGTCTGCAGCCCTGCAATGATCAAGGACTGTGGAGTGAACTGGGTGATCCTGGGACACTCTGAGAGGCGCCACGTCTTCGGAGAGAGTGACGAGGTTATTGCAACATTTATGTTTACAGCACCTTTCACAGACACTAGTCACAAAGTCTTTTATGGTTGTTGAGGGCTGAATGTGTACAGGTTGTGATTAGATGCTTGTTTGTCGTGTTAGCTCATCGGCCAGAAGACAGCCCACGCTCTGGAGAGTGGTCTCGGTGTCATCGCCTGCATCGGCGAGAAGCTGGACGAGAGAGAGGCCGGCATCACCGAGAAGGTCGTCTTTGCCCAGACCAAGGTCATCGCAGGTACGCAACTCCTGACATTTTCTACCTAGAGTTTTATATGCACAGGAGATAATCCACATGTTGCAATATGCATTTCAGGGAAGGTTTATGCAAGCCAGAGCGCTGGTACAACTCAAAACTTGTGAAATAGAAATTCATGTCTTATCACACGTCTCTTTCACAGACAATGTAAAGGACTGGAGTAAGGTCGTGCTTGCTTATGAGCCTGTGTGGGCCATCGGCACTGGCAAGACTGCTTCCCCCCAGCAGGTAAATATCAGTAACCACTGAAAATGATTACCGCAATCTCTTCCCATAACTCGTCATAATGTGTCTGTTTCCTGCATGATTCACCAGGCTCAGGAAGTTCATGAGAAACTGAGGGGGTGGCTGAAGACCAACGTGTCTGAGGCTGTAGCCAACTCTGTGAGGATCATCTATGGAGGTCAGTCGGTGTGACGAGACGGTGTTTGTCCTCATGTTATCATTTTGACTTCCCACACTCATAGTTCTCTTCTTCTCAGGCTCTGTGACCGGTGCAACCTGCAAAGAGCTCGCCTCCCAGAAGGACGTCGACGGTTTCCTCGTCGGCGGAGCCTCCCTCAAGCCAGAGTTTGTGGAAATCATCAACGCCAAGGCATAAGAACGTGAACAGCTGCAGTGTGACCAGGTCCACATCAGAGTCCAGCTCCATTCAGACGATCCAGTTCCATCATCCCTCACTCTCAGCACTTAGTCCTCTTCCCCTTTCTATTCAAAAGTATTCGTGTAATGGTGTCATTCCCTCCTTTTCCTTTATTTTTTGGATATATTTTGTCATGAAGAAAAGGGACAGGTTGACACATGCACTGTACTGCACTGAAAATAGTCTGTGTGCATACTAACTTCCACACCAAGTGCTCAAGCTATAAAGACTGTCAATTACATCTTGAGGTGGACGGCCAGTCCTCGCCTTTACTTGAAAAGTTTATCAACTTTTTTTGTGTAAACCGTGTCACAGCTCTTTGTCGATGACATCGATTTGTCTTTTTAATATACGGTAGATGTCTCTTTTGTGTTATTATGATGTTCTGTGGCTTTTACCTCCCCTGTAGACGTGCATGAACCGCTCTCTGATTGGCTGCCCTGCCAAGAGGGGAGCGTCCATTACATGTTAATCATATTGTGTCATGGCCGATGGGTATAAGGGTGGCAAGGCTGTAAGGAAACATAATAAACTGATCAGAGATGGTTTTAGTGTGTTGTGTCTTGTTTTTTCTTCATGAGGTTTATCCCTTGATTTTCCAAAGAAACCCTTCCATATGCCTTATATTTTAGAGGGACCCATTTGGTTTATGTACTAATAGGTTTCATGATAATAATCCCAGTAGTATTCTCAGTATTTCAGAGAGAGGATCTCATTACAGAAGTGACCTTCTGTTAAGACAATGCCATGCAGAGAAGCATCTGGCTGCTATTTTTATCCCAGCCTTGAACTAAAACACACAGCAGTGAAAGACTCATGTATCAGGGGAGGAAATTGTAGCTTTGCAAATTACAATCTTACAGAAACTAATTCTAAATCATTATACTGCTCATTTAAGCCCAAAAGCACTGAGCATTTGGTCACCACGTCTTGTGTTGTAAAAAGGCTTTATTAGGTCTAAATACAGCACTGACATATTTTAAACATTCTGCTAACACTTTGTTTCTCACTCTCTGATTCACACAACACTTAAATTGTACTGGACTCAAACAGCTGCACTGACAGCAAAACAGTCTTGGAGCTCAGGGTGAGGTCAAAATATTCCTACACAATCACGATCTGCATGTCTGTCTTCAGCAAGCACTAAGTTTTGACCAAATCTTTGCCCCGCAGCGTCTTTATTTTCTTTATATTGTCACTGGGTTGAAACAGCCACGGTACGATGTAGTACAGAAGGAAGACAACACAACAAGAATACCTGTAGAACACGATGTAATTAAATGCATAGACCAACACATTTTATGCAGTGAATTTTGCCAGCACTCCTGTAATGGAATGTAACAGGATTATTTTGCTTAAACAACACTTTCATAAAGAATACACACAATGTGATAACATCAGTTTAAATAGATTTTGAGCCTGGACCCATCTACGATATAAGACGAGGCCTCAAGATTTCATTAGGATGCAGGAGCCACCTCTGAGGCCTTAACCAGCTCAGTTTTTAATTGTGCTTTTTGTGACACGGCACCAAACTAATTTGTAATTAATACAATTACTACGAAGTAATTGCCTCTAAGTCTACACAGGGACTACCTGAGAGTCACTGCCCAGTTGCTCTGTTTGCCCAGATAGTAATCCAGTATAGATTTCACGTCATTTTAGTTTCACCACATCAAAACGCATAAAACTCAAAATTTCACTCTGTACATGAGCTAAAACTGGCTGCCACGTATCATAGAATAAATTGAATTTCCCCTTAAAGGTCCCATATTGTAAAAGGTGATATTTCCATGTCTTTTATTATTATAAAGCAGGTTGTATATAAACACTGTGAAAGTATCAGAACCATTAACAAAATCCACAGAGAAATGCACACAGCCTGTATTCAGAAAGTGTCTTTAAACGGGCCGTTAGGACCTCTGTACGGTTGTGATGTCACAACTTTATTATATATATGTAGAAACGTGCCGCTACAGCGTCGTTACAGTCATTCCCCCGGCTGCAGTGACGGTGCACGGACGGCGAGACTGCAGATGCAGAAGACCCAGAAACTCAGACCAATCAGAGCAGACTGGGTTAAAAGAGAGACTGAGGTGAATACAGGTATGTATATATATATGTATATATATAGACAGACAGAATGATGCTAGTGAAAAATAAAAATAAAAATACCATGTAAACATGTTCTAGTAGAAATCCAAAGTACAAGTATGAACCTCCAAAAACATACAATAGTCATTTATAAATACAACTTTTTAAAGGTTTACTTAAGTTAAGTCAACAAATATATATATATATATTTATTATTGAACAAAGTACAAAAATACAAGGTATACAATAAACAGCACGTTGGTGTCATAATTAATAAATAAATAAAAGAGTACAAAAGAAACCCCAAACATAAAACAAACAATTAAATAAATAATAGTAATTTAAATAAATAAATAATAAATAGTTTTAAAAGGGGCTTCAGTGAAAAACTTTTCATAATGACTCAGTAAGGTATTACTTTTTTTGTTATTTAACAGGACAAGACAGTATGATGATAGTTAAAAATAAAAATACCATGTAATCATGTTCTAGTAGAAACCCAAAATACATAAGTATGAACCTTAAAATGAGCAGAAAACGGGACCTTTAAAGTAAAACCTCCAAAATATACAATAGTCCTTTAATAAATACTACTTTTTAAAAGGTTTTTAATGTTGTATTTTAGTTAAGTCAACAAATATATATATATATATAAATATATATTTTTATTTTAATTAAATGTACAAAAATACAAGGTATACAACAAGAAACAGCACATTGGTGACATAATTAATAAATAAATCAAAGATAGAGCACAAAAAACATAAAACAAACAATTAAATAAAAAATACTAATTTAAATAAACAAATATTAGATAGTTCAAACAGAGGCTTCAGGGAAAAACGTTTCATAATGATTCAGTAAGGTATTATTTTTAGTATACGTTATTTACCAAGATCAGAGATTTAAGCAGGTCAGTTCCAGGAGGAAAGGAGCAGATTTAGGTCTAATTTTGCAATTTTTTGTTTGTGAATAAAGAATTTTGCTTATTAATGTTGATAACAAAGTTCATCAGGTGTTCAAGAGTATTATCTTCTGGGTTAACGTAGTAGCTATTAACATCTTTAAGGGTAAAAGAGTAGACAGAGTTAGCAGCATCCAAGGAATGTGATTCAACATCAGTCCAAATCTTCTTAGATACATCACAATAAAAAAAAACAAATGTGACATTGTTTCTGTATTAATTTCACCGAGTCAACAAATATTGTGTCAGTGTAGGTTATTGCACCACCATAGCACAGTTATCCAGCCCCCTCTGCAGCCTGGTGGTCCTACCTTTGCACCCCGGTCCAGCAGGGGGCGGTAGTGCCCCGTTTGAGCACTTGTGAGTTGCTCAGTCATGTCCGTGTTTACAAGCGAAGCGTGACGTTCAGGGACTCGCTAAAAAACCGTCTCCCGGCGCAAATAAAGCTGCTAATTTTCTTAATAAACGTCCAAAAATGCAGTCGCTGAAAGCTTTTCTCAGCGAGAGACTGACAGCGGCGGCGGAGGAGATATTTGGAGCTGTTGAAAAGACAATAGCAGAGTACAGAGAGGAGGTTTCACGTTCAAAAGATTTAGAAATCGGTCGTCTCAGGATGCAGCTGAAGCTCCTCAAGTCAGGTTGGTTTGAATGGAAGCTGCGTGCAAGCAATCTTGTTTTTAGATCAACTGCACGATTGTGATGTTATCATTTGTCTTTTACCTAGAGCCTCGGTTGGATAGATGCCTCGGAGCCCAGCTGCAGCAGCTCAACCATCACCACCAGCCTCCCCCTCTTTCTCAGCAGCAGCAGCAGCAGCATGAGTCAGTCCCGGCAGTGGAGCCTCCTGAGCCCCAGCACTGTGAGGAGGATGAGTGCAGCAGCATGGAGGAGCACCCAGAGCCCTCACAGGTGAAGAAGGAGCAGCAGCTAAAGAGCCACAGGGATTTCTGGATGGGCCACCACCATGCAGAGCAGCTGGAAGGCCTGGACGCAGACATTAAAGACTTCATCTCGTCTCCTTCCAGTCTGAAAAGCAGCCTTCAGGACCCAACCTTGCCCTTCCACCCTTACCACAACAACCTGGGAGAGGAGAGCAGAGAGAAACCCTACTGCTGCTCTGTTTGTGAAAAGCGTTTCAGTAACTGCTCCCACCTCGCAGCTCACATCAGGACTCACACAGGAGAGAGGCCTTACAGATGTGAATTATGCAGAAAGACTTTTATCACAACAAGCGCTCTGAACAGACACCAGACCATCCACACCGAAGGGAAACACTTTGTCTGTAATTATTGTGGGAAATCCTTCAAATGGATGGAGTCTCTTGGCAGGCACATCAGAAGTGTGCATAAGAGAGATAATACCCCTGAATGACTCTTATTGAAAATACTCTAATGCCTGATAGGTTAGTCATGTTGTCACTGTATGTTAAATCTATGATTTGAGTATAAAAACAACAGAACAAAGAATGTAATGTCTGTTTTCAGTGTGTAATCAGTTATTTTGTGCATGGACCTCACTAAGCCAGTAAATGATGTGCAGATGAATTGGAAAATGTGTTCACAGACAATGTTCACAGTGTTTTTATAAATGACATATGGCAGATGTATTCTTGCAGAATAAAATGTAAATACTACACTATTGTTTAATGTATTCTGCTTTCTGCTGCAGGAACACGAGAAAGGGGAAGTTGCGCAGCGCTCCAGTAGGTGGCAGTAACAGCATTTCATTCACAATCTCACATCTGTCTCCAACAGGATCTGGCAGTGTTCAGACTCTAGTGTCTAATGTACTGAGTATGTGCTTCTTTTCTGGGAACTGACGGTACTCTCAGTCCTTCTTACAGTCAAAATTTTCAGAGGTATCATTTTATTATTCCCAGTGGTGGAAGGCAACTAAGTACATTTACTCAAGTACTTTTAATTATTTTACTTTACTTGAGTGTGACCATTTTCTGCTTCTTTATACTTCCACTCCACTGCATTTAAGAAGGAAATATTGTTTTGTACATTTATTTGACAGCTATAGTTACTAGGGATGCACAGTATAGGTCGGTACCAAGAAATTAAGAGCAGATTTATTGGAAATGTACACTCACCGGCCACTTTATTAGGTACACCTGTCCAACTGCTCGTTAACGCAAATTTCTAATCAGCCAATCACATGGCAGCAACTCAATGCATTTATGCATGTAGACATGAGGAAGATGATCTGCTGCAGTTCAAACCGAGCATCAGAATGGGGAAGAAAGGTGATTGAAGTGACTTTGAACGTGGCATGGTTGTTGGTGCCAGACGGGCTGCTCTGAGTATTTCACAAACTGCTGATCTACTGGGATTTTCACACACAACCATCTCTAGGGTTTACAGAGAATGGTCCAAAAAGAGAAAATATCCATTGAGCGGCAGTTCTGTAGGTGCAAACGCCTTGTTGATGCCAGAGGTCAGAGGAGAATGGCCAGACTGGTTCAAGCTGATAGAAAGACAACAGTAACTCAAATATCCCCTGGTTAAAACAGAGGAACGCAGGAGAGCATCTGTGAACACAAAACCCCACCTACTATCTAGCAGATAGGGAACAGCAGCAGAAGAATATACTGATACTTTATTAAGCACCAGGTGTGCCTAATACAGTTGTTGGTGAGTGTATATTCCCATAATTCAATTATACCTGATCAATGATTGTCCAATAAGAAGCCAAATTTAATTGTATTGATAAGTGCAGCATCTTCAAACTCCTGACACAACAGGTGGCTGTATGCACCTTTAAAGTTGATTTGCATTGGCCAATAAACACGTATTGAGAGAGTTTACGCTGACACGTCTGATTTGACACTTTATGTCAAAGCTTTTTTTTAAATTTTAATTCTTAGGCAAAATGCTCTATAAATGCAAAAGTATGTAAGTTTTTTTGTTGAGTTCGATTTAATTACTGTGATAAATCAAAATATCTGCCAGAAAAGCCCGCCCGTACTTCAGACTTTATAGCAATAATTTGAGAATGCCCTTTCCTGTTTAGAGTGACACGATGCCCAGGTGAATAAAATGACGATGCTTTTCTGAGTGTTTGGGCCAGGCCTTAACGCCCAACATCAGTGCCCAACTTCACACATGCTCTTGTGGCTGAATGGCAGCAAATCCCTGCGACCATCTTCCAAATGTCTCGTGCAAAGCCTTTTTTTTTTTATGAGAATGGACAGGCTGCAGCAACAAAGTTCATGGTGGAGATGTTCGGGGGTCTAATGTTCAGGAGTCCACACAGTTTTGGTTACTGCAGGTTTCCTCTAGTTCACACAAAAAACACAGTCCACTTACCTCCTCAGGGTGAAATTACACAGGGCTTCTCCCCGCTGCCCATTCCATTCACTGCCATTATGAAGTCATTACTTATATTCAGGGGTGAAATTGGGATTCGGTATGCAGGGAGCTGTGTTTCACAGGGTACGTATGCAGCCGCGGTGGGGGTAGAGTTCAATGTTTTGTGTTACAAATAGTAGATACAAGTCTTTAAAGTATCACAGTTTAAGAAATACAGAGTTCATTGTGATTCAAGGCACCTATATTCTTTTTTAGTTCATTTATTTTTCTTTATGTTTCAGCTAGCTTGACTGAAAATAAACTCGAAATGTTGAAGATGACTGTGCCAGTACCCACACTTCATTCATGTCTCACACTGATGTACGTTGTAGAACATCTTGTTGAACTGGATTATTATTTCAGGGTGCTCTCACTTATTAGAGAGAGAGAGATTTTTTTTCTGAGAGCTCTCATGTACATGCAGGTGCTCTGCGCAGTAAAACACTTACTACAAGTGTGCAGAGTAGGCAATTAAAACGATGACACAACATTGAAAATGTGGATTCAAATAAAGATGAATTATGTGCTAGGGCTCTGCTCCAAAGTCTGCAGTGTTGCTCCAAACACAGATTTCACTTGGATGGTTATATGGGGGAGTTATAGGACAACACTTATTCTGTGCTTTTACATCTCAGTCCACATCTTATTTGCAGTTTGGGGGACTGTTTCAGAAAATACCAGAGATAGGTTTTACACTGAATCTCCAAAAAGAGCAATGTGCTTCCCATTAGCTCTGTGGCCAAAGGGCTGCTTCGCTCTCCGATTGCTCCCTTTAAATACTTACACAATGTTTCAGGTATTAGGGGGAACCAATATATTTGCTGAAAAACATCATACTATCATTTGAATAAGTGGTTTACTTTCTACATTTTGTTTGCAACACTCATTTCAATTCTTTACCCTGTGATTGTTTGAATTCTCCAGCTCATACCGTGCACTTAAATAATTTGTACCCACCGTGAAAAAATATATCAGCATCAAAAGCCTTCTTTCTACTTCTTTATGTAGACTGCTGTCATTAAGTGGCAAACCATCCTATCAAAATATGTCATAATAAGTATTTTATGTCCGACAACTCGAACACAGTAAACACTCCACTGTTTCCATCTCTATTAGAGTGAATGTATCCTAGTTATACGGCTTCACAGACAATATAAACCTACTGACCTTAAAAGATTAATGGGAGCAAGATTTAGGTATGGACGTAAGCAGTGAATAGCAGATTCACATCTAAGATTTCATCCATTCTTTTTCTAATTATGAAGGATGTTGTAGAACAAAAATATATCCCACAACAATCACCCATCCATCCGTTCGTTCCAACGGCGCCTCTCTAGCACGTATTAGGCACTGTGCAGGTCACCCGTAATAGATAGATAGATACTTTTATTTGTCTCTGAGGGGGGAATTGGTTTGCAGCATAGTCACAAAGGCATTTCAACATCACAAAGTCACAAACATTATCAGACAACACACAAACATACCAGGAGGAGGAGGAGGAGGAGGAGGAGGAGGAGGAGGAGGAGTAGAAGGAGGAGGAGGACAAGCCAGACCAGCTGGACATCTTCTTTTGAGCAGGAAGGAGTGGCTACAGGGATGAGGTGCTGGTTCATTACCTGTTTAAAATCAAAATTGCTTGTGGAAAGAAAGAAAAGTATTTTTCTGTGCCTCAGTGGCATTACCAACCCAGCAGATGAATAAGAAGAATAACACCTTCAATAAAAGCACAGTTAACACATTTGCAGCATTTTGTTAGGGCCATTAAACAACAGCCGTTTCTTTAGAAAGTACATTCGTTTCTCATTTGAGCTTATGGTCAAGCACAATGCCAAGGCACTTATAGAAGAGATAACAGAAATAAGAAGTTTATAAGACACAAAATAGCTTGTTGGAAAGACCAGCCTGTAAACTTTGTAGCTTAGACACACAAGTAAAATAATAGGCCAAATGAATTCAAAGTGGGATCTTCCAAACAGAATAGATGAGTATGACACAGACACTGTAACTGCTTCTCCATCTTTATCACCCCCAAACAGCTGTTTTATGCAAGTAAAAGTGTAGCCACTATCTTCATAGACCCGTTATTTTCAAACCTGTTCCTCAACCCACAGCACCACTGGTTTTCCATTTTGTTAATCAAATCGTGACTGTTTATAATGTGTTTTTCCAGGTTATGTAATGTAATTGGCCCTGCAGTGAGAGCTCTCCATTTTCAGGCCTAACCGGACCAGTTTTAATCTTGTAGCTTTTCACTGAGATGATGAGGATGCACCTCCCTGGTGTGTAGTTGAAGGAGGCAGAGAGCTCTGGTCACCCGCATGTTGTCTACAAGCACTTGAAATATACTCAGCAAATGCCTCAAGATGATCCTGTGGGATCATTTTCTCCAGGCTGGAGTGGAGGGAGCAAGAGGTCAGATGAGATCCATTGTATGGGTGAGAGAAGGTGAAAAAGGCAACAGACTCCGTTTTCAGCCAGTACTGTGGAGGTTGTCTGTTGATGAATGATGTTTGAGATGTTGATCAAGCAGAGGTTTCATTGACCAGAGTCCGTATCTGTCTATTAAGTGTGGGAGAGGGGGGGTCTGTATGTAATTAATTGAGGCAAACAGAGGAGCTCCAATGTAATTGCTACAATAAAATTGGACATGACAGTCTGAAAGTCCTACCCGGAGTGTATTGGCAAAAATGGACCACAAAAGAGGCAGAGGAGCAAAGCAGCCACTGTCAGCGCTCAGGCAGATGGACAGCAGACAGACACAATAAAGAGTTAGTGGTGGCCATTAGATAATCCTTATGAAGTATGACAGCTCTAGCAGGGAGAGAGGAATGGTTGTGGAGCAAATGCATTGGCAAGAAGAGGCAGCAGAATGTGTTCAAACTGTCACTCTCTGGCAAAACAGGGCTTGAATGTGAAGGTAAAGTAGAAAGGAAGATATTTTTGCCGGAGGGAGCTGTGGGACAGGGACCAAACCAAATTAGTCACTGTTTGTGCAAGGTACGCTGTGCAAGCATCAAACCCAGACATAAGATCTATGAAGGCGTAGCTTGACATAGTCTGTGATAACATTTGGAAGTTGGAGTGTCTTTTTATTTTAGTGTCTGTATGAATGCTTTCTTTGGATAATGGCACAGGGGATAGTTAGATCCCCTCGTATGCAGAAGCAGCTTGTCTTTGTATTTATGCATCTACAAATGTGAGGGTGTGTTTTGTTCTCATTTTTATTTCACTCTCGATTAATTCGGAACACCTTGTTTATTGTGGCTGGTGAAGCGAAGGAGTGCTTATTATTTGGAGAACATTTTAGAGTTCATTAGGCTTGCATGACTTTGGCATCACCTCTTCCGCAGTTGTAATTAAGCAAATGAAACCTTTACGCTGTGGATACAAACTGTCTGTAATAGATGAGAGTGTGACTATAATCATCATAGTACAAGGAGGGTTGGTTTAATCTTTTCAAATTAGTATCACATGTAGATTAGATAAGATAAGATAAGATAAGATAAGATAAGATAAGATAAGATAAGATAAGATTAGATAAGATAAGATACGATGAGATAAGATAAAATTAGATGAAATCAAATCTACCTTTACTGATCCCCAGCAGGAAAATTTGAACGTAGCAGCAGTACAATAGAAAAACAACAGAAGTAAATACAGATGAGTATAGAAGTAACATACATAAATAATAACACATACATTAGGATAGAATACAAATAGAAACTATAGAAGAGTACTTGAGAGGCAAAATAACATGTTAAAGTGGTAAAGCACTATGTTCTCACCAGACTAATAAATGATATAGTTAAGCAACGGCACTCACTGTTACTTAATATATTTTAATATGGTACATTATGAGACAGTGAAGGAAATGAGAGATAGTATAAGGTGCAGTATAGTGGTAATATAAAGTATATAGTAGAATATAGTATAGTGCAGCAATATAACAAATTAAGTTATATAGTTTATAATGTATTGGTTTCATAAAGCACAGGGATGTACTCAGAACTCCTGATTTAAAATTGATATGAAGACATCGTTCATACCAACAGTTCATATGTGGTACTAAAAGTTGGCCAATATGAGAGAATAAGAATTATTTGCAAATATTTATCCCAGATTTGAAAACAAGAGCTGCTAATAATAACGTTTTTTTAAATTTTACATACAAAACTGCTATAAAGGGTGTAATAATAATATGCTAGGCCTATATGAAAAGCATCGCTCAAACCACCTCTTTCATCTTTCCTCCGCACCTTTCACAACATCGTGATCTGCCCTGAGAGAGGACTGATGAAGTGCTAAGAATATCCCCCAGATGTGATGTCACCAGAGGGGAAAATCAGATTTGTCCTGCCGGAGGATACTTTACATTATGTCGACACACTTATTCAAGGTGACTTTTAATGACACACAACCTACATACCAACTCACAAGCATGCCCTATACAGTATCTATATCCAATATCACTCTCCTGACTGAGATGGCTCCTACAGATAAGGCTATCAATCAATGTCACATCAGTACGAGGGGCTTCTTATTGCATGAAGAAAAGGGATGCAGACTTTAGGCCTCTGGAAAACCACGTAAGACTATCTCAATGGATTGATTGCATTTTTATGACAAACATAATGATATTGTAGTTTATTCAGCCAGATCTTGTCCCCCAAATTTCTCGGAGCCAAGCAGTGATTGCGTGTCTTGCAGCACGGAGGCCGTAACCAGTGATCCGTGTCCGTTTTTGAAGGAGATTCCTCCAGCCGGACACGGTAAGAACACACACGGCCCTGAGCCTTCAGCAGTAAATCACACTCTCCCAGCTCCTCCTTTCTTTCTCCTTTTCATTTCTCTCTTTATATTTTTTTCCCCCCCTTTTCATTTTTTACTGTGCAGTAAGGAATGCTCGCTCTACAGGGTGGCTGGTGTTCACTGGAGCGCCTCAACTCCCATGTCTCACACTCATCCCATGTGTCTCCTATTAGCTACACTCAAACCAAGAGAGGGAGGGACGGAGAGAAAGAGGGGGGAGTCAAAAAAAGAGAGAGGGAGGGGTGGGGGGAGGAGAACGAGGAATTTGATATGCTTTGTGCATGAGTGACTTGTATAAAACAAAGACGGGGCATATAGTCTGAATGTACGTGAGCAGGGGGGGTGAAAAATAGTGCAACCATGAATACGCCAGAGACTAGCAAAAAAAGATTATAATTTATTTCCAGATTTTTTTGCCTTCATTTGCATCTTGTTTCACAAGGTAAATTGAAAATAAAAATAAAAATAAAAACCGACTGCCATACCATGAAAATGTAAAAAAATAATACAAATAATATGTACTGTATATATAATTATGTCATTATCAACAAACAGACAACATTAATCATAATAACAATACTATTGATCATAAACATAACGTAACACTAAATCGCTGGTCTCATGCATATAGAACGCCCCTCAGATACAAAAGAGGGGGTAATTACTAAAAATAGAACCAAAAGTTCCACCAGTTCAGAATAAGCGCCTAGCTACATGCAATGACATAAAAGAGACTCATGTACACATTCCTTCTGGCATCAAGTATTTTACACATACTGTACTTCACTATTTCCGGCCCCATCTAATATACTGTACAGAGCACGATACAAAACAGGACTGGAGTTTGAGAACATTATGCAGGGAAGTGCTGGAGTCTGGATCTTCAACACGGTGCAGTCAGCAGGGACTATGTGCAACGTTTTCACGCCCTCCTCCCTCCTTTTGTTAAATCCTTCAAAATCTTCTTGTTTCCTTCAGTGGACCCCCCCCCCCCCCCCCCCGTCCATTAGTCCAGCTTTCGTTTCGAGTCTTTTTTCCTTGATTGTTTCTTCAGTGCTTTTCTTTTGCGTTTCATTTTGCACACATTTCTCCCTCGTTTTTTTCTCCATGCTGCTCTTTGTCGTGCCCCTCCCTCACAGGGTCTTGTCACTTTCTTTCTTCAGGTGACTAAAAGGTCAAAGGATAAGTCATGTTAGAGTGCGTTTTAAAGTTAAAGGTCACAGCTAAGGTTGGGGTCCAGTTTCATCTCACATAATGGCAGCTTTTACTCCCCAAAATAACAGCTCTTTTGGGATTCATTGTAAAGCTTTATTTGAATCAATAGATTATTTTTGACAGAGGTTTCATAAGAGACAAACCCCCTCTTTTCTTTGGAAGGGTGGCCATTTGTAACAAACTAATCAACAGTTTGTGAAGCTGCCAAACATCAGAATTACTAACCTTGGGCTTTTATCTAAAAATACAATTAGTGCTATTCATTTGTTTTTGTAGACTCAACCTCTGATTAAGGCTTGTTAAAAAGCTGATTTTAATGTAATTACCAGATATGTAAATATCTGCTTATTACTGCTTTCCCAACAAAGAACTGTGTCAGGTCGGTTTTTGGTTATTTTCAGTTGTAATTTTAAGGAATGAATGTTCAGTTCGTGCAAGTTTTCTGTTGCAAATAGATTTACAGTAAAAGATTACATACAGATCAGACCTGGTGGCTTAGGCCTTTACACACTGGGTCAGTTAGGACCAAAACTCTAACTCTCTGATTAATTGTTCGAGTAATTTCATCATTATACTGTTTTCTGGTTGATTTTCTTTGTCTTGTATTATAGTATCATAGTATCATATCATGCTAATTTCAAGGTCCCTACTTGTATTTTTGGTTTCTACTTGAACATGTTTGCATTCTTTAATGTTCAAAAAGCACATTGTTTTTCTCTTACTGTCCCTCTGAATGTATATTATAACATAAATTACCCGTATTAACCTTCTTTCTGAAACAGTGCCTTTCTACAAGTGCCTAGGCTCCTCTGATTGGCTTGCAAGAAAAACATGGCTAGTAAAATAAGATAGTTCTTAAGCCGTATGTGGAGATACTCAGATGGAGGGCAGTGTATTTTAAGGAACCTGCCTCTGACACAGTAAGGGAAGCCAAATCTGAATGGCTTGTTGATTCCCATGTTTTCTGATCTAGGCAGCCCAGACTGAGTTGTCTGTTTTCACAAAGTTTTTCACAATATATTTGGACTGCAAACAAAAATATTTGGAGGACAACACCTTGAGCCTTGGGAAGTTTTGATGGGCATTTTGCACTGTTTTCCTACATTTTATTGACACGTTATCAATTAATAGAAACAATCATCAAAATCTTTGCTGTATTATCAAAAGCTGTTACAATGGATGCACACACACACACACACGCACGCGCACACACACACACACACACACACACACACACACACATACACACACACGCACGCACGCACGCACACACGCACACACACACACACACACACACACACACACACACACACACACACACACACACACACACACACACACACACACACACACACACACACACACACACCTATACCTGTAATACTCGTCCTGGGTGAGGGAGTGGTGGTGATGGATCCACTGTTGTTCCAGGGCCAGTCTCTGGATCTGCAGCTCTGCGCTTTGGGCCTGCTGCATGGCCTGGAGCTGATGGGCTGCCGACATGGGACCAGTGAGGGAGGACGGCTGGGGCAGATCACGGAAAGGAGCACCTGTTAAAATAAATTTTAAAAAATAAAGGAAGAGGAGGAGAGAGGAGGAGCAGGTAGGGGGTACAAAAGGAAAACGGAGAAATAAAGGGGGCGAAGGGGTACCGAGGTCAATCATCGTCATCATATTCAAAAAGTCTATTCATAAACTTTCAGCACTGTGGAGTTTTTTAGAGAGAAAAACTGAACAAGTACATGGACGAGGAGCCTTCTCCTCACCGAACAGCTGTTGGCGGAGCACCTCGCTGTCAGTGAGGGGGTGAGCCAGGATGGGGGTGCCTAGTGTGGCTCCTGGGTAAGGGAGGCGTGTCAAAGGAGACCCCGACGCCAACGGGTCCATCAGGGGGTGTACCCCGCCCGTCGCTGGATGCCAGTGATGTAATAGGAAATACAGGAGATATTTAATAAGAGTAAATTATGAATTCAAGAGAAGATAATGCACAAAGCATGGAAATACATTACTGCTACATTTAAGCAGCACATGAGACATGCTGAGACAATTGAATAAAATCTGGACTCTGGTTGCAAAACAAAGTCACTGAAAAGAATGGCTTTTGCTAAAGCGTAAATGTAGTGAAATTAAATGCAAATATTAATATCCATCCATCCATTATCTGTAACCGCTTATGCTTTACAGGGTCATGGGGGGTTGGAGCCAATTCTAGCTGACATTGGGCGAGAGGCGGGGTACACCGGACTATCACGGGACTGACACAAGTAGAGATAGACAACCAGTGACACTCACATTCACACCTATGGGCAATTTAGAGTCACCAATTAACCTAATTGACTTAACATGCATGTTTTTTGAACTGTGGGAGGAAGCCGGATGACCCGGAGAAAACTTGCTGACACGGGGAAAACATGAAAACTCCACACTGAAGGGCCAAAGCCGGACAGCAGGTTCGAACCCAGAACCCTTTTGTTTGTGAGAACCCATGCCAACAACTGCACCACCGTGCCACTCTAAATAATAATATGCATATTTAAACTTTAAACATGAACTCTTTGAAAGAAACAAAGGGCTTCTCTTGTTACATTTTCTGCTGATTGGTGTTTCCAAACAGATCTGAGCGAACTAACGCTTCTTTAAGAACTTTGAACATTTGAACAAATGAGGTGTCTCAGCAAAAACTATGACCCTGTGTCACTTCAAAACAAGGGGAATCTGTGTTCAGTGGTGAACTACATTAATACAAAAATGATTCATACTGAAGTTAAAGGATAAGGCTGGTTTGTTTTTCTTGCTGTCCACAATTCAAAAAGATCAAACCTAGTCCAGCTCTCAATACTTTCCCACTTCACTGCCCTGTCTGTGGAAAACAAGCCTAGTTGTTCCTACTGAAGATGTAAACCTTTAAAAATGAGTCAAATATATAGATTTCTCAGTAATTTCCTAAAACATTGGAGCATTCAAGCAAATATTACTCGAACAGGAGTGAGTGTGGCATTTCTTTGGGACTATTTTCAGCCACAAACACATTTGGTGTGTTGATCTAACATTCAGTGCAGCATAGTCAATGTGAGATCAACTCAAAATAAACTACAGTGCACATCATAAAGAAGGAATGTGTCGTCAAGTGCATCAGTGTGGCTGTTCTACAACAATGGAGGTCTATGTTGATGGAATATTGCTAGCCTTATCCTTCACTTATTTAGTATGCAAATCTTGCACGTCAAAACTTAAAAATTGAGTTTTTTCACAACCTAATGTTTTCGTAGTAACATATCTGTGTAATCTCAAGGCACTTGACAATGATAATGACAGCATTTGTAGTAGAAGTGGTTAGTACCTGTGTCTTGCTGGTGCAGGTGAAGATGTGAGTGGATATGTGAATGCTGGTGATGATGAGGTGTCACATTTAACATCTGAAGACGCCCCAGATTCTCTCCTCCACCTCCGTTTCCTCCTGTTCCTCCTCCACTTCCCCCTCCTCCTCCATTTCCACCACTTCCTCCCCTTTCTCTCTCCCTTTCTCTTTCTCGCTCTCTGTCCCCAAATGCCGGCAAAGCTGCTCTGTCTCTCTCCCTCTCCCGCTCTCTTTCCCCACTCCTGTCGCGCTCATAAGAGGCAGGAGAGCGAGTGGGAGTGGGGTAGTTCTCAGGGGGAGCAGCTGGAGCAGTGGCTGGTGGCAAATGAGAGGACAGGGAGCTGGGAAAAGAAGAATGGGGGACTGGGTGATGAAGTGAGGAGGCGTTGGAGGTCGGCGGAGCAGGTGGAGGAGGAGCTGGCGGAGGAGCAGCAGGGCCTGCTGGGGCTGGGGGGGCAGCCGGTGGTGCAGAGGATGGGTGAGTGGGGAGAGAGGGTGTTAGGAGAGATGAAGGGGGTGGATTGGACAGGGACTGAGGGGCAGGAGGGTTGGGAGGTCGAGTTACTGGGGTCATGGTTGGGTTCTGGAGATGTGGGGGGCCAGGAGGAGCTGGGGGAGGAGGAGTGCCATAGAGTGACACCTCATTAGCTCCCGCTGCACCTCCTCCCAGTAGCAAGGAGTGTGCGTGGGCATGTGCATGGGCATGTGCATGTGCATGTGCATGAGCATTGGCATGGGCATGGGCATGGGCATGGGCATGTGCATGAGCATGGGCATGAGCATGGGCATGAGAATGAGAGTGAGCAAGGGCGAGAGCTGCGTGATCAGGTATGGCCCCTTGTGGGTAAACCCGATCCTCACTCTTAAATTCAAATCCTTGCTTTATTCTCTCACGATGTGCAGCCACTGCATGAGGAAAGCCGACTCCTCCTAGCCCTGCACCCCCAATCCCTCCATGTATTGGGCCTCCTGCCATCCCAGCATGGCCTCCAACACCTGGACCCCCTTCAAGGCTGCCACCATACAAAAAGCCCAAGATGGCTGCAGCTGTAGCTGCATCCGTAGGCAGGTGATGCGGGTGGCCTAAAGCATGATTCTGGAACTGAGGAAGGAAGAATGAGGGATGGACATGGGGATGGCCATGGTGAATTTGTGCGTGGTGTGCCTGGGCACGACTTGCTCCGAGTGGAGACATTGCATGAGGGCGAGCATACTCGCTCAGGGTTCTCAGTGCTGGGGTGTCAGGGCCCAGATATGGACCTCCTAAACCTATTCCCAGGGCTCCCTGGGGACCAACCACTGTTGATGCCCCACCCATGGATGGCAGGAGGAGGGAGTGGGGGATAGAGTGAGCTAGGCTTGGGTGAAGATGGTGCGCTTGAGCAAGGTGAGCGTGCGGATGTGAGTGATGATGCTGGGGATGAGGGGGAGGGTGGGAGACAGAGTTGCCCGAGGAAGAGGAGGAAGAAGATGAAGGGTCGAGGATGATAGAAGATGAGGAGGGGAAGAAGAGAGAGGAGCCCTGGCGACCCCCTCCAGCGGCGTTGGCGTCCTTCTGCTGCTGCAGAGAAAACAGTAAAAGAGAGTAAATCACATCTGCTCTGATCTGCTTTACTCCCCTCCCGTTAAAATGACCAATTTAATCGACATCAACTCCATTAAATCTGATACGCTGCATGATTATTACGCTCAAATGTGCACACCTGTAGATGCCGATCCAGTTCCCTCTCACGCTCACGCTCCCTCTCTCGTTCCCTCTCTTTTTCTCTGAGGTCTCTGGCACGCTGCTCGACTTCCCTGCGAGCCCTTTCGATCACCTCATTCCTTTTCTTCCACAGTTTGGAGCCATCCAATGGGACAAACAGGACATCACTGCGGGCACAGGAATTCCCGCTGCCACGATCAAGGACCTTGTGAAACCTGGACACAAGTGGCAAAGCAGAGCATTTCATTACTTTAACCACCAGAAGTCAGAATTACCATCATAATCTGACAATCAATCTGATCACATAAAGACAGAGCGATACAGTGACACTCTCAGATAGGAAGGTGTTATTTGGACTTTACCTTGCTGATTGGCTGGCGTGGATAGGAATGTCTACAGGTTTTGGTTCAGGAGAAGGGCTTCTCAACACCGGTGGTGGGCTTTCACTCTCTTCTCTTTCTTCTATTGGTTCCTCTTTGATAACAGGTGTGGGGGGTGGGGCCGAATCCAAATGTCCATCTCCACCAGGGAGTGAAGAACTGGAGGCAGGGGTCGAAATGCTACTGCTGTTGTTGGCTGAGTTACTAAGAGGTGGTGGTCCTTTAGAGACATTTTGAGGCGAGAGTGATTGCGAGTTGGTATTGCTGCTATTGGGTGCGTTACTGTTGCTATTGCTGTTGCTCATGTTACTGCCACTGTTCCCATTGGAGTGGTATGTTCCACTGAAGGGAGGGTGGCTGTTCAAAGTGCCATGGAAAGGGGAGGGGCGACATCCAGGTGAACAACTAGATGACCCACCTGGCCCAGGAAGTGGCATGTTGGGTCCAGATGAGGGGCCAGGGGGAAAAGATGAGAAGCCTCCCATCTGATTTGTGGATGGGCTGGGTACTGGAGATAGGGGTGTTGGAGGAGTCTGGGCAGAGGACTGGTAGTGCTGGGGACGTACATTGGATGCCAAACCTGATGGGGGTGGCTGGGTGTGAGAGGTTTGGGGTGGTGGTAGACCAGCCTGAGGTGGTGGAGGGGGATAGGGAGCGTTCGAAGGGTGTCCATGATGACTGGAAGAGGAGGACGGAGAGAGTGCAGGAGGCTGATTTGAGCCTCCACGGTTTTGGTACAGAGCAGAATCTCGCAGGTTAGAGTCTCTCTCTCTGTCTCTGGGTCCAGACTGGTAGTGGGGGTGAGGTGGGTGGGGGTGATGTGTTCCTCCAGGCCCCGAATACTCTCGTCCCAGGTTTGGGGTCACACCAGGGGGGTTGAGGTACTCTCGATTTGTGCCAGTGGAAGGAGGAGCCCCAGCAGGAAAGTCTTTTCCTCCAGTGGGAGGATACTCTCTGTGAAAGTGGTCTGCTCCAGAGGAAGGAGTTTGTGCCTGGTCCAATGGAGGAGGGAAGTCCCGGTTGGATGAGTTTGGTGGATGTGGGTGAGGGTGTGGCGGCAGGGAAGAGTGGGAAGGGTGACTTGGGTTGTTTTGAGGTGATGCAGGTGGGTCTCGGTTCAGCAAAGGGGTGGCAGGTAGTCCACTCGTTGAACTTGGGGGGTTTCCCTGGGGGGTGGAGTTGTTGTTTGGGTTGTTGCTGTTACCCACAACCTCTCTTGTCTGGCCTCCAAACTCACCCCATCTGCCTCCATCTTTGTCTCTGGGATGCCCCCCTCCAGTTCCATTGGGGCCAAAGTCTCTACTCTGGTTTTGGTTTGGCAGAGGAAACTCCCTCCCTGCATCCCGTTCTCTTTCCCTTTCTCGCTCTCTGTCTCTGAAAGCTGAACCAAAGTCTCTTCTTTCAGAACCCAGGTTAGGTCCATCTCTCCCAGAACCTTGGAACTCCCGGCTCTGACCCCCAAACTCCCTGCCTTGGATGCTGTTGGACCCACCACAAGCACTATTACTACTACCCCCACTATTATTGGTACTGCTGTTGCCAATGGGTGCAGAGAACTCTCTGTTGATCTCTCTCCCCCCACACTCCCCCCTCACTCCTCTCTCCCGCTCTCCTGCAGCCCCCCTCTCTCTGTCCCCTCCCCCTCCAGCGTACCTGGGAAGGTACTCCCTGTGGGGGTGGGGGTGAGGATGGGGGAGGTAAGAGGGGTGGGAGGAGGAGTGGCGAGAGGATGGAGGGTTGTAAACAGAGGGAAGTTGCTGCTGTTGCACTGGGGGCTGGTGCTGTGGTTGATGTGGGTGGTGGTTGCCAGGGTAACGGGTGTAGCCCCAGTTCCCCTGGCAGCCAGTTGCTGTGCCACCCTGCCAGCTGGTGGAGCTGTAGTGATGAGGGTGAGTGGAGGGTTGGGTCTGAGGCTGGGATTGTGGTTGGGATCCAGTCTGTGGCAACAGAGAAGGAGGAGTGGACTGAGACTTGTCCAGGAGTTTGTCTGCCTTTTCTATTTTGTCTCTCTCTATCTTAACCTCAGCAGGCAGGTTTTGTCCCCCGAGCTCCAGGGGCTTCAGAGCAGGTGGAGGAGGAAGAGGAGGGGGTAAAGAGTGGGAAATATTTGGGCTGTTATGGGGAAAATCTCCTCCTGTGATAGTTGTCTTGGTCACACACTGCGTGCTGGCTTTGGAATTCATTCTGCTGCCACTAAGTGCACCGTCAACGCCCGTCGGCCCACCGTACTCAACTTTACACATCAATTTGGAGTCCAGGGAGAAATAGGACTTCCTCCCACTATTGCTGTCGTTTGATGAATCTCCTGCTCCACGGAGAGAAGGATTCAGGACAGAGGAAGAGCATGGAGCAGACGGGGGCTTGAGAGACGGACAGTCTTCAATTCGTGCATCCATCTCCCGCTTTTCTCCATCTCCACAGGACTCATCCCCTCTCCCCTCTCGTAGTGCTCTCCTGTCGTCTCCTGCTACCTTCCCCACTCCTCCCTCCTTGCCTTTCTCCCGTTCCCTATCTCCTTGCTTTGGTGAGTCGGGGCCATCGGAATCAGAGTCCAGGCTACCCAAAGGGGAAGCAGAGAGACTTGGGGATGAGGAACGATTGTCCTGGTCTATATCCCGCCCACTGCTCAGACTACTGCTGCTGTTGGCTAGGCTCCCCACAACTGAGCTCCTGCTGCCCTGGGATTGGCCATCTTCGTTGTCACTCTCGCGGGATTGGCTGGCAACCGAGGTTGGAGGTGGGACAGTGGAAGGAGCCGAGCTGTCAGTTGAATGTGTTGATGTTGGAGCGTTTGGAGTAGAAGCCGTATCCTGTCGAGAAAAGATCATTTGTGGATGAGGTAAAAATGGAAATTCCGTAATGTGTTCACAATGTAGAAGCACAGAATATAACTCTTAGCAGCGTAGACAGTGCCTTTTTGTATGATTTAGCTGAATCAAAGCTTCATAATTAGTCTTTATATAACAGGTTGATGAAATGTAACACAAACCTGAACTTTCTGCCTCTTTGGAGGAGACACAAGTTCCTCCCCCTCACTCTCTGATGAATCATGCCCTTGTGATCTGCGACTGAAGCGATTTCCAGCCAATTCCTCACCAGCACCTCTTTGCTAAAACAACACACAAGACTTTTATTTCTGTAGTGAAGCTTTTGAATCCCTAATAGGCCTGTGACTGTTTTTAGAACAAAGCCGCACTTGCACGCACACATACAAAACATCAATGTCAAACACGAAACATCAGAGATTTCAAAGTGCTACATTGTAAAACACACAATCGAACAATACTGACACTGCAAGGGTATGCCTGTGGCAATCATACTGATGACTCATGCACTGAGACACACACACACACACACACACACACACACACACACACACGCACGCGCACACACACACACACACACACGCACACACACACACACACACACACACACACACGCACACACACGCACACACACACACACACACACACAAGCACACACACACGCGCACACACACACACACACACACACACACACAAAATTCAATACACAGGGACAGTACTTTATTGCTCATGACTCTTGTCCTTGCATGCACACACAGAAACATGGCCAAAACATTGACAGCAAAGAAGGATAGACAAAAGAGGTGAGCTCTAACCGTCTGTCTATCATTGCGTTCAGGGCGAGTGGGGCTGGCGTGCGGGCGTCTGCCCCTTCTATCCTCACTCGCCCCTCTCCGTCTCCCACTGCGCATGGGCATCTGCAAAATCCAAAGTCCAGCAAAGGAGGAAGATATAGACGGGAAGGGAACAGCATTAAATATTAAAACAATGTAGAGTTACAGGAATAAAGAGCTATACAGACAGAAATATGAGATGCGTTGATTGTGGTGAAAATAGAGTTTATACAAGCCAAAAAGAAAGGCAAGTTTGTTCCATTTGAGGTGGAATGTAGAAAGGACAACAACGAGTGAGGAGTAGAAAATGGGAGGGAGGCAAAAGAGGAACAGGCCATAATAGACAGAAGGCCACGGAGAGGAGGGAGAAATTGTAAGCAGAGGAAAAAAATCAAATAAAAACCAAATAAATAATTTACATCTTAGTCATCCTGGTTATTTTGAAGCACTATCACATACTGAACTAATTAGGATGTAGCCACACTCCCAAATGTGCTACATAGGCAGGTACACAATCTCTGACCTCATTGTAAAAAATATATATATATATGTAGGCCTTGTTCATACCGATTCTTTGTGTGTCCGTGTTTTCATTACTTCTTCTTTAAAACGCCCATTTTACAACACAAGCCATTGCAGGGACTGAACTGGTTCCTGTTGCTTACTGACTGGCTGTTTGTTACACCATGAGAGCTAGCAAAACCTGTAAAGAAGCATAAACAAAGAAGGCATTATTGAGTCTTTATCAAATCCTACAGAGAATTCAAGGTTTTTGCTGCAGAACAATCGTAAAGATGCAGCGATAATAAGCAATATTGTTTTGCTATCTGCACCAACTGTGGTGTTTTTTGTGACATTATGAAAACATCTGAGTTTTTTAACTGCAAAAGCACTGTTGCAACATTTTAAATTCCCAGCATGCTTCACGCTGTATCGGCACAACTGCTTTTCATTGCGCTCCAAACTGTTTCCTCTCTGCCTTCTGTCTTCACCACAGCAGGAAAAAAACAATCCACATGCACAATTGGTTAACCTGCTCACACTAACAGAATGCACAGGTCTAAGTATCGTATAATTGGGTGCTATAACATTAAAACAAGTGATAATAACAGAGGAGCAGAGAAGGTGCTGGTTGGTCGGCTGCATTTTGGATGGCGGCCTGCAGAAGACTCCAGCAAACATCTTGAGGAAATTGGGACCACACCCCCCCCCCCCCTCCTTCCACCTTCACCACAACAGCCAAAACCCACAGCCACTTGTGGTTAACCCACATGACCCGGTTATGGCCGGGCAGAATCGCATTCTTATTTATTTATCCAGCCAGCCAACCAACCATTAGAGGAAATGCACAATGTCAGGAGCCTTTATCCATTTGGGTGTGTGGACTATACTTCACTTGCAAGGGCTCGGCCCCAATCCATTCATTCATGTACCACTATGATGAAAAAATGGCTCATGTATATTAAATAAGGATATAAATAGTCCACACCACTGGATGTTAAAAAAATAAATAATTGGCAGAACAGTTAGCAGAGAGCTATTGTACACTCTGCTATGCAGCCAGTTAATACAGAAGCCACACACTGATTTTTCTGTGTTTGATTCATGTTAATCCTGTAGCAGCTCCACTACACATGGCTATGCATTAATTATTAGTGCATTACTGCAGTGACTGATCCAATCAGAGTAAAAACCTTAACTCTCACAATCACAGTTCACACTTCATATGCATAATAGATAAACATGACATTTTTTTTAAGGCAATGCAGCCTCAGACTATAAGTTCATCACACAGGAAACATTCAGTGCCCGGTGGGGGTTACTGTATACATAATGCATCTCAGTTACAGGTGGCAGCTCCTGGCCTGTCTGAGGTCCAGTGGCAGGTCCTTATTGACCATGGTCAGTAAACAACTAGGACGCAAACGCATCACTAACATACACCGGCATTAACATAGCCCTTGCACGCTCATCATGCGCGAGCACACAACAGCACATGCATTATTATCAACAAATTGACTGACTGCATGTGATGCAGAGCAGCAGCATGCAGTTTGCTCTGCTTACATCACCAGCGAGCGGGCGAGCACTGCAACGACTCTTTCTTCTTGCGAATGTTATTGATACACATGCAGAGAGGAGACCGGCCAAAAGCTGCTCTATGCCGCCCGCCTCTCAAGACTACCACGGCGGAACACGGTCCACCTATACGACGGGAGAAAGAGAGAGAGAGAGAGAGAGAGAGCAGTGGCGTGGAGCAGCACATACATGTCCACAATCAGAATGGATGCCTGTGTGCAGTGCTGTTTTCTAGACGCTGCACATCTTAAAAAAAAAAAAGCGAAAAAAAAAAAAAAGAAAGATGATATGGAATGGCGAATCATGGCATTTCGCACCGGCTCTCCCTTCCCTTCTCCCCCTTTTTCCTCGCTGGAATGTGGGTGCGCGTCGTGCACTCTATTAACATGAATTCACCGGGACATGATTTAGCCATAACGCAGGAGTATGCTCATAATTAAAGCACAAAGGGAGAAGAAAAAAGGGGAGGGAGAGGACAAACGTGGCCAGCAGGAATAGCTCCAAACACACAGCATATAAGCCTACATCATTTTGTTCTTCTTCTTTTACTTACCTATAATATCCAGCGATGCGTGCTCTCACTCTCCCCTCTTTCCTTTCTCTCCCACTGTTTTGTCGTTTTATGTTGCACGCTGACACGCACACCTCAGAGCCCAGGCGTCTGTCAACAACAGAGGAGGCTTGTGCTGGCTCATATTGCAACGGGCTCCCGATAACAACAATAATGCAGAAGAAAATCTCTTTCTATTCGTTGCAGGAAAAAAACAGGGGTGCCAACTGAAGACTACAAATTGATGCGTATACCCTCGCCTCTTCCCCACCCCCTTTCGCCCCCTTTTTCTTTTTCTTTGCCCCCCTCTCTCCCACCCTATCTACTCCCCCTCTTCCTCTAAGACGACTTGCACTTTTTTTTTTAAATATCCCCTCTCCCCGGTCCTTACAGTCACAATTTTTTAGCGGAGGGGTGAGCCAGAGAGAGGGATGCACGTCGGGTGAGAGAAAGGGAGAGAGGAGAGGGCGTGATTTGCATGAGGAGAGAGGGGGAGGATAGAGGAGGAGGAGGAGGAGGAGGAGGAGAAGGAGGGAGTAGTGAAGCAGGGAGAAGGAGGAAGAGAGAGGCGCAGAGAGAGGGCCAAAACTCTGAAGAGGGAGGGGATCAAGAGGGAGGGTCTCTCTCTGTCTCTGTTGCCTAGTCCCTCCAGAGTCACCTTTACTGTATGGAGAGCTCTGCTCCAGACTGAATAACTATAGCTGTTCCGCTTTCTCTCGCGATGAACCCTGAAGAGGAAGAAATGTCCAATAGGCTTCTAGGTCTTTGTTCTTGCAGGCCTCACTTATTTCAACGCCAAACAAGCTGCATAAAGAGAAAATACACGCGTCTAATCGCGTGAGCATTTTAATGACAGTGTCAGGGACTTAACAAAGACAGCTCCAACAACGTTTGGGATAATTCAACAATTGAGAAATTAACATTAAATCGTGCTCTAGGTTGTGCGTAACGTGTGTGTCCAGCAGCTCCCTGTGTGTGTGTGTGTCTGTGTGTGTGTGTGTGTGTGTGTGTGTCTGGGGGGAAGCTTGCAGCGGTGTGTCCAGTCAAGCGGCTCTGCAGACCTCCTCCTCCCCTCCGCTCCGCTGCTGTCGCTCTCCCTCTCTCTCTCTTTCTCTCTCCCCTTCACGCAGCCCCCTGTCCCGTCTCCTATTGTGTGGTAACCATGGAAACCGGACCGGAGACTGTACCCGCTGCGCCTGCGCGGCTCCAGCCTTTTCCTTCATCATCATCACCAGCAGCAGCGGCAGCGGCAGCGGCACCGGCACGAGAAGGGAAGCGAGGCCTCGCCGCGCTCGCGCTCCCTCTGCTGCTCGAGCTGCGTGTGCACCTGATCACTCTTCTGCAGCCGCGCGACGTTACAATGTAGCAGTGGTGGGAGTCAAAGTATGCATTCAAATATTTATGTTTAGTACAAAAGTGTTGACATAAAAAAGTACTAAAAGTACCGACAGTAAAAGTTGGCTACTCATTATACAGCAATGACCCATTTCAGAATAATATATATTATATCATTATAGTTACTAATGCATTAATGCAAAGTTTAACTATTTTATAAACTTTACCTGTTGGGTAGTTTGTGAATTTCCCCTGAGGATCAATCAAATCTTATTTTATCTTAATCTATAATAATACATCACAATCAATGTCTTGGTAATATTATGTATTATTCTGCAATATATAATATACTACCAGAACATTTTTATGCTGATTTCACCAATGTATGTATCATATTTAACATATTTAATAAATTATTTATTTTGTTTTACAGCTGAAATTTGGTGCAGTCTTACAATTAAGTATTTAAAAATAGTGGTATTTCTTCTATTGCTCATGTTTGTAATTTTATATTTACATGAATGTACATTATTTTCTGCTGTAATGGCATCTCTTAAAGATTTTTTATGCTATATAAGAAAAGTAACAATAAAAAATAGTCAATAATAATAATAATAATATTTATAATAATAATAATAACTTTTATTAACTAATTATTAAGGACACCTGTGCTTTTCTTGCAGAAATGTCAAAATGTCTGCTGTAAAAAAAAAAAAAAAGAAGATCTGTGAGATGTTTTGCCTTTGACACCTGAATATATCCAGTCATTAATGTTGTGGATTTAATGAACAAGTGCAACAGATTGCCCGTCACTGATGATGCAGATTTGGCAACTAGATGATACGTGAACTGATTACCAAAACCATTATATTTAAGGATGCATTATGTTTGCGTTTGTCATCCTGCAGATGCAGTTGTATGAGAGGTGGCCATGAATTATTGCTGTACTTCCTTTAGTTGACATCAGGAAAATAGTTCTGCTGAAAGAGGAGTCTTGAGTTCCTGCAGGATTTGTGCTGAATTTCTTTTCCTTTATACTTTATCAGCACGAATGACCTTTACTTTTTTCTGCAGGATTTTTATGTACGACTTTTTTGGAAGTGATTATTTACCTTTAGGCAATAGAAATGACGCAGCAGAATCTCCCCTTTAAACAAATGCTTAGAGATGTTTGGTCCCTGTTAATATACATCTATATATACATGTCCATTTATTAAGCACAACCTTATAGACAGAATAAGAAGTGACAGATCCAATTTTGTAGCAAGCTGCTGAGGGTTTACATCAGAAACAACACAAGGAGAGGAAACAACAGGGCACAAAGGATCAAAACACTTCGGCACAAAGTCAAAAGAAGACAGTCAGAGGGATAAGGAAAGGGAAAGAAACTATCAAGTGCATCTGGGGAAGTGCTCATCTATAGGTGAAACACTGACTTTTTTTCCCCCTTCAGGTTTTGCTGCAATCGGCTGTAGCCAATTAAGTCACTTGCTGAAGCGTCTGGTCAAAATACTGTAGCTACAGTGCATTATCTATGCATTTCAGTTGTCTGAAAACGAATTCTCCTTAATGCTTTTAAGTGTGTCTTAGTGTGTCTTTGCTCAAGCTGTTGTCATGATTTCCTTACTATGTGCCAGTCATTGAAATACAACATGATTAATATGTATGTGTTTGTTCTTGTGTGCCACTTCTAATGGCACCGGCACTCAAAGGGCACTGGGGTTGCGAAAGTTGTGCCCAGCAAAGCGAGCCTGGTCACCCAACTCTTCCTCAATCCTGAGAGGAGGAAGAGGAGGTGAGGAAGAAAACAGAGAGAAATGTAGAGCAGGCGGATGAATGTGAAAGAGGACAGAAGCAGATACAACAAAGAGGGAAAGAAGAAGAGAAATATAAAAGTGGCAGGAGTGGTGTTTTCTACATGTATTTTCTATACAACACACATACATACACAAATCGAGCTATGAATACCCACCTCATGAGCTGATTGTATTTGGCCAGACGTTCTGATCGACAGGGAGCTCCGGTCTTGATCTGAAGGGGAATACAAATACCAAGGATCACAGAGAGTTACTGGTACAGCTGCATTATCACTGATCCTCGGTACTTGGATAGCAAGCAACACTCATTTCCCCTATCAAATGATCTTTTGGTTGCTTTTTGTTAGACGAATCACGTCTGTTAAGTTTCAGAAATAATGGCATCTACTCCTAAAAGTGTATGTTAAGATTTCTTATACTTGTCATCAAACCAAAAGTATTCACATTTCATAGAGAATCAAACTTGTGTAATATTAGCACTTTGAAGCAGTAATCAGCAAATATTTGATATTGTCTTGCTATCTGATTTACCAACGTACAAGTGTTTGTTGGCGCACTGACTGGTCTACTTATCTATTTCAAAACATCAATCTTTTCAGAAATACCTTACATAGATATTTAGTACTATAGCTTATATTGCTAATTTTGCAATGCTACATTATACCTTATTCCTGAGCTACTGTTGCACTAAGTATTATTGTAGTTTTGTATTGTCTTGTTTTCTATCTGTACTGTTGTAGTGTAGTGTTTTGTGTCGTCTCATAAATGTACTGGGACGAAGGGACAACTAGGCAATGATACAAATGTAGAATTCTATTAGCAAATAAACTTGGAAATTAACACGGTGTGTGTGTGTGTGTGTGTGTGTGTGTGTGTGTGTGTGTGTGTGTGTGTGTGTGTGTGTGTGTGTGTATGTTACCTGTCCAGTGCAGAGACCAACCACGAGGTCAGCTATAAAAGTGTCCTCTGTTTCTCCTGAGCGGTGGCTCACCATCACACCCCAGCCGTTCTCCTGGGCCAGCTTACACCTGAGAATCAGGGGCAGTGTAAGTAAATCTAAATGTGACGCCTGCTCTCACGTGGCAGGTCTGTGCATGAAATACGCAGAAACTCACGCCTTGATGGCCTCCGTAACAGAGCCAATCTGGTTGACTTTAAGCAGGAGGCAGTTGCAGGCCTTGTCCTCCACGGCCCGTTGTATCCTGCGTGGATTAGTGACCGTCAGATCGTCTCCAACCACCTGCACAATTCATCCAGCATTGTTACAGAGCGATTAAAGTGCAATTTGTGACTCACAAGTCTACTCAGCCCAGGAAGTTTGTTGTCGCCCTGCGTATGTAGACCTAATTCTAGTGCAGTGACACCACATAAACCAATATTATTAAAGGGGAGCTCCACTGATTTTACACATAAAGATCAGCCTGCACTATAAACTTCTCAATGAGAATAAAACAAGTTATTGACTTCCATTATGGACATGGCAGAATCTAGCATTTTGCAGCGATACTAGCAACTACAAATAAGAACATCCCGACCTCTGCAGCATCAATTTTGACCATTGTCATGGTTAGAAGTTGCCATTCTCTTACATACGGCCGCTTTATTAGGACCCTTATCATCACTTGTCAACGCACCGGGTAGCCTTGCACGTCCAACTATTACGCTCCCTTGCTGTTTTAAACACGGGGAACAGCTGGTGAATTCAAACAAAACCACTTGATAACGGTTAGGAAAAGATCATGGGTGGGGTTTAAATAAGTGTGTTTCTAACGTAACTACAGTGACATGAACCGCAGCCTCCTGGGTGGCCCATCCACCGCCCCGACCTCCTCCCTACACAGACTCTTCCACGCTTAATCTTGCACTTGCTCTGAGTGTCTAATTATGCCTCCGGTGGTTTTACAGTTGAAAGCCCGGTTCATCAGTAACGCCAAGGGCCATGACATAACGTGGTATCTGATGCCCTGGGAATGAGAACAGGCTGTATATTTTGAGTGCTTAAGACACTATGCAGTTAAATATCAGCTTAATCATGCAAATGTGCCGTAAAATATCAAATAACAAATTGATGAAACAAACAAATTTCCTGTTTGTTTTTCATTCAGATGCATCTGGTTCTTTGCCAGTAGATTAAATTTGCACATTTGTTTGCTATGTTGAGGGGTTAGTCCAACTATCACCCCACAGTCAAACAACTTAATTTGCTTCTTCATGGCCTTTAAAATAAAAACCTGTGCTCACGTGAGTAAGATTCAGCGTCGGTCATGTACAGGAAATATTTTAATATTTTAAAAATATTTATTTTGGGGGTGCACGTTTTTTCTGTTTGCGGTGCCTATTCTTTATAAATTAAAAAGTGGTTGCCATCAGTGGCCAAGAATTGATTGTCAATTTATCAAACTGGGAACTGTTACTGTCACCCTGTGCAACACTCAACTGCTGGAGAACCAATTTAAGGACTCATTCACTTCCAGATAGCAAGGACAATGTGTACCTGGATGCCCACTGAGGCTGTGAACTGTGACCAAGCTGGCCAGTCGTCCTGGTCAAAAGGATCTTCAATCGACACCACTGAAGGAAAGAGAGACATGTAAGACCATTTTCTGTAGAATAATAATATGACCTTTGAGAACCCCTCATTTTCCCCATTACTCACCTACAAGTCAATCAGGAGCACCAGTGACAGAGACAGTACCGGTTCTAATGGGATTAATGTCCCAAAATGCACTCACATTACACACAGATGCCCACACACAAGCACGGAGCACACCATTGACAAGGTAAAGAGCCACATCAGAGTAGGTCCCTGCTTGCCAAATGTGCACTGTAGCGCCTAATTAAAACCTCTTTAACAGGCCCGAGTGTCAGGAGGAGAGACTGGGCTGTAGAGACATCCAGCTCTTATGTTCTCTTAGCTTCTCTGTCAAAAAGGTGATGAAAGAAATTGTAGAAATATGAAAGAATAGACTGCTGTGACCATTCACTTAGGCAAGAGGATCAGTCATCCATTAAAACTGATGCTGTGCCCGGAGGCTCAGAGATCTGTGGAAATACGTTTCCCTTATTTCAAATGTCCATGATGAATTGCCCACCTTATGTTCTCTGATGTGTAGCTATAACAGCAGTAAAAGAGGTATTTCTCACATGTGTTGACACCTTTTCCAGACACGCTCACCCACATCAGATTACACACCTGGGTAGTTGTTAATGAAGCCCTGGTAGATGCTGGCCAGCTCCTCGCCACTGATGTTGCGGGCAGCGTTGGGCGGAGACTTAAAGTCAAGGTCGTACTTGCCCTCGATGAAAAACTCTGAAGCAGCAACATCCATCCCTATCACCACTTTGTCGGTGAAGCCCGCTTTCTCTATTGCGGTCTTAATCAGCTCCAGAGCTGACGGAGAGAAACAGAGAGATGTAACATCACAGGAATTCAAAGGAAGGAGAAGGAGATACTTTAAGTCAGTGCTCACCTTCACTGTTCTCTTGTATAT
Source organism: Echiichthys vipera (assembly GCF_963691815.1). Classification (NCBI taxonomy): domain Eukaryota; kingdom Metazoa; phylum Chordata; class Actinopteri; order Perciformes; family Trachinidae; genus Echiichthys; species Echiichthys vipera. The sequence goes on from NC_139833.1 coordinate 11,814,742, forward strand.
TAGGAGCGAACCCTCCCTCATCTCCCACATTTGTAGCATCCTGACCGTACTTCTCCTTGATGACACCCCTTAGTGTCTGGTAGAGCTCCGCCCCCACACGCAGAGCATCCCGGAAAGACTCCGCCCCCACAGGAAGCACCATGAACTCCTGCATAGCCAGTCTGTTTCCGGCATGGGAGCCCCCATTGATCACATTGAAAGCCTAAAGTGAGTGACAGACAGGGAGATGAGATGGCTCACCTCTGACTGCCTTAACATCGGTAATCATCGATGATGATCAAAGGATTGCCCTGATTTCTGAAGTCTGACAGAAAGAGATAATTTACTTGGTGTTGGCTGCTGAATATGTCTCTTCCTGCCACAAAAAAGGAGGCAACCAGGAGCATGTACCATATTCTGAATACCACCACCAACTCCTTCACTAACAGTACTTTGATATATTATTTTATTTCATTTTGTCTTTAATTCAATGCATTGTATTTTGTAATTATACTGTGGCAACACATTTCAGTTGTCATGTTGATAAATCCTATTGAATTTAATTGGTGTAATACTGGGCTCTGTCTTAGGTCTGCTGTTACTTTCTATCTATATTAATAGTTTAGGTTTTCATTTTTATGCGGGTGATACAGTGATATATATATATATACTGTATATTGTGCTGGTTCCTCTATTAGGGCGACTGTGGCCAAATTGCAGGCTCTCTTTTTTATTATTCAGATTCAGCTGTCACAACAAAAGTAAGGATTTAAATGCTGATAAAACTTATGTATTACTGTTCCCAAATGATAGAAAGAAGCCATTTAATAATTTGAATGTTATAACATCTCAGGGAAATAACTTTTTCCTGTTATAACTGCTGTTATACACATCAGGTTGATAATGTTCCTTAAAAGCTAAAGTTAAGGTTTCATTTCAGAAATAAGTTTTTCTTTTGAGGTCAGAAGACGACTAATCTTTGCTTCTTTATTACGGTGATCTGTTATTCCTAAATGCATACAGTTGCACGCTGCATATCACAAGTGCACTGAGATTCGTTACAAACTGTAAAATCCTCACCCATCATTGTACTCTTTGGTACTCGGTCATTTATAAAGCCATCCTGGGTTAACTCCCATCATACATCTGTACTTTAATTGCACAGAAATCTGACTGTAATTATAGTCTAAGCTCACAAGATATGGTGTTGTTGTCTATTCCAAGTGCACAGTCTGACCGGGAAAGGAAGCTGTTATGTCCTCTGCTCGTCTCCCTCTCTGCCTGATTGTAAAGAACTTACAAGTGCATGTGTGAATTAATCAGTTGTTACTTGTCATTATGCGTATGTATTATAATATTTTGTAATATAATTTAAAATATTTAAATAAAAATTAATGCATTTCTTTTATGTTTTCATGTGATTATTGTTGTTGTTATCTTTCAATGGGTCTTACTTGGTGAATATGGGTTGAATAAAAAGTAAAATAAATTTTTTTAGAAGAATTAAATTGCTTTACAATAAAAACAATAATACATTACTCACAGGAACCGGGAGGACCAACTCTGCGTTTCCAGCGAGATCAGCAATGTGGCGGTACAGGGGGACACCTTTCTCTGCTGCACCAGCTTTGCATATGGCCAGTGACACTCCAAGAATAGCATTGGCCCCGAACTTAGCTGGGAGAAACACATAAGCAGTGACACGACACATGGGTGCAGTCAGTGACCACTGGTGCGGAAACATGCCATCACCGCGCACCAGATGTGTTCAAGGCTTACATTTGTTGTCAGTGCCATCCATTTCAATCATCGTGTTGTCCAGTTTCTCCTGCTCCAACACATTGATTCCCTGGAAGAAAAACAAAATGTCAGTCATTCTTCACTTTATCGTTCAGCCATTTTATTCTTTGAATGGCTCAAATTCTGCAGGGACACTCACAGACTGGATGAGGGCAGGTCCAAGGGTGTCATTGATGTGACTAACTGCTTTGGTTACACCTTAGACAGCAGGAAAATATGTGAAGCCATGGAAAACTAACACTGTCAGTCCACATTTATCTAACAAAACCACATAAGACAAGACACAGGACAAGAGTGCAGAAGATACATCTCACTACAAGTGTTCACCTTTGCCCTTGTAGCGAGTCTTGTCTCCATCTCTGAGCTCCAGTGCCTCGTAGATGCCGGTGGACGCACCGCTGGGCACAGCAGCCCTGAACACACCTGGAATGGGGGAAAAAATATGCAAAGCAAGCAAGCAACGTTTTTTTATACAGCACCTTTAAAGACACCAGTCACAAATGGCTTCACAGTTAATCTAACAGAATTGAATAAATAAAACATCAGATGAAACATACAACGAGAACAGACATTAAATGTAAGTTTAAAACATAAAATACCACATGCTACCTGAAGGCTTGTCTGCACAGATGGGTTTTTAGCTGCTTTCTAAGAGAGTCTACAGAGTCCAAACACCTCAAGCCTGTAGGGCCATATACGTGAGCACCAACACTTAATTGTTATTGTTTAATGAATTAAAACTAACAGTAAGCCAGTGCAGAGAGGTTAAAATAGTTATAATGTGTGACCATCTGTTGGATCATTTTAAAAGACTAGGAGCAGCATTATGGACGGTTTGTAAACGGTGTAAGGAAGATTTATTACGGCAGGTAAAAAGGTTTACAGTAGGGCTTGGAAGGTTGAGAAAAGGTAAAGGTAAGCATGTTACACAAGGTGTCAAGCCCACAACTGACAGTACAAATACAATATATGAGCAATGCTTTCAATGGTTTTATTTTTTTAACCTTTGCCAGTATGCAGGTCTACTTCCACAGTGGGGTTTCCCCTGGAGTCCAGGATCTCCCTGGCAACAATACTCACAATGGACATCCTGTAAAAAAACAAAAAAAAGCTTTATCAAACCGATTGTACAGCACATTACAACCTGGATTTGTATCTTCGAATCATTCCATCTTATATTGCCTAAAAAAAGGTGAGTGAATCGGTGTACGAAGAGAGATGAGTATGAAAATAGCAAATAGCAAATTTTGAAAACACATTTCATTACAGCTGTAAGCTTCAATTTCACATTAGTATCAAGGACTTCACACTTTTTCGCTTCCTTACATTCACATGCAATGTGATGATAGTGACGCAGCCTTAAGGAAGGAAAGCTGTGGAAAAGATGCTCCCTAGGAAGATGCTGGAACACACACGTACACACACACACACACACACATACACAGGACACATAAATCAAAAGCTAATAATGCATACCTATTTATGAATCTACTGTCAACCTGTTCCGGACCAAAAGCCAGTTCAATTTCTGTGCTGTTTCACTCAGTGACTCAGTATATGAACCAATGGAGAGATGAGATAGTGAGAAAACACAGAACAGGAGGAGATGAGGAGGTGGAGGAGGAGGAGGAGGAGGAGGGAGGAGGTTAAGAGGGATGGAGGGAATGAAATAGATCAATCTTTTTAAGCGTTACCTGCAGCGTGTTTGAAGCCTGGTGGAGAAAGTGAGCGGATGTGGACGAAAGAGAGCGAGAGTCAGAGGGACGGGGAGGTGGGAGGAGAAGGGGTGAAAACGTATGACACGCAGGGGGAGGGGGAGCGTGTGAGTCATTGGAAGATGCAGAGGGGAGGGGAGCGAATGAAACAGGGAGAGGAGAGAAAAGAGAGAGAAGAGGAAGAGTAGCAGGGGTTGCATGTATTTCTTGTTTTAGTGAAGCTGCAGGAAACTAAAATGTCTGAGGAAACCCTCTACTGTAACCTTTCTCACTGGACTCCATTTGCTTTTCACATCGTCTCCCTGACTTCCTACATGCCTTGTCATTTGTTTAGCACTGCTTGCTTGCTGTACATCTGCTCATTAGCTAACAGACTGCAGTAGCACTCAGTGAAATGCAAATATTGTCCCAGCAAACTGCTAACATGAACACTTAATTTGTGGGTGCTGTCAAATCCAGGCAGCTCTGTTATCTTGCATATGTAAATAATGTCATAACCGGCTGAAAGTAACAGTTTGCCTGGAAAAATGAAAACAAACATCCGTGTACTTTAGATGTGGATGACAGGCAGAAAACATCAGAACAAAGAAACGTCTAACCAAAGACACATGCACAAAACGAGCTGCCTTGTTGGAGAACTTCAGAGATGCAATGACGAGGATTAAAGGAGACAGGGAGACAGGTAGACAGGTGACGAGAACAGCACACGCTGGAGGGAGGAGGACGTGCATTTAAAAATAGTCGTGGATGTAATTAAAGATACAGCGAGCACAGGATGAGGCAGACAGGGAGCCTGCTATGGGAGTGATCCGTCAGAACAGAAGGTTTTCATTGGTCGCTCCACTTCGTGTGCTCCATCTGGATGTCACATGACCTGCAGACATGGTGGCAAAGGGAAGAGGGAGACAGATACATGCAAATGCAGCGGGAAAGGAACACACAGCTGAATAATCTTTAAAACTACAGCAGAATTACACATTAGCAGTCTACAGCTGCAAAGAACCAATAACACATTTATAGACAAGCAAAAAAAAGAACCCTAGACTGACAGGTTTTGTTATATATATTATAGTGTGATTCCACCACATAATCACCCCATGGTTTTTTTCTGCACTTACACTCATCAAATAAGCCATCGAGACAGTTTTATTGTGTATGAACGATTAACGGAGAAGTCCCAGAGAGGCGCTAACAGCTGGACGTGGCTAACACTGACTAGCTCAGGGCAGCATGGTGAAGGCATTAAAACAGCTTTTTAACCACTAATACTCCTCAAAATAACACCAAACCTCTGCAGTAGCATAAGAGTCCTTACACATAAAACAAAGCATCAGTGGGCTCCTTCCTTTTGGATTTTGTAATCGATTTGAATGGACTTTACTATAAGAGGAGCTGGTACCAGGGTTTTTGGTACGTCTTTCAAAACACTCTTTTAATAAACTCTGGGTTCACTAACTACGTTGTTGGAGCTTCGTTTGATGTGTAGTGATCATCAGTTATCATGCTACTGCAGAGGTTTGGTGTTATTTTGAGCAGTATTAGTGGTTAAAAGAGTCGTTTTAATGCCTTCACCGTAATGCCCCAAGCTAATCAGTCTTAGCCACATCCGCTTGTTAGTGACTCTACCGGATTTCTCCATTAACAGTTCATACACGAATAAAATTGTCTCGATGGCTTATTTGATGTATGTAAGTGCCCCAAAAGACCCTGGGATCATTCTGCACTGGAATTACACTTGAATTGTTTTTAAGTTGTAGGTTGACGAGTTGTTTGACTTTTAAAAAACACCCCATATGTAGTATTTAATCCATGTAATCCAAAACACAACAGACACATTCTGTAATTATTTAACAATGTTTAATGAAGTTTTATTTAGTTAGATTAATTAGTTAACAGTATACAATTCAATTCACTGACACACTAGTGTCTTCACAAACATAAAATGGACTGTACAGCAGATTTACTGTATACTGTTGCACCTTAGTGCAGTGGGCAAAAACACATGTCAAGTTTTGAGAATGAGTATATATAAAGTGAGTGTAGTTATACCCATGTTTGCACAAGGGTGTGTGTGCATGTGTGTGTGTGTTGAGTGTAACGGTGGAGAGGGGAAACTGTCAATGTAACTATCAAGCATGTATGTTGTTCATGAGTAGACAGTCCAGTCATATCAAACATTTACGACGGGGCAGTTGTGACGATCATCAACTTCCGCCTTCAGCGTGGTTCACAGCATCGGGGAAATCTTCCCTCAACTCCTTCCATCAGGTCGCCCAAGTGTGACACCTGCAGGGGACAGTCAACCAGAGCCGCAGTGTTTGTTACGACAAATTCTGTAGGATGGAATCAAAAGAGCTTTCAATTATCAACTGAGGAAATATAAATCTTATTAACTGAGGAAAACTATTTTATTGCTTTTTCAGAAATAACACGACACACACATAAGGGTCCACACACACATAAAGACAAATAATAAATGAGAAAGAAGAAAAAAATAGAATAAAATGACATTATCTTTATGCATAAACATGCATTTCAAGTATTCAGCAGAATTATTGGTGGATGACTTAAAGCTATTCTTGCCTTTCTGGCATTTTTACACTTTTCTTTTGTAATCTCAAAATGCTCCTAATAAGCATATGGTACACTAAAATGTAAAAGGTGTTAAAAATCATCAATATTCAAGTCTCATATTTCTGATAAAAGTCTGACCAACAATTTTATCCAGCCCAAATACAATTATTTTGCTGAGGTTGCTGCCTGTCAGCTATCGCTCCCTTTCACTTGTGCTGCTCATGCTGCATTCAAGTGTCATGGGAAGTCCGAAGTTTGGGTCCTCCAACTAGGCAAAATCCACTGGAACTCCTGTTAAAGTGGAACCTCCTACTAGCAGATTTGGGGTAGGTCGATCTACCCGAATTCACTAGTAGGAGGTTCCACTTTGAGCAGGGGGAGGTCAGGGAAGGAGGGAACGTTAGAGGTCAGGCAGGGAAAAGAGGGTGGGACTTTGGAGGGAAGCGCTGCAAGCTCTGAGACATGCAAGAACCGTAAGAATTGATTTAAGAGATTTCAGAAATTGTTCCCATGTTTTAAAGAAGCTCTGTATTTTCCCCTTGATAGCATAAGTCAGTCTAGACAGTTGGAAAGACTTTTGACTACCTGTCCGACTGCAGGTGTCTCAGTGCTTTTCCAGGCAGTTGCAATACAGAGTTTAGCCGGATCTATTTATTTGCTCCTGACAGCCTAAATTCGGGTGGAAGTAGCCCAAGGATAAATGCTCAAGCAAATTCTCTTCCAATCATCATCATCATCATCATCATCATCATCAGATATTTCTGCATCTAAGTCACCAGACCAAGCCAAGAGGTTTTTGTTTGACGATTCTTTAGATTTATCTACAAAAAGTTTATACAAACAGACGTGTTACGTGACTCGCAAAGTTTGTTTTCATGAGGCAACGATGCAGGAATTAGGACACCGTAGATATGGTAGCTTCAACAATTTTTTAGGTTATGAAACCGTGACGTTATGAAACCGTGACATTACGTAAGCGTTCTCAGGTCCTATCTGTTTGACCACAACCGGTAACTGCTTGGTGTCCTCCTGGAAATGCATTTTTTATATATTTGAGCTCCATCTACAGTTTAGTCACGCTGATTGTCTATACTGAAATGCTGCATTGGTCTAGTACACACCATCTATTGCATGGCTGTCTGTCCTGCAAAGTGGTCGCTCTTCTGTTGCTCTTCCTGAGGTTTCTTCCATTTTTTGGGGAGTTTTTTCTTACCTGAATCGAAGGTCTATGGACAGAGGGCTTTAGAATCAGAATCACCTTTGTTGTCAGTATACTCAGGTACCATGAAATTTCATATGGCTCCTCGATGTAGACAAAACGATGCAAACAAATAATATCAGAACCAGCAGCATCAGCAGAACTGACTTGACTTGTTTTACGTAGCATCTGGACAAAGTGTCTGCTTCAATTGTCTCTCTGAAGATTTTTCGTCCTTTTGTTTCTGACTTGTTTTAGGGAGGCGGAGAAAAAAAACTGATGCAGCACAACTTTGTTACAAACGAGCTGAGAAAACCTCTGACAATGTTTCATGTTTTTCGATTCAGGAAAAAATTAAACCTGACCCATAAAATAATATTAATTTCTGTACTGCAATTTCATATTATTCATATACACCGAAACAAATGTATATTTTATTAAACAAAATTTACAGACAACAGCCATACAGATGTCTCAGGACTTGACTTGATTGATCTAGGCCTGAAAATCAAATCTGTAAATACTCACTCTTACCTCTCACCAGTCGTAACGTGGGCGGGGGGTTTGGGGCTGACGGTGTCTAGGGGACTCGTGCCGATGACCTGGTGGGGTCGTCGTACTAGGAGGGGCAGTAAGGGCCAGCTGTTGGCCTCCTCCCCGTCGATCTCGGCCGTACTCCAGCGCTCGGGCAGTCGGGGGAACATATCTTCCCGCCTCCCTCCTCCACTCCTCATCAAACGCTACAGCATCAGCTTCAGAACAGAGAGCAGGTTGTTTAGCAACAGATCTCATGTCACGGCAGTGTGGCCAACTTCTAGGTAATATAACAACAGTACTTTTGTTTCTTGTTAAGCCACAGAATTTATTATATTATAACAGTGGATCCTCTGTCATAAACAGTCAATATCTTTCTGGCCCAGGTACTCACTCTCATCGAGGTTAATGAAGTCTTGTCGTTCTTCGCGGTCTCCGGTGCGGCGATTTCGTGAACGCTCCATTATATGTCCACGTTCCCCGATGTGGTGGCCGATGGCGAGACGCTCGAGGCCGCTCTCGCTGTCTCTCATTGACTGTCGCGTCTCACGGATCTGAGGTGAAAAGTGACAATTCGGTTCACTAACACAAGCCGGATGCTCTGCACTCTGAATGACCTTAGACTGAAATGTTTTTATGACAACTATTATGTTTATACTGTACATTATCTATTTATTGTCACTACAATTACTGATGATTTCACGTGTTAATGAGGCCAGAAGGCCACAGTCATGCCTGCTCTATCAAAGCATGAAGGCCGCATGTGCAGTCAGGCGTAGTCTTGGAGGCTGAGGACAGCACTCAGGTGTACTAATCAGCAACCTCGTCCGTGTACTGTAAACTGTTCAACAGCTGTTAACAAGTTATTCTTACCCCTCCGGGGCCTGTTCTCGTTGCACTGGTCTGCTGATAAACTTCAGGAGGCCCTGCATCTGAAGAGGAGTAGGAGATCACTGTTGAAGAGGAAAACGTCTGACAGTTCGGTGAACCAGACATTCGTTCCTACAAGAAGAAAATAATACAAAAAAGAAGATAGAGGGTGAGATTGAGTATTGTTCAGGCACATGTTTCCATTATGAGGGTAATTACATTTAATTAAATTGATTGACAAAACTACTCACCACGTTTCCCATCATTTCTCCCATCATGCCAAACATATCCATGAAGCCTCCTCCACCCTGTAAAAACGAATTAAGAAGGAGGTATTTTAAATTCTCAATTGATTGGAAACACCAACCCAAGATTGTGCATGAAATCATATTATTTTGTGATCTAGGACAGTGTATAAGTGCTTGTATAGGTGCAAAAAAGTCCCAGCCAGTTTAGGGGGTATTATTCTGAGAAAATATTTCTAAATTTCTGATTTTAAAGTCATAAATTTGCAAGAAAGAAATTCAGAACGTCTGACATTAAAGTCACAAATTTACATACAAAAAGTCTATGGGTAAAATAGTGCTTTTTACAAATAGCTCCACACACCAAAAAGCTCCCATTAGAAAGATTTTAAAGTTAGTGACATTCTGAGCCCACAGTTCAATTTGTTCTTCTCTTAGTTGTCCCTTTGATCTAGTGATGTGCATGTCTCACCTTTTTATCATTTTTTTGTGAAGGAGCCACGTTGCTTCACTTAACAAGGTTGATCAACACCACTTGCCATGTGTTATGCCTGCAGTGGATGACCTAATCCAATTAGCAATGAGGAAATACTTGTGGTTTTAGAATCACTATATTATTATACACTATTAAGGGATAGTGCTGTGATTTGGGAATATTCAGAAGAAAACATCATGTTTCATACTGTTGCTCCTCTTAACCAACATGTGTTTACTGGTGGCGTTTGTGATGTAATGAGGTTGATCCAATCTTACAAATTAAGGAAACACAGTTTTTCCATGGTGATTTTTCTTGTAAATTTGTGACTTCATCATCTCAACAAATATTCAAGTTTCTTTTCTCATACATTTATGATTATCTCATAAATGTACCACTTTTATCCCACAGAACATTCTTTTACAGTTTTTTATTCACATATTTACCATTTAATTCTGTTTTTTCTCTGAATATTACCTACAAATGGTCCTAATACGACATCGTAACGATCACTGGTAAATAATAAGATGAAAAAAGAGGATTCAAGTACATATTGCATAAAAGTCTTTTTCGCCATTTCGTCCTCATTTAAAAACGTAATCTGGACTCTAGACATATTTTAAATCCCAACTCTGGTTCATGTAATATAACACCGGAATACCTGGAGACTACTTTTCACACAATATTGTGCTTTCCTCCTGAAGCTCAGTTAACTTTTTGACCACACTGTCAAGTCACTTGACAGCACATGTGTAATCTGTAACATTACACATGTCAATTCTATTTTTAAAAGTTATTGAAGGAGGTCATAGAAGCAGCTACTCACCATTCCCATCATGCCAAAGGGGGCCAGCGCACCAGCCTAGAAGAAAACGTAAAAACTTAAAGACAATAGATAAACTATTGTGGATATCAAACACAAGAACCACACAAGACACAAACACAGTCTGTCAACATGGCGGACAGTTACCTGTCTGCGTGGTGCTCGGGGCGGTTGTATCTGGGGGGCGAGAGCGAAGGGATCCATCCCAAATGGTCCAAACATAAGCCTCATCTGCTGCCTGTGAGCTGCAAATGGGTCCCTAAAAGAAATCACAGATTACTTCACTAACCACTAACGAGTTTTTGTAAATTGACTGGGTGTAGCTGCGTGACTAGACTCACATACAGTAAATAATGCAAATGGATCAGCTTGAATAAGATGCAACAGATCACTTGGGAGTGGGTATCAAAGCTGTGTCCATAGTGAAAGCTGTAGGGTGCTTAGTCAGACTTGCAATCTTGTTTATTTAATTCTTTTATTTAATATTTATAGATTTCATTGATAATTTTACTTAGATTGAAAATGAAAAATGTATTTTGTAATGCACACATATTTATCTTCTACAAAATAAGTGTCACATCAGCACCAATATGCACCTTTTTTTTTAAAAAATGATTCTTGAGACTACATGTCACTTGTAAAAGTTTTTTTACTATCAACCTCCTCTCGCTGAAAACCCACTTTGAGTTCCCAATAATCTAATGAGCCCAGTAGTTAAAGTTATCAAGTCTAAGAATGCAACTTACAACAGTTTTCAATTTGACAAATGACTTACAAATTGTCAAAATTGTTGCAGATTCATTTTCGGTCACTTAACTAATCAGTTAGGGTTCAACTCATATTCAGTTGTTATACATGTGTGTATGTATTTTTTTATTTTCAAGAGAAAGCAAGTAGCTCAAAAAAGAGCTGCAACAATTAGTCGATTATTCAATTAGTCATTCAGAACAATAACAGACAACTATGTTGATCATTTATTAATTGGTTTTTAAACAAAAAATGCCAAATATTTGCTGTTTACGTCATATGTGGGGATTTCATGCGTTTCTTTGTCACAAATGATAGCTTGGGGTTTTTTGGATTGCTTTTGAAGCTTTAAGTAAGATATTTTAACAGACACTTTTCACTATATCATGATATTTTATAGATAAATGGATTAATTGAGAAAGAAAATATTTGTCAGATGCAAATAATGCCAATACGTTCCCGACACTGTCTGGCTTTTCTATGTTGTTCGGACATTATAGACAGTGCTGTTACTAAATGTGTGAAAGCTGGTGAATATGCACAGGACCCCAAACCCAAAGAGGTGCCACTCCACTTTCAGTAGGATTATATGATTGAAAACCAATAATGAAGCGTGTGTGTGTGTGTGTTGTTGCAGCAAATCTAACACATGGATCACTAGGGCCAGAGTTACTCAAACCCTTCAAATATTTTTTGGTGAATGCCAATAAATGCAAATTAGCAAAGAAAAGAGTGGTCAGCACTTTTCAGTTACATGCACTTGTCACAGCATAAAACACTCTTTAGGTAACGTTATGCAAAGACCATTAAATCAATTGCCTCATGCAACCAATTAGCGAAATCTCAGATCTAATTAGGAAACAACACGGGTGGTAATATTTGCCTGATTAGCTGCTGGTTGGTTAACCAAGTGCTGTTGATCTCTGACTTTTTTTTTTGTTATTGTGTATCCAACATGGTGGACCACTGTAGGCCCCCACAGCTGGCTGGAGTAACGTTATGTACCTGCTGAAGGAGCAGTGGGAAAAAAATACCACTTAGCATGACAATACGTACATTTCCCACCTCTTGCAAAAACGCACCGTGATAACAGCGGCCAAAGAAAATGTGATTAATGTCAATACTCACATCATGTAGGGGTCGTCATCAACGTCATTCAAGAACCGAAACATGCTAGGTGCTTTAACTCAGCTGGCTCTGATGCTAGCCAGCTAGCTTTGTAAACAGTCGTGTTTTTCAAGGATGAACTAGAATGACGGTCTCAAACTGAAGAGGAGAATCTGTTGTCGGCTCCGTCTCCAAAAACACTGAATCACAACCGCTGTGTATCAAAGCGAGAGGCGGCCCAGAGTCTCACAGGAGAGTAAATTCCTGAATCCTGGACCAAACATGAAAACGGAAGTCAGTCCTCTGACAAAGAAGAAGCAACACTGCAGTCAAGCTAGCGTCAGCGCTCACCGCCGTCACTTCCGGTCTCTTTGTTACTTCAAAATAAAGCATTTCCCGTGAAGCTTTCACAGCAATAGTCCAGTCATTTTCAAGAAGAAGAGGAGGAATTCCTTTATTAGTCCCGAGAACGGGGAAATTCCATTTTCACTCTATTATTTCTACACACACACACACACACACACACACACACACACACACACACACACACACACACACACACACACACACACACACACACACACACACACACACACACACACACACACACACACACAGGACCTATATGCATGCAACCAATGGAGAGATGTTAGAGCAAGGGGGCTGCCAGTGACCGGCACCCCGAGCAGTTGGGGGTTCGGTGCGTTGCTCAACAGCACCTTGGCAGTGCCCAGGAGATGAACTGGCACCTCTCCAGCCACCAGTCCACACTCCATTCATGGTCCACACAGGGACTTGAACCAGCAACCCTCCAGTTCCTAGCCCAGTCACCTATGGACTAAGCTACTACCACCCCAAGATTCAAGATTCAAGATTCAAGATTCAAGATTCAGGATTCAAGATTCAAGATTCAAGATTCAAGAAGCTTTATTTATCCCGAGGGAAATTATTGTGCAACAGTTTCAATACAAAGATGGGAAAGGGTCAGAGTAACAATAAGCATAAACATAAATCAAATCAAAATAAAGCTTACATCAAATAAATCAAACAATAACTAAATGTGACAGAATACAACAGACATTGTGGTTAAACGTAGGTATATATAATATACAAGTAATTTTAAGCCAAAATAGGGGTCAATGTTGAATAAATTGCAACTGAAGCAAACTCAGCTGATTTTGTATCCTCAATATGTCCTGGGTAAGGGGGGAAAGCCCATAAGAACCCAATAGGCAAGGAAAGTTTATTTTAGGGTGACCAGACGTCCCAGTTTCTGGGGACAGTCCCCGTATTCAGTGACCTGTCCCCGGCTACTACTGTCTCTGGAAATGTCCCTGGTTTTCACTGTTGACCAAACAACACGTTTAGTTGCGCACCCTACTACTCACAGGCCAAAGCCAAAGTGGTGTGACAAGGCAAGGCATCTTTATTTATATAATCATACATATATATCATACCGACTCAATTTGCTTTACATAAAGACAAAACATTTTTTAAAAACAAAACAGCATAAAAAACAAAAAACCCAGTTAAAAGCAGGCGCAAAGAGGAATAAAAAGTAAAAGAAAATAGATAAAGTTTAAAGTCATTAAAAAGAGCTCAGCTATAAGCACATGATAAGAGAAATTTTTTTAACCTGGATTTAAATGTGCTCACAGTCGGAGCTGATTTCAGATCTGCTGGTAGTTTGTTCCAGTTGTGTGCAGCATCACACCTAAATGCTCCTTCACCATAGTTTGAACTTTGTGCTCCACTATCAATTCAATTCAATTCAATTTTATTTATAGTGCAAAATCATAACAAAAGTTATCTCAGGACACTTTACAGAGTAAGCATAGACCCAGCAATTCCCCCATAGAGTACAGTGGCAACGAAAACCTTCCCTTTAACAGGCAGGAGCGTCGGACAGACCCAGCTCTGTGGAGGACGGCCATCTGTCTGCACCGGTTGGGGAGGAAGAAAAGGAGAGAGAAAGAGAGAAACACAAAGATAGACAAAAGACAGAGAGACTGACAAACTTCTAGAGAAGATCTATCTGACCTGAGTCTTTAGATCTCAGAGCTCCACTGGGTTTATACTCTACTAACATGTCATTCATGTATTCTGGACCAAAACCATTCAGTGATTTGTAAACCAGTAGCAGAACTTTGAAATCTATTCTTGAGCTGACTGGGAGCCAATGTAAGGTCTTAAGAACTGGGGGGACGTGATCTGATCTCTTTGTTCTGGTTAAAACTCAACGTTGACATCTTCAGGTCAAAAGATAAGGAAGCATTATAGCAGAGATGGGAATTGTGGCTTCAGCAAGTCATCTCCATGCCATGTATTTGTTCTGCTCAGTCCCTGAACCAGTTGCATTTACTAATTGCTCATCTCCCTGGCTGTAGAGCTGTGCTGATCGCAGTCACCTGGTTCAGTGACTGAGCAGAACAAATACATGGCATGGAGATGATTTGTTGAAGCCACAATTCCCATCTCTGCATAATAGATAATTTTATGTAAAAAAACATAAAAAATACATTATTCAGAAACAAGCCTTGTGATACATGGGGAATATTAGTCTTTATGTTGCACATTTGGTTTGACATAATTCAATGAAATGGTTTAAATGCATAATAGTTTTTTTTAATCGGAATATCAAATTAATGTTGAATGTCAAACTGACTTAATACTGGTCATGTTTTGAAGGTTTTTACCGGATTTTGTCTCAGAAATCTGGTCACTTCGTTTATTTCAACAACAAGGTAATTTAGAGTGCTTTACATAAAACATTTAAAGCATTGGGGAAAATAACACCTACAACATAAAACATGGATGGCCGTCCTCCACAGAGCTGGGTCTGACCGACGTTCCTGCCTGTTACAGGGAAGGTTTTCATTGCCACCTTACTCTACGGGGGAATTGTTGGCTCTATGTAAAGCATAAATAAGTCATAGAGAGTGGTCTATACCTACTCTGTAAAGTGTCCTGAGATAACATAAAACATATAAAAGATGGTTACAGTTACAGAAGGTACAATGCAGTTTACTGAAAAGCAGCGGCAAACAGAAAAGTCGCAGCAGACCTGCAGTTTTCTGGAAGTTTGTTCCAGATATGTGGAGCATACAAACTGAATAGACCTTTTAAATGGTATTCAATTGATAAGCAACAGCCTTGGTCCTTGTTAACTTCCTGTCAGTTGATGTCATTCACATGCACTGCAACAGGAAATAAACTAGGGCACATATTGCTTATTCTAGACAGACAGACAGACAGACAGACAGACAGATAGATGGATAGATGGATAGATGGATAGATGGATAGATGGATGGATAGATAGATAGATAGATAGATAGATAGATAGATAGATAGATAGATAGATAGATAGATAGATAGATAGATAGATAGATAGATAGATAGATAGATAGATAGATAGATAGATAGATAGATAGATAGATAGATAGATAGACAGACAGACAGACAGACAGATAGATAGATAGATAGATAGATAGATAGATAGATAGATAGATAGATAGATAGATAGATAGATAGATAGATAGATAGATAGATAGATAGATAGATAGATAGATAGATAGATAGATAGATAGATAGATAGATAGATAGATAGATAGATAGATAGATGGATGGATGGATGGATGGATGGATGGATGGATGGATAGATAGATAGATAGATAGATAGATAGATAGATAGATAGATAGATAGATAGATAGATGTGTGCGCTTCTGTCCACCAGGAGCCGCTGTTTCTTGTCCACAGCTGTGACTGTGGCTCGTCTGTTCTGCGGCTGCGCAGAAAGTAATTCGACCCTCAAACCCGGATGTAACCAACGCCTAACCTGTCCGAAGAAAAAACGGTGAGTAGAGTTAGAAAAACAGTCTGAAATAACTATTTATGCTTAATTATATTGTGGGACGCGTGTGGGAGAGTCTCCTCAACAGTACAAAGTTACTTCTGAGAGGAAACGCTTGTTCATTGGTGTATAAATTCGCGTAGTGTTTAAGTTTTCCGAGCCACCAAGCTTAATTTACAGTTGGCTAACAGAAATCTGGTTAATGAAGTTCTTGTCAGTTAGTATCTGGTTGTGTGGTTGTTTTCTTGCGTTTGTCTTCATAGATTAAGCTATTGATAGTTTAAGAAGTAAGCTAACTGAGGCAGTAGTTTAACTTGTTTCGCATCATGAATCTGAGCTGATAAAATCACTTAAAAACTGCAGTCAGGCTCAGATTTAGCTTGTCTTTTTTGTGGTTATTACAGTTTATGCATTTCAAATGGTTGCCTCAAGTTTTCAACAGTTTTCAAGCCCTCAGATATCCAATGAGCTGCTCATTTAGCGGAAGTGTTGGCCAGTATCCGCTTCTAAATTACATTGTGCTAATAGGCCGCCGTTTTGTCCTCTTCTTTCTCTTAACATCTTTGGTATGTCGCCTATGCGGAAGTGATTCAATGATTGGTTGATTGAATAAGCCTTTACACGTATTTACATGCAGCCACAAGCACAACACGACTGATGCGAACATGTGTATTCATTTTACTTATCTCCAGAAATGGGAACACTAAAATGAGTGAGAGTACCTAAACTGTACTGGTTTAGAAGTTGTATTTGCAGTGGCAGGCTACACTTTATATTTTTTCTTTACTAAAATGCCCCAGTTCAGGGGTCTTCAACATGTTTTAGGCCAAGGACCTAAAGAGAGAGGAAGCAGGGACCCCTACTACCAATATTATATTAAATTGAGTTGCATATTGAATTGCGCCTAACATCTGGGGTGACTTAAAACACAGCTTTTTGTGGTGCATACAATACTAAGATATAACAATGATCATTATTAACATATTTCTACATTATATTTTAATGTTAAACATACATGTGGGCATGTACTTTAGGGGCTACCTTGCTATGAGCCAGTAAGCCTATCACTAAGGTTGTGTAAATATATTTATTTATTTTCCCACAAGTTTATCTTTGCTAATAATATGTTGAATTCATGTAAATGTATATATTGTTTAAAATATTTTTTGGGGGAAGTTTTTTAAGCCTTTTATTACATAGAATAGAAAGGAAATGGGGTGAGAGAGCGAGGGGGAGACATGCAGCAAAGGGCCGCAGGTCGGAGTCGCATAATTGTCAACACGCCTCCATGTGACAAACCCATTAATTAAGAACCTCATTCAAATCTGAGAGCCTTTTAATTGACAGGTTTGATTTCAATCTTTCTTATAATCTTACTCAAACACTGTAAAAACTACACTGACAGATGTTCCTCTTACTACCTCCTCATTTATATAAATGAGAGTAGGCTAAATAACAGAAAACGCCGCTCTGTATAATTCAATACAGCGCAACAGCACCACAACTATATCCTCCGAAATGACCATAATGTTGATTCAACACCTCTCTAAAACAGCTTCAATAAAAACATTATATATCTATCAAGGTAGTATTTATTGTAGGACTGTTGTATAGTTTTAGCCAGGTGTACCTAATAAACTGGAAACTGAGGGAAACCTTATGAGGTGTTATGCATGTATGTTACATCTTAATCTGAAAGATGTCAAAGCTGTCAAATCAATGCAGTGAATGGATAAAACAAAAATATAATATTTAACATGTAAGAAGCATTTTACTGTTCTGACTGGTCTAGGTGGAGCTGATTTTAAGTACTTTATATATTATATATGACACAATGTAAAAATTGATACACAGGGAGAGACTCGGTTGCCGTACAGTTACAACATCCCCGGTCCAATTGCCTGTTTAGGGGTCTTTGTTGCACGTCATAACTGTCTGTATCTGCCTTTACACTTTCCTCTGTCTGATAAAGGCAAAAAAATAAATAAAAAAATTTTGGTACACAGAGTAAAACGTGTGCATTGTAAGTAACTGGGTTAGTATTATTAGCAAAACATATTAAAGTATCAAAGTTTTATATGTTAAATGTCAATCTGATAACTTCCAGATCATTTTACGGGAGTAAATGTACTCGTCAGGCAGCAGAAAGGCCCCTCGCAGCGCTGTATATTATATTATTATTGGGTTATTATTACAGATGCATCGCTATGTAAGCAGAATTTTAATGTTGTAGCTGGTTAAATTAGAAGTAATTTTAGCTAGTGGCCAGCTAGTAATCATATATGTCAAAACTGTATTGAAGTGGGGCGGCCGGTGGCACAGTGGTCAGAGCAGTCGCCCCATGTAAAGAGGCTGAAGGTCCTCGGGGCAGCTGCAGCAGGTTCGACTCCGACCTGCGGCCCTTTGCTGCATGTCTCCCCCATCCCTCTCTCACCCCATTTCCTGTCCGTCTCATCTAATAAAAGGCTTGAAAACTGCAAAAAAAAATTATCTTTAAAAAAAAAAGTATTAAATGTGTTTCCTATTTTGTCCCTATCTCTGTAGATGCAAACTATAAAATGTGTAGTGGTGGGAGACGGTGCAGTAGGAAAGACCTGCTTATTGATCTCCTACACAACCAACAAGTTCCCCTCAGAATATGTGCCCACGGTAAGAAAAAGAGTCATGTTGAAAGGACATGTATGTCGATTCAGCCGCTCTTTTCTGTTAATATTTCTTCATGGCAGAAATACAACACAATCAGACATGCTGCATTTTCATTTTTGTCCAATTATTTGTCTTTGTGTGTGTGTGTGTGTGTGTGTGTGTGTGTGTGTGTGTGTGTGTGTGTGTGTGTGTGTGTTCAAAGGTTTTTGACAATTATGCAGTGACAGTGATGATAGGGGGAGAGCCCTATACACTCGGCCTATTTGACACAGCAGGTAACGTGAACGTTGTGGAAAATCTCTCTTTTTCTCTGTCGTTTCCGTCACTTTAAAACAAGTAGAAAAACTTCCCTGTTCGTCTTGTGATTGTCGCTCACAGGTCAGGAGGATTATGACAGGCTGCGTCCTCTCAGCTATCCACAGACAGATGTGTTCCTTGTATGTTTCTCCGTTGTCTCCCCGTCATCATTCGAAAACGTCAAAGAGAAGGTCAGTTTTTAAATCTTTTTCACTTATTGGGGAAAAACATGACCCCGACTTTTGTTGTTAAATGTATCTCAATTGCTGGAATTTATTAGACAGATGATCAGTTTACTGTCACTTGAAACAAAAAGTGTAAGTTTGAACAGCTAGAACAAGGGGAAGTTTGGCATTTGCTCAAAACAGTTTTTGATTAATGCAGTAATCATTTCAGCTCTACAGATGTGATGAAGGCAGCCTGATAATCGCATATACGATTTGTTACCGTACTGATACTGATTTCTGACATTGAGAAATATAGATTTTAGTTGTCAAATATTAGATGTTGTTTAAACACAAGCTACTGTAAAAGCTTTACATTTGTCATTCAGTGCCAGCTTTCAGTACTTGACAGTTTTTAATACTCAGAGCAGCACACACAGTTTGTTTGGTACCAAAAAGTATTGAAGTACTCAGTCCTAGGCGCGGCCAGGAAGGAAGAAAATGTGAATTTAATCTTTACAACCTTTTTTTTTTTTTTGTCCCAGTGGGTTCCTGAGATTTCCCACCACTGCCCACGCACACCCTTCCTGTTAGTGGGCACACAGGTGGATCTGCGGGAAGACAGCAACACGATCGAGAAGCTGGCGAAGAACAAACAGCGCCCCCTATATCCTGAGAGTGGAGAGAAGCTGGCTCGTGAGCTCAAGGCTGTCAAATACGTGGAGTGCTCTGCTCTGACACAGGTATGGGGCATTGTTCCATTTTCCTCACATTGTTGAACTGAAAGCAACACATATTTATATATATATATATATATATATATATATATATATATAAATATAATGATTTGTTTTTAAATCAGGCAATAACAGACAGTGTATTCATTTCCGCTCTCTTGTTTTCTGTTCTTTCCAACAACCAGCGAGGGCTTAAGAATGTGTTTGACGAGGCCATCCTGGCAGCCCTGGAGCCACCTGAGACCAAAACCAAGAGAAAGTGCGTCCTCCTATAGATGAACAACGGCAGCGAAAGACGTAATGGGTTTAAGAAATATGAGGGATGAATCAAAACATCAGAAAGATCAATGGCCATTATGAAAAAAAGGACGAAACAAAGGGGGAAGGGAGGTACATGAATGCCATTGAGACTTATTCTAAAACACGTGTACACTGATTGTGCCTTCAAAATAAACTTTGAAAGAGGGGGCAAACCCTCAGCATGTAGAAAGTGTCACCTCTCCTTTTCTGAGAGCTTTAAGCAATTGCAGTGTTCTCTCTACAAATATTCAGGTGGGGCGGGCCCCCCCTGCCTGTCACTGTTGCTCCATTTAAAAAAAAAAAAAAAAAAAAAAGAAAGATTCCTTTTATATAGTTGCCTTTGAACTCCTCTGTGTTTTACTTTTTCTGGCCTATTGGGGTTTTAAACCAAGAAATATAAATGGGGAAACACTTTTAACATTACGTTTTTTAGTGGACTTTGTTTAACACACGTGATGGGCAACTTAATGTTAGGTGGTATCTGCTTTCTTTTCTGACCCTTTTGGGTTGAATAATGAAAGCACAAGAGATTTATTGTCACTCCAAACAAAGATACTCAGAGACTTCTGGGGTCGCCAAGTGCATCGTTACCAATTTCCCTTCTTATGAATTTCTATTTTATTCTTCTTTTATGTATATTGTATTAATTCTGTGACTCTTGTTTTGGGAAATGTTTAGCTGTTATTCATTTTGAAACTTGAGATTTGTTTTATCAACATTGTTTTTTTGTTTTTTTTTAAAAATTGCTAGACTACCAACTTTGAGCGATCGATAAAATTAAGTTGTAATATTTTGAATAATATATCTTAATCTCAATAGAGATTGAGATGATAACATTTTGCTAGTAAATTTCTGGGTGTTTGTAATCACAGGATATTTTTAATAAAATGGTTTAATGATATGGAAAGTAGCTATTGTTTTGTATGTTTGAAGGAGAATAATGCATGCACAACAACTCATAGGACATAACTTCTCAAAGTTCCTACTTCTTAAAGCAAGGCCAAGGCCAATCCTTTACTATTTATAAACCTGCGTTGTTTACACCAGTTACCGCCCCTCTTCTTCTCTGCCTTCTGCTTGAAATGTTTGACAGTCAATCTGTGTTTTGAGCTTGCATTCTCCGCACACTTGCTTTACAGTGCCTATAGAAAGTTAAGATACCCTTTTGAAATAGTCACTTTTTTTGTTTTACAGTCTGAAATGAAAATACATTAAAAAAAAAGTATTTTTCCAGCGTGATTCATACTTTTTGTCTTACAACAAGTTCAAGCGATGGACGGCGATAGAGTGCAGTCCATCGCCGTCCACTGACTGAAGTCGAACAGTTCGGCAGGATAAATGGGGAAATATTTCCCAATCCAGGTGCACAAAGCTGGTAGAGACAAATCCAAACAGACTGATGTCTGTAATTAAAGCGAAAGGTGCCTCCACAAAGGATTCAATCTGCGGACTCATCACTTTTCCAACCCTGCTATATTTTTCGTTTTTTATTTTCTGAAATTTTGAAAGGAAAACTATTTCACTTGAATGTAAGGCAAAATGTGTAAATCACTCTGGAAAAATATATTTTTTATGTATTATCATTTCAGGCTGTAAAACAAAAAAAGGTGAGTATTTCAAAAGGGTATTATAACTTTCTATAGGCACTGCACCACCCTCTGCAGTCAGCAGGAAAGTGCATCACGTCACCTGCGTTACATGTGCATCCTTGTGTGTACTATTACAGCATCAAGTACAAATAAGGCTGGAATTATGGCTCTCCAAAGATGCACATTAACGGCTTAGTGGAGAGAACGGTGTTATGGGTAACCATTATGGGTTGCAGGGGCACACCTTTCAAATCTCAACAACGTGTTGTGCAGACCTGTGTGTCAGGCACGCTTACTGGTTTATCCAACTACTACAACAAAGAGGTTAAACGTAAAAAGAAAGTCCATAAACGTGCCGTGCATGTTCGCTCATGTTCCAGCCTTGAAACAGGTGCCGGCTCTTCAAAACTTTGTCTCTAGTGGTCAAAACTCCACAGGGAACCTTTACCTTCACAGATGATCTATTGTCAGGAATTTTAATTGTGACAATATCGGAAAGTGTAATTCTGGTCTTTTTCGGCACTTACATACATCAAATAAGCCACGGAGACAGTTTTTTCGTGTATAAACTTTTATCGGAGGAATCCGGTAGAGTCGCTTACAGTCAGACGTGGCTAACACTGATTAGCTCGGGGCATTACGGTGAAGGCATTAAAACAGCTTTTTTAACCACTAATATTGCTCAAAATAAAACCAAACTTCTGCAGTAGCATGATAAGAGTCCCTACACATAAAACAAAGCAAAAACAATGTAGTTAGTGAACCCAGAGTTTAAAAGTGCTTTGAAAGACTTACCTACTGGCCCCGGTACCAGCTCCTCTCATAGTAAAGTCCATTCAAGTCGATTACCAAATGCAATCCAAAAGGAAGCAGCCCACTGATGCTTCAGTTAATATGTAAGGACTCTTATCAAGCTAATGCAGAGGTTTGGAGTTATTTTGCGCAGTATTAGTGGTTAAAAAAAGCCATTTTAATGCTCCGAGCTAATCAGTGTTAGCCACGTTGGGCTGTTAGCGACTATACCATTAATAGTTCATAAATAAAAAAAAACGTCTCGTTGGCTTATTTGATACATGAAAGTGCCGAAAAAGACTATGGGAGGATTTTGCGCAGGAATTACAGTTTAAGACTCATCTGGTCAATAAAAAAACTCGAGAAACACACAGGTTTTTTTGGATGAAACTACTGTATTTATTAGATTTATTTAACAGACCTAAAAGCACTGCTTGTTCAGCAACATACAGAAGAGTTTCACATGAAGGTGAGGGGCAAAAAAGACAGACTGATGTAAGTAGAAGTTATTTTTGCTATTTAAAGTGTTGCTGAAGTGAAGCAAAGATATACAAATAAATAAACCAGAATAGAGAAGAAGACATAAATACAGTAAATGTTCAAAGACCTGCTAGTCTATGACACAATGCAAATAGTTTGCATAAAATAATAAAACAAATAGTGCTGCAATGTTTCCCTATTAGTTGTGGTTAAGTTCTGCTTTAAAAGCTTTGTCAGTTCAATGTGAGATTAACTGTTGAGTGTGTTTATGTGTATGTGTGTGCATGCTCACCTGTCCGTCTCTGAAGGTGATTTTTGTTTGCACCTTACCAAGCACCTAAGGTTAAGGCTGATGCTTTGTCATTGTTCTTTTCTTTACATGTTCTCTAACTTTGCAGCTTTTACAACAGAATCTTCAAACTTAACTCTGGACGCACTGTTTCAATTGAAAGTGGGTTAAATTAAAACCAGAAGAAGATTAGGTTATTATTATTAGTGTGAATAAGGTGTTATTGTCTATGTTGTTCTTATCCCGTCTTGTGTCCAGGAGTGTCTGTCTAGTGGTTTGTTTGGGTTTTTCTGCTCGGTCGGTTTGGTCTTCTTTGGGGCTCTCTTACACCCTGCAGGTGTGAATGGTGACTGTGTTCTTGCACTGCTGACAGCGGACTGAGCAGCACCAGGAAAACTTGCAGGAGCAGCGCTGCACCACCTCGGCCCGGCCCGCTCTGTACCCGGGCCCGCAGCACACCAGCTCGCAGCCATCCGGTGCCAGCCGCGAGGTTCCTGGGTGTGTTTTAGAAGAAAGCAGCTTCATTTTTTCTGCAGTTGTTCTGATGATATATCAGGATTATTTGGATCGTTTTCCTGTGAGACAATCTTACCGTTACATCTCCTACCAGCAGTGCCAGGGATACCGTTGTCAGGGTCGAGATGGCAGAAATCAGGGGAGGGGGCAAGGTACAAAAGGTCTCTGGCAGCTGGGGGTTTGACCTGGGGGTCACGGGGGAGCAGGGCTGTCCTGGATCCTATACGGGTCAGGCGGACCTAAGAGGAGAGGCGAGAGAGCTACGATCTTGGAACTTTCAAGGTTTCTGTTTCAATTTATGTGACTTCTACATGTGTTCACCAACATTCTTGTACCTCAGTGGCTCCGTCAAAGCGCTCCTTGAGCACCACGCCGACGCGTCTGAATGGAGGCATAACCTTCCAGCAGGTCCTCAACTCACAGGAGCCAGAGACGCCATGGCACTTACACTCCACCTGCATGTTGTGGAGGATGGCCTGAGGATGCAAGAATTAATATAAGCGGAGCAGATTGAATCTGACAGAAGACAAAGTTGGAAATTAATTGTGTTTATCATCAAAGTGGTGCGACCACCAACCTTTCTGCCAGCCTCGTTGTTATGGAGGTTCATGAGTGGTCGCCCCGCTGACAGCCCCTTGGCTCTTTCTGGTTCATCAACAAATGTTTGGGAGAAAGCCACACCATAGGACAGGTTGTCACTGCACCCCGACCACTGGAACCCTTTGGTTGGACAGAGAGACCGTATTGTGAGTTATTGCCTCCTTGAAACAACTGAGCATTTTGATTTAAAGCTGAGAAAGATGTCAATTAAATGTTGAAACCCCACTGGATCACACAGAAGCAGCTGCTACACTGCCGGTACGTGTTGCACTTATGGTCACAATCTAATCAGTACTGTCACAGCGCTGTGACAGCTGATGGGAAAACAGTTGCTGTGGCACAAGATACAGTAAGCACTCCATACTTGAAAGTTTTAACCCACAGAAAAAGTCATTTTTTTGATTCATGTGTGATTCAGCAGGGATTTACGTGTTACGTTTTCATGCAAAGGAATCCAAGCTCACCCTCGGGGCTGACCCCCCTGACCTTCCTGTCACAGCCACACCTCTCCAGCTCCCCGCGGGTGCAGGCTCGAGTCACAGCCACTGCCACAGCTGCTGAGGACAAAGCATGCACAAAGGCCGCCTCACGAGTCCCTGAAACCAAAATAGAGCACACGATGCAGAAATTTGAACATTTATCAGTGTATGGATTTATCAGCAGGCCTGTTTTCAATATAAAGATACCTTGGTTCATGACTCTGCCAAATACATTGATCCCACGTGGGGTGGTGGAACAGTTCCAGCGGCGATTCCTGAACTGGTGTTGGCACTGAGGTAAACAGTGACATGCATAACAGTGAGATAAGGGGCTGTCATGATTGAATTATGATGCATTGCATTATTAGCAGGTGTTTTGAGGCAAATAGTGATGATGCCTGCAGGTCAATGCTGAGACCATAGGTCTACCTCTTCTATAACCATCTCTGCTGCCTTGCGTACAGACTCCATGACCTCCCCTCGCGCCCTGCACACCCCCACCTGCCCTGGCGTCAGCCCCCTCAGCCGTGCACATGGGGCAGCACCAGACACGGGCCTGGAGCGAGGCAGCCTCGCCAGGGAGCTGGAACACAAAGGTGTGGAGTGGTGAAGTGACCCAGAACAGGTTTGGAAAGGAAAATTATTGGGCAAGGGGGGGCAACGAGAGAGGATGCATAATGAAGAACAGGGGAGGGAGTGAAAGAGGAAGAGCATATTAAGAAGAGAAAAGAGGGTACAAAAAGGACGAAGAGGTAACGACCGGGCAGAGTTTTAGAGAGGATGGAAACAAGGGGAAGACCAGGCAAAGAAGACAGGGAAGACACAGTGAAGGCAGAGAGAAAGAAATGAGAAAAGGTCACCAGGAGTGAGACAAAGAAAGAGAGGGGAGCGACTGAAAGAGATTTAGAGACATGTCACCATCTTTTAAAAGTTATAGCATGACAAACAAACTCCCTCTTTCTCTTCCTCCCTTGCACACTAGACTTACAGCCAGTTGGTTGCCATGGTGGGGTGGGTTGCCCATAGCAACAGGAGGAGGAGTGGTGCTGTGAGATTGACAGTGGAGACAGTTGGCATCAGACTGTCTGTCTGTCTGTCCGTCTCCTTGCGTCAGGCTGGGTCTTTGGACAGCACGCTGCCCGTCTCCACAGTCAAAGTGATCTGTCTGTCTGTTGTGTTGTTGGTTATGTTTCTGGTCCAGAGTCTGGGGATGATCCCCGCATATCTGTTGTAATGACAGGTTGACAGGTCAGAGACAAAATGCAACAAATGAATCATACTTTTCTTCCACAAAGAACCTTTGAATAAACAGTAATATATCGAATAATATTTAAGTTTTAACCTTGGTGTGATCATGCCACTGCTGCAGCGCTCCGGCTGTAAAAGTTACACTGATTCTTACCAGTTCATAGTCCTGTGATATCCAGTTATCCTCCTTTTTGATTTTGAGTTGACCAAACTGAAATTGAATCCAAATTTCAATCAATTAAGTTGTTCATCAGTTTCTTCACTTGTGCTGTCAGTGACAGCAAAAGCATGCTCACAGGAATGTTTTACAAACTGCAAGCAAAACTCATCCTTTAGACACAAAAATAAGTCCACATGTCCAACTTAACTGTACATATCAGTAGAACCTCCCCCCCTCCCCCCAAAAATCAACTTAAAATCCAAAAGTGTTTGTAAAATTCAAATTTTTACAAAAAACATTGTATCAGAAAATACTCAGTTTCATCCCCAGAAAACAAATGAGTCCATTCCTGGTTGAAAGAGCGAGAATGAGTGAGAGCAGAGAGATGGGAGTGATGGGTTATAAAGGAGGTAGAGAATGAGGGTGGGAGAGAGAGGACAGGCATGATCCTGGGTGTGGAGTGATGCAGAGGGAGGGGAGGAGGAGGCTTTGGAAGGATAATAGTTGTACAACGTAAGTACTAAGAGTTTACTTTCTATTGTGTATGTTTGGCATGAGTGAACACTGGAGATAATGCCCTTTGAATTATTATCACAAATAGATATGAGTGTGTCCGTGTTTGTTTCTTTGTCCCATTTCTTTCAAGCATGCATGTTAATGTGTGTGCTACAGTGCATTTACTGCTGGGAAACATTTTATGAGAAGACAAACTGAAGCTTTTTGTTTCCTCTCTAGAAATACTCTATTGATCCATCAGATGTCCTGCATGAAATCCTCACACCATGAGCTATGACATAGCATTTCTGTTTCCATGTATGTATGCATGCATGTGAAAAAGTGTCTTACCTAATGTTTAATTTTCCCAAACTTTGTTGCTCATTTTACGAGTCACCCCCACACCTCCCCTTCCTCTATCTCCCCAGCATTTGCCCTCTCGTTCTCCCGCTCTCCCACTCCCTATATTGTCTTAGAAGAAGGGATGACATTTAGACAAGGGGAAAAAAACACACTGCCGACAAATATTGGAACTGAGGCAAATAAATCACGAGATAGGAGGGAAAGGAGAAAGCGGATGGGTGTTACACCGGGGTTAGGAAAAAGCAGTAAAGAATAACAAAGCAGGTTTGTGACACAATTTTAGAAAAAAAAATGACCGTATGTTTGTGGGTTTATTTAATATTTCAGAGGGGAATCTGAAATACTCGTGAATTTATGCAAAGAGAAACACACAGCATAACAAATAGACTGTATTGCTTATATGTATGATTAATCTCTGCTAATAATCTGCACTAAGTTCACTTTCTTCACAGTTTATTTGGTAGTTTCCTCTCCCTTCGGCTCTTTCTGTTAAGCCAGTGATGCAACATTACCTCTCACACTCTAATAGTATATAACTGGAAAGACAGCGCTGCAACTTCACAACAGGCTTACATTATATAATTTTACCTGTATTTAAAAGAAATGTTGCAGCTCTACTTTCAATTTTTGTAAATGTGTATTTTAGCTGAAAGAGTTGTAAAAAAGTATAATTTCTCTTATGACACAACCAGAAATGTGTGATGAGGAAGAAAATGGAATAGGTACTATGTCAGTGTGTAACAGACAAACACATTGTAAATACTTAATTTTGAGCTTTTTAGGCATAATATATATATTTATATATATATTTAAAATCATTGTCAGTCCTAGTTTAAGTGTGTTAATCCAGCGTTATTGTCCGAGTGAACTAATTAACAAATATAGTGAATAAATGTAAAATTTAAAACATTTTAAATATGTGATTTAAATGTAGTGTAACCACATTAAAGGCCATGAATCCCACAGGAGTGTACCTATTTTCCTCAGGTCCTGTTCCCCGGGTCCTGTTCCCCAGGTCCTGTTCCCCAGGTCCTTTTCCCCAGGTCCTGTTCCCCATGTCCTGTTCCCCAGGTCCTGTTCCCCAGGTCCTGTTCCCCAGGTCCTTTTCCCCAGGTCCTGTTCCCCATGTCCTGTTCCCCAGGTCCTTTTCCCCAGGTCCTGTTCCCCATGTCCTGTTCCCCAGGTCCTTTTCCCCAGGTCCTGTTCCCCAGGTCCTGTTCCCCGGGTCCTATGATTCCCGCTTTGTATGTGACCGCTTTTCATAAAAAGAGTCCTATGTTCCCCCGTTTGTTATTTTTCCACAATCAGTGCCAATTCCACCTCAAATATTCCTATGTAGACTGTAACACTACCCCCTAACCCGGACCCTAACCGTAAATTCTAACCCTAAAAAAACACTGACTCAAATCAGCGAAGGCAGAGGCTTTTGCGAGTGGGGAACATTGGGATGACCCCAATCCTACCACAGTCAGAGGCATAAACTAAATATAGCAAGTTTTGCCTACTCTGCTAAATTAGGCTAGTTAGCTCTTTGCGAGCTAGCTAGTCTCCATTCTGATTTTATTTAATAACTGCCTAATTTTAGAGGTATAGCAAACACATTCATAAAGATGTTGGAGCATCAAAATATATTTTTTTTCCAATAACATAAGAAAGGAAGAGACAAGAGGGGAAAACCGGATTTAGCTTTATGGCTAACTCAGTCACTGCAGTTTGGTATGATATTTTTTGACCTTTGTTAGATTAGCACATTGTAGCTAGCCTAGGCCTACTGTGTTTTGGCTTTGTTTGTTTTATGTTGTAATAGGCTGTGGTTTTATTTTATGGGTATTTATTTAGTAAGCTTAGTAGACCATCTTCTGTAATCAGTGTTGGCTGATTAGGGTGGGAGCTCTGTAATTTGCTTAATTTAAGGATGAATAAATCAAACCTTCTTTTTAATCCCAGAGGCCAATAAAGTAAAAAAAAAAAAAAGAAAGAAAGATTGCGCCACAGCCTTATCACACCTGACGAAACTTGTTTATTGCTCTTAAGGGCTCATTTGTTGAATCAGAGATGAGTCAGTGCCCACCGGAGGAAACATTTGCAGACTCTGGTGTGGTCCCTGTTCAGGATTTGGTGGCTGTCTTACCTGAACTCTCTGACACCCAGTTCCTGAGTAAATGGTCACTGCATCCACCCCACCCCACCCCTCTCTCTCTCTCTCTCACACACACACACACACACACACACACACATACACACACACACACACACACACACACACACACACACACACACACACACACACACACACACACACACACACACACACACTTTCTTCTGTCTATATCTGCAAAGACAGGTTTCTTGTAGGCCCCCTTTCCTCCTTTTTTTGTCCTCCTCATGTCGTATTCCTCCTTTGTGTCCCCTGTTTCTCCAAGTGACGTCTTCCGCTGTCTCCCACAGCAACACCATGGTGATGAGCTGGCCACTGTCATGTCCGGCGCCTCTGTTATGCTCATCCCTTTAGCCCTCTCTCGTAAATAACTTGCCCTCTTTTTTTACCTTTATCTTTCCCCCATTTTGTGGACATTTTATCACGCTGAACCGGTCCAGAACTGATTGACTGTAGCCAGGTTGCAGAGCCTAAAGAGATGCTTGTTAAAGCTTCAGCATGACATATAGAGATGACTTGTATTCCCTCTGGTACAGTGGGAGGCAGCAGCAGACTTTGAGAGACTCTGCTATGAGATGGGGCAACTCTAAACTGACCTTACTGATGCTTACAGGGTGGATGATGGGCCTCATTCAGAGATGATGCCTCAGGGTGACTCTGGGCTTCCCACCCAAGGTCATTATGACATGGAAATTTGACCCGCCACCTTTTACGCTCTCTCATTTGCTTTGTTACTCCTCTGCACTTGAGGGCAACCTGCCTCGGCACGCTCACATTGCTCATGCATCTCTGTGAACAAAGAGCTGAACGCACTGCTGTGTATGAATGTGTGTGGAGCGTGTGCATGAATATTATGGGATGTCGGGCGGCGGTGTTGTCAGGCAGGGAAGTGGGGGTGGCAGAGTGGGCGGTGAGCTGTGTGCACATGGGGGGGAGGGGGCAGAGGGAATGGACGACCCATGAATATTATGGGATGATGGTGGTGGTGGGGGGTGGTGGAAAGATGGCAGTAGCTACATATGGGATAGAGGGAAAAGAAGGAGGTGTTGGTGACGGTGTTGCACGTGAGTACATGTGCACGCGCATACATGCGTGTGTAAGGGGCATTCAAGAGATAGGAACAGACAACGGCCAGACATAGGCCTTTGTTGCTATGCGATCTGCGTGTACCGTACAGTGGGGAATTAATGCAGAGTGGCCGTAGTAGTAAGCAGGAGGAAGCAGTGGAAGGCCTCTGGGCTCACAGTTAAACTGTTCCTGCCCTATTCTCTTACCCTTATCTACACACATGCAGAAAATAAAATGCCATAAAATGGTCTGTTTTCACGCCCCTGAACGCATTTCAGGCCTTCAGGGTGCAAAGCAAAGAGCTAGAAGTCGAAAAGTATTAGCTAATCCCTGTTTGACAGTGAGTAAATTAATACTATTGTTGCTACTGTTCTCAAATGAAACGAAAGCTCATATGCAACTTTAAAAACTAAGATATCCGTTTAAAATGTAGGAAAGCTTCTTATGCATTGTACAATTGCAGGATAGTAATCCATGGCTGTCACTCTCAGCAGTAAGTTGCATCTTATACCAAACAGCTGATGCCAGTGGGTCTGTAAGTCATTACAAAGCATCTGATGTGCAGCCAAATATTGTTCAAAGCAGAGGAACTTTATTTAAAATTCTAGTAGAGATCCTAAACATTCCTCACATGGGTCAGGCTGAATTTTGAATAAGCATTTAATAAAATTATAGATTTTATTCAGTATAAAGATCATAGAACTTCCATAAAGGTTGAAGATGGAACCAGATAATGTTGTTGTCTGAAACACTGAGGTAATTTCACTACCTAAACAGCTACTTAAGGGTTTAATTCCTGATGAACTAATTTTTTGGGAACATTTTGTCTGATATCAGCCAAACGGACATGCCCAAATCAGATTCAATTCACAGAGCTATAAAAGACCGGATGCCTCTCTCAGTATCAGTCCGTATGCAGCATGATTAGACTCATGTGTGGCCTTCAAGTGCTCTCTCTAAGCTCTCATTTGACTTCAACAATTTCAAATAAGACTCGTTGAACATTTAAGTGATTTCACTTTAAAGTACTAACAAGAACAAAGCAACCCCTGTTAATCCTGAAGCAATTATTGGCTGCAACTTTTACTTTTAATTATTTATATTTAAGAAATCATGCAGAACCAGAACCTAATGGCCAACCAGTATGTATTGCTTAGATGGGTCTGAGGTGTTCAGCAGGTATTTATAATATTCCAACAATATATAGTAAATAAATAATGTGCTTCTATGAGTTAATTTGAGTGAACATGCTCTTGCACACCTGTTGGCCTGTATTTCTCTTGAAGGACTTGACCAGGGACAGTGGTATCACAATCGATAATCTGTATTTTGAACGAATTATGAAACTCACATGTGGCCTTTAAGCCCTCTTGTGGACTTATTGCACATTCAAGTACTTTTACTTTGAAATGGTCTTATATGAACAAAATAGGGTGACCAGACGTCCCGGTTTCAGGGGACAGTCCCCGTTTTCAGTGCCCAGTCCCCGGCTACAACTGTCCCCAGAAATGTCCCGTTTTCACTGTGACTGAAAGATCCGACAAGACATCTTCCTGCAGTCGCGTTAGCGTGGTTAAAATGCTTAAAGCTAAACAATCTTTAAAATAATATTCCAATAGCGGCAGGATGAACCGAAAGTTTAAAAAGCCCTCTGTTCAAAATGGGTAGGCTACGATTTATATACAGTTTAGTTAGGCTCTAGTGAAAATGATGATGATGACCTTAAAACCAATTATTCTCTTAAACCATATACCCAAAGTTGTCGTTCAACATGAACTGTGGCATTTTGCATTTCAAACTCTTCCCCAAATCTTGTGAAAATCCTGTGGTGTAAAGAGGAGGCCTTGGTTTGGGTGGAGTCTGTGATAAACAGCTGATACCTGTTTATCACAGCTGTTTTATGGATGTTCTTGATCTCAGCTACTTTGATCAGAGGAAAAAAAGTTATTGTTAATCCATTCCTTTGCAATTTAGGAGAAATATGGTGAGAGAAACTGCTTTATGAATGGTAAGGGCCGTGTCCCCGTTTTAGTTTTTCAAAGACGAAAAAAACACGACAGGTTTTGGAGGTTTTTACGCCTCTGAACCGAAAAATGTTCCCGGATTTTATCTCAGAAATCTGGTCACCTTAGAACAAAACAAACCCAGTGGAGCCAATTGCTTTTACAGACAAAGCATACGGCTACAATGTGCTGCAGCACCAGAACAGAGTGGAGCAAAGTGCAGCTGGATCCGGCCTGTAATGGGTGTTTTGGTTAATTCATTCAACACTTCTTTTGTATCACTTAATTTAGTTGATGTGCTGTGCCTTGAATGTCACATTGTGGCATAAAAACCTTTCACAGTCATAATTTGTTTTTATGTGTCTCTGATGTGCAGCGAGTTAAATGTTATTTACTGCAACACAAGCTGAACCTGAAGGTAACATTTTGTGTGTTTTGTGAATTAATGTACTCACCTTTGACCTGCATCCTGCAGATCAAGACACTGGTATGATGTACACTAAGGTGACCAGATTTCTTAGATGAATCCATTTTCGACATTTTCGGTTCAGAGGCGTAAAAACCTCCAAAACCTGTCGTCTTTTTTTCGTCTTTGAAAAACTAAAACGGGGACACTGCCCTTACCATTCATAAAGCAGTTTCTCTCACCATATTTCTCCTAAATTGCAAAGGAATGGATTAACAATAACTTTTTTTCCTCTGATCAAAGTAGCTGAGATCAAGAACATCCATAAAACAGCTGTGATAAACAGGTATCAGCTGTTTATCACAGACTCCACCCAAACCAAGGCCTCCTCTTTACACCACAGGATTTTCATAAGATTTGGGGAAGAGTTTGAAATGGAAAATGCCACAGTTCATGTTGAACGACAACTTTGGGTATATGGTTTAAGAGAATAATTGGTTTTAAGGTCATCATCATCATCTTCACTAGAGCCTAACTAAACTGGATATAAATCGTAGCCTACCAATTTTGAACAGAGGGCTTTTAAAACTTTTGCTTCATCCTGCCGCTATTGGAATATTATTTTAAAGATTGTTTAGCTTTACGCTACTGGAGGAAGATGTCTTGTCAGAGCATTCATTATTTTCCTATACTCCATTTCGGATCTTTCAGTCACAGTGAAAACCGGGGGGCGTTTCTTGGGACAGCAGTAGCCGGGGACAGGCCACTGAAAACAGGGACGTCTGGTCACCCTTATGTACACACACACACACACACACACACACACACACACACACACACACACACACACACACACACACACACGGCGTACCCACTGTGGACTTGCACACCTGTTGGCCTGTGTTGCACCTGAAGGACTTGACCGCAGTGAGACAGACGTGGTGCAGTCTTTCTATAGCAGCGACACTGACGTGAGGCCTCGGCCTGAATCAGGAATGCTCAGCAGCATTCGTCGGCATCGTCAAAGTATTTGACACATATCACCAAACTCAGCCGGCCTGTGTTTGGATCACAACTAAAGTGAAGGCTCATACTCATGCTCACACCCAGGTGGATCCTCAGCGAGTATTATGGTCTGTCACCAGTGGACTTGCTCCCCTGGAGACCATGTGACTGGTGTTTTTTTCTTTCTTGTCTTTTTAGGAGTTGTATATTATGGGATGTATGCTGCTGCTACTGCTTGAGTATTATGGTCTGTCGAGAAGGAAGGGAAGGGGGGTGGTCACCATGACAACGGGGTTGCTAAGGGGGCTGGGACTACTAGTGGAAAGGGGAAGGAGTGTGTGCATGCAATGAGCCTGGTGCATGCATGTGCCTTGTAGTGGTAGTGTACGTGCGTGCGTGCGCGCGCGGTGGAGGGGGGTGGGGGCAGGCAGGCTGAGTATTATGGTCTGTCCGTTGCGAGGTAACTATGCAGAGTCCTGTGTGAGTGTGGGAGGGGGGGATTATTATGGGATGTCTGCCCCCTTTGTGTGTTTGTGAGGATGTTAGCTAAGCTCTGCCTGTAAGGTTGGGGGAGAGAGAAGAGGGGGACGGAGCAACGTGTTCTGGGTCATTCACGGCTCATTTATGTTTTTTTTATTTCCGCTTAATGAATGAGCACCAAATGACAACAACTGCCGCACAAACAGCCTGACTTGTGTTAATCCTTGCACCGAGAAAGAGAGAGAGCACACACCTCGACCCGGGACTACACACACTAACCTTACTGTAAGTTTCTAATGTGTGCAGGTTGGACTTCAATGCTTAAACTTTTCTTTAATGCATTGTTTTAACTCGACAGGGCGATTGATATGGCGGCGCATTATTTAAATTATAATGCATGTCACACTTAACTTCATTCACTAATTCTGCGTAAAAAATAAATAAATCAAGGGTCAAAAAATGTCAAAAGCATAGATAATCTAGTTATCCAACTTGTTTGCAGGTGGTCAATTTAGATGCCATGTAAATAATAGGATATTTATATATTTATTTGCAGCCCCTCCACCCCCACCCCCACCCCCACCCTCCCTTCCTGGACACCCCCGGTCAATTCTCCAACACTCCCCACGTCATTTTCCCTCCTCCCGCACCGACACCGACCGAGGAGCAGGAGGTTTAGGAGGGATTAATAAACCCACCAGAAGACGTTTAATTTAAAAAACGCTGCGAAAATGTCGGGCAGCGAGGATGAGAGGGAAGACTTTGGAGCCGCGGACGAGCACTCACTTCTCCACGGTAAGCTCGTTGTTTTTATTTTAATTGTATTCCTCCGAAGGTCCATCTCTCTCTCTCTCTTTGACTTGAAGCTAACGTTAGCTCGAGCTAGCCTGTCCGTCACTCGCCATTATAGACGAGTTAGCTAACTTGTCAAGCGAGTGTTTATAGTTTCGGCTTGTTCTTAACCCCCGTGTTTTCCGTAAACATGTGTCTTCTTGAGCGTGAACTGTCAAAGTTTCACGGAACAAGTTTCAACCTGTTTTTTATTGTGACATATATGTGTGCGTGAATGTGTGCGTGCGTGCACGTTTCGCCAAGCCCGTGTCAGTGCGCGTGTCAGCTCCTCTTCTTCTCTCCCTGTGTGTGGCTCGCAGCAGAGCTCCTGTCCGCCTGTCTTCTTCTTCTTCTTCTTCTTCTTCTCCTCCTCACTAATGACAGCATGCGTGTGTGTCACCCGCAGCAGCAGCAGGTGAGGACGAGCTGGAGGATGCTGTGTCTGAGGTAGAGGAGGTGCCCAAGTCCAAGAAGAAGAAGAAAGCCAAGAAGAGCAGCAGAGAGAGCAGGAGCAGCAAGAGGCAGAGACCCATCAGAGAGGTTAGTTTGTCAAACTTTTTCAAGAAATTCAAGATTCAAAAGGGTTTTATTGTTATTATTACAGCCATATACACAGTTATCGACGGGGAAATGAGTTGTCTGCATCCAAGCTTCTCGATTTCTTTCTATAAATGCAGGTTTTTCTACCAAAAACAACAAAACAATGACTTAAAACTTGCACGTCTACACTGCTGAAAGCTTGAAACAAGAAGGAGTCATGGAGAGAAAGAAACAGTCGAGTTAGAATAATTAGGGAGCTACTGATTTGGATTTTTTTCGGGCTGATGCTGATTTTTTGTTTCATCAGCCTGAGCCGATGACAGATAACGACTGCCGATTTTCTTGAGCAGATATTTGGAGCCCATACTATTTTTTTCTCTCTCAATTAACATCATAAAAATACACAAAGTTACGGAAATGTTACGAATCTCAATTTAAAAAAAAGGAACATTTAATGAACTTAAAAAGGCGTCTCAAGCAACACAGAGCTGCCAGTGGACGCCTGTCTGGAAATCGGCGAAAGCAGCGGCCCCCATCGGCCGATACAGCTAAAAAACGCAAATATCGGCCAATATTATAAGCCGGCCCCTGTATCGGTCTATCACTAATAATAATATTAGCGCCACACATGCAGGCGTAGTGGATGTTTTCTTTTAAAAACCTGAAAACCTAAATGCAGGGTTCGTACAGGTGCTTGAAATCCTCGAAAATGCATGAATGTTAATGTTGTTTACAAGGTTTGAAAAGTGCTTGAATTATGGATAAAGTGCTATAGAATAGAAATTGTATTATTTGATACAGAGCTGCAATGAGTATTAAATCAGTCGATCAACAGAAAATTACTATTTTGATAATTGATTCATCGTTATCAGACATTGTGGTTTCCTGAGTTTCTTTAACAATTATTCAAAAAGATGAACTGATTATTTAAATAGTTTGTGAATGATCGCTATACACCTACTTGAAATTATTGATGAGCCAGGTACTGACTAATGTACACATCCCAATAGAGTAGCACAATTATCATTAGGACTCCAATAGAAAGGATGACACTTATATTTCTAATTCACATGATATACATAATATATACGTTTAATCACCAGTGTCTTCGTGTAATTTGCAAAGTGGCTCTACATTTTGCAGGAGTTGCCAGTCAGCTCCCCAGAGCATCTGATTGGAGTAGAAGCAGCGGAAAGAGATGCAGAAGAGGGAGGTGTGCGGTCAGAGAGTGAAGGAAGTGATTATGCCCCTGGGAAGAAAAAGAAAAAACGCATCAGCTCCACCAAAGAAAAGAAGAAAGGTGGTGCGGCGGCAGAGAAAGGAGGCTCATCCAGCTCGAAGAGCAAACGCAAAGAACCAGAACCAGAAGATGATGACGATGATGACGATGATTGCCAGGTAAAGATTCATTCAGACTCAGCTGCAGAGTGGATATGGTTGATTCCTTCAGGGCTAACATGACAAACTAACCTCCCCTGGCGGTTGTTTTTAACCCCTCTCTTCCTGCCTCAGCCTAAAAGCTCCACCCAGCTGCTGGAGGCCTGGGGCATGAAAGACATTGACCACGTCTTTACTCAGGAAGACTACAGCTCCCTGACCAACTACAAGGCCTTCAGCCAGTTTGTCAGGTGAGACCCCTAACAGTAGATGTTGTTATCCTCTACCTTTTTATTGAACGAGCTACGTATGTATAAAAATATGAATAATCATTATATTTCCTGTAAATTTTATGTCTGTAGGCCTTTAATTGCAGCTAAGAACCCCAAAATTGCTGTGTCCAAGATGATGACTTTAATGATGGCAAAGTGGAGAGAATTCAGCACCAACAACCCTCTTAAGGTAATGCAACCCTGAACAAAGTCTGATTTGTAATAAATCACATATTGCTGTTGTCCTCTTGTGTGTCTGACAGTAGAGAACAGAGTTTCTCACTGTTTGCTCTGTCCACCCTGTACAGGGTTGCGCCACTGCCAATGCGGCCCTTGCAGCTGCCAATGTGGCTGCAGCTGTGGAGAATATGGTGGTGGCAGGGACAGACGGAGTGGCAGAGACTGGTGCTGCTGCCTCACCTGCACCTGCTGCTGCTCCTGCAACTGCTCCGACACCTGCTGCACCTCCAGTGGCCCCGGCACCTCCGCTCCGCAAGGCCAAGACCAAAGAGGGAAAAGGTGGAGTAGGATACATATGGAACATGATTTTTAGGCATAACATGATAGTTAAACATGCAGATAAATGTGGTTTGTTTGTAAATTCTATAACTACCTCATGATTAAACTTGAATCCTTGTGGCGTCTCAGGTCCCAACGCTCGCAAGAAGTCGAAGCCCGCTGCTAAACCTCCGCCGAAGCCCAAGCCTAAGAAGGTGGCGCCACTCAAAATCAAACTAGGGGGTCTCAACAGCAAGAGGAAGCGCTCCTCTGTAAGATACTTTTTTTGCCACACTTTTTCTTTTCAGTTTTACACCGCAGTCTTTACGTTTGAGAATTAGACGTTAATTAAATCAGAATATCGATCATGTACTATAATGGAACATGTCCCAATGTCCTCAATGTCACTGTTTCTCTGTCAGAGTGATGAAGACGAGCCCGATGTCGACAGTGACTTTGACGATGGCAGTTTCTCTGTGTCCGATGGCTCCAACCGCAGCAGCCGCCCTAAGAAAAAACCCAAGAGTGCGAAGAAAAAAAAGAAAGGTTGGCATGTTTCTGTTATCTGGGCAAAGATTTAATAACAGGCAGCAGCTTAATGAAGAGGTTTTGCTTCTTCGAATAAGCTTAGAGTCAAGGGCAAATTAGAAGCCTTTATGTCCTTGTTCCTATTTTTTGTGCTTATTTTCTGTTTGTGTCTTCTCTCAGTGGAGACGGAGGATGGCGATGGCTACGAGACAGACCACCAGGACTACTGTGAGGTGTGCCAACAGGGAGGAGAGATCATTTTGTGTGACACCTGTCCCAGAGCTTATCACATGGTCTGTCTGGATCCTGACATGGAGAAGGCTCCTGAGGGCAAGTGGAGCTGCCCACACTGTGTGAGTACCTCTCAGACCACTTGCTGCTACAGTATGTTACAAAATATTGGGCTCTGAGTCCTGGAGTATGACAGAAAATTACACCTGTCTGCAAAGTGTTGTTACTGTTACTGCAAAGTTGGTGGGAAATAGTTAATATTGACTTTCTAATAATATACTTTGTCAATGGTAATTTAAAAAATATTCTTGTGTTCTTCATTTCTCTTTGTCCTCTGCCCCCCCCCCCCCACCCCACCCGACCATTTTGCTCATGTTCCCGTCTATCCTCTCCCACCCACTCCCCCCATCCCCCATTTCCTCTTCTCGTCCCTCCCCTCCCTCCACTATGGCTCCACATGCACACGCACGCAATGCACACACTCCCCACCCCCGGCGCTCTTGAAAATCACCCCACACCCCTCCCTTTTTTCCTTTCACTCCGTTCCGCATACCTTCCCTGCCTGTCTGCCCCCCCCCCACATACACACACACACTCACACCACCACCGTCTGTCTGTAATTCTGCCACTAGGAGAAGGAGGGGATCCAGTGGGAGGCCAGGGATGAGCTCTCTGAGGCCGAAGGGGAGGATGAAGAAGACAGGAGAGATGAAGGAGTGGAGGAAGAAGACGACCACCACATTGAGTTCTGCCGGGTTTGCAAGGATGGAGGGGAGCTGCTTTGCTGTGACACCTGCCCCTCCTCCTACCACATCCACTGCCTCAACCCTCCTCTCCCTGAAATCCCCAACGGAGAATGGATCTGCCCCCGCTGCAAGGTGAGCGCTGTGCACTGGTGCATGTGAGTCTGCGCGTGCATGTGCTCACGTGGGTGTGCATGCAGATACAGATTCCATCTTGTGCACGCCTACGGTGTTTTAGATAAACCAGGGCAGTCTCTTCTTTGCTGATTTCTCATGTCCAAAAAAATCACCTTTTTCTATTATATTCAAAAAACAGGATTTCTTATCAGTGACAGATTCCTTCTGTTAATCAACAAGCGTCCTATCCTTAATTATTTCCTCCCCTTCCCTACTTCCCAACAGTGTCCACAGATGAAGGGAAAAGTCCAGAAGGTTTTAACATGGCGGTGGGGGGAGCCGCCTGCCCCCACGCCTGTCCCCCGGCCTGCTGACCTCCCTGCTGATTCTCCTGATCCCCCACCACTGGCGGGCCGCAGGGAGAGGGAGTTCTTTGTCAAATGGTGCAACATGTCTTACTGGCACTGCTCCTGGGTGCTGGAGCTACAGGTAGAACACACTCTCTCAAACTGTTTCCACCTGTAGTTGAGAATGTGGAGGTTTCTGTGCACTTCCATCACAAGCGCACAAGACACTCACAAACACAATGGTCCCTTTTCTTTACCTCCCTGTCACCCGTCCCCAGTTGGAGCTGAACTGCCAAGTGATGTTCCGTAACTACCAGAGGAAGACTGATATGGACGAACCGCCGCCTGTGGATTTTGGAGGTGAGGGTGACGAAAACAAAAGCACCAAGAGGAAGAACAAGGATCCTCTCTTTGTCCACATGGAGGAGGAATTTTACCGTTATGGAGTCAAGATGGAGTGGCTGATGATCCACCGCATCCTCAACCACAGG
This sequence comes from Echiichthys vipera, assembly GCF_963691815.1. NCBI lineage: Eukaryota > Metazoa > Chordata > Actinopteri > Perciformes > Trachinidae > Echiichthys > Echiichthys vipera. The sequence goes on from NC_139833.1 coordinate 11,854,910, forward strand.
TAGTACACATATAATCTCATATTTAACACACAGTTCACCTATAAAAAGAAGCATGCAGTAAATTGTGTGGAAGACTGAATTAGTGTTTTTAGTACTCAGACAGATCATTATTCTATGTGGGTTTTAATGTGCATTGGTATACTTGGTTTAAAGATTCTTTGTTTTATTTCTAATAACTCATCAAAATGAGTGGGCAAAAGCAGAGAAATGCAATATAATTTCAATCAATAAGACAGTTAGTAAGAATATCATGTTGACAACGACCATTCATTGTATGAAGATAAAACAATACCTTATTCTAGTAACTCTATAATACACAGCTTTATCATATCACAATCTTATTTGTGCATTTTTCTTTTCATTGTTAGTGTTGATAAAAAGAACAACATACATTACTTGATCAAATGGAGAGATCTGGCCTATGACCAGTCAACCTGGGAGTGTGAAGACATGGACATCCCGGAGTTTGACACCTACAAACAGACATACTGGAATCACAGGTATGCAGAGACTTGGATAAATCCTCTCTCATGTTATACATAAATGTAGTTGAAAATATGTTCTAATCTCAAAATCTGTCATTTTCTCTCAGAGAGTTGATGATGGGTGATGAGGGTAGACCTGTTAAGAAGCTGAAGAAGACAGTGAAAGTCAAGAAGGCAGAGCGTCCTCCCGCTAATCCAGTTGTAGATGTAAGTATTATAAAACCCTGAATTTCCAAACACCGTACAGTTTTTTAAAATTGACTAATGAATTATTAATTATAAAATGAGGCATCACTGTCATGTGTATGTCCCTGGCAGAATAAAAGTAGCTTGAATCAGGACAGATATGATATCTTTCTTCCAGCCCACCATCAAGTTTGATCGACAGCCTGACTACCTGGACAGCACCGGAGGCACTCTGCATCCCTACCAGCTGGAGGGGTTGAACTGGCTGCGGTTTTCTTGGGCACAGGCCACAGACACAATCCTGGCTGATGAGATGGGTTTAGGAAAAACTGTCCAGACTGCTGTCTTCCTCTACTCATTGTACAAGGAGGTAAAAAACAGTATATCCGTTTGTCTTGCAAGAAATGTAAGCATATTTTTTCCACCCTGTCCTGAAGCTATTTTGTCCAGTCTGCCATCCCCTGTCAATCAGTGGTAGTGGGTAAAGCTTCAGACATGTGACACACAGTAACTATGCCCATTAAAGGGGATGAGTTCCAAGTAAAGAACTCTATCCTAAAGGCAGGGCAAGACAAATACAGTAGAGATAAATAAATAAAGATCAGCTGTGGGAGGCTGTGGCCAGTACTTTGCCATCTGTGTGTGAGTGTGTGTGAAAGAAAAATTTGATGCACATTGGATAAAAATGCTATATAAATGCAGACATTTAATGATTCAATGATAAATCTATTACATCTATTAACATTTTTAGATTTTAATGTTGACTTTGTCTTCCTGGTACAGGGTCACTCCAAAGGTCCCTTCCTGGTCAGTGCTCCCCTGTCCACCATCATTAACTGGGAGAGAGAGTTTGAGATGTGGGCCCCTGATATGTACGTGGTGACCTACGTAGGGGACAAAGACAGCAGGGCTGTCATCAGGGAGAACGAATTCTCCTTTGAGGGAAACGCCATCAGAGGAGGGAAAAAAGCATCCAAGATGAAGGTAAGGAAAAAAGAAGAAAAAATTATGATACCAAATGAGAGAACTTCCACTTGAAGTATTAATGAAGGTTTACAGTCACTGGTGCCCTGTATAGTAACACGTTTAGCCTCAACAATTGTGTATCTACTTCTTTTCATGTTTGGCAGCTTATCTAATGCCCCCCTCTCTCTGTGCTTTGCAGAAAGACTCAACCGTCAAGTTCCACGTCCTGCTAACGTCCTATGAGTTAATTACCATTGACCAGGCTGTGCTGGGCTCCATTGAATGGGCCTGCCTGGTTGTGGACGAGGCCCACAGGCTCAAAAACAACCAGTCCAAGGTAATTACATAAGGAATTTTCACACAGAGATTCTGCAACAGGAACGCCAGTTTTTTGGTCTCTCACTGTCTAAGTAAAGGTGGTATAAAGGCAAAATAACGTCAGCAGTATGGAAGCAAAAGAAGCCTTGGCATCTAGTGTATGTGAGCCTATATGCACCGTTATTCAACCACTCGAGGTCGACCTGAATCACAAACTTTATACATTATAGTAGCACAACTGTCAGTAGAGAAAATGACAGAGACGGACTACTGCGCCCATGCCTGTGCATGTGTAAATTATTAATAACTTCTACTTAGAGGCTACTCTAAACGCTGCTTTGTCACTTTTGACCTACTGTGGGTCGAATCATACATCTCCACTGTGTGTCGTTCAGCCCTGCTGGCTGTCCCATTCCCACAGACGTTGGATCAGCACTGTTACAGCTCTGACTGCCTCAACTGCCGGCTCAGAGGCACAACAGATCTGTCCCCCATTCGGACAAGCTTTTCACACAGACGACAGGGCATATTAAAGGCACAACAGCCAAGAGGATGAAAAGATAGTGAAAAAGGGGCTTTAGAGTACTTTTTAAAAGTGTTGGTTTATCCTGCGTTTCAAATGTAATACTGATAAACAAAAATTAGTTTGTTCAATGCCCAAAATATGTTTTTTTCTCTCTGCCTTTTGTTAGTTCTTTCGAGTGTTGAACAACTATCCGCTGCAACACAAGCTGCTGCTAACTGGCACTCCTCTTCAGAACAACCTGGAGGAGCTCTTTCACTTGCTGAACTTCCTGACCCCAGTGAGATTCAAGTCAGTAGCCCCACATGTGGCCACAGCATATGTGGCTGTATTGCAAGTACAATGAGGACACCCTATATATAAGTAAGTATATACAAGTATTTGTTCTTTTTCTTTCTACAGTAACCTGGAAGGGTTCCTTGAGGAGTTTGCAGACATTGCCAAAGAGGATCAGATCAAGAAGCTCCATGACATGCTGGGACCACACATGCTCAGGAGGCTGAAGGCTGATGTTTTCAAACACATGCCTTCAAAGACTGAGCTCATTGTTCGAGTGGAGCTGAGCCCCATGCAGAAGTATGTGTGTGTAGGGTATAAAGTGTGAATTCTGAGTATTTGTTTGTTATATTTTCCTTTGTCTAATTTTTTGTCATTATACTTGTGGACTGGTCTTTTATGTAACCCAGGAAATACTACAAGTTCATCCTAACTCGTAACTTTGAGGCCCTGAACACTCGTGGAGGAGGAAACCAGGTCTCGCTTCTCAATGTGGTGATGGACCTGAAAAAGTGCTGCAATCACCCCTACCTCTTTCCTGCAGCCGCCACAGTACGATCCGAGTCTTTTCATACAATCCATATGGAAACAAATGGTTTCTACTGAGGTGCATGTGAACTATATCTCAAAACATGTTTAATGCATTCAGTTTATTCAGATCTCTTTCTCTGACTGTAGGAGGCACCGAAACTTCCAAATGGCATGTATGAGGGCAATGCTCTGACCAAGTCTTCAGGAAAACTAACGCTGCTCCACAAGATGATGAAGAAGCTGAAGGAGGGAGGCCACAGGGTTCTGGTCTTCTCCCAAATGACCAAAATGCTTGACCTGCTGGAGGACTTCCTGGAGAACGAGGGATACAAATATGAGAGAATTGATGGATCAGTCACTGGCAACTTGAGACAGGAGGCCATTGACCGCTTCAATGGTGAGCCATAAAAATACACTGTTTGTAAAAGCAGCTGCTTTGACGTGCTTTCAATGTTCTAATTTTCTTTCCCTCTTTGTTCTGTTCATCCCAACAGCTCCCGGTGCTCCCCAGTTTGCTTTCCTCCTCTCTACCAGAGCTGGTGGTTTGGGCATTAATCTTGCCTCTGCTGACACTGTCATCATCTACGACTCTGACTGGAACCCCCACAATGACATCCAGGTATGCAAACCCAGAGTGTAACTACACAGCCGTGTTTGTTCGATAGGTGCTTATGCTGTCTGCTCCAAATGTGTGCATCATAGGCGTTCAGCAGAGCTCACCGAATCGGCCAGAACAGGAAAGTGATGATTTATCGCTTCGTCACCAAAGCCTCTGTGGAGGAGAGGATCACGCAGGTCTGTGACAAGAAATGACACATAACTGTTAAAACTGTATGCTGTGATCACCTGCTGATTGCTTGTTTGTCCTCCGTCTGCCTTCGTCTACCAGGTGGCAAAGAAGAAGATGATGCTCACTCATCTGGTGGTGCGACCCGGTCTCGGCTCCAAGACGGGCTCCATGTCCAAGCAGGAGCTTGATGACATCCTCAAGTTTGGAACTGAAGAATTGTTTAAGGATGAACTCGGAGAGGGTAAGTCAAGGGCTGGGGCAATTTATTGAAGTCAACGACGTACACAATTACAGAAATACGCCAACTTGCATAATGTACGCTGGCTGCACCCAGTCAAAGCATGGATTTCCTCAGTAGGACAAACTGCTGCAAAAAAAGATAGTGTGTGGGAGTATTTTAGTTTAGTTTACTAAACCCTATTCCTTCCAATCTAAACCAAATGAGGCCTTGCTTTATAAACATACACCAGCTGCCATATCAGTTGGAAACCAATAGTATCCATAACATGTAAGATAACAAGCAGGTGCGGTGAGACACGCTCTAATCAAAAATGAAGGCAGTTGCCATATTTGTGAAAGCAATTCATATTTATTATTGTTAGTGTGTTTTTGTTAAAGATGGAGATCTGTAATGCACACTGCTTTGTCAATGGATGTATATTCTCTATTCAGTTTTTTACTAACTTTAATGTGCTCCAATCCACATTGTTATTCTTGTGTTTGGGAGATAATCAGAGTACTAACACTGGGATGCTTGGCCAATCTGACAGATGTTACAGGGAGTTAATGTAGTTTCTGCTTCCTTCCTCTTTATTTGACTCATCCTGCTTTCAGGTGACAACAAGGAAGATGACAGCAGTGTGATCCACTATGACGACCGCGCAATAGACCGTTTGTTAGACAGGAACCAGGATGCCACAGATGACACTGAGCTCCAGAGCATGAACGAATACCTCAGCTCCTTTAAAGTGGCCCAGTATGTGGTCAAAGATGAAGAGGATGAGGTATGTATGAGTGTGTCTATAATATGGGTGTACAAATACACAGCTTAATTTTATTTTGACAGATAGGTAGGGTCTGTTTTTAGTCAAAACTGTTTTAAAATTCCCTGATATATCAGAAAATAATGTACGTTTTAGTCTGTGGTGCAGCTGCAGACATAGACTGAGCTTTGACTTGTGTCTTAATTTTCTGATCTTAAGTATTAAGTACTCTTTGCTTTCTGTGAGGAGGAGGAGGTGGAAAGGGAGGTGATCAAACAGGAGGAAAGTGTTGATCCTGACTACTGGGAGAAGCTGCTCCGTCACCACTACGAGCAGCAGCAGGAAGACCTTGCCCGAAATTTAGGCAAAGGCAAAAGAACTCGAAAGCCAGTCAACTACAATGACGGCTCCCAGGAGGACCGAGGTATAAGACAGGGTACAGAACAATATATATTGCAACTTCTTCTTGTGTGTGCGTGTGGTGTGGTTGGTGGTGTTTGTGTGGTGTTAATGTAGCGTGGTAGGAGATCCAGGCAGTGTATGGCATGAAGTTTAATAGCATTATTAGATTTGGTGTACAGTAGAAACTAGAAACATGTTAGTTTTGTGTTATTTAGAAATTGATAGTTTCTTTCTTGTCAGATCAAGTTTAAAACAATTTATTTGAATTAGGGAAACGTCTTATAACATTACAAAGTACTTCTCAAATCTGGAACATGGAGTTATGTATAAAGAGCTGTTTGGACTTAGTTATCCAGCTTTGCTATTCTGTAGCCTCTCCTGTTCTGTCCACATAGGATTAGAAGGACAGCAACAGCAGAAGACTTGCGAATACTTTGGTCATCTGCTAAACACAACAAACCGAGGAGAAGATACTCACTAAATAATGTATTTATAGAAACTGAAAAGCAGTGGCTCCCTCTCCTGGCTAACAGCCTGGATGTCAGTAACTAAATATGGCTGCAGCTCCACAAGTTGGACGTACTTTATGTGTAACTCTCCCGGCAGTCAAGAGTTTTGTCCCTTTTTATTTTCTTCAACGTTTCTCTCTGTGCTCCCTTTAGACTGGCAAGAGGATCAGTCCGATAATCAGTCTGATTACTCGGTGGCCTCGGAGGAAGGTGATGAAGACTTTGATGAACGGACTGAAGGTAAGACTCACTGTTGAAAAGAGGTATGTGTGCGTTGGTGGTCACCGCTCTTGATTATTGATGTGTAGATACAGATGTTCCATTTAAAGTTGTACTCCGTAAGATTTTCATCTATTTAATTGTGTTTGAAGTTCCTATCTATCAAAGAGTGAGTTAAAACAATGGGGATTGATCATATGACCCACTAATGAAAGCACTTCTACTTTTTTGCTGATTATTACAATATCCGTGTCTGTGGCGACACTCCTTCCCTAAATGCAGATACGCCACCATGTTAGTAACACTGCTGACAGCAGTTGGTCTGCGGCCCAGATCGTCACTAACGGATATGCTGCGTTCACTTGTAATCAGAAATTTGGAACGTCCAACTTCTGAGTCAGGCTTGTAGTAAGGGCAGAAGTGTAATAGGAAGATATGTGTGTATGGATTTAGGAGGGGAACATGTAGGGGACGGACCGGGAGTAAAAGGTGGAAGTGACCGTGGATGTGATAAGATGGAGACTCTGAAAAAACAGGCTCGCCTGCAATTTCATCCCACCGCCAAAGTGGCTGCTAGAAACAACGTATCTCAATTCTTACGGAGTACAACTTTTCCCAGCAATGCTTGAGACACAGATGTAGACCTTTCTGTTCGAGCGTCAGTTCTTTCACCCACTAACATCCTTCAAATCACCTCTACAGATGTTTATTCAGATTCAGACGAGAGCTATGATATCCTCATAGACAACTTCCACAACAGGAACTCAGGACACACAACATGCAGCTGCATTATCTGCTTTGAGCGTAGTAAGGCAAGAGAAGATAGAAAGAGGATGAAAAGGGACAAAAAGAGAAGAGAACAAGCAAAGATGAGGAAAAAAGAACAGAAACAGAGACAGAAAATTAAAATCATTGATTTCTTGGCCAGCTGAACTGTCAACTTGCACTTTAAAGAGATTGTTGGTGTTTATATTAACTGTTAATGAAGTTGTTTAGAAATACACTTGACAGGGATTGTTTAAACGAGGCACTTTTAGTTTTGTTTCAGATCAAATTGTACCCACTTTTGATAAGTAAATATAAAAGTTATTTATTTGGCGAGTCATTTAATGGTGAAAGAAGATGTACATGTTTTGTATTGATTGTGTATTAGATCTATTTAATCATTGCTCTTCAATAAATGAAGTGTATTGCAAAACTGCTTTCAGCTGTAAATGTTCTGAAAGCTTTTTGCTTCACGAAGAAGCATTTAATGTAGAAGTGCGGAGAGATTGTGAGGAGGGACAGCTTCAGCAGGATCAGAGTGAGCCGTAAGTGGAACATCTTCACAGAGCAACTTCAGGACGTTAAGAATCACACGATCAAAATAAGTTTAAGTTTTGACATTGAATTTTCATGGCTGTAGTGAAACCCTATTGACTGGAGGGGAATCTTAATCCAAGGTTTTACTAACTGTTCATTTCATTTTAGCTAATGCCCGCAGACCAAACCGCAAAGGGCTGAGGAATGATCGGGACAAACCTCTGCCGCCGCTGTTGGCCAGAGTGGGCGGAAACATCGAGGTGAGTTCCTGCAGATGAAAAATCTACACGAGAAACAATGATAATTGCCTTGAAAGCGACATGTATTCGAATTGAACATGTTATTGCCTGTCAGGTTTTGGGCTTTAACGCACGGCAGAGGAAGGCTTTCCTGAATGCAGTGATGCGTTATGGGATGCCTCCCCAGGATGCTTTCACCAACCAGTGGCTGGTCAGAGACCTCCGAGGGAAGTCTGAGAAAGAATTCAAGTGAGTCTCAATGTGATGTTTATATAGGTAGTGCTGAATATAGAATCAAATTGTTTCTGTAAAGAAAAGTTTTAAGTTCTTATCAAATGCCAGGTGATATTCGTAATCGTCTTGACGTAATCTTCATGAGAGAGTTTATGATTTATGTCATACTTTTGCCTGTCTTAACCATTTTAAGTTCTTGTATGACAGCATTTAAAAACTGTGGCTGTGGGACAGACAAACAAGACAAATATATATATATATACTGTATATATAAAATTTAGTTTGATTCGCAATGATGATGATTACCTACTCTGTAAAGTTCCTGAGATAACTTTTGTTATGATTTGGCACTGCAAATAAAATTGAATTGAATTGAATTTAATGTATTTTCTTTGTGTATTTATGTGGAATGTACTAATGACTCTGAGATTTTGACATTTTCCAAATGTATATTTACGGTGACATCCCTCCACCTTCTCCTTCACACATGTTTGCAGGGCCTACGTGTCTCTGTTCATGCGACACCTTTGTGAGCCGGGTGCTGATGGAGCTGAGACCTTTGCAGACGGTGTCCCACGAGAGGGGTTGTCAAGGCAACATGTGCTCACCCGTATTGGTGTGATGTCACTTATAAGGAAAAAGGTATGTTTTACCAGATAGGAAAGAAACACAACACAATATGTTTGAACATTTCAAGTATTTCATCAATGATGTGTTCACGTGTTGATCAACAGGTGCAGGAGTTTGAGCATGTGAACGGTCAGTGGTCGATGCCCTGGATGGCAGAGCTGGAGGAGAACAAAAGGGCTGCAGCGTTGGCTGCAGGTGAAGACCCAAAGACTCCTTCTACTGGGACCCCTGCAGACACACAGCCCAACACTCCTGTCCCAGGTACACACACACACACACACAAACACACACACACACACACACACACACACACACACACACACACACACACACACACACACACACACACACACACACACTTCATACTGTACTCTGTACTGGATTATTAAAAGAACATTTAAAATTCCATATGATTTCGTGCAATGTAGAAACAGTCACTGCACTCAGGTCATTTCAGCTTCATGATGCATATACTGTAGTTAGAAACTTTTGCAATAAGAACCATCACAGACACATGGGCTGTATATCGTAACACTGTCATATGGGGATCTTTGACAAATTACATGCTTTTCAATTTCCACTTCGCCCTCAGCAGCATCACATGCTTTTCCTCAACTTTCTTACTTAAAGTTGAAATTCAAGTTGTAGCACTGAAATAACCCTGGAAGTTTTGAGCGCATTTTTTCTTTTTTTCAAATTATGTTATTATATTTTAATAATTATTTCTTTGTTCAGGTTTAAATACAAGTAACTCTTGACTGCTAGCTTATTTAAAAAGCAAACAAACAAAAATGAATCAAGTAATAACTGGTCACAAGACACAATTATTTTTTTGCCGTTTTCAACTATTAAGCTTCAAATGTATCTGTATGTATTTAGTTTTTAAACATCTATAACAGACACAGGACAAAATGCATTCTTTGCAAACTTGTCATTGACCTGTGTCTTCTGTTTCCTGTCAGAAGATGTGTCTAAATCAGAGGACAAGGAGGACACGAAGAAAGAAGGTGAGGACGGCAAAGGAGCAAAGAAGGCAGATGATCCTGAGGTAATTTCTGCTTTCATACCCATAGCATCATTTTATTCTGTACAGTCTAATACGTTTTGAGCAGCAACAATTATAGTTGAATTTGCAATCAGTTTGAAACTGGCTCCCTCTCCCCTAGATTATTGAAATCCCAGATGAATCGGAAAAATCCCCTGTCCTCGAAAAGAAAGAAGAGGAAGTAGACTCCGCTGCAGGGAAGGAGGAGAAAGAGAAGGAGACAGGAAATGGAGATGAAGGCAAGGAGGTGGATGGCACAAGCAAGGCGAAAGAAGAGACGGACATGACTTCAGATAAGGACACTCCTGCTGAGGTCAAGGGTGAAAGTTTGGAGGGAAAAGCAGATTCAGAGGACAAGTCTAAAGGTGAGGCAACTGTTTGTGTGGCTGCAATGTTTCTTGTTTCCTTTTTCTGACATTCTAACCGAGCTTCTCTTGTTTCAGCTGAGGAGGGAAAAGATGAGAAGATGGACACAAGTTCGCCAATAGAGGAGAAGAAAGGTATATTTCAACACACACACACACACACACACACACACACACACACACAGACATCTGTGACACTGACATAGACATCTTAAATACATTTATACGGTAAAACTAAATGTAAATATACTCAACAATGCAATTGGTATCATAATTTAATTTCACCTAATGTCTCCGTAAAATCATTGTGTGTTTTGAGTTTTAAACTTTGTGTTGTTGACATGTTTCTTTGGCAGAGCAAAAAGAGGAGAAGGACTCTGTGAAAACAGACGAGTCTGGCAAGCTTCAGAACGGAGAGAACACAAAAGAAGGAGCAACAGCTGTGGCGGTGGTTAACGTCAGTGAAGAGAAGAAAAAAGCCACCAAGCAGAGGTTTATGTTTAACATCGCTGACGGAGGATTCACAGGTGGGTGCACGGACGCACGCACGCACACACACACACACACACACACACACACACACACACACACACACACACACACACACACACACACACACACACACACACACACACACACACACAGACACACACACACACCCACACTTCTTTTTTTTCTCTTTAGTTTTTGTCTTTTGACCTCTCTGCCCTCTTTTCCAGAGCTTCACTCTCTGTGGCAGAATGAAGAGAGGGCAGCCACCGTCACCAAGAAGACCTTTGAGATTTGGCACCGGCGCCATGACTACTGGCTGCTGGCTGGAATCATACAGTATCCTTTCAGGACAGTTTTCATTGTCTCGTGTGATTGCTGTTTTTTCAGCCCTTTACAGCTGAAATGATGAGTTGGTTAATCGATTAGTCGGTCGTCAGAATCAGCAAGTGAAAATCTGCTTCTGACTTCTCAGATATGAATATTTACAGGTTTTCTTAGTCCTCTACAATAGAAAATATAATATCTTGGGGTTTTATTAATGCAGGCTAGATAAAACAGGCAAATTGACGGGGTCAGCTTGGGCTTTGGGAGGTTGTGATTTTTGCATTTCTCACTATTTTCTGATTTTATCAACTGAATTATTATCTTATCTGTTGATCCAATCAGAAGATACTAGAAGCATTCAAGCCAGGTTGTGCAGTGAGGAACCTTTTCCAAAGAAGCGAAGAAAGTCACAGATTTACATTAACAGCCAAAATAATGGTGTTAGACTTGACCTCCGCACCTCTCAGACACGGCTACGCTCGGTGGCAGGATGTGCAGAACGATGTGAGGTTTGCCATCCTCAACGAGCCCTTCAAAGGAGAGATGAGCAGAGGAAACTTCCTGGAGATCAAGAACAAGTTTCTGGCCCGCAGGTTCAAGGTGAACTGGCCACATTCACTAGTATCACATTTCCCTTGCGTGTCTATGTGTTTAAGTGTGTGTTTCGATCACATCTCACTGGGCATGTTGTCTTTCTTTGTTTCCTGTATAGTTACTGGAGCAGGCGTTGGTGATTGAGGAGCAGTTGCGCAGGGCGGCTTACCTGAACATGACAGAAGACCCGGCCCACCCATCCATGGCCCTCAACACTCGCTTCAGTGAGGTGGAGTGTCTCGCCGAGTCCCACCAGCACCTAAGCAAGGAGTCCATGTCTGGAAACAAACCAGCCAATGCAGTTCTGCATAAAGGTAAAACATCAAAAGAGATGGTTATAATGAGGGTTCTCATGAACCTGGAAAATAAATGTATTGCACAGGCTTTTGCTCTTTCCTAGAGACCACAAAGTTAGGGGCAGTCTGTCACTTTGCTTTTAACCACATGGCATTGCATATCGCTAATTATTTCAGCCAACTTGAGAGGATTCGACTGACCAGACATTTCAGATGTGACACTCATAATCTTTGCTTTTTAATGAGAAGTAACTGAGTTTCAACTGCCCGGCAGCTCACTAACAAACTCAGTGATACATAAAGTCATGTTTAGCAGGCTGCACAGGAGGAGGTGTAGATCATTAGCGAGGACATTGCTATTAAAAAAATTCAGCATGTTTACTTTCACTAATTGAGCGTTAACCAAAGGTCATCCTATGAACAGATCTCAGCAGGTCAAAAGTATTAAATATTCTCACAATAATTTTCCTTTTAGCTTAAATCAAAACAATATACTGTCTCCAAGGAAACATTGTTTTTTTTCTGGGCTCTGTACACGGCATTCCCGCAGCAGAGTGAGCCCGTTATATCCAATTAAATAGCCTCATGAGCCCAGCTCAGCTCTAGTTTTACGCGGCTGGTCCATTTTTCTCCTTTGCACGCAACTACGCAGCCCTCCAACAGGTAAATACTACATAGAACTGAGTACAGTCTGTTTAAAACTGATTAAGATATATACCTCATTGTACCAGAGGGCACTGTGAGGCAGTTTCCAAACTCTGCAGAACCAACAGCATTAAAACTCAATGGCACAGTGAAGCTAGCAGTCACGCATTCATGTGTAGCAGGAAAAAAAACCCTGCTGCGCCCCGCCTACATACGCTGCACGTTAATTTCTCTGTGTAGTTTGGTTGTGAGAAGCATATAAATAACTAACGTGACATGCGTCAGTGCAACACTGTGGGCTGCTTCCATGTTTGAACAAGAACAGCTTTTCATTACCTCTTAAGGAAATAGGCAGTACAGCCACTCAGTACTCCACCTTTGAGGTTGAAGTGATGATTGCTCGCACAATAGCAGGGTTTAGTTTCAGGCTGCAACTTATTATTATTTTCACCATCCATTACTCTGCAGATTATGAATCAATTAATACTTGCTGCTCATCATATTATCCCAGAATCTAAGAATACATCTTTAAATGATTGGTTTTGTACTAGCAACAAAACGGAGAAGAAATCCTCACTTTTGAGAAGCTGGAGTCACCAAATATTTAGTATTTTTGGTATTTATAAAATGATGTAAACAATGAATCGATTATTAAAATAGCCCAAGCAGTAAGTGAGTGTAAGAACGATTACAGACGAAATAGTAGTTGTTAGTAGTTATATAATTTACAACTTTATGGAGAGCTGTTGGTGGCCTGTTAGCCATATTAGCTTTTAGAGTTTATGTTTGCAGCCCTAACCCACACAATTTCCCGTCCCCTCCAGCTTTATTTACTAAATTTAATCTTAAAATCTGGTCTAAATGCAGATTAACGTTATTAATTAATATGGTAATTCTGAACCCTTGAATTTCACCGAAAACAAAAGTGACTATAAAACTAAAACAGTCCTTCATTTAGATTTCCACAGGGGGCACTGTTAGCTCATTTACATGTTGTATTTCCAGTTCTCAAACAGCTCGAGGAACTGCTGAGCGACATGAAGGCTGATGTCACGCGTCTCCCGGCAACCATCGCCAGGATACCCCCTGTCGCCGTGCGCCTGCAAATGTCAGAGAGGAACATCCTCAGCCGATTGGCCAGCCGGGGCCCCGAGGTCGCCGTTCAGAACCAGTCACAGACCTCACAGCAGATGCAGGTGCCGCGCTGACCAATCACCTTGTTCATTTCACTCTCACTGACTGAGGCTAGTCGCCCTCACCTCACCGCCATGTAGCAGACGTCCTCCCCCCTCAACCACCATGTACAGCACAGTCAGGTTAGTCCTCCTAGTTCTGCACCCACAACCCAACGCCGGACTCAGAGGAATATCAGCTATGCTGCTGGACTTTGATTTGAGAAGACTGGAACTGCAGATGTAGGATAGGAGCAAATTGAAACAAGTGTTTCTCGTCCACCGGGATTCAGTTTTAACCTCTGTAACCTGGGCACTGTCGTGGTGACTGAACTGCGGGCAGCTCCACTGACCTGTCCTGTTCTGTCTTAACAGCAGGGTCAAACGTGTGTGTATGTAACTATATGTAACATGAAGATGAAGAAGCTTGACTGGAGAAAAAGCAGCATGCTTTGAGTATACTGGTGCTTTGTAGTACATTTTTGGATTATTGAAGAATTCAAGGGACTTTATTGTGCTCATTTTCTCCTTTAGAAAATTGTGAAACTTTTGTTTTTAAAAAGTCATTCAACTCTAATGTGTGTGTGTGTGTGTGTGTGTGTGTGTGTGTGTGTGTGCGCGAGTGTGTGTGTGTGTGTGTGTCCTGTATGTATGTTTGTATAAAACAGGGCTTATTAATGTGCACCTCTACTGCAGAACGCCCCCCGACACTGAGACACTTACTGTCACTTTTCTAACCATGCGTCAGATCTGTTACCTCTTCCTGCATCCTTACCTTTCGTCCCAAACCTCCACCCCTCCCGTCAGGTGACCCCATCCAGGATCAGCTCTCTGTGCTAACGTCCCAACCAGCACCTCGACATTCCTAACTGCACCACAGATTTGCTCCTTGGAAACTCTCTCCCGTTTTCCCGAAATCCGAAGATGCAATAGCTCCACAGCTTTTAGGTACATGGAAGGGTTTAGAGAACGAAGGCAATCTTAAGTTAATTTAATTTCTTACTGTATATTGTTATGTTGTTTTACATTATTGGAAATTATTATTATGGTTACCACATTGTTGTTTTTATCATGACTGTTTGTTTTTATGAACTACAATAAAAAGTCAAAGGTGTTTCAAGAATTCTTAATGTATTTTCAGCCACGTTAGCGGCATGACTCTGGGGATGGACGGCTTACCACTTTGCTCTAGACTGAAATATCTCAGTAATATTAATAACAGTCGCACTGATTGACCTACTTACCCATTACTGACTTTCATGATTGTCTGACTTTTCCTCCAGCGCAACCACAAGGTAATCATTTGTGGTTTTGAGTTAAATGTCATTAAAAAAAAACAACTACTGAATGGATTGCCATGAAAAATGGCGGTAACTTCATCAGGTGACAATCTCACTGTCCAACCCTTCAATTTATGACTAAATCACTAAAACACTAAACTACAATCTCGTTGGCCTTGGTTGTACTTTGTGTTAAGTGCAAGTTAGCAAATGTTAGCAAACCAAGATGTCGAACGTAGTAAATATGAGCGTGTCACATTGCCATTGTGAGCATGTTGTAATGCCGATGTGAGCATTTAGCTCAAAATCAGGCTGTACCGAGGAGCTGCTAGCATGGCTGCAGACTTGTCTTTGAATGAAGTATTAAGTGACAAATTAAAGAAAAACTGTTTTATTTTCAGGCTGTTTGGCCATCGTTAGCTGCCAGAACAGCTTTGACACTCCTTGTCATATCATCTTGGGATCTACCGGGGAAATGGACATCGTCTTTCTAAAAGATATTCATTAATTTGAACCAAATACTCTTTCAATAATTCAGTGCCCCCTGCATCAGTTCATATTTCCACCCAGAGTTATGCTGAAACCAGTTTAGGAAAGTATAACCGTAACAAAACAAATGATGAGCATAAAGAGCCTGACATACTTTGCATGCAGACCTCGAAAGAAGAGATGGAATTTACATGGATGCAAATGTTGATTTGCAGGAGAGATGGTAAAGCAGGAAAGCCTTAGCACACAGAGGAGGTCATGAGAGGAAGAGCAGAGGAAGAAGGGGACAGGAACAGGCACATTTTCTCCTGGAGATAGTTAGACAATTAAGTAAATTACAGGGCGGGAGGATTGGCTGGGCTGGGAACTAAGCCTGATTTCTTATCATGAGAGAGAGAGTTGGAGGCTAAACAAGAGTGAGGCTGGGTACAAGTGAACACAGAAAGTAAGAATTAGAGCTAACCTGGACTGTAAATGTAACTTAACTCTCTCTGAGTTTTACTTTGTTTGGCAGTAGAGACACACTGAACATCATCCAGCGACTGGATTCAACACATCACTTCCTGAAGCAGAAGAGTCCAGACTGTCAGTGAGTCCGTAACTGCAAGAGTACCAACAATGTCTTGCAGGTGAGTGTATGTAAAGTTTTGCTAATGAAAAAGCTTCCTGTGATGTTTTTTTCCCACTTTTTCACCTTTTTTCTCCAGTCTTTGTCCTCATTTGTCCCCTGATTATCAATTGGTATGTGCATTTGATACATTTCTAGAGGATGATTTAACATTACAAAATATTTTTGGGGATATTGGAGTATTGTGTAGGGGAAAAAAGTGAGAAAACTAGGCCTGTGTGTTGTCAAGACTCTTGCGATGCCATATATTTCATGATACAGGGGTTACGATTTATTTTATTGCGATTTTTAAAATCTAGTTTTAGGTCAACTTTCTTCGTATAAAGAACACACCAACATATGCAGACGATTTTACCTCAAAGTGAAAAAGTCAAATGGCTGATGATACATTACAACACTGCTGTCTAGTGGTCGGGGGTTTAAGCGGTACAAAATTGAACCACCGATCTTTGTAGGTAAACTAATACTTAAAAATCAATACAGTGTTTTTGAGAATCTTTAAAGTATCGCAAAACACAATATTGCGAAACTCAAGTGTGTCGAGTGTAGAGGGATAGCTAGCATGATAGAAAGAAGAAGACAAAGGTAGACAAATTCAAATAGTGTCACAGTCAAGTTGACAACCCCTAAATAATCCAAACAACATTTGGGAAAGTGCAACTCAAAGAGTGATTTCCCAGAGTCCAAGTGTCCTCAAATTGCTGATATTCAGTTTACAAAGATCGAAAAATCTAGAAAAGCAGCAAATCCTCACATCCACGAAACCAGAAGCAGTGCACTTGAGAACTGGACTTGTGAGCCTCCGAGTTCATCAGATCCTTTCATTGATGCCGGCACGTTTTTCTGACGGTTCATTGCAAAACAATGACGTCAAACTCATGTGTCTACGCTGCTGGAAAGAAACTGTCCAAAGCGTAGCGTTACAGTAACATTTGCGCCACACATGCAGACGTAGTGCTTTGTTTCTTTTTTCTTCTTTTTCTTAAAAGCCTGAAAACCCAAATGAAAAGTTGTACAAATATTCTCATTTCATGAACACAGGTCAGACTCAGAGATAACGAAACAGTTGCGCTGAAGCTGAAAACCTGAGTAGGCCTACTTTTTTTGTCTACACTGAAAATTGATCATGAATAAACAAGGGAATCGATAAAGAATCGGACGATAAGCAGAACCGCTACATTGTTATTTATAAAACCTTATCAATGCCACCCCAGAACAGCATGTACAGTACTGAACAAATTGATGCATTGCAACAGTCTGATGCGTTGCTACACTCAAAATAATGGCCAAATCTAGGAAACATATTTTCCGTCACTCTGAGGTTGTGAAAAAAACAACAGGCTGTGTGTGTGTGTGTGTGTGTGTGTGTGTGTGTGTGTGTGTGTGAGTGTGTGTGTGTGTGTGTGTGTGTGTGTGTGTGTGTGTGTGTGTGTGTGTGTGTGTGTGTGTGTGTGTGTGTGTGTGTGTGTGTGTGTGTGTGTGTGTGTGTGTGTGTGTGTGTGTGTGTGTGTGTGTGTGTGTGTGTGTGTGTGTGTGTGTGTGTGTGTGTGTCGTCGGCGGCCACATTGCAGCGTTCGACCTGCACCCTGAGAACTGACGCTCTATTGTGTCGCAAGGGAAGAGAAGTCAAACCTGCATCAACTGTTAAACATGCGCCTTTGTGAGAAGCAGCTGAAATGGCTGGCGTTAACCACGGGGAATGACACCTGCAGTGCTGTGGGTGGAGCCACAGTGTGCTGTATATATTGTAGGTTCTTCCACTTATTCTTAGGTTTTTGCTCTTTGCTCAAATACAGTGTTGTTATCAGCGTTACACATTGTTCTACTCTTGCATATTTGCACACTTGCAACACTTACAATTATCTCATTAGGCTGTAAACTAAGTTATTATGTTTGACCTGAATTCAAATACACCTCTTGCTGGTAAAAAGGATTTGCAAGTTAAATGTTGATTGTTCCACGGGTAGTAAAATGTCGGTTCATGTGTTTGCTGATATGTTAAACAATGCTCCTTTATGGTGCAGTGGATTTGTGTTGCATTATGGGGAAATTAGTGTCTTTTACATGCATCTATGTGCTTCTTTAGACATCGGGGGATAAAAAACAACAAAAAAAATCACATGGTTTAAGATGATCCGCTTCATGCATCTTAGTTGTAGTTTTGGATTTGACGCCTCAGGAGTCTGATAATGAAACGAGCTCAAAGTTGCAAATGGTTTACCAGCTGAATGCGGCTCACGCACACACACACGCACACACACACACACACACACACACACACACACACACACACACACACACACGTGTATAGAGGGGGGAAGGTTGAACTGCAAATAAGGAAGTGTTCTGTGACTATGACCTTTGTGTGTTACAAATGCACAGACACACACACACACACACACACACACACACACACACACCTGGAATTAAAGAACAAACAGACAACAGTGGAAGCAGACAGGTGGGCAGGCAGAGGGGAAAAGATTTGCAAATGTCTGACTGAGGACTGAGAGGAGGAGTGTGGGCTTGAAGGCACATGTGGATTAAACTTTATACTTTGTGGATTTGTCATTCCTGTAACAAAGGTGGAATTACTGGACAGGCGCTCTCGCTGATGATTCACCGCTGAATGGAACATCCCTTTTGCGTTCTTTGTCAAGATCTACGCAGTAAACTAAGCGATGGAGTATCAGAGAGCAAGTTTCCACATTTTAAACCTACTTTGCACTTAAACATGATGAGTTTTTGTTTTGGTTGTCTATAAAAAAAAAAAAAAACTCTATCTGTTGGAGGAATTCCGGCCTGTCAGCTATTTTGGTTCCTGTCTTGCTTTCACTATTTTGTGAAAGGAGATGTAAAAAGGAAGGAAGAGGAGAGAGAGAGAAAGAGAGAGAGAGAGAACGACGGAGAGCAGGGGAGAGAGACGTATACACGGTCCGAGCGTCTCGAGGAGTGTCAGTTGTTTTCAGAGGAAGCTGAGAAGAGTAAGTGTTTACCTGCTTTCCTATTGGGATGTGGAGGGGTTGGATAGGAAGAGGATTGGGTGCAGGGAAGCGTAGATGGAGAGGAGGAGTATAGTGCGGTTAGTTTGAGGATTGTTTTGTGAATGTGCTGTGATGCAGAGAGATAGAGTTGATATTTTTGATATTAGATGTTAAGTGTCAGAGACTAAGTGTGGGACGGAGTAAAAGCATGAGAATGAAAGTCAGGAGAGTCTTCTTTTGTTTAGTGTGCTGCTGTAGAGTGAGGAAGTATTGAGGAACTGGGTGTTTAAAACAAAAAATGCTGTGCTTATACTTGTGAGTCTGCACATGTGCAGGTAGAAGTGACTCTCACGAAATCTCTCCTCTTTTTGGTCCCAGAAGAAGTGAAGAGACAACATGGTTCGGTGAGTCAAGCCCCCCCGCTGGACGATATAACGCTCTGTTAGCCGACTCTGTTCTCTGTGTTTTGTGCAAGACGAGATGACAACTTCTCTGTTTCCATTCCTCCTTCTCTTTCTTTCCCCAGCTGTCCTACTCTGTTCCTCTATCATGTGATATATGATGCGTTGTGTTCTGTTCGGTGTCTGTTTGCGTAAAGAAAATGTGTCACAAAGGGTGTTTTACCTCAATGGTTGAGTAAGAGACACTTCTTTTGTATCCTAAACATTCAAGCTCTTCAAATGTTCTTTACAAGGGGTATATAATAAGGGGTAACTTATATTCAAGTTCAAACACAATCTAATTGTTTAAAGAAATGCATACACGGGGTTCCTCACAGTTTGAATGTGTATTCAGCAACATTTCAAGTTTCATATTGTACATTTTAACCATGCAGCTATTAAGAAATAATGAAAATAATTGGAACGATTTAACAGCTAATTTTGACAGCTATTGTAATTAGAAATATCCTATAGGTAATTGAGCATTTATATATATTTTTTTGTATTGGGGCTCTTACTAATGTCAAGCCAGACTTCAAAAACAGGTCTCCTTTAGGCTTTTTTGTGTTGGCTCGGAGGCTCTGAGCCGAACTTTCCCAAAACGGACTCTTTCCACCTTCAGAGGGCTCCAGGAAATGATAAAATTCTAGATATTTGGTCTAAAATGATACAGTTATGTTAAAGTGAGTGACTGAAGTCCAGGGTGTTGCTGAAAGGACTTTTTAAACCAGAACTTTAATGTTTTTTTTTTTGCTTATAACAGTGTAATGAAATCTTGCATGAAAATTAATCGATCAATCAAAAATAAATCAATGTAGATGTACAGTGTGTCAATGTTGTAAGATGTTCTGAAAAAATGGTCTTAATTGGTGGTAAAGTGTTGATGAAGGTGTTAATATATCGGTCAATATAGTTTTTGGGGGGAATTAAAAGTGAATTAAATAACGTTTCTTCCGGTCTATAGTCAGAGCTGTGTCAGCTACAGAATAGAGAATGTAAAATAACTTAAATAACTTATAAACTTATAAAAATAACATTATAATGAATAATAAAGACTGCAAAAACCGCACTGGGAATGAAACAATTTATTTTAGTATCAGTTAATCTTTACATTAAGACTTTCTTTGTTTAATTTTAAAATGTATTTATTTTACAAATAAAAACAGACACAAACAATATACACATCACAACTCAAGGCAAACCAAGGTAACAGACGCTTCTCGGACAAAAAGGAGGAGAAAATAATATATAATTAAAACAATAAAAAAATTAATAAAAACTAACAATAAAGATAATAATGACAAACTCAATGGTCTCCAAAACTTTAACCAGAAAATAATCGGTAAGATGATGAGAATTGTTAATTTTCTGCACTCGACGAGAAGAATCAGACTGCGGAGAGACCTGCCTCTCCTGCAGTGGAGATTTATTAATAAACAAACTACTGACATTTCTAGAGAAGAAAGACTACATTTATTTGTACATGTATTTTATATTTTGTTTATAAAATAACTTTGTACTCGTTGTTTTCCAGTACACCAAAATTATACTAGGTATGCACCTGGATGTTTGTGCGTATGAAGGCACATGTGTTTATATTTATCTGATACAAGTCTTATCTGTGCGTGTACTGGGTGCAGTTATATTCACACTGAGTATATTTTTACTTTGCACACGTGTGTGTTGATGCAGGTGGTTCCACAGAGACATCACAGGCCTGCAGGCCGAGGACATGCTGAAGTGTCGAGGCATCCATGGCAGCTTTTTGGCTCGACCCAGCAAGAAAAATGTAGGAGATTTTTCCCTGTCTGTCAGGTAATGACGAATGCAAAAACACTCCAAATCTCTCTTTTACATTTCCATCTCCACAGAAGAAAAAATATCGCTCCTTTCCTTTAAAATTGCGCTTTAAGCTCATCCACGTGGCACATAAACATACAAACAAGCAAGTTATTTCAGCTCAGGAAACACTGGACTCTTACCTTTACTGTCTTTTCTTTACTTACAAAATGCATCTCCTGCCTTTAAACTTCACTGTTTATTGCAAAACTTGAACATTTCTTACTCTGTGGAGATGGAAATCAAACTTTCCACGGCTCCTTGTGGGTGCGATCATGCCACGTGTTGATAAATGTGTCATTACAGATAAATGTTGGTGCTTTTTTTATTTATCCAGCTCTAAGATTTAGTTGATTTGGTTGTTAGTCATAATATGAACAACTCAAGTCAAATTAAAACGCTTTTACAAATGAATGAAGCCATTTGGGCCAATTTAATAGGTATTACTTAAAGACGCTTAGAATAAAGATAAGGCTTATTACTAAAAAAAAACATCAGATCAATCAAATCAAATACAGTTAAATATGATGAATGAAGTGACGCGTGGTACACAGGGAGTGAATCAACATCCTGAGACATTTGCTCATGTGATTTCCATGATGCTTGTTTATGAGGTTTAACCGATGTCAATGCGTTTAATATTAATTTACTGATCACAGTACTGCAGTCTCAAAGACATAAAAGTCTAGATTGGTAAAATGTACAGTATCTGTAATGATGCAGCTATGTTAAACTGAGCCTGTAATTCACAGAGATATTTGGGTATATATGATGTAGTAAGAATTGTTTTTCCTTTTTTAATATTCCTGTTCGGACCTTTAAGGCAGGCAGCAGTGTAGGTGTTGATTTGTTTACTCTGAATACTGAATGTATCTTAATCACAGTGCAGCAGTCTGTAGTTGTAGAGACGTAAAAGTTGAAATTAAATTGAAGATTTTCTGAACAGTGAATATATTAGGCGTCCACTCCCATCATCTCTGCAATTAAAAAAAACGTTCTGGGTTATTCTCGTCTTGAGAAGTTAGACATGTACTCGTGCTTACATGCGTTTCTTCTTGTGTCCCAAAGACATTCACATCAAATGGACTGGAGTCTTAAAACTGCATGATTGGGATGTGTACGCCTTGCTGACATTGGCTCTAAAATGCCCCCAACTAAAAAACATGTAGAGTTGTGAACCCCACGTTTGCAGATATTTTACCTGAAATGTTAGTGTCATGGTTACTGTATGTTGGATTATTCCCTAATACAACATGCATTCAAACTTTGATTCCTGATCCTAACTAATTAAAGGAACTACTGTGTTTAACTGTAACTGTAGACATTGTATTATAGAGAACACAGTGCATATTCTGAAAGTCATAGACAAACACAGCTGCTATATACTGCACATTAACTGTTGTACAATCTGTGAAAATCACTTAAAGCTTTGTAAGATTCTGATTTGTGAATGCTGAAACATTTTTTTGTCTTTTCTTCTTTTTAAAGCAAATAAACGTTGAAAACTTTTTTTGTTCAGTTTTAAATCTCGCACCTAAAAGCTCCTGATAAAGAGGCGTTCTCTTTGCTGTCATCGGGAAGCTTTTTGCAGAGGACAAAAACGTTGACGGTCGGTGTGGCTGACTGTTTTTCTCCCCAGGGTGGGCGAGCTGGTGACTCACATCCGGATCCAAAACACAGGAGACTACTACGACCTGTACGGCGGGGAGAAGTTTGCCACCCTGTCAGAGCTGGTGGAGTACTACACAGCTGAGAACGGTATCCTGCAGGACAAGGACGGCACCGTCATCGAGCTCAAATACCCTCTCAACTGCTCTGACCCCACCACAGAGAGGTCTGTGCACTCTTACTTCTCCCCACACTCACCGGCTGCTCTGAGCTGCCTCTACTCTCAGGTTAAGTGTAGTAGTGTTTGGTTAGGTGGCCAAGTCAACTATAGTCACATATGATGAGCATTATTTCCCCTCACAGTTGTCTATTTAACGGGGATAATAAGTGTCATTTGTGAGTTTAACATTCCATGGGGTTTACATATTTTCCTCTGGGGTAAAGGTGTTTTATTTGAAGCCTCCGAATCTTTTGAATAATACATTTTGGTGTAAAAGCATCTTTGTCAGAATGTGAGTCAGTGTATAAATAAACACCCACACTGCAGACAAAAAGAGCCCACAGCTCTCGAGACATCATCCCTACAGCTGCCTCGCTGCTGCAGCTCATCACTGGGGTCGATGTTATCAGAGGTGGGAAACAGCAAGGTCCAACTGCTCAAGTACTTTACTGAAATGCATTTCTTGAATATTGTGATTCTGTGCTTTTACTCATTTCAGACAGAAGTATTTAATTCAATTAAAGATCCCCTCTTGACGTGTTTAGACTTTAGACTGCATTTACTTTTTTCCCCCACAACACTGACAACATCACAGACTGCAGTGTTTCTAGTTCCACCTTTTAGTGTCAGATCAGTGTGCAGATTACCTCAACAGAGGGGCAACCTTTGAAAATGGAAACGAAAAAAAATAATGTTTATCAAACTGAACTGAACCGCACCAGACTGCTCAGTGGAAACAAGGTTTTATTTAAGGGGGCTATGGATTGAGTGGGCGTGTGTCCTGTGTGGGGTTGCAATATGTGCAATGACCTTATTAACTCTGTGAGGTTGGGTGTGTGTGTGTGTGTGGGTGGGGCTCGGTTAAGATGTTAAAAAAGCATGTGTAACAGTACGGTAGGATATGCTGCATAATGCTCTGGTGCTTGATACGTTTATATACATAAAATTACATCTCCCTCATTGAAAAATCCAAAAATGAAAATGCAAACAACGTTTATTTCTAGGTCAAACATCCAAGTGAAGTAACTAAAAGCAATTTCAACTTTCCCACCACATAAAGACTACAATTCTGCACAAACATGTACATAAAACCAACAAATACTGATAAATTAGACCAACCAGTAAACAGACAAATAAAATACAACTTTTTTCAATTAAAAAAATAAAGGGATTATTTACTACCTTTCAACAAACATGCCGCGTCCAAATTCACATTGGTTATAACCAGTGATCAGTGGGACTTGTTTCCTAATAAACACAGATGGAGATACTGGAAATGCTTCAACCACTTGACATAATTTTAGATTTCTTGTTTCTAAAAAAGGAAGAACAAAACAGCATTTGCACATTATTTATGCTTCATTTTGACACTTGCAGCAGTCACATTTTTCACTGGTTGCTTCTTAACCTTAAATGCATTTTCTGCATCTGTCGACTGTAGTTACTGGTTGCTTTGCACTTTAGGAATTTACATTCAAGTATTAAAACTTACAAATAAAAAATCTTTTTGTTGGGATGACTGTTCTATCTCTATGTTAAAGTCCCAGTCGGCAGCACCCGTATCATCCCGTCCACTCAGCAGCAGAGCTGACTGTCAGCCACAGTTCGTGCACACGCCACAGATCCCCCCTCCACGCTTCGCATGTTACAATATCACAGGCACACGCCCCAAGTTCGGCATATGCTAAATGATTTTAGTAGTTGCTATCTATGAGTAAGTTAGCCAGCCTAACTCCGTGAAGCATGTACTCCATGCCGTTAATTGATGAGAGCAGACACGGGAGCGTTCACAGGAATCTGGTGCACGTGCACTTTCGAGCACTCGATTTGAGAGAGCGGAGGAGCTCGTGGTAGTAGGGGAGGGGCGTGAGAGTTGTTAACATTCAAAATTTGAGTCAACTCAATCTGCCAGACTTGGCGACTGCAGCTTTAGACTCTACAGAAGCAAACTTGCTGTGATTTGACATTGTTTAGATAGTTTTATAAACTTATTCAACAGTATAGAGGATCATATTATTTGTCAGATACTCTGGATACTCCCAGAACTGATTATACGCAGCTTTTTCCTCAACACCTCGTAACTTGAATGATGGGTATTCTAAAATAATAATATCACTCTCTGATCAAAACTATTCTTCATGATTAGTACTTTTTAATTCAGATTCTTTATCTTTATTTCACCTAAACATATGCTTTTGAATGTATTTTCTATTTTTACTGATAGTAGCTGTCAGCAACTTGCATCCATGTATCTTTGCTTAATAATGTAGACAGATATTACCGTATATAGATTCTTTCTACGTCTCTGTTTGCATGCAGAGCCGTCCACATCAAAGACTCCTCCAGGCTGCTGCTGTGAATAAGACAAAAATCTCAATTTATTTTCCATTCTTCATAAGCAGGTTAAAAAAAACACTTAATATTAGTGCTCTTCTTCTTATCGGCTCTCATTGTACATTGTACTTCCATGACGTTGCTGCTGGAGGTGTTTGATTATTGATGGAGTTTTTCTCCCAGCTGGAAACATTGTACAGCTGTAGGCTGCTTACGTAGGTTAATGACCAACTAGTAGTGATAAACTCATACAGTTGCACTCAATTTATGAGTCAAAGAGGACACTACTTTCTATCGTGTGTGTGTGTGACTGTGCACCTCACCCTAGCTGGAAGCTCTACCCTTTGCCCCCCCTCGTCCTTCTCTCTCTGTCAGTTGTCTAACTTCCCTTTTGTTGCTGCGGTTGGAAACTTTAAGTTTTGACACTTTTGAAAGCAATGGCCAGACCCTACTTGTCTTCCTCTATTGCACACTCCATCATGTTCTTGCTCACTCGCCGTCTTCCTCATCTCACCCGATCTCTCTCTCTCTCATCTTGAAGCATGATTACAAACACCTCAGCAGGTCACCATAAATGTTTGATCTCATGTATCTGGAAGCTTATCTCTTCTCAGAAAAGAGGATAAATATGGTCATCCACTCTGTGGATATCTATCGGGGTTACAGGTGGAGCAAACCTAGTTGACGCGATTGCATGTCAGTCTAGAAAGTGCGTGGTTAAATTGTTGTCGTGTCCACTCACTACAGGACTCCATTAATCATTCTCCTGCACAGGCTTTTCTTTAGCTTCTGCAAAACTGCGCAGACACCACTTTTAGTTGTTGCTTTTATGTTGTTGCTGCAGGTGCTTCATGCAACCTGCTGTAACTAAACATTCTCAGGTGGAGTCTAATTTCAATTTCTGTAAAAGCACACTGTGATTTGATGAGTGAGTAAATCGTAGTTAAACTTTAACTTTAAGTTTTTTAAAGCAAGTGCAAAAAGACAAAAATTGAGTAGTTGCAGTGTGTGTTTGTGTGTGTGCGTGCATGCCTGTGTGTGGGGCAGGGGGGCATCTGTGGTTGTTACATGGGGGGGGGGGGGGGTTGTGCAGGCTAAAAATACTTTGTCCTCTTCAGCCATGAAATCTGTCATCAGAAATTTTCCGACCGCAAAGCAGGAAGTTAAGCAGAAGAAATCGAGAACAGTGTCTAAAATTAAGCGACTACCCAAAACAGCCGAGTGCGCCTTCTGTAATTTTCACACTCCTCAAAATCACACACACACACACACACACACACACACACACACACACACACACACACACACACACACACACACACACACACACACACACACACACACACACACACACACACACACACACACACACACACACACATACTCTGAGTACGCTGGTGGACAGAATTATGATCTGCCCATAACATCTGTACATGCTGTTTTTAACTACACAATACACCTGACTGTGTTGCGGCTTTCTATTTCTACTCACTGAGTGAGCACAAATCTAGTACACCACATCAGTGAGTGTCTGACAACCGCTTAGCCTTGAATAGATTTGTACATGTTATGTACAGTCACAACTAGGGCTGGGTATTATCTACAACCAAATACAGGCTTATAATAAATAATGTCTGTGTCCTACATATAATTTACTACAACAGCTGTTCTTTATTATTCAGTAAAACAGCGATCACGCAACTTAACACTCAAAATCCATAAAATGACATGTTCTGTTTCTAAGCCCAGAGTTACTAATACATACAAATAAAATATTCTTACATTATTGATCTTAACATGTTTGAATTAATATTTGTTTGTATTGAGACATGGGCTCTTTGTGTAATGTGGATTGGACTTGTGTTAACGGCACTGCTGCATCGATACAGGTATCAGCAAGGATATGATTTCCATATCGATATTTTGAGGACAGCCCTAAGTGTGCTTAAGATATTTTCTTATGAAATGCATTTACATAACAGTCAATATTCACACACGAAGATGTGTTTTTGCAGATCACAGCAGTAAACCATCACCACAAACACACCTAAATGTAGCTCAGGGCATGAATATCTTTAGAAATGTGCACACAAATGTGAACCATCAGTGCCCTTGTGTGTCTCAGGTGGTACCACGGTCACCTGTCTGGGCCGAATGCAGAGAAGCTGCTGGGTGCACGAGAGGAGCCGGGGACCTTCCTGGTCAGAGAGTCGCTTTCCAAACCTGGAGACTTTGTTCTGTCGGTTCTGACAGATGAGAAAAACAAAACTGGAAAACAGAGAGTCTCCCACATCAAGATAATGTGTCAGGTGGGTGTTTGCCCTCGTGTGTGTGTGTGTGTGTGTGTGTGCGTGTGCGTGTGCGTGCGTGCGTGTGTGTGTGTGTGTGTGTGTGTGTGTGTGTGTGTGTGTGTGTGTGTGTGTGTGTGTGTGTGTGTGTGTGTGTGTGTGTGTGTGTGTGTGTGTGTGTGTGTGTGTGTGTGTGTGTGTGTGTGTGTGTGTGTGTGTGTGTGTGTGTGTGTGTGTGTGTGTGTGGCATGCAAGATAATGGGTGCATGAAACTAGAGGTTGTTCTTGGTCAGTCTGATGCTTTGAATATACAGAATTAGGAGAAACAGATTCACATCATGTAAAAATACTAAGGGGTATTCCCACAGTTGTGTAGTGCACTTTGAACTAAGTATAAAATCTCATTTCCCCTGTCTTATGCAATAAAAGACTGTCTCATATTTCAACTTCGCTATTGTTCATAAATGTCAGGCGCAGTTTTACGTCAGATGTTCACCAGCAATGTTCTCCCCCCCAAAAAAACGGTTTTATTTCTGAGTAAGAACAGATACATGAAACCTAAAACTGAATCCTGGTGTTCATACACTCACTGTAAACGGCTGCTCACACTGCCATCGGATCAAACTCATTTTCATAGATTGTGTCTCTCCGTCATCATCAGAGCTTTTGCATTTTATTTTTAGCGTTGGGTTACCACATAGAAAACATCGTTCAGGCCTCATTTAAATGGAAGCCATTGTATTTGTGCACCGCTGGGGTGTAGAAGATTAATGTGAGATTAGTGGAAGGGTCACAAAGGACTTTTCATGAGCGCGTGGCAAAGATTAGGTCAGTTTACCGTGCTTGGCACAAAACGAGTCCCTTGACTGCTGCTGGTATCAGTTAACACATCAGTATACATATATTTTATATACAGTTAACCTATAACTTGTTTGATTAAAGTGTTGGAAAGAAGTCAACCACTCAAAAAAATACTTTGAGAATTGGCTTCAAGTCATGTAGTCAAATCTACTCGTTGGGAGCTATTTCATTGTTTTCTATAATGATTCTATCAAATTATTGCACTAATACAAATACTGTACCCTTGTTTTCATTTTGTGGACCATTTCTTCTCTTTTGAAACCATCTTTTTGTATTTTTACACTAGACAGTTCGTACATGTGTTGTTATGCAAAGTGATATGTTTCCATGTGTGTGTCCAGAACGACAGGTATACAGTGGGAGGCTCAGAGACGTTTGACACGCTGACAGACCTGGTGGAGTTCTACAAACGCAAAGGCATCGAGGAGATCTCTGGGAACTGGGTGTATCTCAAACAGGTGACCCGGGCTGTTTCACACAGCCACGCATTATGTAGATACACACTTTTGTAACATGTCTGATTTAGTTTTGCACCGTGGATTCAACAAAGCGAACATCAGTGAGCTGTGAAAAACAGAAACAAGTCTTTGTCAATGATTTTAAAAGAAGAGCAGCACGGCCCACAGATAGGAAGTATTACTCACAGCTCTGTCTAACTGTGGCCGTACTGATGATGATGAAAATGTTGCGTGTTGCGTTCACTGGCTCATCTTTTTCTTTCATCTCTATTATAAGATTTTTCCTATCTCTCTCTCTCTGTCTGTCCTCTGCAGCCCTATTACTCCACCAGATTGAATGCAGCAGATATCGACAGCAGAGTGAGACAGCTGGATCAGACCACACAGGAGCAGCAGGAGGGCGAGGGAGAGAAGAGCAAGGCCGGCTTCTGGGAGGAGTTTGACGTAAGATTTGAACCCGGCCTCATTTAATTTCACTATGACTGTTTCTTACGATGATGCTTTATCTGTGGTGTAAACAGAGTTGTCCCTAAAGTGGGAACAAGCTAATTTTACATGAGACATCTTATTACAAACTGACAGTCCATAAGACATCTCAAGACTTACTTCCTGACTTTGGGCAGAACTAGAGGTATTATACTACCATCTTGTGGTGGAATACACTAACTCACAATGCCGTATAACTCACCGCAGGATATGAGCAGTAGTGAATGTATGTATGTAATGTACTCACTAACACCAAAAACACTTGACTTTTTGGTGAAAATAAATGCAAAAGCTACTTTAAGAAGCTAATTTAATACAGATAAATTACAGGTGGTGACTCAGGCTGCAAACAAGTGATGATTATTTCCATTACGGATTTATCTGACAATTGTTTTCTCAATCGTTTGGTAAAAATTGTCAGACCATTCAGAAAATTACAATATATAAAGTGATATAAAACAACAAAAACTCACAATCAGGAGACTGTAACAGGGGAGTGTTTGACATTTTTTGCTTTTAAAAATGACTTAAAGGGGAGATATACATTTTCAGATTCAAACTTGTATTTTGGGTTTCTACTAGAGCATGTTAACATGCTTTAATGTTCAAAAACACATTAATATTTCTCATCCTGTCTTTCTGAATATACCTGTGAAACACTCCATTTTAGCGCCTGTCTCTTTAAGACCCCCTTCAGTCTGCTCTGATTGGTCAGTGTTTCCGGGTCTTCCACATCTGTGCTCTTGGCGTCTCTGCGCCATCATTGCAGCAGGGGAAGGATTTTAACTGTCCACCTATATTAGTTTAGTTGTGACAACACAAATGTACAGCCGTCCTGAGGGCTTGTTTATAGACACAGTTTCTGAATACAGGATGTGTATTTCCCTGTAAATTGAGCATTGTGATACTGTTTATATAGTTGCTTTATTATAAAAAAGACATGAAAATGTCACTTTATACAGTATGGGAACTTTAATCAATGAATGAAGTAGAAATAGTATGAAATAGTTGCATTTTCATTTCTGTCCCACCCACAGCAATGAATTGACTTGATTAGTTTCTCTTTGTGAAGTTTTATTGGTAGTTGCACTATGAAGTCACAGTTTGATTGACTGTAGAATATGTTAACTACCTGTATACTATCAGTACACTGTCACAACTAGCAAATTACCCTTACTGTACAGAATCAGTAGTTGTCTCTCTCTTCCAACAGGCTCTTCAGAAGTTCGAGGCAAAGGTAAAAAGGAGCAGAGAGGAGGGCCAGAGGCCTGAAAATAAGAGCAAAAATCGATACAAGAACATTCTTCCCTGTGAGTTTTTAATCTTCTCAGTGTCATTATTCTCTCAATTAACTCAATCTTTACAAATGTTCTTGTTTTCCCTCTTGTAAGTCAATGACACCAGGGTCATCCTGCAGGACACCGATCCTGATGTTGTGGGTTCAGACTACATCAACGCCAACTACGTGAGAGTAAGTCTCATAACAGCACAGAATCACGCAGACACTCTCTTTATTACTCTTTAAGGTTTTTGCTGTGTGTTTATTGCGCAGCGTTCAGTTGTTTATTGTGTGTTTGTAGAACACCCTGTGGGAGTCCGGAGATCAGAAAGTTTACATCGCCACCCAAGGGTGCCTAGCAACGACTGTCAACGATTTCTGGCAGATGGTATGGCAGCAGAACACGAGGGTGATCGTCATGACAACAAGAGAGGTTGAGAAAGGGCGGGTCAGTATCAAAACATCAATCATGAAAGCAGATTTAGACTTTAAGTGTTTCTTTTTGAAAATACTGAAACTATGATCATGATATCTCAAAATGACGTCAAAAATTTCTGGTTATTATTTTGGATCTTTAAAGATATTTCCAGTGGAGTGGGGTCGCTGTTGTTTCACAGTTTTCATATTTTTGTTTTTGAAATGTCAAGCCCTTTGAGCATGCAACTTGTTGAGTTGACTTATTACAATTACAACAGAAAGTATAACTGGGCGAGCATGATGAATGTATTAAAATACACTTGGAACTATAATATCTAAAAATATTTACATTAAAGTGACCAAAGTTTACAATTCAGAGGTCAAATGAACATATTGAAAATACGCAAAATACAATAAAAAACAACTGCAACCAAACAAACTACGGAAAACAAAAGCCGCACAGAGGCTCCTTGCAGATAAAGGTAGAATTGACTTAATTTATTCTTTATATTTTTGCAGAACAAATGTGTGCCGTACTGGCCCGACCCTCAGAGCTCCAAGGAGATGGGTCCGTTTGTTGTGACGTCTAACTCAGAGAGGGAAGCTGCTGATTACAAAATCCGAGTTTTGGAGATTGCTCCTGTGGACAAGGTAACCTCTGACAAAAAAAACCTTGTTTGACCTCACTGCCCTCATTCACCTCTGTGACGTCAAGCCTTCACCGGGATTATATTATTGTAATGCCATTTTTTTCCTCCTTCTCTTTCCCAGCCAAAACTTTCTCGAACCATCTGGCACTACCAGTACATGAGCTGGCCTGACCACGGCGTCCCTCAGGAGCCAGGCGGTGTCCTCAGCTTCCTCAGTCAAGTGAACTCTAAACAGGCTGACTATCCTGATGCTGGACCCATGATCATCCACTGCAGGTACTAGGCGGCTGGAGGAGAGCCAGAAACATCATGGAAGGAGGGTGGAGACCAAATATAATTATTGTGGGGCCCCAGAGTTCATTCATTCATTTTCAAACGCTTGTCCAGTCTATCGCAGGGCACACATAGAGACGAACAGAGACAGACAACCATTCACACCTACGGGCGATTTTAGAGTCATCAATTAACACGTGCATGTCTTTGGACTGTGGGAGGAAACCGGAGAACCCGGAGAAAACCCAAGCAGACACGGGGAGAACATGCAAACTCCACACAACGTGAAAAAATAAATTCAATGATCCATTGTTGTTGAGATGTTGTTATGGGGATCATGAAACCTGCAGCAAAGCTAGAAGCAGACTCAAACTGTGGAGGCGTGTAACCCCTTAGAGCCCTGATTGCAAAATTAAGATTCCCATTACAATTTGCCAGAGATGACTTCTTCAAATTGCACGTTTGTCTGACTAGCAGCTAGAAAACAACAACAAGAATATTCTGCTTTAAATAATATAATATAAAGAAAATCAGCACTTTTCAGAGGCTGGAGGCAATAAATATTTAGCTCTTTTGCTTGTGATAAGTGATCTAAACGATGAATTGATCATGTAAATCAATGTCATTTAATTTTAATGTTGATTTTTTTGACATTATGCAATACCCCCTAATCAAAACAGTTCAAATTCCTAGTTCCTGAGAATCTGATAATGCATTTGGAGATGTGAGCTTTTTGCAGGAAGTGACACTATGTTTCCCAGATGGAGGTCGGGTCACACCACGTGTCAGGGAGATCGTAAATCCTCTTTAAAAGTGTGAAATCTGCACTGGTGTAATGCTGTGAAAAGCATCACAACACTAAGTTGACCAAGCTCAGGTTCCATAATCATAGTTGAAAATAAGGTTTAAGATTAAAAATTATGATATTTTCAGGATTTAGATTAGTAGTAGCTGAACAAAAGGTTTTGAGTCAACTGACAGTTTATCCTTTTGGAATTTCCCCCGTGTGATGTGACGGACACTGAGGCCACTTGTGCTATTTTAAAACTGGTTGTTTAGATGGTTACATGACCCTTGTGTAAGTATTTTGGCATGTATGCATGTTCACAAAGCTGCACCGCAGTAATAGGATGTCCAATACTTTCCCTTAACACAACCCTTATTGATATACCAATATTTACTTATGGCCCCTTGTCAGAGGTTGCATATGCCTGAGTGATGTTCCCTCCTCTTTTTTTTAGTTTGTGTTGCACACTATAAGGAATATCTCAACTGTTATCTGGGGTATTGTCATGTTTTTACACACGACTCCCAGAGGATAAATCTATAATGACTCTGGTGATCCTGACTTCTCTTCTGGCGCCGCCATAAGATTCACATTTGTGGTTTTGAGTGAAATGTTTCAACAATTGTTTGATGGATTGCCATGACTCGTAATAATTTGATCATCTGACTTTTCATCTAGCATCATTATCAGGTTTTAATGTGTTGAGTACTTTATGAGCAACAACCTGCAGAACTAATGACTTTAACATCAGCCAGCTGCACTTCAAGTTGTGTGCTAATTTTCAAATATTGTTTAATATTTAATGTTTAAACATTACACCTACTAAACATCAGCATGTTGGTGTAGTCATGTTAGCATACAAGCGTTTAGCATGTAATACAGCCTCACAGAGACTTTTAGTTTTGTTAGTAAAATTGTTTGTTTGATGAAAAAAAATGCATTAACTTGGTTTCTTCTGTGAATTTGTGCAGTGCTGGAATTGGTCGAACGGGCACAATTGTGGTGATCGACATGATCCTCGAGACCATTGACACTATAGGTAAAAAAATATTAACGAAGAAATCAGTTAGAGATAAATATTGAGTAAAAAGAAAACCATTCAAGATAACAGTTTATTTTAGTTTGTTGTTTTAAATGCTGCCTCCATTCAATGCTTTCGTATCTCACTCTGTAGGTCTGGACTGTGATCTTGACATCCCAAAATACATCCAGATGGTGCGAGAGCAGCGCTCTGGCATGGTGCAGACAGAGGCCCAGTACAAGTTCATCTACCTGGCTGTGTCAGAGTACATACAGACCACCAAGGCCAAAGACTATGCCTCCATGGTGAGCAACAGGGGCAGAAAATACAGAGAAAAGACAAAGGAATAACTCTTTTCTTTGTTCTATAAGTACACTTTTATTGTAAAACATGGAACTGTTGGGGTTACATGGAGTCTTGCATTCCTGTCACAGTTATGAGTTAGACAGATGCGTGTAGTGGCAACGTGAATGTAATGTTTAAATACATCCACGTGCAAATATACAAATGCATCCCATGTACACGCCCATTCAAAAACATGTATGTAGCTATTTGCACAATAGTCATATACATGCACTTAGCCACATGCTTGCATGTAATCCTTAGTAATCCTTAGGATGTAGTTTTTCCTTATGGTCGAAACATAAATTGATGGAAACAGTGGAAACAAGGACAAGGAATGAAAACAGATATGTGTGTCACCAGGCCTTTGCACTTTTGGCTGTTGACTTTTACACTGCACGCACCACAGCTGTCTAGTTCAATGTCAGCAGAATGATATGTTATCAGAGAGTGGCTTATGAAAGATGAACGTTGACCCGGAGACAGAAAACAATCAACCACATAGACTAAAACAGTTGCATGCCTTCTTTCTGTGTTTGAGTAATCCTTCTGTCATGTGATATCTAAAATGTCTCTGTTTCTCTGTTCACCAGGAAACTGAGACAGAGTATGGAAATCTGCAGCTCAAACACCAACCAGCGAGCAGGAAGGTCTCAAAGTGAGTGTGTGTGTGTGTGTGTGTGTGTGTGTGTGTGTGTGTGTGTGTGTGTGTGTGTGTGTGTGTGTGTGTGTGTGTGTGTGTGTGTGTGTGTGTGTGTGTGTGTGTGTGTGTGTGTGTGTGTGTGTGTGTGTGTGTGTGTGTGTGTGTGTGTGTGTGTGTGTGTGTGTGTGTGTGTGTGTGTGTGTGTCTGTGTGTGTGTGTGTGTGTGTGTGAACTGAATGTCCCTAATACATTCACATTGCTCCTCTAAACCTCACACTGCTGCCCTATTTTCTTTTACACATGTTCCGCCTCATGTCGGCAGAAAGTCTTATTTTGTAGAGAGAAAGAATTGTGGGTGGAAGGAAGATGCATTTAAGTTTAACTAAACTCCACCCAGTTTCATCATTTATTTATCATGTGGACTACACTGCATTTGAGCTGAAATATATTATTTTTCCATTAGACTACTGGCACTAAAGACAAGAACCACAGCTGGAAAATGTAGCTGTTGCGTAAAATCAGATTAATGTATGAACTATAGAGCCTCATCCACAGTGTATCAAAGTAGCAGTATGTACCACCACATTTTAATCAAGGAGTCCTCAAAGCAGTAGGAAGTCGGTCCACCTCTTCGGTACAGAAATATATCAATAAATACTAGATGGATTGGCACAAAATGTTGTAGAGACATAAAGTCCACAATGAATCTAATTCGAGCGTGGTTTCTTTTAGTGTTGAAGGGCAGTGGAGGTCAAAATCAGCCCAAATAATCGTATCTTGGCTCCATTAAGAGCTATTATCACAGCTCTGGCGTAGAGGAGGAAATGAAAAAATGTCTCTGTTGGCATTAAAGCGATACTCCAGTGAGTCAGTGTTGCACTTCCATAAAGACGAATGACTTACAAGAGACACATTTGAAAAAGAATGATCAAAATCAAAGCAACAGAGGCTGAGATATCCTGCGCGTGCACAGATCATTTTCTGCACTGCGTTCTACTACATCCCTGGATAAAAGTGTCCACTCTCTACTTCACTGTGTTGTTGTGGCGTCAAGTATTAACACACATCACATCCCGCTTAGAGTTATATCCAATCAGAAACCAGGCTTCTCTAAGGGGGACAAAAGGCGCTTCTCTGCGACAGGGTAAACAAACGAAACTCACATGCAAATTGGGGGCGTTACGGCGAGATAGACTCGCCTTATTCCGGGTATTTGGCTCTAATGGAAACGCACCTATAGACAGAAAGTTCTGTCCAGAGCAACTCTTTTCACTTCTCAAGTGATGTGCCCCTTAAATGGACAACAAAGGTAAACAGGACGACACTTGTCTCAGCTTTTTTGTGACCTCTGAGCCTGGAAACCACTCATGTATGAACAGAGTAATGTTCTAATCAGCCAATTAGGGAATAAATAAAACAGCACACAACACTGAACAATTCAGCCCCGAGCACTGTAAACTTTGACCCACTTGGACGCTGAATAGTTGGCAGCCAGCTTTGAGTGATTGATTCATGGTTGGTTGATCTATTTAAACCATTCTCATGCAGCAGCCCTGTTCATTAACCTCTCCAGCATCTTTGATTCACTTCTAACAAAGCTGTGTTGAATCAGTGTTGGCCGGTATATAAAAATATACAGCAGTGAATCTGAAAGAACCGCTAATCAGCTTATTCTTCGTCTATTTCCAGAAACAAGGAGGATGTTTACGAGAATCTGTCAAAAGGAAAGAAAGACGCGAAGAAGCAAAAGTCAGACAAGAAAAGTGGCTCTGTGAGGAAAAGATAGAAGAAGGTTTTATCATGTGATGTTTTTATATTTATGCAGGGAATCTTTTAAAGAATTGTGTTAAATGTTAAAGAATTTGTATTTTAGTGGAGGCTAAATAAAATAAATGTGAATTATGAAATTAGAGACAACCGGTTGACATCTGATGACATGAAATGTTGAGAATAAAGTCAGAAGTTGTGTGAACACTTTGTTTTGTAATTGTCAATTAATCGTCAAATAAATGATTGTTTAAGTCTCTTTAAGTGTTTAACTCTCGCATAATATATTTTATATGAATAAACAGATGTGCTTCAGGAGCAAGAGATGAACATAAGTGTGTTTACAATTGAGCAACATGTTTTTGTACTTCATGATAACGCAGACAGATGTTAGATCTTATTCACTTTTATGTTCATCTTCTCATATTTATGCATTAAACAACCAATGAAAAAACAACTTGCATTCACTTTTACATTCAGATTTTTGCCAATTTCTTTTCCTTTTCAGATCAGGAATTCACCACTGAACCTCTCATAGCTGAACCATACGACTACTTTTCATATGGAAATTTGCACCTTTCTCAAATGTCAGCACCTCCCAAAGAACACAGATAAGACCGTTACCTCTCATCCCCAAATTGATTAACCTCACACGTCCAGACAGGCGGGTGTCTGTAGTTAAAGGTTTGCTAACATCCGCATTTCAAACAGTGATTGAGTCCTGTTGGTGTTGTTTTGTCAACTGCTGAATGAACTTTGAACCTCAGCTTTTTACTTTTTTTCCTTTTAACTCCCTCGGCTGCTGCAACTTGTGCTAATATGGTTTCTCTACTACCTCAATAGTGTTCAGGGCAATAATTCAAATAATAAACAACAACAAAAATGCTCATCTAGAAATGAAACTGATCCATTTCTTTTTTGTTTATAGAGCCACATTAAAAAAATAGACCTTTAACCTTTGAGTTTGAATCGGTGTGTCTCTAAATCTGAAATAAATCTTTACCTCTGGTTTTGACAACAGTGGTGGGAAGTAACTAAAGTACATTTACTCAAGTACTGTACTATAATGATAACAATATTACATAGTATTATACGGAGGTACTTGTATTTGATGCTACTTTATACTTCAACTCCACGACATATTGTAGCCTACTTTTTACTCTAGTACATTATTTCACAAAATGCAGAATCTGATTAGCAGAGATGGTAATTGTGGCTTCAACAAGTCATCTCCATGCCATGTATTTGTTCTGCTCAGTTCTCAGCTCTACAGCCAGTAAGTAAATGCACCTGGTTCAGTGACTGAACAAACACATGGCATGGATATGACACAATTTCCACCTCTGCTGATTAGTAATATAAAATATAATCGACAAAAACATTAAATGATCAAAAATAAGACTTTTGATCACCTGAAAAAAGCACCACCTTTACCGACGACAACATGCATTTAGATAGTAATGCATTAAATAATACAATCCAATAATATAGCCTAATATACGTCGTTCTGCAAAAAAACAAACAAACCAAAAAAACTT
This sequence comes from Echiichthys vipera, assembly GCF_963691815.1. Taxonomy (NCBI): domain Eukaryota; kingdom Metazoa; phylum Chordata; class Actinopteri; order Perciformes; family Trachinidae; genus Echiichthys; species Echiichthys vipera. The sequence continues at coordinate 11,893,068 of NC_139833.1, forward strand.
TATATTTGGATGCTTTCGGTGCCCAGAAAGCTACATCTTCACCCCACCCTCCACATATTTCAGGAATCCGAAGCACCGCCTCTGAAACCGATCCCTCTGTGTGAGTGAAGCAATAGGGAAGATGAATGAACCTCCCCCTGAATGAGGTCCTGTGGAGAAAGTCTCAGCCTCAGTGAGTCACAGCAGCTGCCTGCAACCGATTTAACACATCCAGTGTTAGTCTCCGCCCGAGAGGACGTTCAGAGGAGCAGCCTGCAGCACAGACAAGAAAAACACCGTGCAACAGTCTCATTTTTACGCGTCCAAAATCAACGCCTTGCCCAAAAACGTTGCGTAAACGAAACTGATATTAAAAAGCGGCAGCAGATCTGCTCTGGGATCCAGACCTGACTCGAGGAAAGAAAACCAAGAAGGAAAAGCACAGATTCCTGCTCGTTTGGAGTTTAAAATGTCTAAACCTAACTACTCCGGCACGTTTCATATGGTGGATCAGGTTAACATGGACGCCTACCTCGCAGCTTTAGGTAAGACTTTTTATTGGCGTTAGTGCGGGTTTCACACAGCTGTAACCCTTAGAACAAAGAAGTTCTGTTTATTAAACCTCTAACGTGACATAATGCATTCTGTTGCCCTTTTATTTTAAAGCTTGTTCATTTTTATTGTTTCTTTGAGTTTTTAATCTTTAATCATTGATTTCATAATGTGGATCATCTCCATCTGTAGCTGCACATTAATGAAATGAAATCACCACCTTGTCCTTTCTATGACCCCAGAGAGAGAGAGACACACACTCACACTCACACTCACACTCACACTCACACACACACACACACACACACTCTCGCTCAGAGGGGTATCCTTTCAGTACACTGACAAGACAAAGCTCCCTTTTAATAAAGCAGCAGTGAAGTATACATCACACTATTTTACCCCATTATTATGTCATCTTCCCACAGATATAAATTTTGCCCTGAGGAAGATTGTGTGCCTGTTGAAACCCACCAAAGAGATCAACCACGACCCGGCAACCGGCGCCATGAAGATCCGCACTCTCACCCCGTTCAAGAACTTCAACATGGATTTCACTATCGGAAAAGAATTCACTGAAGACCTGGGACCAGTGGACGGTCGTACCTGTCAGGTGTGTTTGTTGTTGTTGTTCTGAATATGCACATTGTTTGGACACGCGTACATAGGTGTACTGATACAATAAAGTACTGTATACAGTAAAGTACTGTATCAGTATCAACAAGTTTGCTTTCTGTGTTTTAACATGGAATGTCTGCGGAAAGTCGACCCACCTACTGCTGTTTGTGTGTTGTAACCAAACCCCTGCTGCTTCAACCCTGCCTTGAGCTGCATGTCTTTGTGTGAGAGAGAGAAAACAATGAATAAAAAAACCCTACTCTAAACGTCTTTTATCTCAAACCCATTCAGGAAACTACTGCATTAATCAGTATTAGCAGCATTATCTTACAGTCCCCAAAACAAAACAAATGAGCAGACGGAAGCAAACCATTCTTGTAATACACAAAGACTTGTGTGAGCTACTTTACATAGCAATTGCTCTCAGAACACCAAACGTCTCTCTGTTCTCATGCAGACGACAGTGAGCTGGGAAGGAGACAACCTGCTTTGTGTACAGCGAGGCGAGAAAGACGGACGAGGCTGGACACACTGGCTGGAGGGTGACACGCTGCATTTGGTAAGGATGTATGGGGTTGAGAGAAATGGAGGGAGGGAGGGATACGGAACAAGGAAAATAAAAACACTAAAGTGGAAAAAATGCTAATATTGATATGCTAAATGAGGGAAGATATGCAAATAAAACTATGCCAGTGCTATTTCCTTTTTCCACTACATTCTTCTTTATTAAAAGGTTTGTGGAGCTTTGTGCATGCCTGAGGGGGGGAAGGTAGGACCCCACAAAAGGAATTCAAACACTTGAAAGACTCTTGAATGTGCATCTTAATAAAATGCCACAATAATTCGGAGGCGAGGGAGAGGAGGGGTTCTTCTCATTCTCGTTATAAAAGAAGATTATAGATAATCTGTCAGTGCTGATTAAGATGTTTAAACAGTCAGTATTGTTTAAAGCTGAATGGCTCTTGCAGGATTTCTAATACCTCTGCTGCAGTTAGGACAAAGCAGTGTGTTGTCAGCGTCCAAACTCAGGAGAGAAATGCCAACAAGGATCAGGCTCTAAAATGGTGGATTTTTAAAGGTTACACAAAGCGGGAGAAGGGAGCAGCGAGAGATTTAATGAAGAGTGAGTGAGGGGGAGACGGAGAAAGGAGGGAGTGGGCTCAAAGGAGGAGATAAGTAGATGGTGAAAGAGTGGGAGACGGATTACAAGGTCAAAGGATGAAGGAGAAGGAGGGGTGTATTTTGGATACAACCCCAGGTTTGTGTATCACTCATTTCACTCTCCTTTGATGTGCCAAACTGTCTTATTGATTGTCACTATTCATTTCCACCTCTTTCCCTGCGTCTCTTCCCTCTCTGCAGGAGATGAGAGTTCAAGACGTCGTTGCAAAGCAAGTCTTCAAGAAGGCTGATTGAAGTAACTGCAGAATATGTTACAGTGAACTTATTCTTAATAGAATATAGCTAAGGACTCAATGAAGGTTTGAATAATGTTTATAGTTGTTTTGTTTTTTTAATGATCAACAAAGAGAGTGAATGTCTGTCAGAACACTGATATGTACATGCACATCTTTAATTGTCTCTGTCTAATGGTACTAACTGTAAAGAGAGCAGCGGAGCAGAACGACTTGTGTAAACATTCCCCGCATACTTCCTCATATTGCACTATCTATCTTCACAGTGTTATAAACAAATCATAAATCTGTCAGGCGTCACTGCTGCATCTTTTCTGTGTGTGGTCAAAATGTGCACTACAAAAGTTTTTTTGGGGGGGCTTATACCAATGTCCATGTACAATTCTCGACCTGAATCAATGACTAGGGTTGGAACAATATAAGTTAAATATGACATCCTTTAAATTATAATTACAAAATACATTTACATTAAAGGTTAAGTATTTTTCTTGTTGTCACCAAATCCCATGAAAAGACCAACAATGGGTCTTTTCAGTCTCAAAATTTCTGACGACCCCACTCCCTGTAGAGCCCCAAGCCCATTTCTTCCTAAGGTGTAAAATAAAAAAGATAAAAATAAAAACACTGTTTTTAGCAATAGTTACTCGAACAAGAATAAACAGAGTCGTTTTTTGGTCTATTTTCTGCTGCAAATTAATCATCAGCACATATTTACAGCAGCAGAATAAACTACAGTACAGTTCATGGTGATGAAAAGACACGTTGCTAAGTGCAACAGCCTGATATGTTTTTGGACAGTGGAGCTCCACGGCACAGAAGAACAAGCCGCTTTGACTTTTGGCCTTTTCATGGGATTTGATTTAAGTGAAGAAAAATGTTGACTATCAAGAGACTTCCTTTAACTACTGAGCTGTAGATAAAAAAACAATAATAACGCTGTCTTCCCTTGTGATGCTCTTATCTAAGACTAAATCACAAAGAGACTGACTCAAGTACAGAGCTGTACAAGTGTTAAAAAAAAGCTTTTTGTTGCATTTACACTGTTGGCTTCAGTGTAAATGTGTCACAGAAATATCACATCACTTGAGCTTCTCAGTAAAGTCCTGCAGGGGGCGGCAAACCTTCAGCCACCTTCACCTCCTGAAGATGAGACCCTCCACTTTTTTTTGTTTAAAAAAAAATATAAATAGATCCAGTTTAAGGTTTGAAAACTAGTTGCAGCCCCTCCAAGCTGGAGAGGGACTCTGAGCTCCATCAGCATACTGTTACAACAATGTTTACTTGATTGTGTCGCCACACCACTCGTCCTCCTGCGGCTCTGAGTAGGTCCTGAGGAAGTTGCCGGTGCAATATCTGGCACTTCCATTGGTGTTGCTGGGTTCAGTGAATGAGACCGAGGCCTTCAGTGGGGTGATAGGAATGCTGCTGTCCATGCTGTCCACACTGTCATGTTGGCTGCAACTCACCACATTATCATCTGAGGAGGATAATGAAATCAATGTTCAGTGTGACCATCCTTCAAAGTAATGCTACATCAAACATGCTTTGCAGTGCTCTTTTTGTGATATTTATGGCCATCATAATGTAGCTGAAAGCATTAATGCGCGTGGAAAATCATTTTAGGCTGGCATGAGCAAGAAAATGGACATTATGAGACATTTTTCTCTCTAAAATAAAGATGACTTATAAACTAAAGGGTAACACCAACAAAGTGCCTTTGAAACTCTGGTGGGATGAAAATCCAGTCTACCAAAAGATATTCTCCTATTTGGTGTTTTGATGATGCCGGCATAGAGCGCTGTCTAACACAAATGACAGAGGGCCAAAGACCCCTTAGCCGTGGGAGCGGGCTAATAATGTTTCTCTCCATCTCTGCTCTCCTCCATTGCAATGGAAATTAACGTATAGTTTCCTACACAGACGCTGATGATCAGCAGGCTTTAAAAAAAGGGCTTCATATTTTGATTTTCATCAGTTAATCATGGATAAAGTAGTCCCTTACACTGGGAGAAGAGGAAGATGGTGAGAAGAATTGGGGGTGAGTAGACATTACATGCCAGAGACCCTTAAAATTATAAGTTGCATATTAAATTGGGCCTAACCGCTCGGACGGCCTAAAGCCTATAAACACAGCTTTCTATGGTGCATACAATACCAAGATATTACAGTGATCATTATTAATGTATTCATTAATTTTAACATCATATGTTCATATTAAACATACATTTTTGGAAGGCACATTGAATCCTTCAGCTCAATTGTATCTGTGGATGGCTACTTAAGGCTACCTTGCCTATAAGTTATTTGTTTGTTATCTTACAGATTTATCTTTGCTAATAATATGTTGCATTCATGTTAATGTGAATTTTCGGAAATATCTTTAAAAAGAAATGTTGTAAAGATAATCAAAGTGGTTGACGGACTTAACTGCCATAGGCTAATTGCTGTACAGTAAAGTGTGGGAAAACAACAATGCGCATGCCCAAAACAGATTACTTGTTGCCCCTCTGTAATTTGATTGGCTGTTTGCCAGTGTTGTCGTCATTGTGTCGTAATCGGACACCGACGACATGAGAGAGAAGTTAGTATTTTGAACTTTGTGGATTATCTTCTGCCTCTTGAAGAAATATTTGGGCTTTTGGTCACATAGTCCAGCCCTAAGTGCCAGCCCATTTAAAACCCGGAAAAGACAGCACTTATATCATAATATGGCATCCCAAATCTAAGAGGGTATCTTCTCATATCAGATATAGAATATGTCCCTGGGTTGAGTCCAATTGTGGACCTTTGTTGCATCTCTCTACTATCAGAATATTTCATAAAGGCATAGGAAATGCAAGCACAAAAACATTTGATTGAATGAGGAGTTCTCACCTGGGTTAAAAAGTGGTAACTTGAAGTCTTCCTCAGTGCAGCTCTTTTGGCAGTGACCATTCAGCTCAGTGAAGGGTAAAGGCAGCTCTAGTGAAGGGACCGGTGCTGCTGGAACCACGTCAACCAGAGTAATGTGAACACTGGAGCTGGCTGTCAAACACAGACAGTATCACAAATAAGGTAAAACATGAGATTATTTAGTATCAATGCCACAGGGAATATCTCCTTTAATTAGGGCTGGGTGATAATTCAAGGGGATCATTTATTGTCTTTTTAAAGGAATCCATGTCGTGAAAAAATCCCGTTTGGATTTTGTGATAAACAATGACGTTTTGACAATAAAAAGCACAAACATTTACTCGAACTTCCGAAACACCCTACAGAATATCATTTGAAAATTGCAGGTTGGTTTTTATGATCAATATATATTATAAAACCAAATATTGTATATATTTTTCCTGTTATTCTTATATTTTATATTTCCCTGTGTTATATTGTTCATATTTTTGTATATTTTTCTACAATGTATTGTTTTTTATTGATGCTTCTATGTTTACTATCCACTTTGCTGCTGTAATAAGGAAACTTCCCCTTTGTGCGACTAATAAAAGAATATCTTATCTTATCAAACTTTACATTACCACACAGTTCAATGTGATTAATATCAATTGGATTACTTAACCCATGATATTGAAAAAGGTGACATAAAAATGTCTATTGTGTGTATATACGGTATATTGCTATCGTTTATATCGCAAATATGTTGAAAAAGCAGCAGTCGAACTGCGTAATGACGAAATTTTCATCATTTGACGAGGCTTTACGTTCTTTGATCCTTGCACCTGCACTAAAGTTCTTCATCAAATGAGAAAATACTCAGCACTTTGCATTTGTTAAGTATTTCATTCCCACACAAGTTTACAAAAATAGGCCTTAACTTGAATTTTTTCATATAGACTATTATTGAATTACTAGACAATGTGCTACGCTACATCATGGTATATATTTTACATAGGCTCTGTATAATCATAATTTATAGATGAATAGCTTATCTAATTTAATTCATCCAGTTTTTACTGGTTACTTTTATTCAAAACAAAAGTATACCGATTGGCCCTTAGATGGCACTATAATCTCTTAAAATCTAATTCTCTGCCTGTGTTTGAGATGTGAAATATGTTTCTAGGGAACGTTCTTGTTCATTCATAACAAACCTGTAAAATTAAAATGTACCACAGCTCAGTTTGACTCAATATTAAAGTGATACTCCTCCTCTATCGTAGCTTTTGATTACGAAACACTCACCTCCTGTAGACTTGAAAGGCTGCTCTAAAAAGTTTTTTTCCTTTTTCTCTGTGAAACAAAGTCAGATTTGTATCAACAGCAGTTACAATGGAAGCCACCATGAATCAAAGCTGATCTCAACAACTCTCTCTGTGACACTGTAACCTTTTACAACAACGTTTCAGTCCTACAGCGAGTAGAGTGCCGCAACTCCAGACCCTCAGGGGCCCCAAAGAGCCCGTATTCATTGTGTTTCAGTGCGTTTGTGGTAATTGCCCTGCATAGTTATCTGTCTTGTCTAGCGGCCTTGTAGAGGAGCCCTGTGTCAAAATAATTATTGTGCATGCTCTTAAATAAATTTGGGTCTAACCAAATGACAACTGATCTTTGCCCCGGTTCCCCTGAAAGAGTGAATAATAAGGCACAAATAAAAATGCTAATATAAAAGTACAAAGTGCTTCAGTTACCTAGTTACATTTTATTGAAATGACATGTAATCCTTCTCCCTCATTCATATTGCATTTTACAGTGGGAAAAAAAATCCAGAATATATCTTTTATTTCAATAGTTAAAGCCCATTCTTGGTGTATGAGAACTGGAGATTTCTAGTTTCCTCATCACGTTCGAGTTGCATACTGGAATTAGTTGTGAAGCCCTTCTCTCAAAAAATTTATTTTATCTGTAAATTCCAGGATTGGCACATTGTTTCACTGGAAATACAGTAAATGTCAATGAATTACAACACAGCGTCAGCCAAAACAATCAGCTATGGGTCTGTGTCACAAGCGTAGGACCTGTTCTCGGTTTGAGTTGGCTGCCTGTGAAGTGTGCGTCACATTACCAAATAACTGTGTCAGGCATAAAATGTACAGGATGTGGTTTCCCCATTCAGTTTGTCGTGCTTGCCAAGCTCGTTCGGCATTAGGTTACACAGCTTTATGCACTTCTTTTTAAGTTAATGAATTCCAGGCCCCACTTGTAATGAGTTCAAATGAATATAAGAAAATCAGGTTTGTATATTTCATTTAACTGTACACAATAAATTGACTGTGAATGAGGCAGTGGGGAGATACTGTACGTGTGAAGGGAGAAGAGCAGTGACTATCAAGTGTACACTTCAAAGCAAGTTGTGGCTAGCAACACGCACAGTTACTGTCAGTGAGTGGGCATGCCTGCACGCTGCTTCGTCGCCTCTTCGGGAAGATTTCTTTTTGAAAGAATGAGAACAAAAGTGTGTGCAAAGCAATGACGAAACACCCACACATGTGACGTGTTGTACACACCGGCTTTGTATGACTTGCGTTTTGCCCTCCAGCAGATGAGACCAAACAGGACGAGTGCGGTCAACACGAGTCCTGACCACAGGCCTGCGGGTAATATCCAGGGACAATCTGATAAACAAAGAGAGGGGATTTTAGAGGGACCCAAATCCATTTTAATTAGGGTTTCCTTCTTACACAAGTAACTTCTGGGAAATAAAGTGGGAGCGAGTGGTTACTGAATACTCTTGGTACAGCATTAATAATATTATATGGTAGTGAATAAAATGCCTGTGAATAAAGAGCCGACTCAAAGGACTTTTGGAAATTTCCTCAAGACTTTGGAAACTGTTTTTTTTACGTTTACATTTCTATTTCATTACAGCATTGGTAAATTATGGTCACACGAGAATTATGCCAAGGAATAACCATACTAGTAACACTTTATTTAACATTTCTAAGCAGTATATAAACAGTTAAGTGGTTTATAACACACTAGAATACATTATAATGTAGTTATAAGGTGAGATTATGTTGTTACATACGTTTGTAAGTGTCTTTTTAATGTATTTTTAGCAATTATAACCCCTTATGAAGCATCCATAACTGATGTTTAATAAATGAATAAATGCTTGATAACATGTTGTATGACGTGATGATTCACAGGTGAGTTTAAAATATATACTATTTTTTTATACACAGTATAGTTATAGTCATAAAATTACATTAATAAACACTAAAATGTCCTTATCTGCTGATAACTTAATGTAATGCTTTGCATACTACATTTCAGTACTATATGTTATCATTGTCTCCTCAGCACCTGTGGTTGGAACAGATTTTTTCTTTTATGAAAACGTTTTGTTTCCCGGTAAAAACGTGTCACAGGTACATTTTCCACCTGTAAGATCTGAGGCAGAAGTTACAAATGTACCTTGTGTGTCTCAACAGTTATTTGACTGGATTAACGGAAACTGTTTCAGTCACTGATCTCACTAAAAATTAAGACTTTGATAACTTCAGCGTAAAGTTCAGGAACACGCAAGTAGGAAAAAGTTGCAATGTAAGCGTTTTTTCTAAATGCACGTTTTTTTTAAATGATCGGGGACTCACTTTTATCAGCATGTAATGTCTTGAGTCCAGTTGCTATAATTATCATGTTTACATTTAAAAATGTGGTGGAAATACACACAGGGTATCTTCATCAAATCCCCCTGTTCTCACCTTTTCACCTCTCACCTCATAAACAAAACTCAACTTCTGTCCCCTGATGAGGTCCTTTGACCTTTGTGACCAATATGGGGTTTTCAGTTGCAGATCTTTAGAGAGCAGTTTGTTTTGCGTCAGTGTAAAGTTTAAACATAGTGGAAGGCAGTGCAGTGAAGACGCTCCAGAGATTTTTCAGCGTTCTACGGACTTAAAGGGGTTGTATTTGACATTCAGAAAATTAAAGTGAAACTTTTTTCCAGGTCTGTGTCATGGCAATATGGGTATTGTGTTCAGGTGAAGAGGCTTTGGACTGTGTCAGTGGCGGAAGTCCCAGAGGAATGGAGCCTCAAAGTTTTGCGTCATCAGTCTTCGCCGAGTAGCATCATCCAACTGATTTTGGCACATCTCTGATCGTTCCTTGGGGACTTCTGCTACGAAAACAGGCCAAATGCCATTCATCTGAACACAGATGATTAAAATGGGTAAAGTATCTGTTTGATAAAACAGCAAACAAATATTTGCTATGTAAAGATATATTGGAGTAATGGTGTCCTGAACAGAGGGCATTTTGTGATTATATTAGAGTCCTCATGTGCCACAGCACACCGATTGACGGTCGTCATGTACAGTATACCTCGGTAAAGATGTCAGGAAGGTATGAATAAATCGATACTGCCCAATTTTAATTAAAACGTTTTACGGATTAAACTAATAGTCACAGACTGTGTCTTGCTTTTGCTGTTAAAGTAGTTTGGGTCATACTTTTGCTGTCCCTCCGGACCATCCATTCTAGCATCAACCTTTTCCCTTTTGTACTACTTCTACTTCCTCTCTTAATAACTTGGTCATATGACATATTGAAACTGAAGGTCAACAGGAACTCCCTGAGTCACGCAGGATAAGAACATTCGCTACGTTGTTTTTATTAAAGCTAAAAAAAAATTTTAAGATCTGAAGCGATGATACACATTTGTAACAAAAGCCTAAAGGTGAAAATGGAGACCTACGGGATTTGAAGTTGCCACAGATGGCATCAGTTGTTGAGGTTCCTGGAGTTTTCAACACTCTTCCAAGGTCCTCACATCTGAAAACATACAAACACAAACAAATAAATATTCACATACTCTATACTGTGTCTACAACCAATTTACTTTTTTATTTTTTTGTCCCAGTATGTTTAAAAGGTTTAGACGTTATAAACAGTAACTACAGTGTGGATGAATATATAGTCACAGAAAGTGTAATGTGGATATTCTGGGTTTTGTAGATCGATGGTGTCAACTGAAACCACACATATAATTTTTGCCATGTCTCGATGGATGACTAATGAATGATGCACATAACATAAGTCAACATCCTCCCTCAGCTTTAGTAATGGAGATGCAGTCTGACCTGGTATGTGTTTGACAGGGTGAGTGGAAATCTGTTACGTTGCTGTAGGTCCCTCCTTCACATGGGGCACAGATTGTATCATTTGTGCGAGTGGCTGCAAGAAAAAAAGGAGTCTTTTCAGTTGCCAGTTTGTACTATATAATTATAATTGATTATTATAATTTATGCATTTTAAAATGAAAGCCTACCTTGAACCTTGACTCCTAAACCAAGAGGACAGTGGGTCACTGGTCGACAGTGGTCACAGTGATCACTGCTACAGTAGAAACCACCCACACACTCACACACTGTGTCCTCCTGAGCTGTACAGTCCTTTACTTTCCTCTGGTTGTTATCTGAAAGGGTCAAAGACAGATATAGTCTGTTGTGCCTTGCAGCCTGTTGCAGAGGTCTCTTCCATATGTTATTGTACCATATTTATGTTGAAGTTGAAGTTAAAGAATCTTAAGAAAGAGCATGGGCAGATAATTAGACAACATGCACCCGGATATGGGCATTAAAGCCCCCCCACCCCTCCTGCATAAAAACAAGACACCCAGACTGAAAGAGACATGCTGCCTTGTTTGTAGTTAATAGAAAATGACCACAAACGCAACTTACAAAGAGAAACGAAACGACTATAGCAAGACCAAAAATAACCCCAAATATTTAGCGTCTTTTTTATAGTAATTTTGAATCTTTCGCATCTGTTCGGTTGTTTTGGGTCTCGTCCTAGTTATTTTGTGTCGGTTAGCATCTCTTTGTAGTGGTTTTGCCTCTTGAGTGTCATTTTCTGTGTGTTTAAGTTTGTGTCTCTGATGTAATTCTGCTTTTGACTCTCTGAAAATCACTTCAAAAGCTTTGGTTCAGTTATCCAGATGGAACGATGGTCCTCTGATACATATTTGTAGTTTTAGACTACATAAATAAAACTAACTGGACTTAACGTGAGAGAAAATGACAGTTAACCTTTAACAACCTGTTTCCCTTATTGTTATTATATAAAACCTGTTATTTTCACATTGTAAAACATTGCAAGCTGGTTCAACTTGAACCCCGCCACCTTAGAAATAAGTTAACAGAATTAAACTTGAATAATTATTTCAGATTCTTCGTATTAGCTGTGGATAAAACAAAACTAACAGTTTCATTCACTGAACTTGAGTACAGATTCGAAAGACTTGAGATAGTACATTTTCTCTCACAGTTAAATTTGCTTTCCCTCAGCCTCAGTTTGAAAAGTCAGTTTTTCATTTGACACATGTTTTACTCTGCTGTTGCAGTTTTGTACCAGATTTAGTGCAAAGACAGCACACACAGCTGCACACTAACTTTGTTTGGGGGTTATTACTGTCAGTGTTGTTGAAATCATCTTACTCCACATTGGCAGTATCCAGCTCTTCATTGACACACTTGGTATCTTTCAAAACTCCTTCACTAATAACGTTAGAAAAGTTTGGCTACACAGTTATGTAACAATTGACTCCACATGTAGATTAGTGGGGTTTAATGGGTTCAAAATGGAAAAAGGAAGATGTTATAGAAGTGGACTTGTGATGCTGTTCAAACGAAAAGACAATTGCAAGACAAATCTATTATCTCTAAAAAAGGCAGCATGGGGGGAGAAGAGGAAGGAACTGTGTTTGTGTTTGTGTTTGCGGTACAGAAAAAGTGTTTGTGTGTGTGTGTGTGCATATAGTACTGTATGTGTGTACATGTGTTTGACTTACTGGAACTGCAGTCCTTGCAGACGTTACATTTACTCAAGTGATTTTTTGTGGCGGTGTAGAGCCCGCGGCCACATTCAGCACACTCGCACTCAGCCCTCATGTACTGTCCTGATGAGAGTCGAGAAAACAGAGATATAATGATGATGCTGATTTTAGGCTGTAAGCAAAAACAGTAGTGGGGGAATGGTGAAAAGCTGAATATTTACACAGAACAGATGCACAGTAAGTACTGTGTCGTGGTTTTCACAGTCCTTTAAAGAAGTGTGTCATCCAAAAACAACGGAAATGTTAGTAACAAAAACTTTAAGATATTGACTGACCTGCAGCACAGCGATCACAGCATCTGCCACCCTTACTGGTGTACTTATCCTCATTTGTGCAACTCATATTAGCCATTCGTTGCCCATTCGATTACAATCCTCCACCTATGTGTGAAATACGACCGTCTTCCTGTACACTCTTCCTCTAAGCCTGCTCCTAACCTCTGAAATGACAGCTATTTAATGATTCTCAGCTCAAAGATCATCGCTCGCAGCAATCTCTTTTCCCTTTCTCCACTCTCTTTCTTCTGTCTGAACTGTCTGTGACTACTGATGTGTTTCCCTTTCTCACCCTGCCTTACCTACTTCTCATGCCTTTTCTAATCCTACACAGTGGAAAACCCCTGTGACCCTAATTTGCTGTTTTCCCCTCTGTGTCTTTCTCTCTCTTTCTGTCTCTTTCTGCCTGTCTCTCCTCATTTCCTTCCTGCCCTAGCCCTCTCACTGCGAAGTGAGCTGTGTGTGTGTTTCCGTGTAGCTAGAGGACCAGAGGTTGATTTTGGCACACTTAACTACACATAGCAAAACAGCACAATGAAACATTTCCTCTCTCCACTACACCCTTTCCTTTCAGTCCATCTCCATTGTTTCCACTGAACCTTTGTCCCAGTGGCTCAGGGATGCTATTGAACTGATTAACTGATTGACTATACAGTCGATCTAAAAGGTTTCTCTTTAATCTGTCTGTCCTCCTGCCACCCCACTCCACAGCAGTCACTCCCTCGTTACTGCAGACATCCTAAAAACAATCTACAAATAGATTTATAAAATGCCTGCGTTTGCAGAAAACGAGTGAGAGAGAAAGGGGGGCTGCAAGAAAGAGTGACAGAGAGAAAGTACATTATAAAATAAAGGGGAAGAAGAGAAGTTGAGGTAGTTTATTTGTGAGGAGATTTGATCGGGTCACGATGTTGAGATTAAGGTGGGTTTGAATTTTTAGCATTTTAGTACAAAAAAACGGATGTAATTATTTGCAAATCACAGGTAAAGAACTTGTAAGATGGTTAGCGAATTTGGCGTTGTGATTTTATTATTTTAATGATTTATGCTTCATCGTCTGTCTTTTTTGTGTAACTGTATTTTATCACATTTAAGTACCACCTTTGTCTTTCTTTACTTCATGTTCCTTGCTTTTTTTCCACTTCGTCCTCCTTTTCTTAACAATGTGTCACCACCTCTATTGTATTTTCTTGTGTTCAATACCTTCCCTCAGTCTCCTGCTTCTCCTGCTCTCCTGTTCGGCCTACACGATGCTGCTGGGATGGGTCGAGTCTCCAGGGTATCCCACTGGATACTTGCCCCATGCCAGTCTAAACTGGAGCAGGTGTGTCCGCAAAGGTCACACCCTCTCCATCAAGCTCATCCACCTGGACCTGGAGGACAGCAAAGACTGTGAAAACGACGCAGTGAAGGTCAGGGGTCAAGATAAATTTGAAATTGTTTCTTCCTGATGTCAGTACTGTTATTGTGCCCTCGACAACATGTTTTCTTTCTCAGGTGTTTTCAAATGGAAACCTAATCTCCGTTGTGTGTGGCAAAAGGGAATTTGACGAGCTTGAAGCCACTGTAAATCCCTTGCTCATCTCCGCCCCAGGTGGCTGCCTCACTCTTACGTTCCACTCCGACTACTCAAACACCAAGAGGCACACTGGCTTCAGAGGCTTTTATACCGATCAAGGTGAGACGCAAAGGGGGAAAGAAAGTGAAATACCGAGGTGTATTTGTGCCCATTTTGTTCCTCCACATTTCCCAGGAGAGCTCAGTTTTTACGTGCATGTATTCCATCATTGTGAATACTTTTGTAATCATATTGTTAGGAAGATGATATTTTTAGACAACAATTCACAATGGTTGCAGTTTATAGCCGTTAAAGCTGGCTGGGAAACAACTACATTGTAGAGGTTTCTCTTGACATAAATGAAAACAAAACAGTTTCCAGGGTTATTTTATCTATGGTGAGTTATTTTCCTTTTGAGGCACAATAAATGGATAAATATTGGCAAACTTAACCAAAAATAACTAAAAATAGTTGTTTTTTTTCTTAGCCAGGCTAGTTGTTTCCCTCTGTTTCCAGTTTTTATGCTAAGCTAAGCGAACTGGCTGCTTGCTACGTGACATGACAGTGGTGTTGATTTTCATCTTGGCTCTGCAAGAAAGTTAATAAGCGTATTTCCCCAAACTATTACTTTAAGAGATGGGTTTTATTGATTACTCCGTGGTCACGGCTTAGAAAATATCTTGATGAAACCCTCTCTCTCCAGCTAAAGCCCAATATAGGGTCATTATTTTTCCCCACCAGGCAGATTGGATTCAGGTTTTAGGAAGTGGACTGAAAAAAGAAAAAAGGAAAATAAGGGCTTTGATGTTTTTAGATAATGGGACCGTAATGTTGTTTGAAGAGTTAGTTGCGATGTTTGATATCTAATGTAAGCATTTCTTCAAATATTCACAAGTGAAAAACTTTATTAGATCATCTCTGATTTAGTCTTTGTCTGTTCCCCGTTATCTATTTGGGAAACAGAAAAGCAAGCGGACTGCTATGGAAAGGGCATGATCTCTGTAGCAGGTGTGAACTGTGGACAGGAGAAAGGGACATTTTTTCATTGTGTTCGGGAATGTGATAAAATGAAAGCGTTCAGGAGGGAAATTAAATAAGCTCTGGAGAATATTCTGGGCTTACATATAACACTTGACCCTGAGCTTTTAATTCTGTGTCTACAGCCTGACAAACATTATACACCTAAGAAAGATGTTGTGGCCTTGAATCTTTGTTCACTGCTTGCAAAAATAGTTATCCCACTCTCTTGGAAGTAGACCAACAAACCAAAGTTTATTAATCGCAGAGTTGTCCATAACTCTACCTCTGAAAAGATTACTTACATTATTAAAGGTAAACAACTACTCTTTGAAAACGTCTGGGGTCCTTTTATACAATATCTAGGGAATTTGATTGTAATGAATGTTGTGGGTGAGGTCTTCATGTAAGTGGTCCTCTGCAGGTGCCTATTCGAACTTCTTTTAAAACGTATTCTGTTCCCTGTGAACTATGTCTTTGAGTTTGACACAATGAATACATGATATAACATGGGAACCCATTTGGAAAACTAAATTTATTTTAATTTTATTTTGTCCTTTTCTCTTTATCTCCATTATTTTAAATTTGTATTGATTTCAATAGATATTGACGTTAAACAAGAGGTGTTTTTTAAGGCCAGATGCCTGGTGTGCTACATGTACATGTCAGTTAAGTGAATCATCATCTCCAAAACAAGAAATATAATCAAGACCATACATCAAAACCAGCCAGATACTAGAATTCATTTCTAATGAAAACGATAATAATGACAAACCTAGAGTCAAGTCAAATTTATTTATATAGCACATTTCATAGGACAAGCGTGAACTCAATGTGCTTCAAGAAATGAAAACAAAGATACATTGCATAACATAAATTAACATTGTATAACATAAAATCAAAATAAAAAAGTCTTTCTGTGCTCAGTTTTAGGTTTCATTTCCTACTAACATGTCCTGGTAGAATAAATGTACAGTGCTGATGGTGAAACCCAGAACCCACCAATAGAGTGAACAGCTCCCAAATGTCAAATATGATTCATTTAAACCGTCTTGTGTGCCGTGCTATACATCTAACCTTCAATTCATTTCCTCCCTCAGACTTCGACGAATGTGATTTCGACCCTGATAACCGATGCACCCAGTTCTGTCACAACTACATTGGAGGGTACCACTGCTCCTGTCGCCATGGTTACTACCTGGACGTGGACAAACACACTTGCACGGGTACAAATAATCTCATGATCAGGATCAGTGAAAAGTGTACAGACTCAGGGGTTCAAATCAGACAGAGGAGGACAAATCAAGGAAGGTGAAACCAAACTGAAACATGAAGTGAAAATGGGGAAATAGAGGAAGCAGAAGCAGGCAAACCAGGGGTGAAGGAGGCGAAAGAGAACAATTACATGAAAAAGAGGCTGATTGTGTAAGTCATACGATTATGTTGATTGAAATGGTGATGAAAATGAACGCTTATTTTCAACAGTGAATTGTACCAAGGATCTGTCAGGGCTGAGCCAAGGTGACATATCCAGTCCCTCCTGGCCTGCTTCATATGCAGACAATGCCAACTGTCAGTACACCTTGTCTGTGGAGGCCACCCTGCAGCTGGAGCTGCACTTCTCTGAAGATTTCGACGTGGAGCAAAGCCCTGATGGTCCATGCATAGACGCACTCAGGGTAGGTGTCGAGTTAAAATAATATAAATATCTAAAACTTCTAACTTAACAGAGCATGAAACAAATAGGAAATCCAGACAAAAGTGTTGTAACCATGGATTTGACAACAAGTACAAATCCTAAATCCTATTTTGACCATTTTATAGTCTTTGTGTTACATGTTTTGGGGGATTTTTTCCCCTTTGCGTCTAGTGATTATGAAACATATTCACCTCCCTTCCCCTTTGAAAAGTTTTATCGTCTTTAATCAGAATAGATTTAATGTGCGCTTTTGATTCAGATTTGCGAAAAAAGACGATTTATTATCAAAAGGGAAAACTGATCTAAAACATAACATTAAAAAAATCATTCCTTTTATCTTAAGTCAGTATTTAGTAGATGCATCTTTGGCAGTAATCGCAGCTTTTGGTCTGTGTGGGTAGGTCTCTGTCAGCTTTGCACATCTGGACACTGCAAATGTTCTCTATTGTTCTGGACCTCAAGTCTGACCGTTGTTTTACGGTTTTGTGTCACTGGAAAACAGAAAAGTATCCCCACAGCAGGATGACCCCACTCTATAAAATAACCTGTTGTGTCCTTTAGGATAAACACAGCCTCATGAAACTTAACAACCACAAACTAGGACACGCATACACATGCACTTTTCACCAGAGGGAACAGAGCAGAGAGGAAGTCAGGACGCATACATTGGTAGACGTTACACATGTTTTGTTTGCAGATTGAGACTCCCTCTGGGACTCTGGGGCCATTCTGTGGCCGCACGCCTCCCCCATCCCCCTTTCTCACTCACTCACATCATGTCCAAATCCGCTTCACCTCTGATGGCTATGGCACTAACAAAGGCTTCAATCTGCACTTCAAGACCACAGGTAATACTACCTTGTGACCTGTGAGACAATGGGAAAACAATATTTAGATTAAGTTTGTTGGAAACCTATCATAAATGATCATAATTGTTCTTTTCACATGTGAATTGCAGACAAGATCTGTCCACCAGTGGTGAGCCCACACTCCACTGTGACTCCTCAGAAAGCAGAATATCATCGGGGTGAAACTGTGACAGTAACTTGTGATCTTGGCTACGTTGCAAATGCTGTGAGTGTGCAGAGAACCATAACATTTTAAAGAGTTACATTGGATGTAGTTAAGCCACTGTTGAGCTAATTCATTTATCCTTTTCCAAAGTAGCAAGGCACCGAGTCCCTGTCCTCACAGTACGTGACGATATGCCACAACACAGGCGTATGGACTCCCAATTACATCTGTGAACGTGAGTCTGACTTTTTTTCTGAAAATTTGTCTTGAATTTCTAGGGTTTTTTCTCACCACTGTCTTTCATGATGTTTTTTTTTGCACGTGTAGCTGTGGATTGCGCTTTACCTGATATCCCAAAAGATGGCATCCTTCAGCTGGTGGGCTCAGATAACCCACACACTGAGTATAATGACCAGATCCAGTTCCAATGCAGCTCAAAATATTACACACTGGAAGGAGATGGTGAGTATAAGAAGCTTTTCTGATTGAGAATGTGAAAGTTTTCTGCATTTACATTGATTTCATTGTTTCAGCAATATGCTCTCTTCAATCTTTCAGACACGTACACTTGCAGTGCCAGTGGTGAATGGGTAACAGGAAGCGGCAGGACGGAGATGCCAAAATGCATTGAAGGTACGACTTTAAATGCATTTCTTAGTTTTTCCCATATTAGCCATTATTTAAATCATATGAATCTGTTCATGACTTTTTGTGTATTTCAGTGTGTGGGAAGCCTGAAAAACACCCTGCAAATGTAGGCAGAATTTTGGGAGGTAGGAATGCAAACATAGGGGAGATACCTTGGCATCTTTTGATTAAAGAGCCGAACAGAGGAGGAGCATCACTGATCAGTGACCGATGGGCTGTCACTGCAGCTCATGTGGTGGAAATGGCAAAGGAAACCTCTTTGCGCCTGTATGGTGGACTGGTAAACGGAAGAACAATATCAAATAGGTTGGCTAATGTAGTTGTCATGGAGAGTGAGAGGATCATAATTCATCCAGACTACATGAAGGGCATTCAAGAATCCACCAATTTTGACAATGACATCGCTCTTATAAGATTAGCTTCCAGGGTGAATTTAGGCCCAGACATTCTTCCCATTTGTCTGCCAGAGTTAAACAGGGGAGTGCTGGAAAATGAACAAGGCACGGTGTCAGGATGGGGGTTAGCAGAATCAAGGAAGAATGAAGATTTGTTCTTCACATCTCCCCTGTTAAAGTATGTTCATATTGGGGTCAAGTCCCTTACAGAGTGTGAAAATACACCGTACACAAAAACTAACAAGCGCATGACTTTCACTAATAACATGTTCTGTGCTGGAGCAGAGGGAAAGGACAGCTGTCAGCAAGACAGTGGAGGTCCGTTTGTTTCGCCTATGTTGGGTGGGAGCACAGAGCGTCATTATCTGACCGGCATCGTGTCCTGGGGACCCCCTTGTCAAGAGAGGCTGTATAAGGGTTATTATACCAAGGTGGAGAATTATGTAGACTGGATTAAGGAGACAATAGATGCAGTAGAAAACTCTTAGAAAGAGAAAAGATGAAAAGGAAACTGATGTTCTACTCACCCTAATAATTAATTTCAAGGCTAATGCCGATGTCTAAAATAAAAAATGTTTATGAAAGACTATATACTTGTAATCAAATGTACCAATATTAATAACATTAAGCTGTGATCATATTCACATTTCACTTTTGAATTAAAGGAATTTGCAAATCCACTGCAGTGAACGTGTGTGTGTTTTTTTAAGCTTATTGTATATATTTATCAATAGTACAGCTGAAGATTGACTGGAAATGGAGGAGAGGGGATGACATGCAGAAAAGTGCTGCAGGTTGGAGCCAAACGGGTCTGCAGCAAGGACTTTTAGCCTCTGTATATGAAGTGCCTGCTCAAACCTATAATAATATTCTGTATTTCTAGCTTTTCATCTTCAGATACACAGAAAAACATGTTTGTTTTTTTCAGGGGCATCCACACGCATAATTATTTAATCATTTATACATTTGTCCTTCACAAAGCACAAGGAATACAAATGCTTTTGACTGATTTCACGTTTTAAAACGCAAAACAATTCAGCTGTAACAGTTAAGGAAATTTATATATGTGGACTGAAAACATAGTCATCCACAGCCTGGAAGAGCACATGAGAAATGTTCATGGACAACCATACATCAAGTTACATATAATTTGCTCTATTTTTGTTATTAAACCACAGTGACATGGTCTCAGTCTGACGTTGCTTTATAGGCAAAAAGTACAATGTGCTCAAGTTACCTCTGTGCTAACTAAAAGGGCCTTCTATGTATGAGGATGCAGTAAACTGTCTAATAGCTCCCTCTAGTGATAGAATGAGGTTAATGGGTGAATGCACCACAGTTTGAAACAGTATGGGATCTGATTGCTAAAATCCAAATCAGCAGTTTATAGTAATCTTTTGTAATAAAAATACATTTGCATCTTATTGGAGGTGTCTACTCCACAAGATCTTCCTAATTTTTAGAGGAATTATTTCCAGCATCAAACCTGTTTTTCTATAATTCAAGGTCAAGTGTTCATCCGATTTTGCCAAGACAAACAAGGCATATTCCTGGCATTAACACAGTGAGTTGCTAAACACAGGAAAAAGCAGACTTTGTGTCATTAATGTTTCACTTGTATGAGACATTTGCGCCTGCAACAGGGGATCACTTCACTCACGGATACAGCAGATAATCCAAAGATGGGGTTGACCTCCTTTATCATCTTGTAAGTTTGGATGGAATTTTTTAACCCATTTTTATGTTGTGCTTAAAATGTTTATGCCATGAATTTCCAGCTTGATAACAAAATTCGTTGCACATAATTCTATGATTGTGGAGTGACCTCTTATCAGTGTGTGTTACAACCAATATTACAGATGAGCAGTGTTTTATAGGTTGACAGCGATCTGTTTGTTTGCAATATATAAAGCCACGACAATATTACACGGTTGCAACAGCTGATTGTGTCACTGTGTGTTTATTCTTTTTCTGTTTGCATCAACTTTGGACCAGCAGTTCAGATGACCCCAAACTGATAAACAGAGCGAACTCTGTCTTTGCATCTTCACAGGTTTTTGTATGTGTCAATGTGTGAGTGCCGGAGGCTGCCGGAACCAGAGCCTCTTATGTACGGGACGGTCCAGTCCCCCTCGTATCCACAGCCTTACTCTCCCAACCTGCAGGAGCAGTGGGACCTCAGTGTGCCCGAGGGATACCAGATCCGACTCACCTTCACACACCTGGACATTGAAGCTTCTGGAGGCTGCTATTACGACGCCCTAACAGTCAGAGCCATATTTCAACACACATGAAATCCCAAACAAAAGACCAGTTTTGTTGTGTTTGAGTCCTGAACTAAAGTATACCACGAGTGCCAGTTTTGACAACCTGTTTCAGGCTTGAATAGTGATGACTTTACCACTTTCTTTACCAACTGCGTACATACATCGCCACGTTTTGCCTAAGTTTACCTAACTACACAATGGGGTAAAAGACCTCTGTTTTTCTCCTTGCAGTAGTCTCTACTTGGTAGGGAGCCACATGTCATCATTTTGGGCTTTTTTTTGGAGGTTTTGTCTTGCTTGGGTATCAGTGGCTTCAATGGGGGCTCCCCTTCAAGTCTTAGCAACACAATCATGCCTAGGCAAAAAAGCTAATTTCCCGTATAGTGGTGTCATAAAAGGTAATTGAAGCACTTTTTTGTTTTGGCCCTTGCTGGCCACAGTTTACCACATCAAACTCAAATGGCATTTTGAGTCCATGCAACAAGTTATAAACACAACATTGGCGTTTTAGATAAGCCAAATTTGTTGTACTTTTGGCAGACAGATGCATGTTTTTCCAATATTCCCTTTGGTTTTAGCTGTGTTTTGGTCTCCTGGTGGGAGTATCTGCCTCTTTAGCTGCTAAAGTTCATTAGTTGCTAATTGTGTGCCATTTGATGCTAGGTTACGGGTTACCAGAACTGGTGCTGTTGAAACATATGTTGTTCATATAAATAGTCATTTCATCCATTGTTAATACGAAAGTATCAATTATAGCAGCTTTAAGTAATGAGAATGACTTGAGACTCAGACTCAAATTCAAACATAGAAGACTTGAGATGCGACTTTGGCTCAAGGTTTGGTCCGTCTATTTATATGTGATTAAGATTGTATTTCCTCTGTGATCCTTCAGGTGCTCTCTGATACAAAGATCCTGGGGAAGTTTTGTGGCCATGAGAACTCGGCTGATGGGCATCACCCCGGCAACCAGCCCATCTTGTCTCCAGGCAACAGACTCACCCTCATATTCCAGACGGACGACAACAACCCAGAACGCCACCAGAATGTGGGCTTCTCTGCTCATTACCAGGCAAAAGGTAGCACTTATCCATCTTCTGTCACTTCCACCACTGAAACACCTCCCACTAACTTAACGTCTCTCGCGTCATCAGACATAGATGAGTGTTCTGCACCAGAACCTGAAGATGGCTCAGGTCCACTCTGCTCTCAGATCTGCCTCAACACCCTTGGCTCATACCTCTGCTCCTGTCACCACGGCTACGAGCTTCGCCCAGACCAGCGCAGCTGTGTGTGTAAGTAATGTACAGATACACACTTGTATGAGTATGTTTTAGGGATGTGGAGGAGGTGGGAACAATGTTCAGTCGAACTGCTCTCACTCAGTTTTAAACTACTTGAAGCAAAACCCAGAATTTATTTCAGTCAGGGATACTTGTCAAAGAACTGACCATTTATGACAAAAGGTTATTTATTTGTTTCATTTACTTTGGCAGAAAAGACAACGCTCTTTGAGGGAGCTCTCAAAGAATCTAAGCAGCCACGAGTCTGCTACAACCAATCCATGCTTAAACATGTACACCTGTATGAAAATGATTGGAAGTTGCTAGTGAGTTACTAGTAGCTAAGCAGCTGACAAATGAGCCATTGATGGTGAAACACCTGATTGAATTTAACCAGAATGTCTCTTTTCTGATTTCCCAGTATCCTGTGGTGGAGGTATATTTGATGAGCCAGAGGGACATCTGTTCAGTCCAGGATACCCTAACCCCCCACCTCAAGCTGTGTTCTGTCAGTACATTATTTCTGTAGAGTCTGGCTTCACTGTCGCTCTTAACTTCACTGACAACTTCCACATCGAGAGCATGGACACTGAGGAAGGCCCGAGCTGTCTCCATCACTGGTTGCAGGTAACGACAAACAGCTTCCATACACTCTATATGGAAATAAACAGAGCACTTAACAGATACGTTATACAATAAATGAGCTCTCTCTCTCTCTCTCTCTCTCTCTCTCTCTCTCTCTCTCTCTCTCTCTCTCTCTCTCTCTCTCTCTCTCTCTCTCTCTCCCTCTCTCTTTTAAAAGGTGACTATCCCAGAAAGAGAGCCCATGAAGCTGTGTGGTGGGAAGAGTCCCGGTCTGATAGTCACAAACTCCAGCACTGTCAGACTGGACTACCACACTGATGATGGAGGCCTGAGCAAAGGCTGGAGCCTGGACTACAGCACATACAGTGAGCGAGAGAGGAATGAAAGAAATAAGCCAATGAGCAACTGAAGCAATTCTTACCCCTTGCATGTCTCAGTTAGAGCACTCAGCCATTCCCTCCATAGTCCCACCCTCTTCCCCCTGTCTGACCTCTGATGCTCCCTCCTCCCCGACACGTGCGTTGAGAGAAATGCTGCCTTCAAGTGCCATGGAAAGTCTGAAGTTTCGGACCTCCAACTAGGCAAAGTGCACTGGGATGCCTGTTAAAGTGGAACCTTCTACTATCAAATTTTGGGGAGATCGAACTACCCCAAATTCGCTGGTAGGAGGTTTCACTTTAACAGGCGTCCCAGTGCACTTTGCCTAGTTGGAGGTCCGAAACTTCAGACTTTCCATGGCACTTGAAGGCAGCATGAGCAGTGCAAGTGAAATGGAGCAATGGATGAATAAAACCATTGGTCAGACTTTTATCAGAAATATATGAGAATTAAATATGTTTGAGTTTCAACACCTGGTGGATTTCTTTTACATTTAAGTGTTTCAAGCGTCAAAATGCCAGAAAGTAAGAACAGCTTTAAATGAGTGTCAAAACACTGAGTGAAATACATCTTCCGCCATCCTGCCTTACTGCAACTGACAGTTGAGTAACTTGTATATGCAGTTGATGTTTGATGTCTGCTTGTCCGTGGTGTTTCCAGGAGTGAAGTGTCCATTTCCCGGTAATGTAGCCAAAGGCAGGGTCACTCCTATATTGACCGAATATTTCTACAGAGACTACATCTTTGTGCGCTGTGACCAAGGATACAAGCTGATGATGGTCAGAGGAAGCTTCACTTTTTTCTACAATTACTAATAAAAACTTCTATATTTCTCATTGTTTGCAAAAAAAAAACGTCAGCTGATGTTTTATCAGTTTCCCGCTTTTCTCTGTCAGGATGGAGAAGAGATCGAGGGTTTCTCTACCATGTGTCAGAGCAATAGACAGTGGCACCTCCCGCTGCCAGAATGCCACAGTATGTTGTCTTTAAGCTCAGAAAATGTGAAATATTTTAATTCAACCACAAATAGTGTCTTCTTGATCAATGTCATGATCAGTCTACTGGCAAAATATTAATGTTTTTGTTTTGTTCTTCTGCAGTACTTGATTGTGGAGAACCTGAACCGTTGCTGAATGGAGGGGTGACCTTCTTGTCCGGCTTTCAGAATCAGTACCGTTCTGTTGTTCAGTATCACTGTAATGAACCATTTTACTCTCTCCTTGGGGGCCTAAATGGTAAAGTATTAACATATAGTATTCTACAATATAGTTTAAGACTTTTGCTACCATTCATACCAGCCAATGGTTTCCATTAGCATACTCTTGAAACTTACATGAAACTACATTATCATTTTATGTCACTGCAGTTTAGAGCAGACTGATTTCCCCACTGCATTGCCTCTAACCAGTAAAGCACATTTAGTTACATATTAACTTAAAATAAGATTTTATTGTGTGTTAATGGCTTTTCAATAGACACGTGAAAACCAATGGAAGCCTGCACTTGAAACAAAAAATACAATTAAAACGCATAAACGTGTAATCTTTTTTAAAGCACCATACGAGTTAAATGGTTCGCTGATGGTAACACGATTTGTTGTAAATAGGCTGCAAAGCTACTGGTGCTCAAACAAAAACTTAACCTCCAAGCATCACCTGTAACCACACCCAGTGATTTCACAGTGTGCTGACACACCCGTAGTGCACTTTTACATCACTCACCGTTGTTTTTCTTCTACTCTGCTGTACAGTTGTCTTCACCTGTGAAGCCGATAGAAAGTGGAGATCCAACAGCGATGTTGTTATCAGACCAACGTGCATACCAGGTATTGCTTTTCATCACAACAATAAAATCCTGCAAAATCTAATGTACATTTAAATCAAGAATGTTCTTCTTCAGTTGGAAGTCTGTCAAACCTTATAAATAACTTTGCTTCTTCATCCCATCAAGTTTGTGGCCAGCCCACAAAACTCATCTCTGCCTATCAGAGGATCATTGGAGGACAGGAAGCTCCAGAAAACACCATTCCCTGGCAAGTGCTACTGGCCACAGATGGAGGAAGAGGTGGAGGCATGGTGATTGGGGACCGCTGGATTATGACTGCAGCTCACGTCGTAAAATATAATGGAAAACCAGCATCGAGCGAGACTATAAGGGTAAGTTTTCTACAGGAGTCATCTGCATGCCCATTGTCGCCATGTTTCTGAATCTAGATGTCCCCCTCTGGTGTTGATTTTTCAGATTTACATGGGACGTACTGATGTTAAAACTCTACACGAATCTCCTTTGTTGGCTGCCTCAATCCACATTCACCCTGAATACGACCTCTCCAACAGTCTAGACTACAACAATGACATTGCTTTGATCAAACTGCATGACCCGATCACATTCAACTCATCCGTTATGCCAATATGTTTGCCATCAGAGGGAGTCACATACGAAACTGGCGTGATGGGGTAAAAAAACAACTGAGAGTTTTCTTTTTATATATTGTATTTATATTATCTGCTTTTAGTATTGTGAATCATTTCTACCTTGTATTTAAATCTGTAATTCTTTTTTTCAGACTGGTGTCAGGATTTGGCCTCACAGACTCTGGCGACCGGCAGATTTTAACAAATAAGCTGAAGTATGTGCAACTCCCTCTGGTGGATCACGAGACATGCAGCCGTTCAATCACTTTGGCGAAGAGGACAAAAGAAGATGTACCAAATCTGACAAATAACATGTTCTGTGCTGGAGTCCCTGAAGGTGGGAAGGACTCCTGTCAGGGTGACAGTGGAAGCCCCTACGCCCTGACAAATGACGGACGGTTCTGGGCTGCTGGGATTGTCAGCTGGGGTGTTGACTGCGGGAAGCGGGGAACATATGGAGTCTATACCAGAGTCACCAACTACAGGGACTGGATCAACAACACTATGCAGGAGAACTGAAATTCAAGTAATTCAAAAACAACTACAATAAAATAACACTCTCTGAACAGCGGTTAATACATAGTGTCACAAAAAAGGCTTTGAGGTCATTGTTAATCTTCCGGCTGATGATAAAATGATCAACTGTAATCATGATTACAACCATTTAATAACTTCATGACATTTTTGAATGACACTGATCGTCAAGTCATGGCACTGTATTTGAATCTCCAAAAATAATGTTTTGAATAAAGTGACATAATACAGATTTAAATGTGCCTTTTCATGCATGTATCTCAGATTAACACACATATATATAAAAAACAGACCGTATTTCTCCTGAATTAGCTTCTCTGCACTGGCTCCCCTGTAAAATCTAGAATAAAATTTAAAATCCTTCTCCTCACCTACAAAGCTCTTAATGGTCAGGCACCATCATTTCTTAAGGAGCTCATAGTACCTTAATACCCCACTACAACTCTGCGCTCTCAGAATGCAGGGTCACTTGTGTTTCCTAGAGTCTCCGAAGGTAAAATAGGAGGCAGAGCCTTCAGTTAGCAGGCTCTTCTCCTGTGGAACCAACTCCCAGCTTTGGTTTGGTTCAGCAGACACCGTCCCCACATTTAAAAGTAGACTTAGATTCCTTAGCTGTGCTTGTTTCTACTATTCTGCTATATCAACTACCATAACATATAAGTCATATTTACATTACTATAGATATTATTATAGTTACTGTTGCTCTTTGGTTGCTTGCATTTCTGGAAGTGTGTCTGTCTCTCTGTCTTCGTGTCTGTCCTTGTCTCTCTCTCTGTCCATCTGTCCGTCTTTTCTCTCTTTCTCTCTCCTTTTCTTCCTCCCCAACCGGTCAAGACAGACGGCCGTCCTCCACAGAGCTGGGTCTGTCCAGCGTTCCTGCCTGTTATAGGGAAGGTTTTCGTTGCCACCGTACTCTACGGGGGAATTGTTGGGTCTATGTAAATCATAAATAAGTCATTGAGTGTGGTCTTTACCTACTGTGTAAAGTGTCCTGAGATAACGTTTCTTATGATTCAGCACTATAAATAAAATAAAATTGAATTGAATTGAATTGAAACTTAAAACTTTGAAAAAGCTTATAGTTAGGCCCAACTCAGGTTTGCCTTGGACCACCTCTAAGCTATGCTGTTATAGGCCTGGTCTGCTGGGGAACTTCCACGACACTCAGAGCTTCTCTCTCCTCTCTCCCTCTCTGTCTCTCTCTCCATCTGTATCCCATTAATGTATGTTACTAACTTAACTTCTTCCCCGGAGTCCTAGTGCTTTTTCATCTTACAGGTTTTCTTCGGATCATGGTTGCACTGGCTGCTGCATTGGTCCTGCTTGATGCCTCCTGCTACTATTATAACTACTACTGTCTTCATCATAATTATTCACATTTTCTATTATTATCATAGCTGAAGTTATTGTGGTTGCTGTGTATCTCTCTCTCTCTATCTCTCTCTCTCTCTCTCTCTCTCTCTTCCTCTCTTATCTCTCTCTCTATCTCTCTCTGTCTCTCTACCCTCCCTCTCCCCCATACTCAAAATTGAGAGACAGATGGCCGCCCACCATAGAGTCTACGGTCTGCCCAATGCTCCTGCCTGGTAAAAGGAAGCTATTCGTTGACACTGCTGCCAATGTTGGGGTTTTAAGGTCTCTGTAAATCATAGGGTGCACTCTAGACCCACTCCTTATGGAAAGTGTCCTGAGATAACTTTGATTTCACATGTTTTCCTCAGGTAAAGATGATGGTATCCACTTCAACTTCCTCTCACCAACTTGGTATTTGACAGTCACTGTAATACCTTGCACTATATGATTGTTTATTGCCATCAATTACTTACTCACCATTTTTCTAGTTTTCATTATTTACTCTCTTCTTCTTACATCCACATTTATTTTTGTCAAGGCAAACAAATCCTGGAAAAATACTACAAACCAAAGTCTGTGTGACATTAATGGTCCATTTCAGTGCAGGACATTTTGCCTAAAATGCCGGTCACATAGAGATAAATGTATTGCAGACATGGGGTGGACCAACTGTCTTATATGGTAAGCTTGGTCAGGAACCCTTTTACCTTCATGTTGCATGTTTTAGTCACGTTTCCAATCAGAAACAAGCTTTGAATCTACTGATTTACTCTGCACATGCTTAGTTTAGTAGCACCCTGTGGCAGACAGCCAAGTTTAAAAATAATTTATTTTGTGATAGCATTGCCTGTTTTGTAGTGAGATTCATGAAACTTAAAGCTATTCTTACCTTTCTGGCATGTCTCCCTGCTCTTCCCTCGAAAGTCCCACCCTCTTCCCCCTGCCTGACATCTGATGCCCCCTTCAGCCTGACACGTGCGGTAAAGAGGAGAAATACTGTGTTCCAGTGTCATGCGAAGTTCGAAGTTGAGGACCTCCAACTAAGACCTTGTCCACAGGAACACGAGTATTTTTGAAACCAAACTTTTATGGCCCCCGGTTTAAAAAAAAATCCTGTCCACACCACTGGTGTCTTAAAAAATATGTCCGTCTGCATGAAACTGCAAAATCTGCCTCCATCCGCTGGTCATGTCTAGAGTACTCCACAAGTCTCCATGGATACAACTTACTGTTTACCATCGCACAGTGTTATGTCAAACAATGTCGACAAGAAATAGCGGTTTTCATTGGTTTTCCTGTCCACACATGACTTCTGAAACCGGACTTTTCGAAAAAATTCACCCTGGACTCCGATTACAAAAAACTCCAGTTTCAGGAGCCCACAACTGTGGTTACATGTGGATGAAAGGCCAAACCTTGCAGAGAAACACACGGTTTCAAAAATACCCGCGTTCGTATGGACGGCCCCTAAGAAGAAGGGTAGGAGATTTCGGGGTAGATTGATCTCCCTTGAATTCAAAAGAAGGAAGTTCCACTTTAACAGGCATTACAGTGCACTTTGCCTAGTTGGAGGTCCGAAACTTTTATTTGGTCTGAATAAAATGATTCGTCAGACTTTTATCGGAACAATATGAGAATTGAATATTGTTAAGTTTCAGTACCTGGTGGATTTCTTTTACATTTAAGTGCACCATACGCATTAGGGGCATTTTAAGGTTACAAAAATCCAAAACTTGTCAGAGCTCTTTATGTTGAAGAGAGGTAAAAAGTGGACATAACTAAACGGGTCTGAAATGTGTTTATACTGTATACTTAGTGTGATTTATTCTGCTCTCTGGAATTTTATTGTGTATTTGTATTGCAACTGGCTGAATTTTTGATGAATAATAAAAACACACAGAGACACCAATGATCCTATGTCTAAAGTAATTTAGTTGTTGAATAAACATCAATATTCAATATCTATATCTAATTCAATAGCCTACATAACAAACGACCGAGTGATTTAAGTGAAATACGGACATCGGTGCTTGTTTCCATGGTGATGACCCGTTCCCTGCTGCGCTCTGATTGGTCCATCGTGTCTACTCATTCTGCTTTCACTTTCGCACTTCACTGGTGCGTTATGCGCATGCGCCAGACAGCGACGCAGGCTCACAGCTCCAGTACCACATCAAGAGTTTAGTATTGGGCTATATTGTGTTGAGTTTATGAGTTTATTATTATGCACATTATCGGTGGGATGAAGGAAAGGCTGCAACCGAAGCGATGCAGTGAGCTGTCATTAGTTGTTGAAATCAAAAGTGAAAGTGCGGAGGTGCTTTTTGTGTTCCGTTTCACTTTGTTTTAGGCTCTTAAACTGTTATATTTAGTTATCTATTTAAACGGAAACAGGGCTCCATGATGATTATTAAAGTCATTTTGTTTGGATACTTCCTGACGTGCGTTTGTGGTAAGAGCATTGATCCTGGCATGTTGATGCAGCACTGAATGATGAATGACACACAAACGTAGAAGTTGTAATAAATGAACCTACACTTTAATGTCAAGCTCAGAAATTTTTAGAGAAGTATTCATTTCACAATGTCTAATGGAGCATATTTCGACTGTGAATCCCTGGGAAGTTTCCTGTAAAGAGCTTACTAATTTACACTTATTATAAAATACAGTACACTTCCAATTGATTACAGGAACACGAAGTTTATCTCATGGCAAATTAACGGTTCAACACGTATAAATACATTTTTCAATAGTAAATGAATGAATATTTACTTGGGTTTGAATGGAGCTGTTTGTGAAGTAAATTCCTCTGGACACCAACATGTGGTTTGTAGATTTAACACAACAAAACAAACTAAAATACGTCTTTATTTGCCTTATTAACAAATAATGTGTTCCAGGAAACTTTCAAGACATTATTAGGAAATAATGGGACCATAAAAGAAAGCCTTATTCATATTTGTTTAATAGAAGTCTTCTGGTAGACTATTTGTTTGCCTGATTATGTAAAAAATTGTAAACTTTTAATTAAAGTTAAAAGTGGTTAGTTGTCACAGTTTTACTGTAGTCGCAACATGAGACTAATTTTTTCCAGATGATGAATGAAGATGTTCAGGAAGACTTTGATTTGTTTTGTGTCTCAGGTGATGGGGTTGCAGATGTGGTACTTTCCTGCACCTTGGTGGAGGAGGGAGTCGGACTGGGTGGAATGGGAGGTGGCGCTCTCTTCTCACGGACTCCAGCCACTCTTGTCTTAAGAGACGTCGCAGGGGCTCCTGGCGAATCGCTCGAGACACTCACTCCGTTTGTGGCGCCTTCAATCCCTGACCCAGATGCCATCCTGTTGGAAGCCAGAGGTTTTCACTGCCTTCTCTACGTATAAAGTCTGGTGTTATGTAAGCACAACCTTGTGTTGAACTTCTATCTCTCATCTCTCTGTGCCAGTGTCGTCACCTGAGATCCCCAATGCACATGTGTTGCTCCATGCAGACTGCAATGAGCAGGAGGTGATGTGCGAAATAAGTCGCTACTCTCCTCGTGGACCCCAGGAAAGTTCAGAACCATCTTATTTCATGGTGTCTCTTAATGTGGAGGGAAGTGAGTTCAGCACCTCGTTGGTTCTGCAGACTTTGGCGGTGGAGAAGAATCAGTCGACCCTCATGCAAAACAAACTGGGTCTGCCTCTCAGCCATTCGGGAACTCTTCTGTCTGAGGGTGAGATCCAGACTTTGTTCACATTTCATCTTTTTATTGAATTGTTTCCATAAATACCATCATACTCACTACTTTTTCCTGGTGTCCTTGCTTTCTGTCCCTCAGTGATATTCCTGGTGTTTTCCCAAATAAAGTCAGTAACTGCGCCTCTGAGAGGTGATGTTCTCCTTAGCTGTGGCTTCAAACAGCAGGAGATACCCTTAGCGCAGGATGTGGACATTGAATGGCGACTGCAGCACAGGGGAAAAGGGTGGAAAGTGTTTGAAATGAAGACGAGGCTGGATGATGCTGAAGGAAATGCAGTGGGTAAGTGCTGTGTGAACAGGTGTGCCCGGCCTCTCCTGGTTAATCCAGGGTCTTTAAGTAGAAGAGTATGGCTCCATGTGGATGTTATAATAATAATAATAATAATAATGATATTAATAAAAAGAAGAAGAATCTTATAGTTTAACTACATTTTTTTTAACAACTAAAACTGCTCAAAATAACACCAGACCTCTGCAGTAGCTTGGTAAGAGTCCTTACACATTAACCTAAGCATCAATGGGCTCCTTCCTTTTGCATTGCATTGGGTATTCGACTTGAATGGACTTTACTACGAAAGGAGCTGGTACAGGGGCCAGTTGGTAAGTCTTTCAAAATAATCTTTTAATAAATTCTAGGTCCGTGAACTACATTGTTTTTTGCTTTGTTTTATGTGTAGGGTTCTAATCATGCTAATGCAGAGGTTTGGTGTTATTTTAGCAGTTTTAGTGGTTAAAAAAAGCTGTTTTAAGGACTTCACCGCACTGCCCCGAGCTAATCAGTGTTAGCCATGTCCGGCTGTTTGAGACTCTCCCCGATTTCTCCATTAATAGTTGTTACACGAAAAAAACTGTCTTGATGGCTTATTTGATGTATGTAAGTTCCGAAAACGACCATGGGAAGATTTTGTGCCAGAATTACACTTAAAGTTAATGCATCACAATAAGTAAAAACATTTAAAATTGTGCCGTTTCAAATGTTTCCAATAAATGATCATCAATGACATGAACAGGTGACTGAGACAAATAGAAATTTAATTGCAAAAGTTACATACATACATATACTGTATTATGATTCTATGATATAATAACGCTATCTTAGTATGATCAAAAGCTCCAGAACAAACAAGAGAGTGGACCTTAATCCTTGTTTAATTTTCTGACCTCAGTGCACGCAGAAAGGCAGGGATCAAGCATGGATGCTGCCCAGGTTGTTGAGGGTAACGCCTCAATGACTCTGACCAAGCTGAAGGTTGCGGACGAGGGGACCTACATCTGCACTGTCAGTGTTGGCCCTTTCGATGCCCAGCAGGTCATTCGACTCCGCATCATTCGTAAGTTTCACCCACAATCTCTCAGTTCAGAATCATCCACAGAATGTCTTTCATTTCTTCCTCTGTTTCTCTTTGTTTCAGAACCACCTCATGTTTCACTGTCAGAGGAGAAGCTGGTTTTGAAGACAGCGTCACCCCAAACGCTGAGCTGCCACTGCACTAAATACTATCCACTGGATGTTCAGGTCTGTAACTAGTATGTTCTTGTTGTTCTATGTTATTCGTTCTCTAGGCATAACATCCCAGTCTATTAATATATTGATGACAACACAAAGTCTGAGTGGATCATACAAGTAAAGGAAATGCGTTAACCTGCCTGACTATCCCCCGGTATTAGTGTTGCGCCCGTTGTTTATCCATAATGAAACTCCAACTTGAAATCCAAAGGTTACTGATGCACCATAGGGATATAATGTACACAGGTTAAATATTCCTAATGCCTCTCTTGCTCTGGTAAAAATTTGTAGACCATCCCAAGTGTATGCTGGTCGTACTAGGGCTGGGTATTGCCTGCAACCTCAAGATACAATACGATACGTATCACAATACAGAGGCCACGATACTAAACTTATTGCATTACATGTAGATTTTAAATAATGACCATGTGATACCACTGATTTCTCGATTTGGATATAAAAGAGATTCTCAGAACTAATGCTGCAAGTTGTAAACCTGGTGCAGTATTAAAAATATTAATAATTACATTTACATCAGGAGTAAACTGGACAGGCTCTACAGTCAGTGAGTATTGAGTGACATTTTTATTGAGAGATCTTGAGGTCAGAGGACAAGGGACTCCTTTTCAAAATGGCCATGAAGAAGAATTACTTTAATAATCCCGCAAGGGGAAATTCATTTTTTTCACTCTGTTATTATACACGTGACACACACACAGGCCCGAAATACAAAATTTAGCCTAACTTTGGAACGTTATTTAGCCCCGACAACTTAGCATGATATGGTTGGTACCAATGGATTCCTTTGGTCTTCTAGTTTCATATGATGCCAGGATCATTTTTTAGATTAATTGATATCGGATCATTCAAATGAAAATCAATTTGAATCGAAAAAAAATTTTTTCTCTGTACCCAGTCTTAGGTCCTACCTAAAAACCTGAGGAGCCTTTTATTTGTGCCCAATAACATCAAAAATAAATAAATTTACCAACACCTAGCAAAATTGAGTTAAGTAAACAAAGAACTAGCAACAAAAAAAGAAAACTAGTCTAACTGAAGCAAATATCTTCTGAAATCAAACACTTAAAACAAATCCTTATGATTATTAATAAAACTAATTTGATGAAACTAGAATATGCATTTACATTTGTTCAGTCTTTTACATTTAGGTGAATCTCAGAGAAACTGTGCTGGTGAAGAAACATGCTGATAGTGCTGGTTGATGATTGCCTTTCAGATGGAGTGGTTATCCCTCTCTCCTACAGACACAGAGCCCACAGTGTTTCCAGATCAGGGCTCTCTGTCCAGCCATCGGCAGCATGGTGATGGGACGTATTCCCTGTCATCTCACCTCACTGTGCCCTCCAATGTTTCCCCTGGAACCAAAATCACCTGCAGGGTGACCCACCAAGCCCTGGACGCTCCTCTCTCTGTCAGTCTGGTGGTAGAAAGTCCAGAACAAGGTATACATATGTGACTGTTGTTTGTTGTTTAAGGAGCAGTTTGACATTTTGGGGATATATATATATATTTTTTTAGCTCAGAAGATCAAAACCAGTCTTATGTCTGTACCTTAAATATAAAGCTACAGCCATCAGCCAGTTAGCTTAGCTTGGCAGAAAGACTGGAAAGAAGGAAACCCAGTCTTGTAAATGTAACCAAGTCTTTGTACCAGCATCTTTGAAGCTCACCAATTAACATGTTTCATCTTGTTTCTACAAAAACTGAAGTATAACATCAACATATAAGAGTGGGGTATAAATGGAAAGATAGAAATGTATTTTTCACATTACATTAAAACTTTTAATGTCTTGAAATTGTTGATTTGCATTAGTGTACTGTATCTTGTGCTTACTGTTAACCCCGTATACAATCCTAACTGTTCTCTGTCTCTTTCACTCTGAAGGTTCCTATTGGTGGGTTCTGGGTTTCCTGATCATCACCGCGCTTTTCTTCTACCAGGTCATGCGATAAGTTAGTACTGTATGTAGTTATTAGCAGATCATTTTGACTTGAAACTGAGCCCAGAGAGACTTCCTGTGTGTCATTTGTGAGTCTGGAAGATATAACTGATTTCGTTAGAAGCGATCACTGGTTCTTCAAACGTTTCTAGGCTTCTACTGAACAGAAAAATGCAAAACATCTTGTGTGTGTGGGGGTTATTTTACTAACTTACTGTATAATTAATTAGCTGTATAAATCTGCTGTTGAGTATTGTTTACTTGTGTTAAGTTTCAGTAAGCACAGCGGGTGGAGAGAGGGAAATTTAAATTTTGATTTTAGTTTTCATTTGGTACTCTTTTTTTAAATGTAGCCTATGTTTTATGGATGGCTCACTTGTCTTTTTGTTTGTGATATTCATATTTTTACTCTTTATGTAATTTACTTTTTTGACAATGAAGGATTTAGTGACTCAGAAACATTTCTAAGGTATTTGACGTTATCAGTACCCGTATTTCATCCAGAAAGTGACTGAAGTCTAGAATCTGTTTATTGTAAGCTGGCATCACATGAAGTGGAGGTTTTCTAACAAGGTCTGAATCGGCTCAATGTGTCAAGAGAATATAACAAAGGTCAGCACTCAGTTCTGTTGATGATTTATTTATTGGCATCAGCAAAAGTGGTAAGCATGCATTTGTTTTCTGTTGCATCATCTTACTGCATTTTCACGTTGTAAATCACAAAACGCGTTCTCATATCTGACGTGGTAATTACCTTATAATGTTCTTGCACAATATCATCAGATAATTATAACTAACTGCTACAATTCTGCATCTCAGTTTTATCAACTCTCAAAATCAGTCCGAAGAGAGGAAAATTAGCTTTTCTTTATATTCAATAACCCCCCCAAAAAACCTGAAAGAATTTATAAACACGTTTTTAGGAGCATAATCTGACATTATTGTTCTACCCATACAAGACTACATGTTTTTAACAGTTCACTATAGTAGCAGTTGTTTGCCATCTCTGAATATTATTTTTCTCTCAAAAGCATTTGAAATTAATGAAATTTGGCAAACTCTTGAGCATCATTGCATTGCATAAGCTGTAATTATCAGATCAGAAAGACATAATACACAGGTCGTTTAAACCACTAACAAAAGAAAATGTACAGTCGGCAGTTAGATTCAGAAATGGCAGATACACAGATCACACAAATAGGCAAAACTATGGACACGGTTTGCCATGCAAGTTAGGAACAAACACCTCATTTTGGCCGTTACCATACAGGTGAGTCTGTTTTTATGTGAGTGAGGGGGGGAATGGGAAGGGAGGGCCGGGTGGTTTCTTAATAACGTCCTTTCTCCTGTTTTCCTGCTTTTTGAAGATCAGATCAACTTAAACAACAATCAAACAAACAAACACTTTGTCTGCACAACTTCCAAAACAAGTTGGCATTTGTTCATTAAATGTGATGTCACACATTCATCTGTCTATGGCTGTGACTCTGTCCAAGTCAGAGTTGAGAGACCTTCCTCCGGGTCAGTTCATGTGTACAGTAGATTGTCTGTTAGTGGCGGTTTATCTTGCTGTGCATATCACTATGCCACTTTGCCTAACACTGCCACTATGCTTCCTCCAAAAACCAAGGTAAGATGAAGCGTAGCTATTCAACTACTTTATTGATAATTGCTTATGAGTCCAGAATTTGTTTTATTTATCCACAGAATAAATGTTCATTACTTTCCCCTGAATCACCCCTTCCTTACCTTATACTCTCACACAGTCTCTTTCCCTTTCTCCAATTTCTTTATCTCATTGTTGTTACTGAACGTTGCAGAAAGTTAGGCAGGAAACAAAATGAAAAAGTTACTAATAAAAGCTCATCGGCTAAAATCGGAAAAAGCTACTGGCTACAATGCTTTGGATCACAAAAACACACACACACACACACAAACACGCAAATACAACAAAAATGTCCCTATTCTTAATCTAACATGGTCGTGTGTTAGTAGGTAGCATTGATGGTAGCAGTTGTGAGAGAAGAAGTGTTAGTTAGACATGTCAACATCAACTTACAAATGTAGGACTCTCAAAAAAAGTAATATGAACAAGCTTTGGCGTATCTGGGGTCGAAAGGTCGGCAAACTCTTGTTCAATCTCCCTGCACACATTCACCATCTGTACATTGTACATTTCCCCCCATAGCTCCGTTCAGAGGATTTTGCCCTGTGTGTTCCCATGTCACAAAAAGTTTCCCTCCCCCTCCGTCCCTTCCTTTCTTCCTATTTCACCCCGCCTGCTGCGTCCCTCGATAATACGTTGGGGTGCAGAGACAGGACAGAGTGAGTGAGACTTAAAAACAGTGGAAGAAAGCAACAAGAAGGGAGGGAGAGGGGGACAAAGAGAGCGGAGACACCTATAAACACTACTGTCATGTATAAGTGCAAGATGGTTAAATGGAAGACTGTGAAGAGAGGAAGGAGAGGACGGATAAAAGGGGAGGAGTGGCGCTTGGGTATCTTTTTTTTCTCTTCCCTCTCATATTCGCAAGTCCATATCCATCTGTATTGATGGGCTGAGCTCAGTAGAAGAAGTACACTGCGAAGGAAAGAGAAGGAGAGGAAGTCATTAGTCTAATGGCTCTGGCAATACATCACTTAAAACAACAGGGAGAGACCAGTCCGCTCTTCTTCCTGTATATTGTAGTGTTTACAGGTTTGTTTTTTAACGAAGAACTGTTAAAAAAACAGCATTATAATCATTATTCTACTGTAATAGGATGAACTAGAGAATGCATTTTCCTGCAGAAAATGCATTTGAATGCTGAAAGCTGAAATGCGTTAATGATTTATTCATGTTTAACACGTATAAAACCCTGTTTGTGAGTACAATCAACAATGTTTCAATGACAATTCTTATTTTTTGACAGGATTTGACCCCCTGATCACAAGTCCCACAAATAGTTTAAATCATCAGACACAGAGGCAGATGAAATATTACTTTGAATCATTAATAATTCAAAAATAGCACTAGAAACTGAGGTAAAAGGTAGAAGAAAGGCTGTAGTAGTAACAGCATAATACAATATCAGCAGTAGTTGAACTGGCAACCTTCAGTTCCTCAAGTTATTCATTGGTTTACATTGTAAGAATGTGTTGAGCTTAATATTTTAAAAAGTATACACGCAGGAGAGCAAAGTGCTTTCAGCATTCACACAATAATTGACAATCAGCAGCAGTAAGCAGGCTGTGGTCTTGTTAGAGTAGAAATACAAATGAGTTGGTTTTGTCTCTTACATTTTTTAAATAATCTAATTTTTTAAATAAAAGCCTATAAATAATCCTGTGTGTCAACCAGTTATCCAAACCATATTTGTATTAGTATCAAGATGCAACTTACAGAATAGTATTCCAACCACAATGACTCCAATGATTCCCATCATGATCATCATCTGAAAGGGGAAAACAATAACATTTCCTATAATGGGACTTTTTTTTATAAAGGAATTTACTGAACAACAAAACATCTAGGACATTTGAGTATTTCTAAGTCTGACTCTACAATAACAGACTTCGTTTTCCCATTTCCCCCAGAGCATCTGCTCAGCCTTCCACAGCAGCTCATTAACAGATTAGTGAGCAGAGAGCAGGATCCCCAGAACAGTGTGTTCGCCTCAGCTCACATCAGCATGAACAGTTGTTCCATGCTTTAGAATAAAAGAGCTGAGGATTTTATTCACATGCTCTATCATACTGTATGCACAACATACAAAGAGACTCAGATAACTTTGAGTTTCTTTCACTAACGACAGTAAATTAAATTGAGCCACACTAATGTGCCCACCTTGCAGTTCTTCCACCAGTACTTGTTCTTTAGCTTAGCGGCGCAGCTTTCAAACTGGGAGGCTCCGGCTTGGAGAGCATCCGCTCTGTCATCCAGCTCTGAAAGCTTCTGGTCCCTTTCCAAAACCTTGTCCACATTCACCCGCATGATATCCACCACCTAGCCCATCAGCGAGGATGAGACAGCATTTGGCAGAGGTGAGGAAGAGAGACAAAGGGGGTGACAAGGATGGTTAAAGGCAAGGAAGCTAAATATCATAAATAAGAGTAAATAAGTAGTTTCAATCCATTTAAAACTTCTACATTAGAAATACCAGACATTTCCAGAGGACATAAGACCAACAACAAAGCATTTTACATGACTGCTTGTCTCTGGTCCAGTATAAGCACTGTGCGTATACAGTAAGTCCAGATATTTCATGATTAAACTGCTTTAATATTGACACATTGTTGCAAACTCTGGCTCAGGATTCCTAGTCTGGCCTGGTCAGGCTCACCTCCTCCACTTGGGCCTGTGTTTGCTGTAGCCTGCGGTTGCTGGAGGTATTGGGTGGTCCACCGCCTGGGGCTCCATCTGGGCCAGGGGCTCCTGGAGCACCGGGGGCTCCACCTGGGGCAGCGGCATCTGGGGCAGACCTGAGCAGAAGCACGCAAGAGGAGGATGAAGAGGAACTGTTTTGGTATTTCTGATAACTGATGTGTGCTTATGAAAAAGTGAAGCTAATTTTAGTTAAAGAGGAGGGATAAAGCCACCACATAGCAAAAGGAGAAAACTGCATATTATGCAGGGGGGATGTAGGGTGAGCAATGCAGAAAATAGGATGCAAAGGGTGGTGATTTGAAAGATGCAATGGAGTGAAAGAAAAAATAGGCCACAGATGGGAAGCAAGAATAATGGGAGAGAGGGTTTTGTGGAGAGAAAAAAAGGGAAAGGGGAAGTTCTTGTGATGGATTACAGAGCTGAAGGGGAACTGAGAAGAAAAGGTAAAGATGGAGAGTGATTTGCAGAGGAGGGGAAGGGGTTAATCCAGCAGGGGGAAGAGGGGGTTTAAAACTGAGCAAACAAGCTCCTCGGTGGAGCAGCCGCTGACTGACTGATGGACAGTTTAATATTTAATACAGATCATGACAAACTATTCATTTAGCAGATAAGGAACGTAGATGTCTTAATCTTAATCTGATCCACCAGATATTTGACATGAGCAGGTGATGATGACCTCAGACCCTCTGACCCACAATATGCTGAGTTACAAATTGACTGTCTTTTTAAATCTGCGGTGAAAATGATCTTTTTTCTTCATATTTTCCTTTTCTTTTTACTCAATTTAACTCCACCTAAGGTTTTACAGAGGCAGCAGCAGCAGCAGTCAACCCCTGAATACATAATTTAGTGATGGTGTGACGGAGAATTTTACTTGCGTCAGCAAAATCCATCAAGCTGAAAGAAATCAGTTCAGTTTCAGACCCCCACCGTGGAAAAAAGCACACAAAGAAATAAACGGTTTGAATACATGTGTATATATCCAGAGAAGCTGAACTATTTTTAATGCAGCTATGGTGAAAAGAGCGCAGCGGAAACGCCGCATTAATACTCACATCTTCTATGCAGCTGTTTGAACTGACTCACGGGCAGCGGAGGAGGGGTGAGGGCTGTGAGGTGGAGGGGGAGGGAGGGTCTGAAGAACAACACGAGAAGAAGAAGAAGAAGAAGAAAAAAAACAGCGAGATCGCAGAAATAACAACGAGACGACAATTTCGAGGCACTTGTCCAAACGAAAGTCCGATTTCTTTCAATCAGCAAAGTGATGAAAGTGCCGCACTAACGGTAAACGGAGGCGGAGGGTCTTCTTGGCGCAGTGGAGCCGATCTTCTAGCGATGCATTTATTCTGCAAGTCGTCAGCAAAAGTACCGCAATGTACCGAGGCGCGCAAAACGGAGCGGGCGATAATTCACCGCGTGACTGGAAGTGGAGGAGAGCGAGAGCGAGCTCAGGAGAAAAGTACTTCTAAATTATAATCCATTTAAGAGGGCATCCACGGAGGTTTACAGTCCTGCGGTGCTGCGTGCAGCTTCCTCCGACTGGATGCTGAGTCCCTTTAGAGCTGCTCCTGGATGCTGACACGCAGCACTGATTGGTTGTTTTGGAGTTGTCGCTTCTAAGAGCTACTGGCAAATGCGTGCGATTTTAAAAATTAAGCTTGCAAAAAGTCCAGTCATGAGAAAATCAGTTGTCTGTCTTGGATTTCTGTCACCCCCACCTCTCTCTCTCTCTCTCTCTCTTTCTCTCTCTCTATTTCTCTCTCTCTCTCTATTTCTCGCTGTCTCCCTGCGCTGACGGATGTACGTGCGTCTTGTGGGCAAGTGCGGTAGTTTCGGCCGTGCAAAGTGCTGTGGCACTGTACGGCTGCTGCAATAATGCGTCTCTCCTCCTGTCTTCTCCACTTGGACTCGTAACGACAGTGCGGCACCCCCTCCCTCCCCTTCTCTCTCCCCCCTTCACACTTTGCAGTACTGCAGCTCTCTTTGTCGGATAGGGCGGCAGGACGTCACTGCGGTACAGGATAGGCAGAGTGCAGGGCCGTGTCCACACCTTTAAGACTGGGGTGGCCCACATGACTTATACACTTAAGATCAAAATTAGAGAACAAAGTATTAATAGTTGATTTATTATGAAATATTGTTCTTTTTTTACTGTTCAGAATTTGATAGAATAGCATGTTTTTTTAAATAACCAAGGCACTTCAACAAAAACCTTTATTATTTTGTAAAGAAAATCATCGAGCAAAATTAGAGAACATTAACCATTGTGTCAGAAGAGAAGATTTAAACAATGTTTTCTTAGTGCTATAGGATTAAGAAATGAATAGGAAGTGTAGAGGCCACAGCTTTGAATGACTTCAGCACACCTGCGCCCACAGGACATCACTAGTTTCTCACACTGCTCTGGTTTGATCTGGCTCTGTAGTGGGTTTCCAGAGATTCTCTATGGGGTTTAGATCTGGACTCTGACACTTCCCCCTCCAAATGTAACTGACTTCTTTACACACTTTGGGTTCAGTCTTTCCTCAGTCTGACGCCGAACATAATGTTTTCCCATCAAACCCAAATAAATTGAACTTTAGCGCTGCCATGTCATGGTTACAGGGATGTTTTCTGCAGCAGGAGTTGCTGTTTACAAATACAAATGTAATATAAAGCTTCCATACTTAATTCTTTACAAGGAAAATAACTGGCTAGTTTATGATTTCACAAACATTCAGCAGGCCCTTTTCCTTTTTTATTACATATATGTTCTAATTTATTATCACCAATATATATATATTTAATTTCTACCTTAACAAGCCAAAATCTGGTCTGCTTACTAGAAACCCACTACAAGCCAGTTGATCGTCAACTGTTCCTGACTTCTTATTGCAGTAAGTTATGGTTATAATATTTATTTGTTTACCAGTTAACTAACCCGCTAACTAAATCAGTAAGTAAATGTA
This sequence comes from Echiichthys vipera, assembly GCF_963691815.1. Classification (NCBI taxonomy): domain Eukaryota; kingdom Metazoa; phylum Chordata; class Actinopteri; order Perciformes; family Trachinidae; genus Echiichthys; species Echiichthys vipera. The sequence continues at coordinate 11,935,340 of NC_139833.1, forward strand.
ATAACATTTCCATCATCAGTTTGCTGCTTATTTGATTAAATGTCACTAACATGTCAGAAAGTAGTAGAAAAAGATCACCAATTATCTATGAAATGAGAATCATCTAGTTTTTGAGATGTTGCATGGGACCTAAAGATTTGGGACATATTGTTTTGTTTAAACTAGTAATCAGCTATGAAAATTATTAAAAAATATTGATTTACTAACTGCTGTTGAATTAAATTCACTACGGTCAGAGAGGAAACACCTGAGCCATGAGCTTTTGTTGCATGACCCAGATCTGAAACTTTATTAGCAAGGGAGGGAAGAGTTGCATATGTGTAACCCAATGTGGAAGTTGTTTATCACCCCCTACATCAAAATATGGATTTGACATTTCTGAAAGGTTGCAGGTGTATATAAAGCATTTAACTAATAAGTAATCTCCTCCAATCTCAGGGAACTATTGTATACAGTATGAGGTCTGTTACAGTTCAGTTGTTTACACACAAAGACACATATTGCTATTTGCAACGCGTTCTCATAACCAGAACACGTACTAACTTCTACGAAAAAGTTCGCACAGAAATTCGTACGAAAAAAGGCCACAGGGTTGGACTCCATGCCATCTAGGTTCTTGTGGGATTCTGCGGAGACCATTACCCCGTGTACTCATATTGTAAACAGGTCAAGGGCACTTTGCCAATAAGCTCAAGATTGCCAGAGTGATTCCGCTTTATAAGAAAGCTGCTGCTCCTTTGCGTTGAAAGGAGCCAGTTGAGGTGGTTCGGGATCATCTAGTAAGGATGAACCCTGGGCGCCTCCCTAGGGAGGTGTTCCAGGCACGTCCAGCTGGGAGGAGGCCTCGGGGAAGACCCAGGACCAGGTGGAGAGATTATATCTCCACACTGGCCTGGGAACGCCTCGGGATCCCCCAGTTAGAGCTGGTTAATGTGTCCAGGGAAAGGGACCCGACCCCGGATAAGCGGTTGAAGATGAGATGAGATGAGATGTAAACTGGACCCTGGCAATTATAGACCTGTCTCCATTCTGAGTAGTCTGTTAAAGGTAATTGAAAAAATCATTTTTGAACATATTAACACGTATCATCACAAAACCTACTTTATGAGCACCAATCTGGCCTCCGTAAATCCCACTCTACCGATTCATGTTTACTGTTTCTAACTGATTTCATTTTTAAAAAAGAGGTGGATAATGGACCTTTCTGTGGCATGGTCATGTTGGACCTACAGATGGCCTTCGATACGGTTGACCATTGTGTTTTATTGTATAAACTGGCAAAACTGGTCATGGTTTTAGTGACTTAGCGTTGAACTGGGTGGGCTCCTATCTGGAGAATAGTGGTGGACATAGGGGGTACGATGTCTCAACCACAAGGCATAGACTGTGGGGTTCCTCAGGGGTGTATTTTGGGACCATTTTTCTTTCTTTTATATATAAATTATCTAAAGTCGGTTTGTTCATGTAACTTTCTTATGTGCAGATGATTCTGCGTTGGTAGTTTCTATAAAGGATAAAGACATTATTGAAAGAACACTTAGCGCAAAACATTTAAATGTTAGCAGGTGGATGTCTGACAACAGGCTATCACTTAATTTAGGGAAAACAAAAGTAATTTTATTTGGATCAAAGATCAACTTGAAAAAAGCTCCAGATTTTAAGGTCCTAGTTGGAGATTCTGCAATTGCAGCCAAGGAATCAGTCAGTCAGTTACCTTGGCTGTCTGTTAGATTGCCACCTATCTGGTGTAGGGCAGGCTCGAAAGGTAATCACCAAAATATATCAGTCCGTTTTTTGGCCAGAATCTCAAAGTTTCTGGGTCAAAAAACGTTTTTTTATTTTCCTTGCATGACCACTCAGATTTATCTTTAGAGACTCTTCAACATGACAACATCCCTTTGTCCCCTGTGTACGGCTCCCTCAGTTTTGTATCCAAGAACTTGAGTGACCTAAACAGAATCCTGCCTTCAACCCCATCGAACACCTTCGGGATAAACCTGAAGGCCGATATCAACCGGACCACACTGATGCTCTGGAGCCAATTCTTGCAGACAGGTAGCTTAAATATTGCTCAAGAAGAAATGAAACAAAGCTTTTTTTCCTGTCCATGTATTTTGTGTTTGTCAGGACCAAAAATAATCGATAAACATAAGTACAGGAAGTATGCAGCTCTGAAACACACAAATCTTCACTTTATATGAATATGAAAACAGCTACATACAACACGTTGAGAGCATGAAATCAAACAACTAAACTCCAGTCTTGATTGGCTGGTCCGATTCATTTGGCGGTACGTTATGTTCACTGTTAGCGGTGTTTGCCGGTGCGGTTGTAGCGTCTGTAGAGGAAGTGGATCCTCTTCTCCAAGTTGTGTTTGTCCAGAGTCATCATTCTGTCTCCCACCATCTTCTTCTTTCTAACTAGTCGCTGCAGTTCGTTGCCATTGAAACCTTTCAGCCAGCAGGGAGCCTTGATGAGGTCTTTGGGGTGAACTTTAAAGTCCCCTGCAGACACAAAGGGATGAGATCAGAAAACTCTGCAAGGCACCATCTGACCCAGGATGTTAAATTGGTCTGGCTTTTACTATATACACAATTTATCTTTTAAAACTGTCTCCAAGGACTTATTCTGCAGTTGTAGTGAAACAGCATGCACACTTACGATTCTAAATTCAGCCTTTTTCTGGAAAATTCCATTTGACTCTCTCAAATAGGCTTTTTAACTGGATGAGGACACTTACCTAAGATGCCTATGTTATCATAAACGCCATGCATGGTCCTCTTCTCAGTCCACCTGTCCACCTTCTTAGGCTGAGGGATCGAATGCATCCTGATCTGACAGCATGTACCTGAAGAAAGCACATTGTTTCAGGTCAGAATTCAGTACTTTTTGCACGTATACTACGTTAAGTTCTGCTACAATACATAGATGAATTCATTAGTTGATCAGCATAAAATTAATTCTGAGAGTATCAATCATTTAAGCCCGGGGTAGGAAGTTTATTTTCGGTGATGTTGGGCAAAAAATATCCAGAATAATTGTTCATGGTATTGTAATTCAAGTGTTCTGAGAGAAAACTAGACTTCTGCACCTCTTTCAGCTCTGTTTTTAGGCTTCCGAAAATCTAGCCTGTGACGGAAGACTTTGGTCATTCACGGGTCATTTCAGAAAGAGAGAGCGTTCTTATTGGCTCATGACAGAGAGGATGGAGCTACAGGAAGAGGTCTCTCCACTTCAAATTCTCGATTTTCTTTGTTGTTGCTTTTTATGTACTACTTGCATTTTTACTTAAATCAAGTAAAAATGCTTGGTTGTTTTGGCTCAAGAAACAATCACTTGATTATTAAAAAAATATATCAGCAGATAAAACGATAATGCTTTATCTGTAGAAGTCACTTCCTCATTAATGTACATTTAAAGGACGCACATTTAAGTAACCTGACTTATTATTATGGGGATTTATTATTGGTTTTTTTAACTTTACTTGTTTAAATCTGCAAATATGGTTTGAATTTTGCTTCATGGTATAATTGTACAATACTTAGATCCTTATGGGGTCTGTTTCCTGTGCTGTTGTAAGATCTAATTATATGCATATACATTCCTATTTACATTTTATTCATCCCAATCGCTGTTTAATCTACACTGTTGACCATAAAGTTGTAATGATTTTGTGTTTTTTTTTTCATTTGTATTTATATATGATTAAATTGTCACTGTGATTTGTTTGGAAGAGATTGATCAATATAATTTTTAAAAGACTTACACCTGATCTATCAAGAATAAATCACATTAACACGATAATTTCACGAGAAGAGGTAAAACATATCTGATTCCAACTTTATTGGCAACAGTGTAAATTACTTTATTTTGTATTTTACTAAATTGTTGTTTCATTCTTTATTGTAATCCTCCTGTTTTATCTTATATCTATTTTATAAGCATTGCTGGAAGGAGCCCGAGACCTTGAACTTTAATTTCCCCTTTAGAGATATAATTTAATAAATGGTCATGCATAGTCTTCAAAAATAATCAACAAAGGCACGCACTGTATGCATATAAAGTAATCTTGTTATGACAGTAAAGACACAAAACAAACTGGATTAAGCCACAGGAGCAGTCCTCACCAGTGGAGATGGCCCTGGCTGTGTGCAGCAGAGTCCCAGCAGACTGACAGAAGGTCGCTCCAGCTCTCAGAAACCCGCCCAGGACAGACATGTTTCTGCAATAACACACTCACCATCACCTACACATGAAAGGTATTCAGTTCACTCGGGCTAAACTGCTATTTGATGCTTTGTATCTGTGTTGTCTGGTCAGGGTTTCCTTCTGTTCACGTATCTTTACATTGACCCTTAGCCTTAGCTTTAAGTTAGCTAACAACCGATTAATGCCGTAAAATGAACATTACCAGTTTCCACGTCCAGCCGCGACCTTGTTCTACTTTACTCTTCCCTTATTATTACAACGAAGCATAAATTATAACCTTGAGAGGAGATATAACGCTTGAAAAATGTGTTATTGAGGCGTCAACATGCTGCTAGTGGCCGCCTCCATCTTACTCTGTGTCCCACAATGCACAGCGACAGTACCGTGTTGTCGTTAGAGCAGCGCAGAAACAATCGTTTGACGGTCTTTGCATCATGTTTACCAGTAGAGGGAGGGCAACATCCACAGACATCCAATGCAAATTATTGATTATTAGTTATTTTCTTTATAAAGTTAAATAGGCAAACACATGAATTCAGAAAATCAAGGGTGACAAAATATGTAAAATTGTCATGACACAGGATCTCAGAGGTGTAGGGGGAGCAGATCAAAGGGTATGCTGCCTACTAAATTTACAGTAAAAACAACAAACTGAGCCTAAAGCCTATAAACACAGCTTCTTATGGTGCATACAATACTAAGATACAACAATGATCATTATTAACATATTCATATACATCATATGCCAATGTTATTGCATACATGTGCAAGGCGTATTGAATCCTTCAGCTCAATTGTATCTGTATCTATTTGCTAATAATACGTTGCTCTCATGTAAATGTATATTTTCAGACATATTTTTTAAGAAAAATGTTGGAAAGGTTATCAAACTATTTGGTGGACCCCCTGCAGTAACTCTGAGGACGCCCTGTTAAAGATCTCTGTTGTTGGATACAGACATGGGTCAAAACACTTAAAGGGGCCCATGACAATTGCTTTTAATAATAATAATTTAAAAGTACAAAAGCTTCTACAAATAGTAATAGCTGAATAAATATGCTATAAAATTTATTTAAAAAAATAGAAGCACTAAAATCTATGGTGTGTCCCTGTTGTATCTAGATGTCTCTGTTGCGATGCTTCTTGACACACTATACTTTTTCAAGACGTTTCTCCTTTTTTTAGGACTTTTTTATGACTTCTTTAGGCATGAAAAAAAGTCAGGAAAAAGTCATAGTATCTTGAAAAAAGTCGTAATATAGTATATCGAAAAAAGTCATAATATAGTATGTCGATAAAAGTAAAAAAAAGTCATAGTATTGTAGGTCGAAAAAAGTAAAAAAAAGTCATAGTATCATATGTCGAAAAAAGTCATATAAAGTCAAAGTAAAGTATGTTAAAAAATGTTAAAAAAAATCCTAGTATATGATGTTGAAAAAAAGACAAAAAGTATTTGTATAGTATGTCGAAAAAAGTCAAAGTTAGTTTAATGCATAGTTCCTGTTTGCATGTGTATGTTGTATCTGTATCTATCAAACCTTTAATAAATATAAAGTATTTCCTATTCTAACCATAGGGTCAAACATAACTGTACAAGTACCATAGAGGCATTGTGTTGTAAGAAAATACCTTGCAGTTTTCTTTATGATCTTTTAGGATCTGGCCGGGTTATGATGCATTTTACAGATGGAGCTCTGGAACAATGCACAGTTTCATTCCAGCAACAAATAATATCTTACTGTTCACTTCTAATCAGTGAGATCAGCTGTTAAACCTCGAGCTGGATGAACACATGAAAACCTGCAGACATCCAGGCTGTTACATACTCTCGCTCTCTACCTAACATAGATCATAGATCCAAACACACACACACACTCGCACGCGCGCACGCATGCACGGTCGGATACACGCATGCACACACACACACACACACACACACACACACACACACACACACACACACACACACACACACACACACACAAACTGATACTTTCAGTTTTACTGTTGTGAAGAGCTTGGTGGAATATTTTGTCATTTTCAAAGAAACTAGTGCAGCAAAACTGATCTTTGTCTTCATTTCATTATTACTAAGACGGCAGCGAGTGTTTGGAAATTTAAACCAGACAAAACTTTATTAAACATTAGATTCCATTTAACTTAACCGCACTGCAACAGTGTATGCAGAAAAGACTTGCTGTCTTACTGTAACTGTGCAGTGTTTCTTTAAATAAATCTGAATTAAGGATTTTTGACTTTCTTTTTGGTGTGCAAAAACTAAAAAAACTCAGTGCAGAGATACTTTGGATTCGTAGTTGAAGAAAAGAAAAAAACATACACAATAAATGAAGTAAAATTATATTTATTTGTGCAGAAGATGAAGCCTCTGATGAATAGTTCAGGGGGGAGTATCTTTCACCGAATGCCATAATTCAGACAGAAACATGTATCATGACTTTATTCTTTGCATGGCAGATAAAAAGTCATATTTCCATCTTCAACCTCACAGTGCTGAACAAAATGCTGACTGAACACAATTGATAAAATTTCTCAGTCGAGCGGCATTTTTTGTATCTGTGCTCTGCTTCCTCTGCCAGTAAAACACAATGGAACATTATATTTCATCACCTACACACATGTGATATAATCATATCAGTTATTGAAATTAAACCACAGCAGTGTTTACAATAAGTCAGAAAGTCTGGCGCTTCTGTGTTCTTTATTAAGAGCTTAATGCTGATGTAAAATTAGAAAATAAAAACCGTGTCTGTGACAAGAGTAGATATAATATGAGCTCTACACAGGAACAAACTAGTCATCTGCTATACGTCCACAGAAGCAATACGATTTGACTATTTTCCAGCTAATCCCATTAACATAATCATCTGCATTCCCTCAAGCTTAAAGCTCAATTGTTTCCATGTCCGGGGCTTTTTCCTTCACAGTACCTTCACCTCATATTCAGATACAGTGGAGGTGACTAAACAGCAGCTGTAGGAAAGACCCCCTCACAGTGAGTGACACACACATGCCCCCAACCCTTCAAAGATGCAGTTTGAACGCTCTTTTTTTTGTGAGAGAAAAAAGAAACATGTCAGTGATTTAAATGTGTTTGAGGGTGAGAAAGGCGTTCTGGGTGGATTAGATGAAAAAGACTTGCGGTATCACTCACCCAGTCGGTGACATGGCTGTTAGCAGAGAAAATGTCTCCGATAGGATGAAGAAAAACAGCTCTGTGGTTTCACCCACATATTCTCAGGTGTATCTATCCATCTGTGTGTCTATCTAGCTTTGCCTTTAACAGAAAGTAAGTTTTCCAAACCTTTTTTTAATTACAGTTTTTGCAAGTTTCTACCAATGTCCCAGTAAGATTAGCTGATCTGGTCTCTGTCATCAATGTGTTATATTGTTTAATTAAAAAAAGTAATCTTTGTCTCAAAGGACCTTTTAATTGGCAAATTCTAACAAGATAGTCCAGATAGAAAGATTGATAGATAGATAAATATAGATAGATAGCTATATATATATATATATATATATATATATATATATATATATATATATATATATATATAGATAGATAGATAGATAGATAGATAGATAGATAGATAGATAGATAGAAAGAGAGAAAGAGAGATAGATAGCTAGATAGACAGATAGATAGAGACATAGATAGATAGATAGATAGATGGATGGATGGATGGATGGATGGATGGATGGATGGATGGATGGATAGATAGATAGATAGATAGATAGATAGAGAGAAAGAGAGATCGATGGAAGAGTGGGTTTATCCCCACCTCCCGGTCCACATGTCAAAGTGTCCTTGGGCAAGACACTGAACCACGAATTGCTCCTCGTGCTGCGCATGGATGCGTAAATGTGGTGTGAATGATTAGATTAGATGGTCTGTAGATGTCCACTACCATCAGTGTGAATGGGTGAATGTGACAAACACTCTGAAAGCGCCTTGAGTAATCAGAAGACTAGAAAGGCGCTATATAAGTACAAGTCCATTTACCATAGATAGATAGATAGATAGATAGATAGATAGATACAGTAGATAGATAGATAGATAGATAGATAGATAGATAGATAGATAGATAGATAGATAGATAGATAGATAGATAGATAGATAGATAGATAGATAGATAGATAGATAGATAGATAGATAGATAGATAGATAGATAGATTTAATGAAATATGGTCAGATTTAGGCTAAATCAGACAAACAGTTGACTGGCAGTGTAGGCCTGTTCTCCTGCAGCAACCATATAAGACTTGACGAAAAGGAAAAACAAAGAAGCGAGAATGGAGACTATGATTCACTTTCATGAATATCCAACAGAACAAGAAACCATATTTCTGAATGGCCTCATTCTCATCCTACTGGTAATGATGAAGATTTTGATGAGAGCTGTGCGTTAATCAGTGGTTGTAAACGTAAGTGACTGGCAGTGACGGAGGAGTGGCGTTTGCAATTTTGCCATTTCAGTTTCAGAGCAACAACTGCTTCCGTGAATGACACTGAAGTGATTTGTCAACAAGTAATTGTCACTGCATGTGTGGAGAATAACTGTAACGTAGCCTTCAGCTTTTGTGGCATGGATACCTCTAAAAATGATTTATCATTTATGATTTAGGAATGTATTTACTTTATTTTGAAGTGCAAATACAGCATGTCTTACTGCAGATGCTTCTGGTACATGGCCCTATGTACTGTGCTTGTGTCTTGTGTAAGCTTTGGCTTGCAAAATGAATGATGTTACGTATCATTACACAATTTATACGATGTGAAGAAGGAAACAGAGTGAATGAGAGAGAATCCGTGGGAGGAAGTGGGTCTCCCTGTTTACATCTCTGTCTTACAGTTTCCAGGCTGACAAAGGCAGACCGCATCAAAGCCTGAAGTCACATGATCTGCAGAGGAACTACCAAACACTCCGCCCTCTATCAGCACCCACGGCTCATATATATATACCTCATCTATTCAACTCACAAAAACACACATCAGATAACACGTCAAGCATAGACAGAGGGATAGATCACAGTGACATTTGTGAAAAGATTTTAACAAACAAATTAAAAACAAAAGCAACAAAAAGATGTTGTTGGAGTATTTCATCTTTGGGATGATTGCGTTTCTTATGACAGGTAAATATGATTTATTCATTTTTACTATAATGTTTGTATCTTTTGGGGATAAAATATACATTCGATTTTTTGGGGAGATTTCCTTTCAAAAGTAAACGTTTTCATGTTTCTTCCTCAGAAGTTCAATGTGAGGAAACTGAGGTGTTTGCAGAAGCAGGCTCTCAGGCTGTACTGCCGTGTAAGAGTAGCTCTTCGTCCTCATTTATCCCCTTCATCATCTGGAGTAAAGCCAACAAAGGGTAAGACGCACATTTTTGTTTGATTCCTCCACTTGTCCACATCCCCTTCCTCTTTGCTTCATCTGTTCAGCTCCAAACAACCACAAATCCTTCAATTTCCCTCCAGTCCTGTGCTTCGCCATCCATCCTTCGACTTCAAACTTGCATTTATATGCTGATGACTCTGACTTGTTTGTGACACCTTCCATCCACAGCACTGTTTGGAGAAAGCAAAAGAGCGGTCTGCAGTACTGGGGCTCTAGCTGGTTACCAAAAGGCACCCAACGTGTACAATGCCCCTTCTCCCAGTTTGAAAGAGGGGATTTCAGCCTGCAAATCAACAATGTGAGGAAGGAGGATGGAGGGGTTTACTCCTGCAGGGTGGAACAAGGAGACCAGGTCTATGAAAACACAGTCATACTCAGAATCATTGAAGGTAAGAAACATTTACAAAGCCTTATAACGCTCAATGTGTTGATTATTTTTACTTAAATGGTTGTTTTCTTACTGAACTGTGGTCACTCCATGAATTTGTTAAATCAGCACCACAGATTCAATTTAATTAACATTGATAAAGCACAGATTGAGCTAAAGGGCCTAATCTGTATCAGATATTGGCTGTAATACATTTCAGTAATCTCATCCTCATGCGTATCCTCGACAGTGTCCGTCCCTTCATCGGTTCCCATTTGGGGGCACGACATTTCGATCCGCTGTGATGTGACTCCGTGGCCTTACGGAGCCTCTGTGCAGTGGACGTTGAACAACAGCCCATTTGTGCCTCTGAATGGATTCGCCTCGACCAGATATAGCGCTAAAAGTGTTGTGAGGGAGAAGGCGACTGCCAAACTGACCGGAGACTGGACCTGTGTCGTGGACAACAAAGGCAAAGTGGGGCGAGCTTCAGCGTCTCTTTCTGTGAAGGGTAAGATTCAAGAGTTAAAAAGACGTAGAGAACTGATTAATCTAAAGAAATTAAGTTATGTGGTTTATTTTTTTTCTCTTTTAACCTCTCCTTTCACTCCCTTCCTCTCACAGGAATCATCCACCCATCAAAAGACAATACTAAAGTGTATGCTGCTGTTGGATCTGCAGTCACACTTCCCTGTGTGTTCTCCCATGGTTTGACCCCCTCTAGTCCAGTCTGGGAGAAACTAAAACCTGGGTTTCTTTTTCAACCTGCTGCTGGTCGCCTTCCTGCCTCTTTCTCTCCACCCTTGCCGTCCACTCAGCTCCCCTTCGATAAATCTGCCAGTTTGAAAGAAGTCGGCTTTGAGGACGAGGGCAGGTACAGATGCTCTGGCACCGTGGAAAGACAACAGTTGACTCGAAACATGCAGCTTGTTGTTGCCAAAAGTAAGTTCACATGGACTGAGTTTAAGCTTGAGTGTCTTTTTTTGTCATCAACAATGCATGTAACTGTCTTGTTTCTCTCTCAGTTGACAGCAGAGAGGAAAAGGAAACAGGCTCTGTGACACTGACCTGCCAGCTGACCGACACGAGCGAGGTCACAGACTATCAGTGGGTTCACGTGGTCTATGACCTCAATGGCACCCAGTCGGTCAGGTCAATCCAGAAGGGGAAATCTCTGAGAATAAGCGGAGTGTCAGAGGAAAACCAGGGCGAGTGGACGTGTAGTTTCCACGGGAAAGACGGCATTTTGGGAAATGTAACATACCACATTCAACTGATGAGTGAGTTGATTTTTTTTTTCTAATTACGTTGTATGAAATAAATAGACTCAAAATATACCAACATACTGGATTGATGTGCATGCAAAAGGTCATATTGTGACTTTATCTTTATGTTGATTTTCCCCCACAGGTGCTCTGAGCGGAGAAAAGTCTTCAGGTGTCTCACAGGACACCGCCACCGTGGTCGGTCTCAGCTTTCTCCTCCTTGTTCTGCTGCTGGTTTTGGCTCAGATGTACAAGAACCACCGAAGGGTAAACTCATGCAGATCACAGCAGTTTCCAAAACTCTTACTAATATTTCACTTTTCCATGAAAGATGCCAAATCTTGAAATTATTGTCTTTGTTTCAAGATAAGTCACTTGTTTCCAGAAAGATAGTTTCACTGGAAAAAAATGACCTTATCTCATTGAACTGATTCCTTATAACGCAGGGACAATATTGTACTTAAGAAAAACTGAATACAAAATATGAATTGCATGTTAAAATTGAACGTGTGCATTCATACATCAGACAAAATTAAATAACTTTGCACCTCTTTTTCCCCACAGAGGAAAAGGATCTTTCAGTATCCTGCGCTGGAGACAATTGTTCATACCGTCTCCAATGAGCGGGAGGAGAGAGAAAGAAAGCATGTGAAAGAGTGAAGACACATGAGAGCAAAGGCATCGCAGGAAAGATCTCAAAGCGCTAAACTGAAGTGAGATCTATCAGCTCCGTGCCTGCAAGACCTTGGGAGACTTTTGTTTGCACAAGTTTTGTAAATACAGTATTTTCAGAGCAGACGTTGTAGCAGCATTGTTGAATTTGAAAAGTTGTGTATTATCCTGTTATGTGACGTGTATCTGTTTTCCGTTATTCTATTGTATGTGAAGATTTGTTTTCATGTTGAGAATAAAATGTTTTAAAAATAACAGAAATAAATCTGCTTTAATTGATACAGTATATACAATCTGAAACTTGAAGGTCAATGAGAGGCTAAATGAATACTGATATAAATAATATATACAATCACTTATAAAAAATAATTATATTTAATAATTAGGTGTTATATTTACACAAAACACTGACCACATTTTATGTATATTTAAAAAAATATATATATTATTTTGCACTAATTACAAATTCATAATTGGTCATGAATTCAGACTCAAGGCGTTTGTGTCAATGGAAAACTCAAAGTTTGATGCACTGCTGGAAATATATTTGTTTTCCGCTTTTGTGCATTCCAGCTCTTCATTAAAAAGCCTGTAGTGTTTGCTAATCAGTGCCTCAGTTGTAGGATCCATTTGGTGAGTACAGGAGTCTGAGGTGCAGCGTCAGAGCTACACCTGACTGTACTCCGCCTCCTCTTGTTCTGAAAGTCCGTGGATATCCCAGGAGGCCAAAGATCGGCTGATGCCCTCCAGAAACCCTTCGCCTCCAGGGTTTAAATGATCCATGACTTCATCATCATCAAAGCACCAGCCTGACCAGTCCACGTTTACTCCATCCGTAAAGACAACACTAAAGCAGGTGAGCGATGGAAACAGAAGGTCAAAATGAATTATTTTACAACATTTACTGTGCATGTGGTTCACGCTTCCTTTAGGAGCTGCAAATAATTTTATTACTATAACTGCATGAACTAAATGCTGTTTAATAAGCCTTTCTAATTGTCCCTAAAGTATAAAATGTCTAATAGGACCACTGGCATGCATAATACTAAATACGTAATGCATAGTGTTAAAAATGCTAAATTGTGTGAAATCATGAGAACATAAAAATAAACAAAGAATTAAGATAATGCTCTTATAAATACATTGTATAGCGTAAGTACTCAGTTAGAAGAAAATAACAAAATAGGAGGTTAGAAATTAAGCGTAAGGAGGAGACTGTTTAAGTGTCCCGTGTTGTTTCTGATGTAAACAATCCACAATTTAAGATATCAAAAAAAGCTTTAGAGATATTTATCGTGTTAATTAGGACAGAAAGATGTCCACAGTGGTTTGTGGTTAGAAACACGAAAAACACAGAGTCAAATTAAGTTTCCATTCTCACAGAGTATTACCAGCCTACTCAAAACTGAACATTAATTCCAATAGTAGCGCTTTTAACAGACCTAATTAAGGGGGATGCAGTTAAACTGAACCAACTTAGAGAGTAAATAGTTTTAAGAGGACATGCATACTATCTGTGTGAAGTGATCTTTGCACGTTTTCTCTGATACTGGAGGCCCTTTGACATAGTGTTAAAGCTTTAGTTTCACAATTATTTCTTGTCCCATTGTTCTTATGTGCATCATTTATTTGACATATTAACTTTTATTAATAGATCAATTGTATATAGTGCTTGGTGGGCTCCTGAACTACTCTAATGCTCTCTGTGAAATGTGTTAGTTTGTCTTTGTGTTACTATTATAGTGGGAATATGTCCTTCATGTCACTTGTTGTGTCTCTTTAATTTTTTACTGTGCATGGGCAACCAAATCATTTTCAAAATCAAATCGGTGTATTATCCAACATGTTGATTAATCAAACAACAACAACAAAAACTTATGAAAAGGACACTTTGTCAAACTAACCTGTTCCTCTTGTCATCTTCATCTCCGTCCACCAGCTGCTCCTTCCATCCTTTACTCACTGTGAGGGCTCTGTGTCTCAGCAGCTCCACCTCCTCCTCCCACTCTGCGTCTCTGTCTCCATCACTGGGCGATGGTGATGGTGATGGTGTGGTGGAAAATGAGGGGGAAGGATACCTTGACCTCAAAGTGGCCATTTTCACATTTCTCTCTCTTTTCAATCCATCTCTCTCTTTGGCTCTTACCAAAAGACCCTCCAGTGGCGAGTGGTGTCCATTGAGATTTTGTCTTGAGTTGGGGAGAGGTGCGTCCTCTGCTTGGGGTAAAGTGTACAGACTATGAGTATACAGGCGAAGTCCATGGTCTCCTTCAATGTTGATGTTAGGAATGGAGGCACTCCTTTGGGTTTTCACTCTGTTATAGAAGTTAAGATCAGGAAGCTCAGATTCAGACAATGTTTGGGGGTCTGGAGAGACTCTATCATGCATGTTCCAAAACATGCCTTGGTTTGGCTTCAGGGAACCCAGCTTTAGTACGCGGTGTGAATCTGAGCCAGAAGAAAGTGAATTTCTCTTCAGGTCGCTGTTTAAGTTGGACGTCTGAGAAGTGGGGCCTTGATGGGTAATGATTGGCCTCCTCCTCCGTAACCCAGGTGACTTCAAATTTTTGGAGCAACTCCAAACCTCTGAAGGTGTCTCCATCTCAGTGTCTGCAGACTGGCTGTAGGAATTTCTCCTAGAGTCCTGGTTCACAGACTGGGAATCTGAGTCTCTCTTTGTTGATATTCCTCCTTCTCCTGTTAGTCTTAAAATCTCAGGCCCCTCCCAGGATATTGCTGGGTGGTAAGAAGGTTGTGAAGTACTATTTTCGTCCGTTGGGTAGTCAACATCTGGATACAAGAGAGCAGGTGGTCCTGTTGTGTTGTATTTTAATGGATCAGTTGCCATACTGTGAGTGAAATTACCCAGATTAGGGGCAGATAGCACCCTGTGGTGCGTTGTCATCTGAGATTCATCTGTTCTCTCCCCTTCCTCTCTGTGGATCCTGACTTCTTCTGCTCTCACTCCCATTTCTATCCATTCGTATCCTTTGACTGCTTGTTGCGGACCAGCAAAGCTCTTAGTCACTAATTTACGGTGACCGTAGTTGGGCTTGGAGTGCCAAAAAGAATCAACAGGATTGTTAGCGGACACATCATCTTCTTTTGTCGCCAACATCCCATTTATTGATCGAGGGATAATAGGTTCCTCAGTAAGTTCATCCACAAAAGTCTCTCGTCTTGACTGTGTGAGAGGTTGTTCTTCTGTTTCCATGGCATCCGTCTTGGCTTTGGCGACAGGTTTGGCCTCCAGCTGCTTGATTTTCAAGTTTTTCAGTTGTCTGTTGCTCTCAGTCTGTCTCAGGCTCCTCAGTGTTTCCTGACAATGTAGCATAAAGATACAAATTAATTGTGATTTTTGTAATTCTCTTTGTGTTTTTTCACACCCGACCTGTGCCACATTCTGTGAAGAAGAAAATGAGCAATCAGAGGCAGAGGTGAGCAGTTGTTCGCAAATGTAGAAGTGAAAACAGAAGTAATGTCCAAACAAAGCTTCATGAAGCTATATGAAGTATTTTCTTTATTTTCTGAGCCCACTAGATGGCACTTACTGTTCAGAAAAGGGTTGAAAGTAACAAATTACCTTGAGCCTTTTTTCTTTAAACCAAGAGCTCCCTCTAGTGGCTTCACGAGGAAAATGTCAGTCAAACTACTGTAAATAACAGGCCGTGAACCAACCAATGGCTGTGTAAGGAGTCATTTGACATGCGTATGAGAGAGCGCTACATAATGTTAAGCAGGTATAATGTTTATTGCATTTACCATCTTAGTTTAAATTGATTTTTTTTATTGAGCACTAAATAGTATGTCTGATTGGGATATCATTCGTTTTTCAGGTGATGGTTATAAACCTAACTATTAGATTAAAAAGTTAACGTGGTGATGCCGCTAGAGGCGAAGTCAGGAGATTTCCAAAAGCAGCAAGGTTCATCCTCTGGGGACAGTGAAGGTCCATACATAGTTGTATGCCGATCCATCCAATCGCTGCTGACATATTTCAGTCTGGTTCAAAGTGTTAGACAGACAATCTCCCAACATTGCCAACTCTAGAGCCATGCTTCTAGTCAACAAGTTAAATTCTACAGACTTCTATCATTTCAAAAGATTTGGTCAGAAATTACAGTTTTTACCTTCGTCTGGTTGATGGTGGAGACCCATGTGGAGCAGCTCTCCGAGGTGCTGGCTGCAAATAAGTAGACATTCATAGCACTCCGAAGCTCACCTACCTCCACGAGAACAAATGAACCTGAGAGAAAAAGAGGAATGCTCATGAGATCTATAAAATATTTATACAGAATGAAACTGTGTTGAATCAAGTGTTACTCACAGCCGTCTTTCAGTGCTATGCAATATGTTCTGTCGAGGGCCAGAGGAGGTCGAACGACCTTCAGGCGCTCTCCTTTCTTCTGGACTTTGGTCATTAGAAGAACATCTGAAAAAAGTAGAGCCACTACCTCCAGCTGCATCGTACCACGTGGGAGGAAACACAAGAAAGTCCAAATAATAATGACAAGGATGCTCATTTACACATCTAAAAAATAGATTTAAATGTAGTGCACGGGCTCAGCTCACCTTGTTATCTTTTCTTCCACGAATCTTCAAGTTCTCCTCCAGCAGCAGTTTACGTACGACTTCAGGACCTACTCCTCTGATGGGGCACGTTAGATCGAACTGGCAGATCTCTCGGACATGCTATCATTAGTAAAACACAAAAGACTGAATATCAGTATATTTTTGCATGAATCTATAATTTCCAGTATTGTTAGGCAGGAAAACAATCACATTATACCTTGTCAATGTCTTCATTTATTCCCTCCACCTCGTATCCCTCCACCCTCTGAGCAGAGATACTGAGAGCGAGTTCCTCATCTCTTAACTTCAGGTAGTCGTTAATACTCTCCAAAAAAACGTTTACACTGGATAACTGAAGAGGAGCAAGAAGAAGATGGTTACTGGGAGTTTTGCTGCTCTGCAGATAAAAATTTGTGTTGAACTGAACAGCTTTTATGATTTAAAAGTTCTTATTTATCTCCTTAATTCCAGACAGGAAAATAGTCACAAACATTTAAGCAATAAGAAATGAAACATTTTTACCCCAGAGAATTCATCAACACCCCATTTTCAGGAGATATTTTAAGATAGTGAACAGATCTTGGTTTGGCATCAATTCTATAAGCTTTATTTCTCAGTTCTTAAAGCACTTAAAGCAAAAAATCAAAACAAATGAGCCATTTTTAGATACAGTTATGATTTCCGTACTGTGCCTAGAAGCTCTTGCAGCCCTGATAAAGGTAAATTCTGATATTAGAGGAGTTGCAGCCCCTGTAACAGAAGTGAAGATAAGCCTTTTTGCAGATGACATCTTGTTAACCCTGTCAAATTCTGGAAAAATCTGCTCAGAGGTTTTAAGTAGAAGTCAGAAGCTCAATTAAATGCCTTTTGCGATGGATCACAGTTGTTGAACTTTACTTTAAAATGGTCCATGATGGATTTTGTTACTTTGGAGTTATTCTAAAAACAACTAAATCAAAGACGATACTCAGAGAAGTTTGAATGTGAGCAGTTTAACGTTTAAGATTTATTTTTTTAACCGCAGCCATTTCCCTATGCATTGACAAAGGTTTTTTATCAAGACATCATAAAATGTTTAGTGTAGTTGTCTGAAAGTTGCATATGGATTTTATATGAAAAATGCAGTATATGGGAAAATATTGAACAAGAAGCAGTCAATATAATGAAATACAAAGTTTCTGCCTTTGCGATTGAAACATTTCTCACCATGCCTCTGAGTGTGTGCTGTACATGAGGGTCCTGTGTGGTTTTCAGCACGGCCTTCAGCAGCAGAGGGTACTTTGTGATCCTCTGATGGGGTTTGGCCTGCATGTCCCCGAGCCGCATGCGCTCACACTGAGGGTGAGTCTCCACCCACTGGACAGGACAAAAACACAAGCGAATTGCCTCATGTCAGTGCTTTTGATTAAAACTAGTTATATTACAGAGTGGCGTAAAACCATGAATTGATTCATGTTTGAAAAGTCTGAATTTAAAGAGTTAGTTCACCCAAAAGCATTCTACAGTAACTAAATAGTATCTCACCACAGCAGTTTTTCTGTGATTGATTGTGCTTCTATAAGCATGGGAAAAATTCAATATCAACTTTTTTTTCTATAACCAATAAAACCATGTTACGCTGGTTAATCCACAATGCCTTACTGCAGAGAATTTTCATCAGTTTTGATAGAAAATAGTTCCCAATGAACTCATAGGGAGGTCTGTGGATTGCCCTGATTAACCAGGACATTATTTTTCTATTCACCTCCACAATATTGGAGCGATGGCAGAAGACTGATTTCTCAAAGTCTAGACCAATAAAACCATCCCTACAAAAACTAAAGTATCACAGGGGTTAAATGATATGTTTTTGTTTTGTTTGATTTGGATGAGAGGACCATTTAACACCCACCAAGTACCACTTCCTGTTAAAATGTCTCTTTACCTGTTAAACAAAAGAACATCACCTCCCACTCAGGTTGACAAGTTTGATGGTATGACATAAGTGAAAAAGCAAGTGTTGAATAAACACTTTTACAGTAGTAAACAAGATAGCAATGCTAAAGGAGGTGTACTTGACATTCAGAACATTTATAAGACAGTAAATATTTGCTGTGTAAAGATACAGTGGAGTAATGGCGTCCTGAGCAGAAAATAAACTGTGTGTGTTGTATTTTGAGGTTTTTTTTTCTTTGCTAAGTGGACCGGTCGTGTGTGTGCCTTTTGCATTGGGAGCTGACGGTCGTGACAAAAAGTTAATATTTCACAAGCTTAGGAAAGGTATGTGAGAGTCGTGAGGAGGCGATCCCAGACCATTTTTTTTTTCAGTATTTCAATAAAGCTCATTTAATTGTAAGCTGTAATGCTATATTCCTGCCTTCAGTCTTCCAGGATTTGTTTAATTGCTGCAGGACACACCTGTCGCACTACAGTCACTATTCCCAAAAAATCTCCTGCACTCAGTTTTGTGAACAAGACATTATCTAAGGTGCTGCTAAATAAGTGAATCGTGTGGAGAAAATGTTAGTGTGACAAGTGGTTCAGGAAGCGGCTTTGACAGGTCGCCCACGAGGTTATGAAAACATCACCATTAATAACAGAACAGCCCATTATTACATGGGATTGCACTCAGTGGTAATGATGGGGTTTGTGTGGGTGAGTATTGGTGTTAGCATTGGTACTACTGAATGTGAACTTTCATCCTCACATGCATGCGTGTATGTGTGGATGTCTGCTGCTCACTGTACCTGGACATAAGTAAGGAAGTGTGGGTTACTCTCCATCTGTCTGCGTGTGAACTCCAGATTGTTTTCCTCCTCCCAACAGTAATGCTGATAGGAAGAGAAGCGCTCATGGAACTGAGGGGGACAAAAAGAAAAGAATGATAAATTACATTTACATTTATTGAAAAATCCTGCGTTCAAAACTCCACAAAGTACTACTGCATAAAACATAACACACCCAAACCTGGGACTGAACTCTTGACAGTCAAATTGAATTGTGGATAACGTAAGTGCTCATTATAATGTTTAATGACTCCTTTTGGAGTTATATTATTATAACATATTATACTTTTGCAATATCAGGTCTGATACATTAACTTGTAACATGCATTTTAATGTTATAGTAGGTTAGATTGGAGCTGATTTTAACTATTTGATCTGTTGTGTAACGTGCTAATTTACATGCACAAATCTCAAGCTGCAAAATAACAGTCAGATAAATGTAGTGGTAAAAAGTCTGATTTTCCCACACTTCAACACAATAGTGTCTGTGAGTAAAGAATTTGAGTAAATGCCTCAAAAACACACCTCTGAATGTTTTTGTAAGGTATCTTGCCAACAGTGAGTTCATACCTGCAGGCAACCGGCCTCTAACATCATGGGGTCAAAAGGTTTGCCTGTCCTTCGGACTTCCTGTAACATTGGATAAATCACCTCCTGCCAGAACAGCTGGTGTGCGATAATGATGGAGCTGAGATTGGAGAAAAGCAGCTCAGGGGTCACCTGTCACAGGAGGAAGTCAAAACAAAATGATACAAAAAAAATCAATGTTACAGTTTAACTTCTCTGCTTTGTGATATTTTCCGTCTTCTCGATGGAAATCTGTTGCTGTGCTACATTTTCCACTTGTGTGTCGTATTCAGCTAGAGCGGATGTTGTTGTGCCACTCAATGTATGTCAGTGGTATGCAGAGCAGTGGAAAATAGACCTGTGGACTAAGTGCTTGTGTGTTTCCAGTGTAGATGAGGCTGCATGCTCTGCAGACTGACCTCCAGAAGAAATCCGTGCTGATGCAGGTTGACAAGAGCTGCAATAACCAGCTGTGAAAGCAGACAAAGCTTTGTTAAACATCCTGTGGAAAATGACCTTTTTAGCTCTGACATACTGTGCATACATATAAATAGTGTATTTAAATGACAGCAGGTGGAAAATGACATGTTACATCTTTGATGATAATTAGCTTGTTGATGTAGGCGAGTTCAGTGTGGACAAACTCCCACAGCGCCTCCTGCTGGTGCCTCTGGATCTTAGACATCGTCTGATCAATGAAACAAGACAGAGGAGGAGAGAGGAAAGGGGAGGGAAATGAGTTGATTGTTACAAATGCTTCAGGAATGTGTAAAACCTACATACTGAGCAGGTATTGTACAGTAAGTGTAGGCAACAAATCCACTGAAAATGAAAAGTTAACTCTTTACCACTTCGCCAGTTTGTCTGGAGCTCTAAGGCCCTCTAAAGTTAAATAGACATACATCTTTTTAGAAAACAGGCCATGAAAATGTACCTTTATATTTAAAAATGCAAAGTTATTTCTTAAAGAAGCTGGACACTGTAAGTTTAAGCAAATGCTACTCAAACAGGAGTTTATAGTGCATTTGTTGGGAACTATTTTCAGTTGCAGATCTGATGCTGTAGTGAGTATTTACAGCAGCAGGATGGTGTGTGTGGGATTGACTTAGAATAAACTACAGTGCCCATGTTCATGGTAATGAAGGAACATGTCCCCCGGACCGACACTGTGGCTCATATTTAATAGCTTTGCATAACACTGGAGCACAGAGGAATAAATACAGTATATCATCTGTTATTAGGATCAATTCCTTGTTGGTTTTTCATGGGATTTGTTGAGAGAAACACAAAGTTATCCTTTAAAGGCCCGTACTGAATGAAAGTGCACTATATCTGTCCAGTTCTTCTCCAGCGTGGTTCCCTGACTGTCCTCTTTCCACTTCCACTTCAGATTGACGGGGACAGCGTAGGCCCCTAGATCCTGCTTCAACACATCCAGCTGACCTCGCTCCTGAGTGGTTGTAAGAAACAAAAGGAAGAAGGGTAGGAAGAAAAGGTTAGGGGGAAAAAAAGGAGGAAACTTTGAAGTCACAATGAATCAGTAATTCCGTAGAATTTATCATTAACAGTTGTTGTGAATGCTTGCGGTCAGACGTTTAAATGTATGCCAACGGAGTCATGCTGCAGTTTTTTTTGGTTGGTTTGAGTGGGCGGACATGGTTAGAACAAGTCTGTATCTGTTTCTCAGCATGTCAGCATGTAGTGTGAGGAGTTTGAGATAACATAATACCTCAGATGCTGGGTTCTTCTCAGACACGCCCTGGCTGAACAGGACCTGTCTCAGGGCAGCTCTGGGTTTGGCTCCTGCAGATTGTCCCTTACTCACTGTTGTAAAGTCAGTCACCACCTTCTGCTTGGTCCGCCTCTGGAGAAGGAAAATACCATCAGGTATTCTATTTTCATGCTGTGCATTTCATGTGGAAGTGCCAGAGGTTCGATTCAAAATCAACAAACAATCATGAAATAAGAAAAAAGAGATGACTCTAGACTGTGCTTCTTTATCCATGATTTGTGTTTTGCAGATGTCAAAAGCGGTCAGCGCCACTGACAGTAACACACACGCCTTACGAATTTCTTAGAGATTTTAAACACTTGAGCACGTGATACTCAGATAAGATTGGGTAAACCCTCAATCTTATCGAGACACTAAAGGTCCCATATTGTAAAAAGTGAGTTTTTTTTATTATAATACAGGTCGGGGTGTATATATATTCTGTGAAAGTATCAAAATACACAATCCACGGAGAAATGTATTAAGACCGTATTTACAGACCGTTCCGTAAAATCAGCCGTCAGGACTTTTGTACGGTTGTGATGTCCCAACTATACTGTATATAGGTAGAACATGACGCTACAGTGTCATCACAGTCATTTCCGGACTGTGATGACGGTGCAGAGACGTCGAGAGCGCGGACGCAGAAGACTTGTCAAGGCATCAAAACGGAATGATTGTTCAACTCTTTTAAATGTGTTTAATTAATTATTGCCTGTATATTGAAACCAGAGAGATTAAGGCACTGTCTCTTTTGGATGACGGTCATATTTTTCTCCAAAATTACTTCTAACTACAGATGCCAGATAAAAGAAATGGAATAAAAGTGCAACACTTCACCCTCTGATATGTAGTGAAGTAGAAGCATTAAGTCGCATAAAACCTATCCTAAGTAAAGTGCAAGTAGCTCAAAACAGTGCTTAAATACTACAGTACTTGAGTAAATACTTCCAGCACTGGTAATGTCACAACAGGAAGCTGCCACCCTCACATTTCACTTGCCTGATAGCCAAACGTATTGAACTTGGGTTTGTCTGGTGACCCCCTGTGGAGATGGTTCGTCTCTGCAGCTGCTGTCGTCCCATCAACGTCTGGCTCTCTGGTTTCCGTGTCCCTCTGTCTCTCCCCGTCCACGCCATCTCGCCACGGCACAGATGCTTCTTCCATCAGTGATTCATTTCCCCCACCGTTGTTTACATGCGGTGCCTTTGAGGAAAGGCTGAGGATAAACACACACCGGGTTATTCATTGCCAAAATAAGGTGTGTGTGAGGACACGTTTGTGTTTGAGGAATAGTTTGTCACAAGAAAAGGCTTTACAAGAGTTGAAGACAGAATGGAGGGACATTGTGTGCTTTGTTATCATTTTAAAGGCTTCACTTTGGCTTTCCTTTCAGGGCTAAAGCTTTATAAATGTGAGGTTAACCAACAGAATTATTATAAATAATGGGATTAGCTCAATTGTTTAAGACCTTTTTGGCTTCTGACTAAATAAAGCATGTCAGCTTGTACAGCACGACCAAATATATTTTTTCCCCTGTTTTATGTATAATTTAATTAATAAATAATAATAATTAATCAAACATTGGACTTTAGGTTTATAAAACTCAAGAAGAAACACATACAAATACATACAAACCAACACAAAACACAGATGATGATATAATATAACAACAAGCACCAGATCTTTCACAAAAACCTCAGTGATCACTCTATAAAAACTGCTTGAACTTGAGCTATGATTCAGTTTAAATTCCACATTTTGATCACCCAAACAGAGCCCATACAGTTTTCCACTGTGTTAATGAAGCTGAAACTCTAAGAAACACCACCAGGACAGTGAGCGTTGAGGAGCCTGGTTATTTAGGCATTTATGGAGGAGTTCAATGTCAGCAGATCTTTAATTAAAACAGTGAATACATAACATTCATTTTTCTTCCGAATTTGGCTTTGGTAATGTCTTATCAACTTCCTTTCCAAATTTTTAATTGTATGATTATATATAATCACAAGAGGACTGAAGAGCCAATTATCCAGTTACTCACAAAAATATAAGAGCAAAGTTTAAAAAAATGTAATAAGAAAAATGCTTTCTAATTCTCTTCAGATCTGCCTGGCAACCTCTTGTGCGTGTCTCGACCCCAAAGTTGGAAAGTTTAAGATATCATTTAGCAAGTAAATGTATTCATATAACACTTCAAAACAAAGGGTACAACATGCGTCACAATTAAAGAATTATAAATCAAACATCAAACCAGCAGGATACTAACAAACACAAGAACAATGAAACAAACAACATCTAAACAAATAAATAAGTTCAAAGTAAGCGAATGAAAGATCTGTGAGCTCATTTTGCTTTAATAGTAAAAACATAAAAATGTAGAGTTTAGAGCCAAAGAAAGCAAAAGCTCTCTCTCTTCAAAGTAATTTATGCATCATTGACTTGTTCATACATACATACGCAGGAAATACCAGGATGTCAGACAGGCTGTCAAAGAAGCAGAAAGAATAACTGCTGCATGTTACAGACAGTGACACTGATTTAACATGACACCTACAGTCTCACACGCCTACAGCTCCAGTTACAGTCGTGCAGGTCGTAGCGTAGTCCGTATAATCTGACAGTAGTTCCCACAAATCCAACATCATCACAATTTGCAGAATGTCCGGCTGCAGATTTAAGTAGCAGAGATATGTGTCTCTGGAAGCTATTGTATCTCAGTGAAATATTTCACATTTACTGATTGGAGAAGGATCTATTTCCATTCTAAGTAAGTGATATTCACAATCGTATTTATAACGTCTTATAGAAGTTAGTCTAAAAGCCCACACGCAGCAGACAGACTCACTGCACTAATGCTAGACTGTCAAACATCAAAGGACGAACGCAAGGGCTTTCATCACGGTGTCATACCTGTTTACAATCACTGTCTGTGTCCCACAGTAACACACTAAGGTTATAGTAACACACTAAACTATATGAGACTGAAGTTGTAACGCTTTCCCCAAATCAAAGATTGATAATTGATCTTTAAAAAAACAGACCTCCTGCTAGTTTTATAGCCTCAGTAAACAAACACATCAAATGTCAAGAGGACAGTCCGTGGATCAACACAGCAGCTCAGACATGAAAGTGGTTTACTGCAGTGAAGACCTGAGGTAAAATGTTCCTCTTAAGTACTGCACACCCTCCTCTTCCAACACTACCTTAACACTATCTTAATTAAAACAAATTACACACTGTACCTGGGCTTGGTTGGATCCATTTTGTTTTACACAGTCATATTTGGTTTCTGTTAGCTTTCTCCTCCTCTTTCTCTCTAGTGGAATCGGTACCTCCCTCTCTTCCTTTCACCTGCACCCCTGCTCTCTGCAACTGGCCCGACGGGAACAACTGGATTCTGCAGCCAACAAATCAGTGCGCAGGTCTGGTTAATGTGTCACAGTTAAAAGTGCTAAGCAGAGTGGAAGGTGGTGACTGAGTTCCTTGAGGATGATCTGTTGTTGTTTTATGTCAATCAGGCTTATTGATCACCTTGGGCAAATAATTTTAAGGAGGGAAACAGAGGTCTTGTGCAACAGTTTTTGTTGTCCATTACACAACAGAAAGAGAGGTACTCATATGAAATCAACCATGAGAATCTGGTATTTGATAGCAAAGGGAAATGTAGAAAAAAGAGCAGCGTTCACAGGTTTAAAGAGGTGAGTTATGGGGAAGTAGAAAAGCTAAAAGTACGGAACTACAGGAATAAAGATCAGATCAGGTCCAAAGAGAAGGAAATATGTCGTTACAAACGCGATTACATTTTTAAAAGCTTCATGCTGGAATGTAGACTGGCCGCGTGCCTGAGGTCAAATCCACGATTACATCCTCATTAATACTTTATCTGCACACCCTAACATTCACTCTCAGCCCGTCAGAGGCAGCACATATATGGCACAACTCAGATACACAAGATATAAAAGACATACATTTATTTAAAGTTCAGATATGAACATAAGATCTTTTATACACTGTTTTACATGGAGTAGTCAATATTTTTCTGTTATAATAATAATAATAGTTTCGCACAGGATTAAAGTGCTGTGAGGAATGACTCGTACTCTAATTCACATATGAATCTGCAGGCCGAGACTAGCATCATAATAGTTCACTTGGCTGAGACAGACTGAGACAAGGCGTGTCCTGTTTTCTCTAACAGTTATGAATAATGCTCGTATGATGGGGCTTAAAAGAATGCTAATGGAAAAGCCTTTGAAAAGTGGCAGAGGTCGGGTCTACACTAAGGAGGAACTAAAAACTTCCCTTGCTTTGTTATTTGCCCCATAACATTTAAATAAAGAAGACTGGAGCTGTTAAAACAACGAAACCTGGAACTACTATTAAAACATTACCAATTAACTTTATGCTACAGGCTGAATAGTCTGAATTTGATTTTTCATTTTGTTCTCCTAAAAAAGTGAAAAACAAAAAGTATGAAAATATCTTTGTAAAAGTGACAACAGCAATATATTTAGCTTAACTGACCTAACTATGTATGATAGAGTAGGCACAGTATATAAAACAGTTTGCTGGTCAATAAAAACCCACATGAATATGATCCAAAACACAATGCGGTTATGAATGCATGCTGTATAAGTGATCAGTTCAGTATGAAATCATAAAATACTCTTATTCCCCGGCATTTACAAAGACATTATGCACATTATAGTAGCACCAAAAGAAAACATCCTAGAGGAGAATTAGTTTGACATTTAGGGAAATAATCTTAGTTTCTTTCTTGCTAGGGCTGCGTATTGGTACTTAATACTTTTTAAAAAGGTATCAACCGAAATAACTCAGCATCTTTTCTTGCTTTTCTTTAGTCAAACACTACCTGCATTTGATCCTTTCTGTACCCAGATCTAGAAAAAACAATATTATTTGTATGGTTTTGCTCCCAGCCAGTCACGCAATTGATTTTTTTAATGCGCAATGTGATTGGCCTGCTACCCTCGCAGCTACAACACATTCAGTCTGTGATGTGGTGGAGTTGAACATGGTGTTGGCAGTTAAAAAAAAAGAAGAAAAAAAGGTATTGTTCTGACTAAGTACTCTATTGGTATCGGTATCACATTAAGGGTACCCAGCCCTATTTCTTGCCTGGAGATGAGAATTGTACTCTCATGTTTGAATGGTAAATACAAAGCTGTACCCCTTTAGCTTAGCTTAGCATAAAGACTGGAAACCTAAAGTCTACCTACCGACACCTCTGTAGCTCACTGCTCCAGCGTGTAACTCTGCAGAGTGATGAAGATCTGAGAAGAATAGTTTTGGGAGATAAACATTTTAGCTTCCTAAAAGGTATTGGTAGGTGGATTTTGTTACCTTTGGACAGAGCCAGGCTGGCTGTTTTTTCCATTTTCCAGTCCTAATGCTAAGCTAAGCTAACCGGCTGCTGGTTTTGGCTTCCTATTTTCCGTGCAGACATGAGTGGTATTGAACTCCGTACAACAAAAACAATAAGCTAGTTCCTGAAATGTCAAAATCTTTCTTTAAAACATATACAAGGATATATTTATATACAGTGGAGATCAAAATAAGAGAACAAAGTAATAAATCTCGTTCTTTTTTTTCACAAAATAAAGGTTTTTGTTGAAGTGCATTGATTATTTCAAAATACATGCTAGTACAGCAGTGCTATAGCCACAGGTGAAATATGACAGTATTTCAGAATAAATCAAGAATTCATACTCTGTTCTCCAATTTTGTATCAGTGTATATAAATATATATAAAAAGCAGAATTCATCTGTGCAAAATCACATTTGCTGTGACTCCCTGAGCCAATTGATCCGTCACTCTCAGTAGTTTGACCCCATCTTCTTCTCAGTGAGTGATTGGCAGGAGTTCTCAGTGATGCTGGCTTCTGTGAAATCTTGATTGAAAAAGGCACATGCACAACTTCACTTTCTTGGAGACACATGTGTGTAGGAATA
This sequence comes from Echiichthys vipera, assembly GCF_963691815.1. Classification (NCBI taxonomy): domain Eukaryota; kingdom Metazoa; phylum Chordata; class Actinopteri; order Perciformes; family Trachinidae; genus Echiichthys; species Echiichthys vipera. The sequence continues at coordinate 11,962,923 of NC_139833.1, forward strand.
AATCACCTTAGGCAAGTGATTGATGAATTGATTGGTGAATTCCCAAACACTGTCCTTGTATCTGCAATAAACTGTATTAAGAAATATGTTTCGGCCCTTAGACCTTTATCAGCTCAATAAAAGTTTATGTTTTATGTTTTTAGGACAGAAACGTATTCTCAATTACGTTTCTGTGAAATAAATCTGCTAGCGGTAGCACCGTGTGTGTGTTTGAATGCTTTGAGGCTGCTTTTGAGTCTCTAGAAAGAACAATACTTGGTTTGATTAGCTTCTTGTTCCACTTGGCACGTGTTGCAGAGTTACTGAATGCCGTACTTTGTCTCCAGCTCCTCGGCTGCCTGTCCCAGGTGCATCTTTCTCAGTTCGTTCAACAACTCCTGCATTAAGGGCCAGTGCAGCATTTTTTCTCGCCCACCTCCACCTGCTCGTGACCCTCTCTCAGTCCACACCCTCAGCATCTGGTAGTGAGCCTCGCGGCAGAGTCGGTGATCCATCTCTGCTTGTTCGATCACGGTGTCCTTCACACCGAGAGAACGCACCAGCTGCTTCATCTGCGGCACAGGAACCAGATCCAGCACCGTGTAGATCAGGTCAGGGACTGCAGAAGGGAGTGAGGAGAGGGCAGCGGTGTGTTAAGGGGAAGAGATAAGAATTAGAACAATAGTTTTTCTGTATGTTTGAGCCAAAACACACTGGACTATTGTGCAGGAGCATGTGCTGCTATGTGCAGTGTAATATACACTCACTCTTGACTTCCAGGGGCACACAGTCAGGCAGATTAGATGGCTCCTGTTCACCCACAGGATTTTGGGGAACAGCCGTAACACTCATGTTGTCTGAAGGTTCCTCGATGTGGAACAGGGATAGCTATGAGACAATGGGCAAATTAAATGTTATGAACTGTAGACGTACATCAAGCAGAGAAAAGTAACCACAGACAGTAAGTTCAGTGTACCATGCATGAGTCCGTGGAGACGTCCGATGGTTGGCAAGTGGATTTCTGCAACTTGTCCTCTGTAGACCGTTTTGTGGCGATGTAGGTGATGAGACCAACCAGCACCAGTGATACCACAGCCGCGACTACAACTCCAGCAATTATGTTGATAAGATATTCGTTTGCATGAGAAGGAGCTTCATAAAGATCCAAAGGGAAGAAGAAATGAAGATGGATACACATTAAAAAAAGAAATAATGTTTAAGACATTGTTATAAAACCTAACAAAGAAATATACATAACGATGGAAAACCAGTAGGGATGATAGTCTGGATTTTTTATTATATCAGATTTCTTTCAATACTACTTCTGCACTATGTAACAATAAGATCTAATAAAATAAAGTTAAGATGACGTGGACCAGGGTAAGTGCCATAAAATGGATGAATCGGCTGACCAATTGAAAATAATTGATCAATTTGTGTTTATTTAAGTTTTCCCTAAAACAGCTTCTTATCTACTGTGGATAGAAATAGTGACAGTGTTTGCTACAGGTCTGATAGTGCAGACTGAAACTACACCCAAAAGTATTGAACAGCCTCCTGCGAACACAATGCACCATTGCAACGTTCCCACTTTTAGTTTATTAATGTATAATGCCTCCCGGATGTAAAAGCATTTTATAAGTAATATTACTGCCAAAAGCAAGGGCGTAGGTTTGGTTTTAACTTTGGTGCACAGTGGTGTGTGTGTGCACATGCACATATTTGCCAACACAGATAGCTTGAATCTGCAAAACATTTACTTACTACCGTCTGTTTGTTCGACTGTCAGTATTACGGAAAAACTACCAGCCCGATGTCTCATGGGCCAAGGAAGAACCTATAATGTTTTGGGGCGAATCCAAATCATGGGTACATGAAGAAGATTCACTTTTTGAAATATGGCAAGATACGCCATTTGTGCTGCATTCATGTGGTGTCGGAATAATTGTAAAAATGGGCTCTGGACTGGGAAAATTCACATTGCATTAACACTGCAAACCCCTACTTTTGGTTCAAACCTTATTTGCTTATATAACTTGGCTAAAACAGGACGTGTGTCGTATACGTTGTTCTCTGATATTTAACATTATAACTTATTTATATACATCGGAGACTAAAATGAATAACTAAAAATGTTTATGAGATAGATTTTCACAATAAATTATATATATATATATCTCTATATATAAATATATATATCTAAGTCCATAGAACACTGAGCCTGTGTTCATGTCAGACTGCTGTAAAACACCTGATTTCCAGCGTCACATCAGTGCAGCTGTACGTCATTACACGTCACACACAAAACATTTGAAGCCACAGAATAATACCAGATCTTTTATAATTCATAGTGGTTTAACTCTTTCATATAAAAGCTAGCCTGATAATCATATCCTTGTCACAGGTCCTCACCTCTTGTATTCAGAGTAGGAAGCGATGAACAGTGATGTTTGCACTCAGCGGTACAACTGTGGGGAAAAGAGAGGACGTTTCACAACACAGAGGAGGAAGTATCTCATCTTGAGAGGAAGTGATTAACACGAAGGCCGACATGCCTTTTTTAACACCAGCAAATGAGTTCAAACCACTACATGTTAACACTTTGAATATGGCTTCACAGTTATTACTACACAGGAAATTGGTAGTAATTAAAAGAAAGATAATGCTTCATCTATAAAAAAGTACTACTAATGACTAAGATAAGTGTGTAACTAAGGATTAAGGGCTGTATGGGCAGTAGGTTTTTCTGGGATCCCCTCCTTCCTCTTTTATCTGTGACAAATATCTGTCTGTCTACCTATATAACAATTTACGCAAATCATAACTGGACACCCTCCTCACTGAAATAAAGACTATTTGGGTACTGCCCTGATACGAATTAATTGGCTGCCCTGTTTATATCTTCCCTGGTAATTCCCTTTTCAAATGCCTAAGTAGGCAGTTTTGGTTATGTCGAATCAGGAAAACCTTGGTCAAATGTTTACAACAATGTTTATGTTTCACACAAATATCTTAATAACATTTATAAAGATCTTCTGTAGGAGAGGATTCTTGTCCAGATATGACAGGAGTCCTCGCCTAGTGAGCCAGGCATAACAAAATGGGCACTTGTTTAGTAAATGTTGAAGTGTCAGCAATCCACTTTTAGTGTCTCGTAACTTCTCTTTTCTGTTGCCAACAAATGGAAAGATTTAACGTAGTCGGAAGTGTGCTGCAAGTTTCAATTCAACAAACCAACTTCCCCATCTGAAACTTGAAATAAAACCATCCCAAACAGCGGGACGGGAACAATGAAATCATATAATCAGTATACTCACTTCTTGCAGGGTTCACACTTGCCCTTGACACGGTAGTAATTTTCTGTACATTCGCACACAGTGTTTTTCTCCGGTGTACCTGTGCGCAAAAACAATTATATTTAAACTCATCTCATCTCATCTCATCTTCATCCGCTTATCCGGGGTCGGGTTTTATATTTAAACTGAACAGAAGAAATACTTGATGAGCCACATAGTTGATAAAGAAAATGATTTAGGATACATACTAACTGAGTATTAGTATAATTCATAACATTGCCAGATCTTACATGTCTGTTTTTCCTTTTCATCCGTTCCACATTTTGTGCATCTGCGACATTCGTATGTTTCCGAGTCGATGTCGAACTTGTAATAACCCGACACACAACGACAAATGGTGTTTTGATATGATTCGCATTTCGATACCTCCACTTCATTCTTTGATGCTGCAGAGAAGTGTAAAAGACAGAAAAAATTAACATTCATTACCTGAATCAACACCGACAAATAAAAGTAGTAAAACTGATTCAGAAAGGGTAACGTCGCTCTACCTTTGCAGCGTCTACAACTTCTGCAGTTCGGGAAGAAGTTCATCTCGTCTGTGTATTGTCTATCAGGACATGGTGTGCAGTTACTTCTCTGACCCGTAGCATGACACTTTTCTTGAAGCTTAAAACCTAGAAACACAAACATTTAAACAAAGTTAAGACTTTGGAGAATACATTTAATAGAAGAAGAAGAATGTGTGATGCATGCTACTGTGAATCCGGACACAGCAACGGTACCTGGAGAACATTTGTTGCAGCAAATTCCCTTTTCAGTGGGATAGTCCCCATGTGGACACGTCTGCTCCTCTGGAGGTTGTAACGATGTCAGAGCGGGGATGAACATGCACTGCGACACAGAACATACAATGAATGTATAAAGACGTTATTGTCCATCACAAGGAAGTGTTTCATGCAAGTATTTAGTGAAGAACTTAAAGTTTTTCTCACCATAAGGAGCAGTATTGTGCAAACAGGGGCTGTTTTGTTCCATCTTCCTTTGTGCCCAGCTCCCTCCATTATCTTACAGGTTTAACTCAATCCATCTGAGGCCACCTGTAACAAAAACAATCTGTAAAACAGCTCAAACAGCCACTGAAATAGTTGGTGTCATGCATTCTGTTACATCTTTTGCTGAATGATGGACAGACAGTATGCTCTGGGCCCACACACTACTAGTTAAAACTAATTATTTAATGCCTTATACGTACATCCTTAAATCTACAATGAAATCAAAATTAATGAATTAGTTTTAATTTCATAGGTAAAAAAAACAATAACAAGAGAAACTAACAATAACCACTATGGTTTTGCATCATCTTTTTTAAATTTCCACTAAAAAAATGACGGACAAATGATCACGGACCTATGTGACACCTGTCATCTAGCACCACCAACAGGTCACAGCTTGTCCCACACAGAAGGTCATGGCAGGATACTAATTCCTATCAGCCGTACTTTGACATTAATGCATAACATGCTGACACATGCGTTCATGTACTGTATCTTATTCCTGAAGCTTCATCAGCTTGCAATGCCGGTCCCATTAACACAACAATAAAGACAGCACCTCAAGTTTGACAAATAAAGCAGGAACCACTTTAAAGCTTTTATCTTTTCAGTTGATAAGAGATATTGTACTTTAGTGGTGCATGTTCCCAGTCAGTTTTAAACAGCCTAAGTTACAACAATCCAGTGAGGCTGGGGCTTTCAGGGCCCGTTCGTAATATCATCTTGAGGACACCTGTGGCTGAAAACATATAGCTGTATATCTGACAATGCAGAGCTCAGCTCAAGCTCAGTCTGAGATGCCCTAAAACAACCAGACTAAAGAGGACAAACCCCTCTTACTCAGGCTAACTATGACTCATTTCATATTTTGAAGAACGGACACTTTTTCTCCATATATTTCATCCATTCATTCATAATATTTTCTGGTGTGTAACTAAAGGCTTTGTGCATAATTTTAAGTGGTTAAATATATCCAAACTCCATTAAATAGCCCTCCTGACCCTTGACCTGATTACCTTTAAGGGTCAATTCACCCAAAGTGCTTTTCCACAAACATGGTATCTAACCTGCAGTCTGTTTTAGATTTTGAATACCTGTTGACTTTTGAGACATCTGTTAATTCTGCTATTTTCTGATTGTATTGCACCGCTGCTACGATGACCTAATTTCCCCTCGGGGATAAATAAAGTTATCTATCTATGTATTAGCATCATATTGTCATATTACAATACAATGTAGGCCAGGGGACTTTAATAAGAATAATGTCATGATTATTACTCAGGGTCATCCTTACAGTTTGCTATAGACACGTTTTACTTTAAAATACTTCCAAATACATAGTCCAAATGAAAACAGTTGACAAGTCTGAGGTGGGTGAACTTGATTTGTGGGAGGGGGCTGAGTTTCAGAGGTGGTTTTGTCAACTCATAAACAGATCAAACTAAACTATCGACAAGGTCAGCTAGAGGTGAGCAAAAAACAATAAACAGATGGATTAAAAAGTAAAAGCCATTGTATTTTTATTTTGATTCTAATGCCAAATATGAACTGACATGTAAGGGATTTGAGATGAAAGGTGAATTCTTGGCAGAATTTTCCACTATATTTAAAGTTATTTGAGCTTTTTTCATTTTCTCCTGTCCTATAAATAAATGTGTAAGTAGCTATAACTGTAGGCAACTCAGCACACATTAAAGAGAAACAAAGGCAATGCATTTGTATAAACCATGTAGCTTATCCCAGGGAGAAGTGAACTGGACTACAGCCAATTGAAAGAAAGGACTCTCCGTGTCTCTGCGCCACTTGTTTGGCGGCTTCGCCTCTTTACTTCCCTGTCGCACAATAACAACTTATAACTCAACCTGTCGACTTACGTGTTTACAGATAACGTCGATGTGTTTAACAACCAAATGTACACTTTAAGACTTTCTTGCCTCACTGGTTTCGGTTTAACTAAACACCACAAATGACGCCCACCCACACAGCCTCAAGCCTGATATGAATCTCCCCTTCCCACAGACTGACACGAGAAGCGTCTCTTACCTGAACAACCACCGACGGATAGCTCTTTTACTCCGGGTCCATATGTCGACATGAATTTTTATTTAATTGAATACAACTAAGTGCATTTTCTTGGACCGAAGGCAGAGCGATGGTTGCCCCTCTCGGCTTGAACACGAGCGGGGGCGGACTGAAACGGGAAATAGCTGCGTCACGAGACCCATTTCAAGGAATTGAAGCAGTATGGCAAGACTGCCTTCAAGCGACAACATCCCAGAACCCGTAGACTATAATGCACACAGGCGAGCGTCTCTATGTCTGCAGGAGGTGACTCACTGACAGAGCAGTGTCTCATCTCAAAGTATAGAGGATAGACTCAGGTGCATTTTCAGCCTTAGCCAGACTTTTTTGGTCGAAGTGGGACACTGACTTATGCAGGGCTGGCATGAAGTTGCCCTCTGTGCACAAACAATATATGCACACAAACAACTGTTGAGGCAGTGAAGCAGCCTCCCCGGGTCTGTTGATGAGAAGTGATCAGTTTGGACACACACAAACAAGCTTAAGATATTTATTAATGCAAAGATCTTTGGAGATGTCACCACAGAGAACCACATCTGTTCAGGCTGCAAGCCCGGTGAGGTCTGCTGATACAGAGTACACTTCTCTTTTATAGGTAGAAGAAAATATCACACACCCACAGACGGTTTCCTTGAAGGCCTCAGTGCTCTTTCGCTTGTAATTGCCCTAAATTGACTGCTACACAAACTCCTTTATTATCTCTCCTCTGCACACACTCTCACGGTGGTTTCAAGGCTGAGAAAGCACCTGCTGTCTGCATAATACATGAAAATTACAATGAATACAGAATATAAATGTATAGCACCTATTGTGATACTTTTTTCTTTTACCATTATAACAATCAGCATATATACGTATACTGAACTTTACATAAGTTAACTACATAACTTTCTGGGGGAAAAACACATACACTTGTTGTTCAAATGTATTTATTTGGATAAGCCCCTTGAGATGCACCATCTTGTTTCCGAGGGGGTCCAGACCATACTTCGCATAATACACAGCAAAGAGTCAACCAACACAAGCAAACAAACAAAACCAAACACTACCTAAACGAACAAAAGGTGAATAAAAAACTTATAAAGTCAGGGGTCAGGAGGAAAAGAGCTGTAAAGTCTAAAATACTGACCATGGTAAGTGCAAGTGTTCACAGTACAAAACAAGTGCAAAACTCCTTTTAGCACCATCAATTCCTTCTTTTCTAAAAACTGATTTGATTTAAGTGTGATTTTATTGGCGTTTTTTTCCAAGGCTTTTAATGTTTTTGTCAGGAATGCCCTGTCTTGGGCTTTTTGTCTTGTGAATTTCATGGTTTTATTTTGAAAAGTAACTCTCCTCTCGTTTCAGGTCACTTGCCCTTCCTCTTGTGTCACCGGTCTGGTGTCTCCCCTAATCCCTGATTGTTTCCACCTGTGCTCCCTTCCCTGGTGTATATATTGTCCTTGTCTTCCCCTGTCACGTCGCCAGAGTATTTCGTCTTGTCATGAAGCTCCAGCATTTCACAGCCTTGCCACAGAGTTGCCTTTGTAAATTAGTATTAATAAGTATTTCCTTGCTTGTTTTTCTGTTTCCTTGTATACCTCTGAAGAAGAGTGATTTTGATTTTTGATAAAGTTTTTTTGGTTAGTTGTGAACCCTTTTTGTTTTCTAGAAAGCCATAGCCTTTTGTTTTGTTCCTCCCTCCTTGTGGAGCGCGTTGATTTTGTAATTATTCTCAGCATAGTATAGAGTAGATCATTTAATAGCCTTTTGTCCTTTTCCTCCTCGAGAGTGATTTTCTGTTGGTGTAACGTTTCTTAGTTTATTCATTATTAGACCAGTGTAGTGTTTTTGGTTTCACCTCCTTTGGGAGCGAATTTCAGTTTCTAGCCCTGTTTATTGTTTTCTTGTCTTTCCTCTGTCTGTTGATGAGGTAGAGTTTTAAAGCCGTTTTGTTGTCACTTCCTCTGAAGGAGATACAAGTGCTTCAGAATAAAAGCCTATCATACTCGTTCTCCGACTGCATCTGAGTCCTAATTTCGCCAGGCCTGACAGTTTTGAGTAAAGCACTTTGAACTACCTTACTGTAGTTCACACACCCACACAGTGCTGAGAAAGGGGTCTAATCGACTGGATGAACTGAAAACACCTGTGTGGGTGTTCAGGGGAGATAGACGACCCACTTTAATGAATAGATTTAATTTCCAAATTGAGTACATTTTAAGGATATTCAGTCAGGGGTATTAAATGGACACTGAGAGATGTTTAATAGATTTATTATATATATATATATACGCTGTATATGCATTTCTAACCAACTAAAAGCTCTGTAAACTTGTATTTACTCCTCAATAGGCCTTAAAATATGTCAAAGATAATAAGCAGGTAAAGTAAAGGTTATTGTGAAAATTCACCTTCGCTGTAGTTCCATTCCTGTAAGTGCAGACAATAAAGTAAGTATAACTTAATGGACAGTAATTGCGGGCACCATAATTGGAGTAGGCTGGTGCTTTACTCAGTGGACCAGCAGAGTGTAACCTCACGTGACTTTGCTGGTACAGTACATGAAAGAGCTCAGTCAGCAGAGCACGACAAGTGCTTCCTCAGAAAAACCACAGCCTTCCTTTTCAGCAAGCAGACAAAAAATGTGTCTGCACCTCTCTACTCTTACACCTCTCTCACTGTGCACACAGGCGTCGTCAAATATTTACACTAGCACATTTGGCATACAAACACTTTAACCTTTTAACACCCACCCTATTTTTTAATTACTATAATTTTCCCCTATTTGGCATACCCCAATGGAAAGACGTATAACAGAAGAGCTGTAAGGCCAAAACATCTTCTAGTTTGTGAAAATATGCTTGTTTAGCATGTGGCTAAAACACAACCTAAACTACATCAGTTAAAACAGGGCCTTCTCAATCTTGTCAACCACACCTTATGGGGGCTTGTAGGTCTTTTCTTGTGCATGTGCAAACACACCTGTGAGTTTCATATAGAATGTGAGGACGGATCTGAGTCTGCATGTAGATTTCGCGTTTCAAGCCAAGTAAAAAATAGCTTTTGTGTATTATCTGTTTTACTTCATCACGACGACTTCGACATGTTTCTGGCAAGTTCTTATTGAAGGTAGTCATCCTTTCGGTCAAGCAGCCTAAGACTGAAACCTCAAGATAAGCATGACCAGGTTTGCTGAAAGTCACTTCAAAGTGATTTTAACGCAGAGTCATCTCTCTTCTAGTCATCCCTGTACTCCTTGGAGCCACACCGGGGCCACAGAGGCAGTCCCTTTATAATGCTGCCTCGTCAACCTTAGGCCCCGTTTCACAGTTGACAGGATGTCACGTGTTGTAGCCTGCTTACAAAGACGAAGAAAGTGAGAAGACAGAGCACAACATGACTGCTTAATGGACTGACTGGCTGAGATGAAGATAAATAACCACTCAGCGTCTAATTCAGTTTTAAATGAGGATGTGACTGTTTCAAATGGCGATCAATAAAGTGTTGGGGAAATATCTTCACACAAATGTAGATTAGCTGGTCATCACTAATCAACTAATAACACAACATGTTTTTACTTGTACTTTAAAAGAAGGAATTTCCCAAACACTCATTTGTTTATTGACTCTCATCTGGACGATGTAAAGCCACAGTGGACAGATAATCATCAGAAAGTATTACACACAGGCAGTGCAGTTATGGAGAAATATAAAACATCATACCAGAACCTTCAAACAGTTATAGCTTGATATCTGAATGTTCATCTGCATGATAGGATGACTAATGCCACTTCTGGCATTACCTTTACAGTTGGTGTTGTTGATAGAAATCTCTTTTATTGCTCACTACTATGTGTCATAAGATTTCAGAGTAGCTCATCCGAATAATGTTACTTCTTGGAACTAGTGCAGTGCCCGTTTGGGATGTGCCCATTCAAAACCAGGCGATTGCTAGGCTCCTTGTATTGCTGCCAGGAATGTGTTCGTGCAGTGTGTGTGACAGAATGCGTGCCGGTTCAGTACTGCATATATGTGGGCTTACACAGACAGAGATCCCCTCCTTTATAGTTAGGTAGTGCTGCTAAAGCGCCACCTGTTTGCCAAAAGGGGCCAAATATGTCATGGCCACTCAGACATTTTAGTGGCGTTTCCATTACTGTTGAATACCTGATATAAGGCGCGTCTCCCTCGCCGAAACGCCCCACATTTGAATGTGAGCCGCCCTAAAGGCTGTTTGACCTAGCTTTTATTGGTCCTGCCGAAGAGCAGCGCCTTTTTCTCCCCTGAAAAAAAGTCTGGTAGCTTATTGGGTATAACCCCTAAGCGGGATGTGACGTAGGTAGTACTAGTTGACGCTTTTGTCCAAAGTGACTGCTCATAAGTGCTTTCAACAATTAGGCTATAAACCAGAAGAGCTAGCATTAAGTAAGTGTGTTAACTTCAAATAACAACACGCACCATTTTTAAAAGCCGACAAAGTAAAGAGTAGACACTTTTATCCAGTGGTGTCCTCCAAATGTGGTTGGAATAGCACAAAGCATTGATTTGACAGTGTTCTTAATATAAGCCCTGCCCACAACCTCTGAGCAAACTGTAGCGAAACTGTATGAAACATCAAAATCTGCAAAAAGTCACTTTTCAAGGTTTTTCCAAATTGTGAAGGAGGTGTAGCGAAAAAAACAACATTTGGACACAATTCAAAATGGTAGAAAATCTATTTAGAGAGACAGAGTCATCTGGACCCAGAGAGTCCAGGAGAAATAAAAAGGTTTCTGTGACTTGCGGTTCAAAAAAAGTTTGCGTGTATAGCACCACCAACTGGTCAAATTTCACCAACTTTGACAACGCACTCCCCTGGGTCCTCAGCAATACACCCCCAAGAGTGAATAAGATCGGATGGACGGTTCTCTAAATATGTGAGTTACACACACACACATACAAAGGGAAGAAAAAGAGACGGATGCAAGAAAGAGATAGAGATTGTTTTCAGTCAAAAGATGAAACAAGATTTGGGTGAAACGAGAAAGACGAGAGGTGCCTGTGGAAATAAAGTGGAGGCTGAAGGAGGGCATGTTTTCGTGCACAGACTAAGAGGGTCGCAGGCAAATGAAACAGATGAGAGAGCAGGACAGAGCGATTTCAAAGACACTGTCAAAATAAGGCTTTCACAATGAGTCATCCTTGACATTTTATGAATAATCCCCTGACACACTTCTGGTCCCCTGTTCAGTCTCACACTCAGAGGGTCCCAGGTTACAGCTTCGTCTCAGCTTCTCCTCCACGGTAAGTAAAGACTGTAAGCGAGGTGTTTTCAGCCGTATAGCTGTCAGTCAAACCTGTGATAAAAGCTTCCTGTCAACTGACTCGAAGTAGGATGTAAAGTTAGAAAGATGGTTGTGTTAGTACAGGGCTGATTTTCTCTATCAGTAGCCTACTGTTGTATGTATTCATATCAGGTAGCTTCACCTCTAAGGTGTGCAAACTATAGAGCATTGTGTTTGTTAGTATGTGAATATATCTGATCAAGTAAATAATTGTTTTCCTTCATTTTTCTCCTTCTTCTTCCCAGATGCAGCCGAATTCTCATTTTGCTTTTACTCTCCTGTGCAGTCTCTCTTTCCTGTCTACTGTGCTTTCCATACACTGCAATGACACACAATATGCATGGCCACTGGCTGAACCCCACTTATGCTGTGATAAGTGCCCGCCAGGTACAATCTTCCCGCTTCTTTTCATATTAACATATTTAATAGTTTTGATGCAAACAGATTGATTTATTACTGTTATGTCTGGTGTTTATTCAAGGTAAACGTATGGGTTCGCGTTCATACACCGTTTGTGATCCTAAGTGTTTAGCATGCACGTCTGGCTGGTATACTGATACCTACAACGTGGACCTGAACTGCAAAAAATGTAAAAACTGCGATAAACGTGAGTAATTTCACAGCTTTTCTTTTTGGTGTTAAGTATGTGTGAGACCTGTGAGACTGTGTTAAAATTGTACTTGTAGACCCACAACAGAAACAACCTTGGTAACAGCAATGATATTATTGTGGTTTATATGGTAGTATTCGTTATTCAGTGGTGAATTTGTGCTCATTTAAGAAATGTGATGCCTCCTTTACTTTGACAATTTGTTCTTTGATCATTTATCACAACCAGAACACAGGAAATGAATGCTAAATATGATTATTAGACTGTATCATTATCAGATATACAAGTGATTATTGTGAATTGTGATTATACATACTATCTGTCACCCCCCCTGAAGCTTTCCTGTTTATTGTGTGTGTGTGTGTGTGTGTGTGTGTGTGTATATGTCTGATATGATGAAGTGATTCATCATTTCTTTGGAGTTGTGACTGGTCCTGTTAAAACATCAGGTTTTGTGCTGTAACTGTGCTGATATTTGTTACTCAGCTCTGACATCGAGACCTAAAGTCACATATGCCAGGGTATTTCCCCTTTTGTGTGTCATGGTGGTATACAGTCAGAGAGAGACTGGGGGGTTCTGAGAAACCTACATCAACTAGCTCAGGAGGTTGTTAGGGTGGGATTCTGCAGCAGTAACGGCAGTAACGGCAGTAACGGCAGTAACGGCAGTAACGGCATCAGCAGCAGCCCACCAATAGAGGTTCAAAAGTATAACCCATCATGTCGGTGGAAAAAAAAAAACACAGAAAAGTGGTAAACATCGGAAAGAGCAAATGAAACACAAATGCCTTATGATCTGTGTTATCGTCAGGTCTGCAACAGGTGAGCTCAAACAGCCTGTTGTGCTTCATTTTTAAATGTCACTGGAAAACACAGAAGGGAGAAAACAGAGTAGTGAGGTAAAGTATGTGACTCTCAGTCTGAATTATGAATCGTTGAGGTAAGATTTCAATCCAAACAGTACAGCGATGAAGGTGGGCGTTGAAAATGTCAAAAACCTCTAATCCTACACATGCAGGGGCTATGTGCCAATTAACGGCTACGGAAACAGGTGGAAATGATTCAACCCACACAAAAACCTCATGCACTGCTCTTGCAATACACCAGTATTGATATATATATATTTTGCTTTACTTTGGTCTCCATCAGGGTGTTAACGTGTTGCAAGGATTTAGATGCAAAGAGAGTTTCACAGGAGGCACAGTGCCACAACTTTTATACTAATATTGTCATACAGTATAACATTTTCAGTTCTTAAATCTGCAGTCCATGATTTTCACACTTGTTATCTTACATGCATGATAATCCAGTGTAGGCACCCTGTAATAATGTCTATTTTAAGTCTTCCAAAGATTTTTTCATTGTACTATAATGGCCCATCATGGGGCAGCAGAGTGAGGTAGTGAGTCAGGTTACAACCCACCCTCTCAACCCTGCCAAAGAGCCCTTGAGCAAGAATCCCAGTCAGCTCCAAAACCTCCAGATCCACTGCTCTGTGGTGAAATGTGACAGTAGTGAAGAGGAAACCTGCAGAGTTTTGATCAGTTTCAAACTTTTAAATGGTTCTTGTGGAGACATTTTGTTGCCAGAACTTTAAAACAGCAGAGTTTAAACAAAGGCAAGAGTGTAATAAAGATTGTATGTGTTAAATGTGTTAAAATGTGTTTGAGGTTATAATTAGCTAGACACTCAACATGTGCGGCTACACAGACTTCAACCACTAAGATCTGAAGTTGACTGTCATAGTTTTATAAACTATGTCGGACTGATTATTAAACTAAGGCTCCTTGGGACTCATTAACTTTCTATCTTGTGAATTCATATTAAAGTATTCTGAAAGAAGTAAAATGTTTCGTCATAGTGAAATACTGCGACTCAGTGAGAAATAAGTATCAAAAGTGATAATATAATCTTACTATGACTTAAAACTAGAATCTTTACCTGCCTTGCCCAGTTTGAGTCATTTCTTTTTCTGATTGTTGTCATGGTTTACAGGCAGCCTTTGTGAATATGTCTGTGTTCGTCACGTACCCTAACTTACTCAGAATTATGATTATACTTTATCTATTAGTGATAACTTTTTTTTTTCTTTACAGCAAACATGGAGTATAAGTCACACTGCAGCGCCACTCATAACGCTGTGTGCAGATGTAAAGCTGGCTACATATACAAAGACCAACTCTGCAAACTGCTTGTGCCGACACCAGACCCCACCACCAAACCCACACTCCCTCCATCCACTACAGGTACCTGAGAGTCAGCTGCATTGCATTTTACAGCTAATATCTGACAAGGGAAGACATTTTTACACTCTGCTCCCATGCACATGAATGCACCATTCTGGTAGACTTAATATTCATACAGATGTTTGAAAAAGACCAACTCTAAATATTGAAAAAAAATTAAATAACATTTTGAATTTGTTCCTCAATTAAATTCTGCATTAAATATGGAAAACACTGAGGAAAAAAAATCTATTAAAGGGATATTTTGGATATTTTGAAGTGGAGTTGTATCACCCCCAGTTTGAAGAGGAGCTAGGTGATGCTGTCAACGGGACAGCTACAAAAACATGTTTCAGCCACCTTAAAAAAGGCCCTATATGAAAATCTATATCACTGTTAGTGGATGCTATAACTAGAAAGTACTGTCTGACAGCAAGGTTAAAAAGCGGTGAAAATATTCTAACTATATGGTACACTTATACTATATCATACACTGATATAGATGATCTTAGGTGGGCCTTTTTTAGGTGGCTAAAATCCATTTTTTCCGCTGTTTCCGTCCACAGCCGTGCATTGCTTCGCTGGTGCACTGACCATCATCTGCTGAAGATAATATTCTGACTATTCAATGCAATTAAATTCAATTAACTTTATTTATCCGTTAGGAACTTCGTTTGTGCAGAACATCAGTCATGTACAGTTCACATACCCAGCAACACAAAACAATATACCACACACATCGCAACGGTCCAACCGTGCAGTAGGTAAAACTTGCAAAGCACAATGAAGAATAGGCATTGAAAAAACATTAAAAGAATGTTAAAAATGCATGTATAAATTAATGAATAAATAAATAGATAAACTATTCATGGGTATAATAGATGTAGGCACGAAACTCAACATGGCTCTTTTAGTCCTGAAAGTGAGTGACTTGTATCTCTGGCCTGAGGGTCGAAGACTGTATTGACTGTGCAGTGTGTGAGTGGTGTTTGAGGCTATTGGTTCCTTTTAGTTTAGTCCTTCGAGTGTAAACACGGATCAGTGGTTCCTGCTCCAGTCCGATTATTGGATATGCATATACATCATACAACCCCACTTAAAAACATCCAAAATATATCTGTAAACAGCCTTAAATGACAGTAGATTCAGAGGACAGTGTATTTGATTTCTGCCATTATCATTGTTGCGCTTAAACATTTTGTTTGTCTGTTTCATCCTTTGGAACTCCATAAATTTGTTCTTTTCTAAAGGTACTCAGATTACCTGCGCCGCTGTTTATCACTGCTTCAAAGAAATTTGCTAGAACTGCAACAATGGCAGTTCTGTAAAATTAGCAACATACTGTGAAGTATTCTGGGATGGTTGAGAAATTCAACTGAAACGTTTCCGTGCTGCTGTGATGATTAAACACGCACAAATTAATCAGTTGATAATAATAACGTTGATAAGGTCTTCACAATGTTCTGACCTCAGCTTGTGTATTCTGCAGTATCCATGGAGTAAAGTCACACACACACACGCACACACACACGCACAAACACACGCACACACACACGCACAAACACACACACACACACACACACACACACACACACACACACACACACACACACAAGGTGACATGAGTTATTCATAAATCGTGCTGTGGTTATGAATGCAGACTTCCTTAAGAGTGTTAAAATAAGGGAACTCAGAATGAGCTCACTGACTAATCTGAACCCTAATTAAATATTTTCACTGAAATATTTAATGTGCCTGCACTGAGATGATACTTTTTTTTCCCACTCTCTTTCCCTCTAGCCCTGAGACCTGAAGCCCTCACCCCCACAATCTGGGCATCCTCTCACCCAATCAAAGGTAAAGTAAGCCACTGGTTCTGTCTGTGCCAATGAAACCAAGGGAATAATTGAACTCTTTCTCCAGTGGGTGTTTATCTAAATCTTTCAAAAATGCTCTTACAGATACTGTGTGGTTCCTGGTGATAATTGCCCTCCTGTGTGCTGGAATTTCACTCGTTGTTGTAACAAAAATCAAGCCCTTTATGCGCTGGATTAAATCCAAGCATGGTAAGTAGATTATTTATTATGAAGCAGATAACCCTGCCAAAATTTACAAACACAGGAAGGACACTGAGTATAGTACCTTTATCACTTTCATAATATGCACAAGTTTGTTTTTAATTTTCTTTTATTCTAAAGGAATATTATAATATTAAAAAACTTTCCTTTTCTGTTGTTGCTCAGGCTACTTTTTTGCTACGGAGTATGAAGAGGATGAAGAAGTATCCACGCCTATCCAGGAAGGTGGGAAATGTGATGTATGAGGCAAGAATTTGACAGGCGACTATTTAGTGCAAAACATCTCTCGTTGCTTTGGACATTAAGGACAAACTCGGGCAAACGTTGCTTGGACCACGCTGACGACCACAGAAAACATTCAAGATGGATCCAGTTTTCTGGGAGGAAACGTGATTGTTTGACATTTGCAACGTTCAGATGAGAAAAGTGGAGGAAACCAGAGAGAGAAAGAATCTGAAAGACACTGAAAATAGTGAATTCTGCAGTGTGACACCGTAATGGTTATGCATGAGTTTAACTGTGCATTTGTTTGCTTTACGGTGGTACTGTATGTACTATTGTACACAAAAGTGATTTCACATCTTTACATTTATACGTGTATATATAAATAGACTTTATTCAAAACGTACATATCAAAAGTGAATCTTTTTTAAACGTACCTGTATTTCCACTTAGTTTTCTTATTCAAAATAAAATGTTATTGTGTAAAAATGCCTAATACTTATGATAAACATTAAACATTAAGGATATATTATTTTAGAGAAAGCTGGCAGAGCTTATTAAAGGGTATTTACATATTTAAAAGTATAACTTACAAAGGAGATCACCCGCCAGCTGGTGTTCCCAGAGTTAAAGTTTCTGTTGTGCACTGACAAGTTTTCCCAGAATCTGCAGATTACAATGTCTCTGCAGAACACTGAATCCAGACGGAGATGTCTCTGCTCCACATTCATCTGTGGGTTCACAGTTTTACAGTTCCTTTCTTTAAAAGAATGTGTTATGGATCATCTGGCATCCAGCCAGCAGTTGTAACCACCAACACAAATCTTCTGGGATTTTTATGATACATTATAGCACCTCCTCTTTGGACACATGGCAGTCTTTCCCCTGCTCCTGAGAGGGAAAGAAAATGCTGTGAAACTCTCCACTCCTCTCCTCCTCAGAGAGATGAATACTGGGAGAGGATGTGGGATGAAACACAGGACAGTCTCTCTCTTCCTCTTCTTCGCTAATCACTCTCTCTGCCGTCTTCCCACATTCAATTGTTGGACCAACTTGGCCTGTAAACTGACTGAGCAAGCTAAAGATGACCGTCCCCGGATTGTGGACATGGACTGGACCTACAGAGACCGAAACAGGCAAAGAATGCACTTAAAGTAATGTTTTAATTGGTCCGTAGAAGCACATTAACATTAAGGTTACAGAGCAGGACAACTAAGAGCAACTCAGAATCATAACAGTAACACAGCTGCATCTTCTACATTTCATTTTCTTAATGACTCTACAAAGTGAGCCAAGTGTTTAAAATGAAAGTCTTCAGTTCACTCATCAGTACCATGATTGGCTGCTGAAAGGCCCGGTGGCTGCTGCTTTGCACTGAGTGAATCTCTGGGGAACTGAGGAGTTGAGTCCTTTGGCTTGTGAGGCACATCTGCAGCTCCCTGAAGAAGAACATGTCCATCAGTTTCGGGCAAACAAAAGAGAAAATATGCCAAATATGAAGGAAAGTACTTGATAGAAGGAAGTTTTGAAATTAGCTACTTACCTCATTGCACAACTTTACAATAGCTGGAAAACAGATAAAACATATTAATAGTCAGTTCTTCACTAGTGTCCACCAATGATGAATCAACATGTAAATGACTTACAAAGATAATGACAAATTTGAATCACAGTCATTTCCAAAGGCTTTCAGCAAATGATTGTTGGGGTGTGATTAAAAAGTTCCATGGTTCGATTGATTAAGCCAAGACACCCGACACTGAAGCTGTCCTGGATGTAAAAACCATCTAACCTTGTTTGAAACATGTTTCATCTCCAAGGCGACGAACGGAGAACAGGATCACAAGGACCACGATTCCAATGGCAACCATTGGACACAAAATGGCTGCCAGCTGACTGTTCGTGTTGTCTGAAAGAAAGAAACAAGAGTCTTCAGCCATGCTAGCGTATCTGTGAGAAGTTTTAGCTAAACGTTCTCCCCTCACTGACAGTGCTAACATACAGAGGTGAAGCAGATAATATTTAGTTTAGCGTGTTAGCATGTTAACGATTACTAATCCTAACTTATCACAAAGTACAGCTGATGCTAATGTTATTAGTTTTCAATGTATTCCGTCATAACCTGACGCCGCCAGATAGATTAATTCGCATTTTCTCAGCATATACATCTGGAAACTCTCGTTTGAAGATCTTTTGAGAAGGGGCAAAAATACTGGTTGCTGACTGGATAAACATTCTATCTATCACCACCTCTGTTGATGATAGACGAGTCAAATAAACCAATCAGATCAACAAAGCTTGATGTACTAACAGCGTCGAGGCAAAGCTCAGAAAGTAGACAACATGTTGGTAAAGGATGTTTGCTGTTTGTGTAATGAAAATTTACAGATAAAAGGCACAATATCAGGTGCTCGGTCCATATGCCAGCAGAAGGATCCAAGAGAAGAAAGCGTTAGCGAGCGGCTAACAGAGTTAGGGCTACCGCTGTCTGAAAATGTGTCTATAGACCTTATCTATAGATCAGATTTGCATGCGTTGCATCACATTTAAACCCGCCTCAAAACCAACACTGATTGGACGTTCGCTTGGCAAACAGCTCCAAATTTTCTCTGTGGTACATTCCAGACCGATCTGCAAGTAAAATACAAGGTCAGAGGATTACCAATGTCAGTAAGATTCATCATCTTGGAACCAACAATATTTGTACAAAACCTTGCGTAAAAACTTTGACTTGCTGGTGGCGGGAAGCGTTGAGGAACCACTGATGTCTCTAGGATTTATTGTCTGGGCACCATGGATGTATGTAGACTACCAAATTCCACAGCAAATTCATCCAATAACTTGTCCAGATGTAAACTTAAAAACAAAAATATAAATAGGCTGGTCCCCCTAAAGGAACAATTAGGGGATCACCAAAGACAGTAGGATTCATCCTCTGGGGATCGTGAATGTCTGCACAAACTTTCATGTCAATCCATCACGAGGTAATTCAGTCTGGAATGGATGTCTGTTCCCCAAAATGATAGAAATCAGCTGAAATATTGTTTTCTCACACTCACCTCCTTTCAGATGTGTGCCATTTCCTGCCGTTGGGACAGCCTGAGCGACACACCTGTGTGACAAAAGCGTGAAATGTTGAATATCTCAAATATGTGTCCCCATGAACAAAGACTAAAATAATCTCTGTGTGATACACTGTAACTGTGCCGTGTGACTCTAGAGCTTTAAAACTCCACTCAGTGAGGAATTTATTATGTACTGTATCTAAGGAAATCCACCACTTACTTGGGAAAATGGCAGGGTTTTGCGGAAGTGCTGCTATGTCCTGAGGAAGCTGAGGAAGGCGTGTGTTTATCTTTGCTCGAAGTAACCGCAGCTGCTTCTGGAGAACAAAAAAAAAAAGAGGTTGGTTTCTGATTTCAGAGGACCAACACAGGACCAAACAAAATCCACAGATATACATGAGAAGAGTCTACAGGTGTGTGAGATAGAGCGTGTCGATCTATTAGTTGATGTGATGATGGGCTATACCTCCTCACATCATGTCATGGACAGTTACTTTTTTTAGATGCAATCCAAGCAGCATGTACAGTAAGAGGTTGAACATCACTCCTCATTGCCATCCTCTGCTATGAGGAACTGGTACGTAAGAATTTCTATTTTGTGACTCTTTGTTTTGTTTCCACATTAACTGAATTCCCTAAATTAGACCAAATACCATTATTGTTGTTGGATAACAATCGTATCTTTGTAGCATCCTGGTGGTCTGCAGGGGTTGAGACTCTGGCCATGATCTGCACTTCGGTCAGCATTTGTTGCGTGTCATAACAACCCCCATTTCCTGTCATCTCCCTACTGTCAACTAAAAATAAAAAAAATGAAAAATATCCCACCAAAAACAGAGACTTTAATAAAAAGTCATATTTTTAAAGCAATTAATGTAAAAACAGTCTTTGTTCCGGCCTGATTGAAAGGCATTTATGACATTATGTAAAGAGTTTTTGTGAAGGTTAGTTCTATCTATCTATTTTTGTACTTGTTTATTTCTCAGCAATGTTTAAGATGTCCATGGCTCTGTGACCTTTGTATCAAAATGAGTACAACTTGAATATATTTCCAGCTATACTTATTTTGTGTTTACCTAAGTAGCACTATTAGTAGTAATGGCGTATTTTCACACTATAGTATCAGTATTCAAAGTAAAGGATTTGAATTTGGGTGTAAATGACTTTTGTAAAGCCTTCAGTATCATTATTGGTCATTCTCATACAGTCAGCAAAAACTATAACGTGTGTATCATGAGGCCCCCTGCTGGTTCAGACAGAATTTTAAGTCTGCACTGCTCAGTATTTACCAGTCGTAGTTGTTTCCTGGATCTTGACACAGTATTTGCAGTGTTTTGTTAATGTGACCAAGCCAGTGCATCTGAAACCCTCCTCACAGTCGCACTTCACATCTGATGTGCCGGTGCAGTTCTGAACCACCTTCATATGAAAAGCTGAGGAAATAGAGGAGATTTTTATCACAGAAAAATGATTATTTCCAGAAATGCAAATAGATTAATATTTTCTATGTTTATTATAGAAACGCAAAGGTCACTCTGGTATCACCATCATCGGGGATGGATGAAACTGTTAAGTTGGTAGAAATTACTCATAGTTTCATTACCTGGCGTGCAGTCTCTGTAGCAAAGATGGCAGCTGTCTTCACGGTTCAACTCAGTTGTGAAGCTTCCAGGAGGACAGGACTCACACTCAGTGCAAGACTTCTGATACTTACCTGACAGAACAGAAAGACACAAATGAGAACAACCGGATGAGATGAAGAGCAGAGAGAGGCTGCTCGCCCAGAGCGCATATTAATGAAGGATGTGGTCATATAGCGCAAATTCAGTGTGCATGTGTAATTTTTCATCCAGACAAACAGAGAGACGTGCAAAAACAAGACAGCAACAGACAGAGAGAAATGATAGATACGGCATGGCTCAGTGCTTTACAGTAATTTCTTAAATATGAATCATCGCTGATTCATTCATTAGAAACAGTGAGTCAAAGCTAAATGAGGAACAGACAGAAAAACAGATACAGAAATAGTAAACGCTCACACCAGACATCGTCTTACCTGCAGGGCACATTTTACACATCCTGTCTCCCATAGTGTAATAATGGGTCCCATCAGTCTGTTAACACATTAACACAATTAGATACAAACCTCTACACTCCTGATTCACGTGCTACAGTTGGTAGCTATTTCTTTAACTTGAAAAGCAAACAACACTATTTTCTTTTTAGAATAAAGGCTATTTAGGCAGATACACTGTAGAGGATGACATTATTACCATGGGAGAGGTGAGCACCAGCTGTGCAGAAAACATCAGGAGAATCACAAAACATTGCACAAGTCCCATCCTATCAGAAAAAGTGTAGAAAATGTTTAATAAAAATGTCAGGTGTCAAGTGGTCAGCATGTTCTGAAGAGTTTAGTGCACCAACACAGTTTCTCATATCATTAAAAAGCTTTGACAGTAAAATATGAAAATTTCACCCAAAAAGATTTTTACCTTTAGTATGATGCGTCTTTTGTTCTTCTATTGTTTTGTTAACTTCCTCAAGGTGACTGTGTCTCTCTTTCTTTCTCTCTGTCCTCTCACTCACTCTACCCATCCTGTGTCACTGTTTCCTTACCTGCTGACATCTTCCTGTCTCCCCCGCCCACTGAGCTCTACCAGTGTGCCGCTGTCCTGTTTACACGTTCAGCTCTCACACACAGACCCATCCGCACTCTGACTAAAGTTTCATCAAAGCCTCATCACTTTCCATTCAAACTGTAAGTTCTGACGGAGAACGTATCAAAGAGCTGTTATCTGTGCAGTTAACGTGTGTCAACAACATGATGGAAGATCATTTTTAGTGACGGATACAATTTCATTTCTGATTTGAAGTCAGTATATTTTTAATCATATGTGAAATTACTCAGATTTCCTACACAATGTTATAAGTGCTTATCCGTTCTCTTTAAAGCTTAATTAGTGGACTCTGAATCTCAGTTAAAAGGCCAATTCTCTCTCTCTCACACAGGCTCACTTATTCTTTATTGTATCTATTTATACATACATACATACATTCATACTGTTTGGAGAAGTATTGTAATCCTTCCACTCTCTCTCTCTCTCTGTCTCTCAAGGCGGGAGAAACAGACGTTTACATTGCCAAAGCAAGTGAGAAGAAAATAAAACAAAAATGTAAATACAATAAGTAAAGATCTACTATAAGATAAAAACAGAGCTGAGCAAGAATGGAGTTGAATATATCAATGAAAATAGGTCAAGTTTTGAAATATAAACAGAACATGTTGTGTATTTTCTCCTAAAATGATATCTAAATAGATGTATATATATATATATATATAGCCAATCCCAGCTGACATCGATCCTAGCTGACATCGGGCGTGAGGCGGGGTACACCCTTACCCTTATATACAGGACACCAGTCCATCACAGGGCACATACATTGATAGATAGATGAACAGAGACAGACAACCATTCACACCTAAGGGCAATTTAGAGTCACCAATTAACCTAACACGAGCATGTCTTTGGACTGTGGGAGGAAACCGGAGAACCCGAAGAAAACCCACACAGACACGGGGAGAACATGCAAACTCCACACAGAAGGAGGATTCAAACCAGGAACCCTCTCGCTGTGAGGCAACAGTGCTATCCACCACACCACTGTGTTGCCTCCAAAGTATATAAAGATTGTTATATTTTTATTTTATATATTTTATTCTTTGATCCAAAGATGCAAACTGTGATTGGTCTTTGACTTACCTTAAGACTACCAGACACAGAATAATTATGTGTGTACTAGCTAAAATAAGAATAAAAATGTTAGGGCTAACGTTAAATGTCACAATCAAAACTGTTTGTGTGATACATTTGACACAGTACAAAGAGTAGCAAAGAGACTACTGTATCTTGTTTTTTATATGTTCTTATTTTAGAACGGCCTTACAAGATATTCAGTTTTCAAAGCCAGACTGACCCTGCTTTTCTTTCCTTTCTTTTTGCCCAGCCGCCCTCAATACATGTCTGCGTGGTGACTATAGAAGAGCAGCCTCGGACGCTGTCATGGCACTTCCATGACTGTGCTGACGCCAGGCCAGATGTGATCAAAAACAACTAGGGGGCTGCCATAAGTGATGGACACAAAAGTCGACTGTAGAAGGAGAAGTGGTGGAGGTCAGATGAAAAAAAATGTCGTTACCACAGTTACCATTTCACAATGTGGCTTTTGTGTGAGCATCTCTTTCCAAAACAGTGTCCTCACAGTTCAGTCAACGCTTGCTTCTGTAGACTGTTGATGATTAACCAGATTATCCGGAACATTGTTTCTGGAAAGAGATGCTGCTGTTGGGTTTGTTTAAATGTCATTACAATTTAAACCTATAAACCCAACAAACAAAACTCATGTAAGCGGATGCTGGTGGACATCAAAGGCTGAACGGAAACACATGGTGGGTTTACCAAGAAAAAATCACACATGACCTTGTTGTTCAGTTGCATCTTTTATTCATTCAGTCTCTCTTGACATCACATACTGTAGCTCTGCAGTGAAGCTTTTAGCCTAAATTACATTCTTGGTGTTTAAAGCTGCACCGTCACACATCTCAAAACTCTGGATTATCAATGATTTGTTTTATGACCATAGACTGTATAAAAAATGGACGTAGCCTCTACGTCGAGGTCCGTTCTCTCAACTTGATTTAATCGTACTCGCCATCTTGTCAGACTTTGACTCCACCTCATTTCCTCTTACCAAAAAAGGGCATTGATGTGACGTTGAGGGGAGGGAGATACGTCCATCTGGCTGACGTTTACCTCTCAGGAGAAGTGAGGGCCAGCGGCTAGCTGTAACTCAAGAGGCTGTGCCCCTTATTCGTCATTAACTTTAACCTCCAATAAAATGGAAAAATAGCCTGGTACAAAAAAATTCACCCCCCTCAGTGTTGTCATGGAGATATGACGTTAACATACAGCCTATAATGTTTTTTTGTACCAGGCCTTAAATAGGTTTAATTGAGTTGTGAAAAACGGCCTAATTAACAATGAGAAACTACTCCATTATGAAACCTGCCCCTAGTGGCCACTCGGCGAACTGCGGTTTTTGGCACTTCCTTATTGGATCAATCAGTAGTAAGTGAAGCCATAGCGTCTGGATCCTCCCCTGAGGGCTGGCTACAGTACAGGTCATAAATCCCGCCCCCTCTGTTTTAGCAGATGGACCATGGGCAGAACAGAAGTCCACTTAAAATATTACCCAAAGATCGTTTCTGTCATTGTAGGTGCACGCTGATGATCTTTCAATTCAAGTTTGGCTTTAATTTGTTGCTATAAAAAGGGGGCGTGACATCATGATTGACAGCTGTGATTGTGTTGTTATTAGTCGGGCAGCCTCGATATTAGGGATCAACCCCGCGATCATTACATCACAGACTCTGGCTCCCTATGACGTAACCAGCGCAAGATGGCAATGCCTGTATCCGCGACATTTTGGCTTCATGTTTGTACAGAGGGAGGAAGTGGAGTCAAGTCGTCCATTTTATATACACTTTATGGAAAGAAGTGACCAAAAAAACACCCTTTTGTGTCATTAACCGCCAGCATTTCCATTAAAAAACTAAATAAAAAATGGGGTAATGTTATTATTATTATAAGCTTCTTTCCAGGTGTGTGACTGTGGACATTCTTCGTTTGCAGCCTTTGAACACAAGTATATATTCAAAGCTATATTTCCTTTACACATATAATATCAAAGCCATCAGTACAGTCATTTCGCTAAAGCACTTGCATTTCAGTAGTTCTGCTTTTTGTTTTAACTTGAGTAATTTTTAAATTGACTTTATTTGGCAGCCACATACACTCATAAAGAAAAAAGGTACCAATGGGAAAAGGAACTCCATTGTCATTTGATTTAAATATTTACAACTTTTGAAGTGACTGTCAAAAAAAGAGACAGCCCAGTCTCAAATGCTTAACATAGAGACAACGTCAAATTGGACTGGTTATGTTTCCTTCTTCATGTACATTTGCTCCAGTAAAAGTCTTTTTAAAAACACTCAGGACACAGGCGTGACACCCAAAGAACATACACACTGGCACATGCATACATAGAGACTCACTCAGTGTGTGGAAGTAAAACTATACAAAGGGAAATGGCGTGTTTATGTCTCACACATCTCTGACATCCTCCTTCTGTATTCAAACAGTAGTGTGATTTAGCATTCAGCTGATTCCAACGGCCTCTCATGCAGAAGTTTATACAAGCTTCAAATCTGTCCTCCTATTGTCTTTGCTGTTGACACAAAGTGTTGAAGTGTGAGCTGCGTTAGAAGCAGAAGAAGTATTTCACCTGGTACAACCACACAGAGTAAAACTACAGCGAGGACTATATTACAGTGTCTGATAATAGAGCAGTGATGATAGTGGGGTGTTCCCCTGACAGTATGCTAATATATGTTTTACTGAAGCAGTGTTTCTGCGTTAAAGTTCATGGTTAAATGTACCCAGAAATGAGGTATGTGTTCGTGTTAATTCATTATTCTAGTACCCCGCCTGCAACATGTAAGATGGAGATGATGAGATTTGAATAGAAGAAATATAGTTTTCTATTTCCAGCGTGTCAACATTTTTACATTACAGGTTTTACAATAGTGCTGATTGTTTCTTATACATTTTTGCTCTGCTCTTACTTTCTATGTGCAAACAGGCTCAAAAATAGGTTTAGTTATATACATCAAGCACCGTGGTGAAATAGCTTCGGCAGCTTATTTAGTTTTTGATTTTTTTTTTTGAACAGCAATTTTCCTGTTGATTCACAATCTGACCATTTTATTTTGGCACTCAACGGCTCACTTACATTATTTTGTTTTCCTTTTAAAGTGGTTCTGCTCAACCATGCAGCTCTGCTCAAACAACACAGGACCTGACTCCGATCGAAGCGTTACTGCTGAAAATAAAAGTAATTCGTAACCGCTACTACGTGACACTCGGGTGTCAGTGCATTCTATCACATGGAGCAGATTTAAAACTGCAAAACAAACATGACTCCCTTTGACACTGACAACATCCTTGGCTTCTGTTTCTTATAAAGCACCATTAACAGTTTGTATCTGTGATGTTCAATGCATTTTAGATGTTTTCTTTGTGGTGAAATGTTTTAAATTACCCTGTTGGTGTTATTTTCCACATTCATTTGCAACATTTACCACTGACAAATTGATTGGCTTTTCTAGGATAGATTCAGTGTATGAGGGATGTCATTTTGATATTTTTTTCCTAAGTCTGACACCAAAATGATGCTTGCTGATAATGTTGTAAGTGCTCTTGAAATAGTGAAATGTTGTGTCAGGATGATACATTTATTTGTAGATTTAATGCAAACATTTGCCTCTAGGTGAGCCAGGGAATCCAAAGTAAATCAACAATGGAGAACATTGTTTTTCAGAGTGGATTTCTCCTATAACAGTTAGATTCAGGTGATTTGCAGCAGATAACTAAGTGAATTGGAATTATGACGGATCACAAAAACTTTCCTTTTTACGGTTTTCAGGATTGTATCTAATTCATGTTGGTATTCAGAGACAACTCTGCTGCTCCACAGCTAATGTTTTCTTCCACTTAATGTTTTGCTTATTTTTTTTATAATTATTCCACTTTTTGCTAAATAAAGCACAGATGTTTTGTTTTATTTATAACTTTACCTGTGGAAAGCAAGCCCTGAATCTGCAGCTGCAAGGCAGTAAAATGCTGAATCATGACATCTTATTAGACTTTCTGGACTCGTCATTATCAATATCACTCAGAAATACACTCCAGGACAAGACTCAAACTACCCCGCTCCCTGTTTGTTTGGTGATAGAAGGAATTACAGGCCTGTAAATTTGTCTGGAGTGGACTTTTTGAAGTGACCTTCATCTGATGACAACATGTATTAATCATGCTATGGTTCCCTATAACCCACAGCACAGCACAGCAAGGACATCAGCCCGTTTACTTGCGATGAATTCAGGATCCTAAACAGACAGTCCAAACTACGGCTGTCAAACACAAGATGACAAGGTCCAGCTATGAGACGACCTCTCCCCTCTGCAGGGAAGTGACTTCTACATTAAGCAGTAATGACAAAAATCCAACTCTGCTACTCAATAACAGTTTCAGTGCTAAAAAAGTCTCCTCAGACCAAAGCGTGGACAGCAGGAAGAATTGACAACATGACTCCGTAAATGAAGAGGTTCCTATGTAAACATGGTGTTGCCATAGTTACAGGTGCGTATTGCGTCGTTGTGGTACTGAAGCCAGATGCAGTGGAGGTAACGTGACCACAGCCCCCGTTACTGCCAGAATGAGGAAGTGTCAAGATCTCCCAGCTCTCGAGGAAGAAGGCGGAGATGATGAAGACCTGCCGTTTTCTCTCTGGTCACTGTCGTCAGTGGACGCAGGCGCCGCAGGGTTACTGTGATAGAAACATGAAGAAATGCAACAGATTCTTCATGTAGCACTCTTAATTTATTGTTTTATGTGGTACTGGACAAAGAACAAAACACTTTAACTATTTTATATTTTCCTAGAAGGAAAGGGATATATATTGGAAATTCTTATGCAAGTTTCTGCGAATACTATTTAATTTGGTATAAACACAGAAACAGAGATCAGTGAACTGACTGAAACTCACAATCATCTTAACATGCAAAGATTTAAAATTTGTTCATAGGCAAGCTTACCATTCAGGATGTACTAAGAATAAAGTTTTCAATAATAAATAAAAACACTCTTGGGTTTAAATGGAGAAATTACTTTAATTAAATTCCACTGAAAATCAATTCCTTTGAACGTAACGTTCTGATCCTTGCGTGTTGCGTTCATTTTGCACTAAAGTTCTTAATGAAATGAAAAAATAACACACTATGTGGTTGTAGGCAGATGTAAGTGTTTATTGTTGTATTTGATGTGTTTCTTAGAAAAACTATAACTCCTCATGTGGGAACCCATACGTGGAGGCTGGTATATAAGCAGAAAGTAAAACAGAGCTGTATTTATATAAAACATGTCTTTATAGGTGAAGTTATAACTGTTGACAAATACTGTGCATTTATAAACACTTCGAAATGTCCTCATAGCTGCATACATCTACATTACATTGTGCTACAGACAAACTTTGACACTTAAGGAGCTGTAAAATGAAGCGTTACAGGACTGGCAGACACATGAGTGTGTGTTACCTGTCTCCACTCTGAGTGATGAGTCTCCTGCAGGTCTCCATCTGAACGTCGAGGCCTCTCTTCATCGAGCACATCTCCATGTACTCGTGGAGGTGTCGGTTCATGTCGCTCTTTGCTGTGGCCAGTTCCAGCTGGAGTCAGAAAACAGAACAAGCAGTCAGATATATAACAGATGTTAAATTAGGTTTGTTTACTGCACAACTGTGAGGTGTTGGCTACGCACAGATAGAAAAAAATAAACAACACTGAGCAAAGAGAGAACGACAAATCAGGCAACATGCTGTATATAAACAGGGAAAACACTGAACATATTTGAAATGTTAAAATATGAAGCAAGAGTCTGACCTCAATCTGGTCAATTGTCTCTTGGTATTCCTTCTCTCGGGACTTGAAAAGACATTCAGTGTCGTTAATCACCTTTTCCAGACAGTCCTCCTGCTAAAGAGAAGAGGAGAGAGATTGTGGGTATGTTTGTGGTCAGTATCTGGATATGCATGTGATAAAATGTGGTAACGCTTAGCAGTAAACGTGTGATTGTGTGCTTATCATCACACAATCAGAAAGTGAGGTTACGCGACTATTAAAGCACAGCCCGGCTTAATGCTCCCATCAGCTCACATTTCATGGACTAATGCAGCTCCTCCCTTCAGAGAGAGAGAGCAGATTGCTCAAATACCACACAGCCGGTAGATGAAAACAAATACCTTCTGTACATGCATTTATTGGAAACAAACACACAGTACACCAATACAGACCAGACACTGCATCTGTCTGAGTATTTGTGTGCAGCGTTTTGTCCTGAAACGGCCCTTCCACAGCAGAGCAGCGAAGGTCAGTGCACCTGAGACAAAACTGCATCGACCAACATGACATAATGCTGCTCTGAACATCAACTCCACATCAGAACTTTTAAAGCTTCCTTGAAATATGAACCAACAATATCAGGACACATGCAGTAGCCTGAAGGATGACAAGTCAAAAAAGGTGCAGGTCCTGATCACACACACAAACTAGTTTCCCTTTGCCCTTTGTCCAGAGACGGTAAAAAGCAAATGCATTAGTTGCTTTTATAAAAGTAATTTAAACACATGGTGTGAATGTCTCTGGCCTCTTTTTGAAGGGCTGCCCTCTTTTATTCAATTAGTCGATTAATTGGTCTAATTGGTCAGTGTAAATACATATTTTGTTACTATTTTTCATTTTGTATCAGAAGAAAAATCTTATCAGTAAACGGTTGAAATGAAGCTTGTGTCAAATACAGTTATGCTTGGACTCTACCCACAGCGCAATGTGACGTCAGAGTGACATATTTCCGATGTCATTTTTGGATGTCCAGTTTCGGCCCACTGAATAGACTGTTTTGTAACATCAGGCGACGTTTTTTTCCGACGTTTACCAAATGTCGAATGTTGATGTCCGTGGGACCTCCGTGTTAGGATTATTTATAGTCCAAATGTGGTCCTTTTAACATCAAATTCAGACTAATTTTAGACTACTTCTATGACAATAATAATAACATGGCACTTTTCTGGGGTTACAGACCTTATAGCCGCCATTTAGCGCCTACGGCCCCTCCAACTACCACGTCAGGGTAAGGGGTGAAGTGTCTTGCCTTGGACCTAGTTTGGACGTTGACCAGAATTGGTCATGGACCGACAGATCCAATATAGATAGGATTTGCACGTCTATCCGATGTCCAATGTTTAGTGGGCATAGTTTTAAGTAGGCATTGATAAGTTATAGGGAAACGGGAAACACCAGGGAGTTATTATCAGTGAATCATCGACAAAAAATGACCACAGAGCTGAATCAACATCACTCGGAACTTGGATTGCATTGCATTGTCTTGGTGTCGCCATTGTTTTGTTCCCCTGTAATTAGGTCTAGGTCCATTCCTTAAAACCAGCACTCAGAGATCTATTTGAAATGAGTCGTGTGACCACAGCCTACCTCTCCTGGTGGGTGGGTGGGGTCAGGAGGCAGAGTGCATCCTGGGAAGTCCTCCCAAAGCAGCAGCGTTTCCTCAGTCTCCTCCCAGGCCAGACTGTCGCAATCGTCCTCAAACTCACATTCACGCCTAAAATAAATGCACAAATGCCCACACGCACACACACACACACATTGAAATGTAATTAGTGGAAGTGCAGGACTGAAAGACAGTGAGATAATACTCATCATATTTCAAGGTCAAACCACTCACAGTTGGTTCAGCATCCTCTGCATCTCCTCATTTATCTGATTGGCTGATGAGCCACAGTGCTCTTCGTCTTTGGCAACGCCACCATCACTTTCAGAGGTGCTAACAGGTTCATCACACTCGCTCCCATTGAAGGACAGAGGAGTTTGTTTCCGGCGGCAGTTTAGGGATGATTGGTTGTTGGGAACCTGCAGAGAAAAAAAATCAGGATACAGACCTCCATTCTCAATAAACAAGACAAATCTTCACAGGAAGTGACTCAGTGGATATGATAACACATGAAAAGATGGGACAAATAAAAGGAACCACGGATGAGAATATCAACCGGTCAGACTCCTCCAGTCCTGGTACCTGGTACATCTGGATCACATCTTCACAGTTTCTCTGCTGAGCTACGTCACAGAGACGAGCGGTGATGTCGATTCTGCGGCAGATATCCATGTCCACCTTCATGGCTTTCTCCTGGATCTTAGTGTCCAAGTCTGTAAAGTTCTACAGAGCGGATGAAGGAAACAAAATAAGACGGAGGAAAGGAAAACTTACTTGAGAAAATATGTGTCTACTGCTGTAAATTAGTGAATTACTAATACTTTATTCAGTAGATGATTAATAAGCAGTTAATGAGACAAACTTTTGGGTTGCCCCGTTGTAAAACACCTCTGTCTCCTTTATATGCTCCTCCAGCATAACCGTGACAGAAACACACGTCTCTATTTGATAATAATGCAGGTATACATCTTTGAAATCTCTAAAGTTGTCAGTAAATTAACGGGGGACCAGATTCTCTGCAGCCAGGCGATAAGTGATCAAATGGTCTAATGGTGAGGTTTTCCTCATAAATTAAAGGACTAAATGAAAAGTTTCAGATGTTCTTATTAATGTCTTATTACTAATGTCATGTATAAGTAAATGGTTCACTGTCACTAAAAATGAGAGTTTTGTTTCAGATGTCACGTGATTACTACTAACGTGAGTGTGAATGGCTGCCATGTGACTGTATGGGTTGTACTGCGCTCACATTGCTCATGAGCCCTTTGAAGAGAACCAGCTCTGACTTCAGCTGCTGAACTCTGAGAGCCAGCTCGTCCTGACAGCCTTCACTCTCCTGCAGGTCCTGCACGCAGAAAGGAAGCCATAAAGAACACACACGTAGAAGTACAAACGCTCCCACACCCACATGCCCTGCCGCATCTCTTAACTGGAAATTACAGGTTACGTTATGCAAGCAGAGGTCACAAAAACAAAACAATATCTGCAAAGTGCACAAAGACATTGTAAACCCTGAATGCATCATGACTTCTGGGGAGCCCTGGCTTTGTCTAATGGCATCATAATTCTCTTTTCTCCCTGTTGACTTATTCATATGTGCTGCAATGTTGGTCAGGACCCTTTTCAGTCTCAAGTGGTGCTTTGCCGCTTGTGGTCTCTTGTTAATGTGGAGTTGAATGCTAAACTGGGTCAGGTACAGATTCCTGGCAATGTCCCACGTGCGTTCAAACACACAAGTGCATGTGTGCACGCACGCACACACTATCACACAGGAAATCAACCAACCATTGGGTTCTAAAAGACACAGCTGCAGGAAGCACAAATATGTCAATCAACTTCACAGCAGGTGACGCCCCATGCACACTAAAAAAAGACATTAGAAAAGCCTAAAAGTCCTCGGCACATCGGCCATGGATCAACTCCGACCTGCAGCCCTTTGCTACATGTCGCCCCCACTCTCTCTCTCCCATTTCCTGTCATCCTCCATCTGTACTATTAAAGGCATGAATGAGAGGGCAAAAAAAACAGAATTTCTATAACTTTTAAATGAGTAACCTTAATTAGTGAATGGGCAATGGTCAAAGAAAAAAAAAGAAATTGCAATTACAAAAGAGTGCAACAGCTTTGTATGAGTCAGGATTTGAACTGTGTAGTGGTCACACACATGCACACTCACACAGACAGACAGACACACACACACACACACACACGCGCACACACACACACACACTCACACAGACACACACACACACACACACACACACACACACATCACCTCTTGCAGGTCTGAAATTTTCTGTTGCAGATCCATCCTCATAGTGTATTCTTCTTCCCATCTAAGAGACACACAGATATAAAAAAGTAAACAATAATTGAATGTCTTGTGAATGAAGCAGAGAGCAAACAGACAGAACATACAGGCCAGGAGTTTCACATGTACACATGATCCATTTATGCATCTTCCAGACCCACGTTAAGGCAGGTATAAAGAGACCCATGATTGAACTACTTCAGGAGGTTGAAAAGTTAAACGGGCTTAGAGGGATCATAGTCAGATGTTATACAAGTTAAAGCGCATCTGTCTTGTCAAACCACAATTTCCTCCTGACACATAACGTCATGACAGCAGTGTCGATGCTGATCTAGAGGTGGAAATAACACTCTAGGTTATACAGCAATGTCCCAGCAATGATGAAGAAGGCCTCAAGCTAGTGAACATTGATGTGAGCAATGCTGGATGTAATTGGCTTTGCAAATGTCAACATATTTGTTAGACCTCAAAGATATAACATTTGTTATTGTGAGTAACACTGAATGTAAGCATAACTTTGCTTCTTTGCAAGTAAATCAACTAAAACCATCCTAAAACTTCAATTTTGGGATCAGTCAGAAGTCTCATAGTTTCATAGGAATGACGTAAGAGACTGGCTCTTGGGTGCTGGATTTTTAGATGCACAAATGGCAACTAGATTTCAATCTGGCTGAGTGCCTTTGGATCTGACAATACATTTGAAATGCAGTTTAGTTTAATCATATTAGGATACAAATCTTGATACAAGTTGAATGAAATGTTCTTATTCACTCACTGATGAATCACTTGTTTGATGAATTGTGTACTGCTATGGTGCAGCTTCTGGCCCATGGGTCTGAACTTTAATACATTTAAAAGCCTGAGCACGGATCCTGTATGCGATCTTAAGATTCAGTGACTTCATACAGCACACCTGCCCCATGCCACTGCAAAGTCTGTTTAGCCCTCTTATATAAATGCTGTTTTGAATGCAGACCGCTGCAGCACATCGAGATCTTTGGGGAATACTTAATTGGAAAGAAACTGAGTCATGAAACAGCGGTTGTTGTTGTCGTTGTTGAGGATCCTTGTTTGATCAGTAAGGTGAGAGAGAACAGAAAACAGAGAAGTGCTTCCCTCTGCAAGCCAAGCCCCCATCCAGCAGCTACAGCTTGCAGTGCATGCTGCATTGCAGATACAGTGTGGAGTGTGGAGAGGGGGGTGCGCAGTAGGAGAGAGGAGAGGCAGAGCGCACGAGAGAGGGAGAGGAAGCGTTCAGTGTGTGGGATGGTTTAGGGCTCACGTGAGAAAGACAACGTGAAAGTGTGGGGGGCAGAGTGAGGGGTGAGAGAGAGGGCAGTAAAGGGAGAGAAAGATCATTTGTCCTTGAATAAAAAAGCGAACATGAATGAATAAAAGAGGCGGAGAATGACAGAAATTGCAAAAAAAGGAGCAAAATGCACCAAAAGCTTCACAATAAATTAATTCATAGGGGAGTTTAGATGTGAAAATGACTCACAGGGACAACAAAAGTCACTACATTATGCGTTATTATTATTATTATTTCATCCTTCCTGCATCCTGGCTGTCCTGTTTTGTTTTTTTTCTAATTGTTTTTCCATTTCGGAAAGTTTCGGCATCTCTCTATGTTATTGTGATGATGTTGCTTCTTTTTCCTGCATTGTTTTCTTGTAACTTGATGTAAACGAGGGTTGCCCCTAAATGATCTCTTGAGTATAAATGAAGAAAGAATTAATTAACGGCTGTGAGTTTCACTTGGAGAAACGCGTTAATGTCTGCATTGTCCCGAGGTAAACTGATTCCTACAGTGAGCTCACAGAGGTAGAGAAACAGACTCAGGGTGTGTCAAGTCTCTACATACAATTAAATCACACCTCTTATGTCACACGCTCTGAGTCGGTGTCGTCCCTGTGCCGCGTTCACAAAGAACCCACTATACTGTGGTCAGCACCTCCTCCGTGAAGAACGCATGGCTGCTCATTTGGACATAATATGATGAGTGTGCTGTAACATGGGGGCCACTGTAGTTCACTCAGGACAGATAATCCTGTCACGTCATTCAAAGGAACGGGATTTAGCAGATGTGGGTTGTTTTCTCCAGTAATTTAAAAAAGGGAAAATCCACCCGAAAAAAAAGAGCTCACCCTGTTCTTCCAGTGATCTGCAAACACAGACAGCTGTCTCCCAAAATTAGAAATCGGAGCATCTCGATCTGAACTGGTGATGTCATCGGGTGACTGTGAACTAGTACACTGACGATGACTGAGTGATTATGAGTTTAGGTTTTAGATGTTACTTGATCCTAAAGGCAGCAACTAAGAGTTAAGTTCCTCTTCAATTAATGTGCAGACTATTTTCTTGATCAACAGATCTGTTGCTTTGTCTATAAGATAGCCACCACAGTTTCCCAGAGCTTTGTTTTGTTCCCAAACCCCAAAGTATTCGATCAGTCATCATGTTGAAAACAAAACAACAGCAAAAACAACTTACTTTTTTTTTAAATCGTGAACCAGTGACTGTTTGGCATTTTTGCTTTTAAACAATAATTTAAAACAATGAATCCATTTAAAAAATAACTGTGAAAATTGACTAATCATTTCAGCTCTAGATCCAACTTAAATAAAGCTAATAGCGAATCGCAAAATCTCCATATGACCCATTAAAGTCCATATGGGTGCTATTAAAGCATCAGAGGGTTTGTTTTCAACATTCACACGGGCCTAACTGGACCACCTCCAGGGTTTGTTGTTAGATCATCTTCATCATTACGGTCTTTCATCTGCAGACGCTTGTTCAGTGTCATCAAATAAATGCCTGCTGTATTTCCCTGATTATCCTCCTAATATTCCTGTAAACTAAGCCACCAGTGGGTGAGTCATCTCAGGAGATTTATCAGCTTTGAAGTGAACATTTGTGCAACAAACTGCTCTTCACACGTCCCTACTAAGCTTTTGACCTTCATTCTTCTTTATATTTAGCGATGTGTTAACATTTGTGGTGTATTTCTAGCTGCAGCACCTGCCTCTGTGGACAGACAAGAAGTGGATGCAGGGTCAGGCTGGAGCTGATGGATGGGAGAGGGTTTTGTGCTGACTCGGCTTTTGTTGGAGACAGCTGGTCTGCAGCTGCTTTACGGCTCTGCTCACTCCTCAAAGTAGAGCATTACACACACTCAAGAAACCTACTGTAAGACCTCTTGCTCAGTAGAAATCCCAATTGTGTAGGCCTGTTACAAGTGCAATAAAATGGTAATAATACATAAAAGGTTTCACTCCATTTACCTGCGTTTATACTCATCTCTCTCCCTCTTCACTTTGCCCAGGACATTGTACAGGGCTCTTATCTCAGGGGTGATGGTGTCAATCTGGACCCCGACTCCGTCAGGGTGCACCCAGGACACTCCTGGGCTGGTCAGACGCTCCGCACTAGGGCCAAACTTGCGGGTGTGGTTGTAGGACCAGATAGTGCCAGGGAGGAACCGTGGAGGAGGGTTGGTGGAGCTCCCCGGGCCTGCGCTGGTGCTGGAGAAAGTTTTAGAGCCAGAGCCGGGGGAGTCCACACAGGGAGAGGCCTGGCTGATGGTGATGGCTGGGTTGCAGGTTGCATTTGTTTGGGTTGAACTGGAGTTGTCAGCGGCTGCAGGGTAGAAGGATGCTGTGGGTGGAGGTGTGAACAGTGTTGTAGGCCTCCTGGCTGAGTTGTTGGTGTTGTGGAAGGGGAGGGAGCCAGGCCTGAGCGGTATGGTCCCGACAAATCCGGTCTGCACACCTGCTTCCTGGGTCTGCTCCCTCCTCTCACAGCATCCACCCTGACAGCCCTTGTTGGCATCCAGCGCCTGTTGCAGCTGCTTCTCTAAAATCTTATTTCTGCGCTCCAATTCGTGCACTTTCGCCAAAAAGCATCTGAACCTCAGATTGAGAGTTTTGAGGACGCTGATGTTGGATCCCAGGTCGTTTCTGAGAGCCATAGCTGCGGGGGGATGCGGCACAGCGCGGTGCTGGAAGTGGCTGTGGCTGTGGTGGAGGTAAGGTGAGGTCTGTGAGGGTGCGGTGAAGTCAGGCCCCGGCCCGGGCTGCTCACCCAGCAGAAAGGACGTCGGGTCCGCTCCACCGAAAACAGCGTCGGACAGAAGGCCTGAGGGGGAGTCTGGGTGTCCGGGTGCTTGACTCTGCTGCGGATGCTGTTGGAGATGCGTGTTATCCCCCAACAAAGGATTCATGCTATGGTATGGAAAACTAAAGCGCTGCAGATCTGGCATGAACACGGACGGGAATTGTCTTGCTGCAACAGAATATAATGGATAAATAAGTAAAACGTACCAGAAAGACGTGCGCACAAAACGCCAGTGTTTCCTTGATTATATAACCGTCTCTAAATCAGCATCTTATCCTTAAAGCTGAGAGGTCTTAACGTCGGCTGATGGATCACTGCTCTTTAACCGTCCGCGGAAAAAAACAACCGTCCAAAGCGACTCCAGTGGGCTGCGAGCAGGGACACAAGATGCGGCAACACCGGAGCTGCGCATCGGTGGGATGTTTTGCAAAAATAAACGTTAACTAAATGGAGAAAATGACGCAGAGCGTGAATGTTTAACAGCGAAATCCAGTGTCACCGCGTCACTGAAGTTCTGGCAACAAGCTGTGACCGCAGACGGGAGCAGGTGCTGCGGGATTGGAAGAGACCGGCTACCGTAAATACGCGACTAGAGCGGCGCTGAGAAAGTCACTTGGTGGTTTTCTGTGGGATGCAACTCTCAACAAGTAATAATTCAGATTTGGATAAAACTGGGAGTCAAACACGGGTGATAAAGTAATAATAATAATAATAATAATAATAATAATAATAATAATAATAATCATAATAATCATAATAATCATAATAATCATAATAACCACACATAATTTAAATAATACATACTAATAATAAATAATGATCATTAATAAGAAATAATAATAATACATACATACATACATACATACATACATACATACATACATACATACATAATAATAATATATACATACTACTACTAATAATAAATAATAATTATCATTAATAATAGTATTAGTAATAATTGATATTAATGATAATATAATAATAATAATAAAGTAATGATAGCCTAAATAAATGCAAAGGTAATAAAACCCACCAACCAGCACTTCTAAAGCTTACTGATTATTACATTATATCTCGTATTTTAATCTCTACATAAACCAACGACTTGCTGTTTTAATAATAATAATAATAATAACAATGGTGATAATAATAATAATAATACAAATAACAATATATTTTTTGCTTTATAATAAATAATTACAATAACTTCACTATAATGTTCACCAACTGGGTTCACTTTACAGTGTGCAATACTAGCTCAGGTGAATTTCAATCTCAATGTGCATTAGTAATAGTAATATTTTCCTCTGTGCCTTAGTGGGATTTGAAAATATTTAAAAAATACTGTATATATTTTTTTCCCCCTGTGTTTATACTGTTCATATTTTTTCCATATTTTCTACAATTTATTGTTTCTTATTGATGCTTCTTTTATGTTTACCATCCACTTTGCTGCTGTAAAAAGGACATTTCCTCTTTTTGGGACTAATAAAGGAATATCTTATCTTATCTTAGTGTTTTTCAAGATACTCTAAGACACTTTACATAAAATAAAATAAATAAAAATATAAAGCAACACTGGTTGCCTAGCAATGCTTATCTAACTTCTATGCTAGGAAGCTAAAACAAAAGCGAATCTCCCAAAAATAAATTCCTCATTGTTGTTCATAAATGTTCTTCAAGTTTGAAATTAAATTTGGTTTATTAAAATTACGACGTAGCAAAACTGGGACCAGGCGTATTTAGGTAAGGGCGCAGAGGAGAGGACTGTGGAGGGTTAATGCTGCGTTTGGGGTCCCCTAGCAGGAGAATCTGGCAACCACATCCAAAAAACAGGCTAGTGACAAGTAGTTTTAAAATATTTTTTATAAATGACAAGAAAACAAGGAGAAAGCCAACTGTTTTTGGCATCAATTTAAAAAAAATCATAGTCATAATGGTTTTAAGTTGCTCAGAACGCTAGAATGTGTATTTTACTCATCTATCTATATATCTATCTATCTATCTATCTATCTATCTGTCTATATATCTATCTATTTATATATCTATCTATATATCTATATATCTATCTATCTATCTATCTCTATATATATCTATATATATATATATATATATATATCTGTCTATATATCTATCTATTTATATATCTATCTATATATCTATATATCTATCTATCTATCTATCTCTATATATATCTATATATCTATATATCTATCTATCTGTCTATCAGACAGTGCTGGATGTGGACCCTCTCCGATCTCTCCATGTCGGCTGTCTGCTGATGCTGCTGTGTCTCTCCGTGTTGCCTTGAGTGTCCAAGGAGTCTAATGCTCTCCTTCCTCCTCTGCATTCGCCTCCGCTCTGCCTTCTCTTGGCCAAACACCATCACGTAGACATCATCCCTGAATTCCCTGCTCATGATCTGGTAGATTAAAGGGTTGATCATGCTGTGGGACTTGGCAAACAATGCAGGGATTAAAGTGACTACAGGTGGGAGCCATGAGAACGGCCGGGGGCCCCTGGTCACAGATTCATCTTCTTTGTCCAGGGTGGACCTGAGCATGGTGTCACTCAGGCCGCTAATGGAGGCTGAGTTCATGTCGTCCACATCGCTCCACTTGCTCTCAGGATTGTAGTAGATTAGTCTGTAATCTTCTGTAGTGGTCCAATTGAGCAAAGAGGGCACATTTGGAGCTTTTTGAGAGCTTGAGGACATGGACTCCTCCACCACCATCTTTAAAGACGCCTCTTGGTCATCTCTGGGAATGAGTGCAGAGATCAGAGACACAGTGGCATAGGGCATCCAGGCCAGAAGGAAGGTGATACACACAACAGCAGCCATCTGAAATAAACATACAGCTTTGTTTACCCTGCAGGGTGTATTAAGGAATCTGAAAATGAGGCAAGGATGGATTACTGAAAGGGCCTACCAGGCACATTCCCAGGGGCCCATAAAGTAAAAAATGTTACTGAATAAAAACACAAAATGATCACAAAGAGATGCTAAATGAAAGTACACAAAACTACCAAAAATGACGACACAGAGACAGAACATGACTACAGGGATGCAAAACAACCACGAAGAGATGCATAATAACTGAAAGTAGACAAAACGACTCCATAGAGACAAAAATGACTCCAAAGACACGTAAATTGTCTAAAAATAGATTCAAAACCACCACAAACAGATGCAAAATGCAAGACAATTACAGAGACATGCAAAACAACTAAAAATTGATGTAAAATGACCACGCAGAGACCCAAAATGACTATAAAACGGCTAAAAGTAGACTTTTGAATTTGTGCGCTTGTTCCTACGTAGACAGAGTGGGCGGGCTCTTACAGGTCTGTGCCCAGGGCCCCATTGTCTCATCATCCGTCCATGCTCATAGTGTTTACCTTTGTAAGTCTCAGGTCTTTGCTAATGTGACGAACAGAGGAGGATGATATAGATGCCAGAGTGCGATTGGATCTGTAGACCTGGAAACAGAAGCCACAGTTAATGCTGCTATTTGGAGAAGGACAACATCAAAAACAGGATCGGCAACTCCCCCATCTTTTAATTTAACCATATGGCCTTAGTGTGGTTAAGTTATATAACACTTGCCGTTGTTAGACTTCATAGTCTACTAACGGCATATCCATCAGTGCTGAAAAACAAAGTGTTTGAATAGAATCGTGACCTTTAAATCAAGTCTAATCAAATTTGGATTTAGAGAATCCTGACACGTCTAATATAAAAATGTAAAGAATTTCTAATTTCAATTACATCTCATCTCATCTCATCTCATCTTCAACTGCTTATCCGGGGTCAGGTCGCGGGGCAGCAGCTTTAGCAGGGGACCCAAACTTCCCTTTCCCGGGCCACATTAACCAGCTCTAACTGGGGGATCCCGAGGCGTCCCCAGGCCAGTGTGGAGATATAATCTCTCCACCTAGTCCTGGGTCTTCCCCGAGGCCTCCTCCCAGCTGGACGTGCCTGGAACACCTCCCTTGGGAGGCGCCCAGGGGGCATCCTTACTAGATGCCCGAACCACCTCAACTTGCTTCTTTCAATTACAGCATCTTTTAAATTACTCATAGATAAGTTTTTGTAGCTTTCAGCCCATTCACTTCAGAGTTCCTGGCCCACGAGGGAGACTGATAATTTGATTTGACACAGTGCTTGTTAAGACCTGGACATGTGTCTGTGTATTAATAAACCTGTGAGTCTTTATACATGTTTGTAGTCCGGCTCGCCAGATGCACAGTGCTAAGATAAAGCATACTTTCGGTGTCCTCTCACGCATCGGATTTCAGGTCCCTCCCATTATCTTTGCTATCTATTTTTAGATCTATCTAAGGGCACAGTCGGCTTAACACCGCCCAAGAGGATTGTGATTGGTTTAAAGAAATACAAACAAGCCAAAGTATTTTCCCCCATACTCCACGGCTATGTGGAGAGGAGGTCTGACAATGCGAGACTAACGTGCATGCAACCAAATCTGTGTGGTTTCTCATCCACGATTGAACAGCCGCTGAAATGAGCGTCCACTAATCCAGAATCACTAACACTATGCACTTTATATTCCTGTGTGAGCTGTTATTCTACTCTGAGTGACTGTGATTTGATATGTCGGCTCATGTTTGTCTATCGTTGAAACAAAAATCAGAAACTGTTAATCTGAGGCATTCAGGTTGGAACTGGGACAGTTAAATCAGCTTGTGTTTACTTTATAGCCACGCTCTATTGCATTAACACATATATTAACTTGTGTCTTTAGCTACAAAAGGGAGAAAAAGCTTTTGCCTTTACTGTGATGTGTTTGGATAAAGCCCCCGCAGGTCAATATTTCTTTGTAACTCCAAGAGGCTTAGCATGGACACTGAGCTTCTGGGTCAATATAGATATAATTTGTCTTTTTTGTTGTTGTTGCTTTGCTTTGTTTGGTAAGCCCTGCTGTCTCCCAGTGCGCGTAGTGGTATATACTGTACATCGCTGTCCGCCACAGTGTCTTTTTCAATACTATCAATAGGGGGTGTCGAAGTTTCAATTTGCATGTTTTGTTTGCATGGATTTTAAATGATTGACTAACACATCTGAACGAAAATAATTACAGAATAAAGATGAAGACAGCAGTTGTCCTCACCGTCAGCAGGATGGCCAAATATGAAGCTACAATGGCGAGTGTAGGAAATCCAAAGCAGAATACCAGGATGAGGAGAATATATATTCTGTCATTTAGAGACGATCTCATGCTCCACCTTGAAACAGTGATACAAACAGACTGTTTATTAACACTCACATGTTTGTCTGCAAATGCATGAAGAAAACAAATAAGAGACATCTGCAGACTTGTTTGTGCACGTAAACAATAGAGGATTGAGAGATTAAACCCAAGATTACCAGTTAATGGTGCAGCTGGTCCCATAAGGTTCTGGTCCATAACTTCCAAAGCCAAAAGCAGGCAGCAAGGCCCAGAACAATGTGTAAACCCACACCAGGGCTATGGACCGAGACACATGGTGCTTCTCGATCCATTGACCTAGAGGGGCAAGAAGCATAAAACCATTCAATGAACTTTGGGTGACTAATAATGTTAATGTGTAATTGTGGGCCCTCAGCCTCATGGGAAGTCTTGACCTTTACCTTTACCATTTTGTCGAAACATCAGCAGGTTTAATTAACCTTTAGAGTAACCAATCAATCAATGAATGGCTTTTAAATCAATAACTCTTCAAATTAGGGATGTACTATATGGATGTTATATAATAAGCTAAGTTCATAACCTGTAATTTAAGCGCACCTGAGGGTAAGAGAGGCTTAAAGTGATCAAAGATGGATGATTTAATATTCCATAACTCAGCCTCTGACCTAATCCAATCCAACTGATTATTTTGTCTAAAAAAGTAAGTCCACATAAAAAAAACTTCATAAACGATTTTGCCCATGAATTCAAATTAAAAGCTTTGACACAATCTGTCAAATCAGACGTGTCATTGTGTACTCAACACGTGATTATTGGCCAGAAAATAATCTTTAAAGGTGCATATCTTAAAGTTTATTTGCTTTTGTGTAGATTATGTAGATTATGTAGATTATAAGCTCTCAGAATAATAGATATAAATATAAATTAGTAGCCAATCTGTATCTTGCAACCAAGAGGAGGGTCTGTGTGGCAAGTAGCAATGGTGGAAAGTCACTAAGTACATTTACTCATGTTCGGTACTCAAGTGAGGTATTTGTACTTTACTTGAGTAATTCCATTTTAATCTACTTTATACTTCTACTCCACTACATTTCATTAGAAATATTGTACTTTTTACTCCACTACATTTATTGGGGTACTTAAGTAACTACTTACTTTACAGATTCAGATTATTAACACAAGATATTATCAACAAATCCAATAAGATATATTGTTATAGATTAAGTTACACAACAGTATATAAAGTAAATCAGCCCCACCTTTACTAGCTGCTACATTAAAGTGTTATTTACATTAATCTATTAATAATTATAATATCATATCTAATATTCTGAAATGGGCCATTCTGCATAATGAGTACTTTTACTTTTTGTACTTTAAGTACATTTTGATGGTAATCATTTTGTACTTTTACTTAAGTAACATCTTGAAGCAGGACTTTTACTTGTATCAGAGTATTTCTACATGTGGGTATTACTACTTTCACTAAGGTAAAAGCTCTGATTACTTCTTCCACCGCTGAAAGTAAAGTTTATTAAGGAAGAGTCAAGTAGATTTAGAGTGCAGTCACAACTGTGTGGATTGTAGTCTACACATTAGGAAGATCTCAGACTTGCCATATTTTAAGCAGCAGATCTTCAGGCAGCGTTCCAGAGAAATGAGACAGGTGGTGAGTAGAGAGCCGATGCCAAACACAA
Source organism: Echiichthys vipera (assembly GCF_963691815.1). Classification (NCBI taxonomy): domain Eukaryota; kingdom Metazoa; phylum Chordata; class Actinopteri; order Perciformes; family Trachinidae; genus Echiichthys; species Echiichthys vipera. The sequence continues at coordinate 12,007,333 of NC_139833.1, forward strand.
AGCCTTGAATGCCGTACCAAAGGCACCCGGTCTCCCCAAACACCCAAGCATGACACAGGCTGAAAGAGGGGGAGAAGGGCTTTAGTCTCTTGGCTTACTGGATCAGCACCTTCTGTCTCTTGCAAATGTTGATTATACTCACAGTGACATCCCCCCTGATTCATGCTTTTAGCTACTTATTGGTTGATAACAAAGTATTCTGTACCTGGAAATGATGAAACATGGCCCTCCCAAGATGCAGAAGCCAAAATCACACAAGGCCAGGTTGATGGTCATGAGCTCTGGAGGTCTGAGCCTCTTTCGTTTCCTATAATAGACTAACAACGCCATGCCATTCCCCAGCACCGATGCAACACCTGGAGAAAGAGAAGTAGTGAGGAAAAGACAGTGACTAAACTTTGCTCTTCCAATCATAGAAATACCCGTTGTGTATGATTACAGAGCAGAGGGCATCCGAGTGGATCAATGCACAGTTATTAATCTTTTTTCCTCTTTCTAATACACACTAAACCAACCGCTCTGCAGCCGCCTGAACATTCACACTGACTGCTCCACCGAAAAAACCAATCAACCCAGACACAGCCCAAATAAACACTTTTGATGTCTGTTTATCTGTGGCTTCATGGATTTGTTGAGCGAACCAAACAATAAAAGTAATGATTCCGAGCTGAAGAGGTTTTTGTACAAGCGTTTTGATTTCAGACTGCCTGAAATGTCTGTTTTTTGAGACAATGTGTCTAGTTTTGTCTTTTGTGATGAAGACTGAACAAATATGAAAACGTCATCCCCCTGAACGAGAAAGTCACGAGTCAGTCACATGAAACACATTTTTAGTTTCCCCGATACCGTCATAGTTTGATACATTTGAAGTATTTCTGTCTTTTACAGTATGCAATTGCAATGGTATGATCATTTAGTTTTCAATTTACACCAATGTTCCCTTTAAATTGTCCCTTTAAGTAGGTTTAAAAGAGACAACTCATGCTCTTTTTCAGGTTCATACTTGTATTTTGGGTTTCTAGTACTTGTTTACATGCTTTTATGTTCAAAAACACTTTATTTTTTCTCATATTTTATGTCTAAATGCTCTCTTTTAGCGCCTGTCTTTTTAAAAAAATAAGTTATTTTCCACTCAATCTGAGGTACACTCATTTATATATTCTGTGTTTGCTTGTTGCAGCATTTCATTTGAGCTATATTACATTTATTGAAACAAATATTTGTGTCATCACTTTATATGTAATCTGGTATATTTGGTTGTTTTTTATATACTTAGGAACTTGACTAGAATTTAATGTAAATTTCAGCGTGTTTAAATGTCACGAACAGTTTGCAAATACAGACCTGCCAGAAACAAGAGCGATAACCTCTTCTCACAAAAATGAACCATTAACACAAAGATAACAGTGTCCTCTGAAAGTGCTCATTTGTGCACGCAACTGAAATGTCCTTTGGTAGATGTGTTTTCGGGGCTTGTCTAAGCACAAATCTGAAGACATTTTCAAAATGGGTCAAACCATTGTTTGCTGGAAAAGTCAGTTTTTTCCTCGTCATTCTATATTTAGTCTTTGGACACATGATGGATGGAAAATGGATGGACTTGTACTTTTATAGCACCTTTCCAGTTTTCTAACTACTCAAGGCGCTTTTACACTAGTGTCACATTCACACTAAATGTAGAGGCTACCTGCCCATCATCTAATCAAGATGCAATCATTCAAACCACTTCCACAGACCCATGTGCAGCACGGGGAGCAATTTGGGGTTCTGTGTCTTGACCAAGGACAGACATGCGGACCAAAGGAGCCTGGGATCAAATCTTCCGAATGGAGGACGACCCGCTCTACCTCTGAGCCACAGCCAATGGGGCTCTTGTTTTTGTTTTTTCTATGTATACACAGCAGTAGTTGTGCCTAAAGACTTAATATATTATTTTGAGTGTTAGATCTCTTTGAACGCATGACAAGCTGAATATCAAAGATATTTACACATATGCTATGAGAAACAGGTAATGTGGAAGACATTTAACAAACACAATGTTGAGAGCTTTTCTTAATTATTCAAAAATCCTCACTTTGACTATTGATAAAAATGTGATTTCAAGCATGATCTGAAAATGTGCCCAAAGTGTGTCCTTACCAGATTTCGAGACTTTAGACCAATTAGAACAAATGTTGTGGCGTTTTCTTTATCATACTAAATATTGTCTGTTTTAAACCATGCTTACCTGTGAAGGTAAGGAAGACAGCGACGGCCAGGTCTGCAGAGGGGGGCAGTTGTGAGAGGAACAGAGGGTGGATGGACGAGGGGACAAACCAGGAGCTTTTGTCTCCCATTGATGCACTGCACTGACCCACAGCAGCTACAGAGAGGAGGGGCAGCACCTGGAGCTTCAGAGAGACATTTTAATCAGCTTTTAATGTAAAAATACAAAAATAACAGTAGAGGAGAAGCTCGATTTAAACATCCAGCTTAAGAGAATAAGGAGTGTGTAAGGCAGCATAGTGTGAGACAGTAGGAGCTTTAAGTTTGAAAGTATTTTCACAAATTATACTTGTCACTGTCACTGCTCATTAACAATGTAGTGCATGTTAACAAAAAAAAAAAAAACACATTTCTTTCACCCCTCCTTGAGTTCAATATCAAAAATAACCCTTAAGATGTGTTTCTTCTGACATTACAAACAACATTAAAGTAAATGATGATGGCATGTTGACAATTGCATAGAAAATCATGTAAATTTATGCAGATCGAGAAGATCATGTAATGTCATCTCAACCCCGCTGGCTGACAGATCCTCTATGGTTGCAGCATAATTTTTTCTTTAAATCTGACATTTCTTTCAATATTATAGTTTTCCATATTTCAGGGTTATCCCAGGGAATGTGTCACACCATCAGAGGGGTGTCTGTTTATGTAGAAGAATGCAAGTTACTTTAAGTATCTTTAAATGACTAAATATAATGAATAGTGTTAGCTGACCCTGCATAATAAACAGTGACAGGAAAAAAAAACAAGTTCTCTCTCCTCAATTATTATAAATTTATGCCCAACAGGCTCTGAGTCTCGTGAGCGTCACATGAACACTATGACAGGACAAAGGGGACAGTGATAAAACAGAACAGAGGTTTCCTGAAATAATCGCAATTTATCCAAAAGCTTTGTCTTTACTCTTTTCGTCCCTAATCTCTCCATCAGCAACACATTAAAGACACAGAAACAAGCGTCAACGCTCACCTTCCTCTTGTCTGGTTGTCAGGCTCTTCCTCTCGTCTTTTACGGCAAAGATTGTCTCTTATATTTTAATATCATCCCAATCTGAAACCTCTTTCTGTAAATCCATGTGACATTTCTCTGGAGAGCTGGAGAGAAAATTTGCTGTTGACTATCTGGCTTAGAAATCAGACTGGGAAACAGTGTGAGAGAAACAGAGAGAGAGAGGGAGAGGGAGGGAGGGAGGGGTTATTTGAGTCTTTAAACTCTGTTCTCCTCTGATCGCCATCTACTAAAATCATTTTATTCCTAAGAATCATTTTGAATACCTCGCAATCATGTCTGTGAAATAAAATGCACACTGTTTGAGAGTAATTGGAGCCTCCACACACACTCAGTACCTATTGTCCGCTAAAGAGGTGACAGGGAAGAACTGTGGCTTTAATTTTGAAGATTAAAGTAAGAAAAGATGAGTAACCCAAAAAAAAACAAGATTCACGAATAAATGTGTGGTTCAGAGTGAACCATTTCAATAGTTGAACACACACACACACACACACACACTCATTTTAAATCCAGTAACAGTATGATCTGTGTTATGATAGAGGCTGTTCTCCTCTTGGAGGCGTTTTATTGAAGGAATTAATCACATTTATCCTGATCTGACAGAAATGAATGCATTTGCTGTAAAGCCATTAATAACTTCACACTTTGCCCAAAACCTGAAAGATGTTTAGTTGAATGGAAACATTTGAAATGAAAGCCATTAAACTCCATATACACTGTTCTTATTGAGCATATTCCCAATTGTATGCACATGGTGTTATATAAACAATAAATCCTACTTTTAAAGTCAACATGTGGAGCTCAGATCTTATTCTCGAGCAGCTCAGATGAGTGACTGATAGAGATGGTTCGGTATTTTGAGAAACTTGTTAAATTTGACATTTTGTTCTGAGCAAAATCACCTGCAGGCATAATTCATAAAAGCCTCCTATTGAACTTTTATAGTGGGCTTTTGTCTGGGTGTTAGCCAGGCTGCAGTACACTCTGGTATCTGACAGGACTAAAAGGCAGGGTTATTAGCGAGAGTAGATCGTTTTAAAAGGCAATGTAGTCGTGAAAAAAAAATTGATTTGAGCAGCAATGATCCCCCACAATTCCACCTAATAGAGAGGCAGTGCAATTAAGAGGTGTTGGTGTATTCCCACAAGGGAACGTGTTAGATAAGCCCCGTACAGTATGGATACACGGCTCTTGTAAGGGTTCGCTAAACCCACTGACCCACATAAGAATTCATCTGTTGATACCACGATTAATCCCAGTTGAGCACTTTTTGAGAAATATATATATATAAATTTGTTCTGCGCAGTGAGAAAAGAGAAAAGGATGACGTGATTCTCACAAACAGAGGACTTTATTTCACCACTGACTGCAGCACGTCAGCACTACAGACAGAGACTCTCACACCTTCACTCCATCTCACACAAGAACAGAACAGGGAATTTAACAAATACAAAAAAGTAATTGGTCACCAATTTTAAATCTTTTTCGTTTGCTCTCTGTGGGACCTTTCCTCAGGCATCTGATGAAAGGGTCGACTATTTGAGGTTACCGGGCAGAGTCACAGATAACACAATTTCTTATGTTTAACTCTGGTATCAGGAGAACGTGGGTGATGTGGCATAGTGCAGTGATGAGCGATCGGCTGGTTCGGTTTACTCCTTGGCAGCCATATGCGCCATCAGGTCGCAGACACGGTTGCTGTATGCGAACTCGTTGTCGTACCTGGTGAAGATGCAAGGAGAAAAAGAAAATTGTCAATAAGCATCACAGGAAATGAGATACTTGCATATGAAAGTAATCCATCCTGAAAGCGTACCATGTGACCAGCTTGACAAAGTGGTCGTTGAGGGCGATGCCAGCGCCAGCATCAAAGATGGAGGAGTGGGTGTCACCGTTGAAGTCTGTGGAGACGACCTGCAGGAGAGCGGAGAGAGAGGACGCCTTGTTAGCAAGAACACTTATTGACAAAGAGTTCAAAGAAGAGAGACGAGCACAAACCTGGTGCTCTGTGTATCCAAGAATGCCCTTCATGGGTCCCTCGGCTGCGGCCTTCACAACCTTCTTGATGTCGTCGTATTTGGCCTGTTACATTTTAAAACACCACAATCAATTTCTCAACACTTTCTGACTTCCTGTCTGTGACACTCGAGCCTATTGGTTCCAACTAAAGATCGATATTTTAATAAAGTACGGTGACACATGTATAAACAAGAGAAAACAACGGGTGATTTAACATCGACAGACATTAAATAGCAGCACGCATAAAGAGACAGGGATAGGGAATAGGTGCAAGATACAGATATGGCGCATACAGTCTTGTTTGGATGCGATGCCAAACATGGATGTACGTTTTTTTGGTAATATAAAATAGATAAACAAGTGTCACCTAGAGGTGTGTTTACAGGGGGTTTCCTAGGTAGACATTTAATTTATAAGAAAGGGGAATATATTTAAAGCAAATATTATTCAAACCGGAGTAAATGGTGCATTTGTTGGGGACTTTGATTAATACACATTATCTTTGCTTGTTAGTAGTTATGACAGAAGGATGGGGTGTGTGAGTATTATTAAATTCATTGCTTTTTTGGTCTTTTCATTGTATTTGAGGACAGTAAGAAAAACTAAAAATAACTTGCAGCACAATTCATTTGAATTTTTCAAATGTTATGAATGCTTCTAGTTTGTGGTCACTCACAGGTTTCTCCAGACGGACGGTCAGGTCAACCACGGACACATTGGGGGTGGGGACACGGAAGGCCATACCGGTCAGCTTGCTGTAAAATACAAAAACAGAGCAGGGGAGGTCACAAACTAAACTCAGCTGATTTAGGACAAGTCCTGTCCATACAATAACGTGAATAGTGCAACTCAGTTTCTGGCACTGACCCGTTGAGCTCGGGGATGACCTTGCCGACAGCTTTGGCTGCACCAGTGGAGGCGGGGATGATGTTCTGGCTGGCACCACGGCCATCCCTCCACAGCTTGCCGGAGGGACCATCCACGGTCTTCTGAGTGGCAGTGATGGCATGAACTGTGCTCTGGGGGATAAAGACACAGAGAACAGGATGAGTGAATATGGCTTAACCCCGACCCTAACTTTGTAAGGTCATGTTTGGGCAGTTCATAATCTGGTTTTAGGGGCTGCTTAGCATCTCTGCTAGATTGTTCCCAGGAGTGTATTAATCCTCACCATCAGGCCCTCAATAATGCCAAAGTTGTCATTGACAACCTTGGCCAGGGGGGCCAGGCAGTTGGTTGTGCAGGAAGCGTTGCTATGGAGAAGCAAAATAACAGCTTCAGTTAACAGAGGATTTTCAAAATAAAGGCGTCGGCTTAAAGCCTTTTTGTATGACAGAAGAATATTTTACAGATCAGAGGGAGATGAACAATAAGTGAAACACTTAATAATGCAATTTTTCACATTTAAAAAACACTTAAAAATACAAACAAACAGAAACTTCCTGGTTCTTACCTGACAACCTTGAGGGAGTTGTCGTACTTCTCGTGGTTGACGCCCATGACGAACATGGGAGCATCAGCACTGGGTGCAGAGATGATTACTCTCTTGGCACCACCCTTCAAGTGAGCCTGCAATGTTTTTGGAAATAAAACGTCATGTATGTCCTTTTTGGCCAACTGCACGTCACATGTCATCATTTATTGACATTGAAGGACTTTAGGAGAGGATTGCGATACGTACAGAGGCCTTCTCGATGGTGGTGAACACACCAGTGGACTCAACAACGTACTGGGCACCAGCATCACCCCATTTGATGTTGGCGGGGTCCCTCCTGAGGAAAAAAAAAACGTACAAAAGAAAAGTTAAGAGTCACAAAAAAAGCTTTCTGTTTTTTTTTGTTAATTTGTGTAACTGACTGAAATCTGTCTACATTAATAGTCTGGTTAGTGAACGCACTCGTGGAAGACTGTGATTTTATGCCCGTCGATGACCAGCTTGTCACCCTCAACCTTGACCTCGCCCTTGAAGCGTCCGTGGGTGGAGTCATACTTGAACATGTAGACCTAAGACGAAATGTGAGCGAGAGAGAAAGAGAAAAAAGGGAGACAGTTCCAGCCAAATTATGACAGAAGCAGAAACTCATCATTCTTGAATGATTCTCATCTCCCACATAACTTTCCAAGCTTGTAAAACTGAAAAAGCCATGACCTAAAGTTCACCTAAATTCACAAGATAGTTGGTGACAGCGTATATTTCAAACCCTCTTCACATACCATGTATTCCAGGTCAATAAAAGGGTCATTGATGGCCACAATCTCCACCTTCTTGGAGAGGAAGCCAGCACGGGTCACCAGACGACCAATGCGGCCAAATCTGAAAAGTGGACAGTGTAGTTGCTTAGTCTGGCCTCTAGATGGTGTTATGATACCATGAACCTCTGACCAAAGCCACTGGAGGATATGATCCTATTCATGTCTCAAATCACCGTGAAATGAAGCTCCAGTTGGTTTTGATGTCTAAATAATCAGTATGAAAAGTCAGTCACGAATATGTAAAAACTGGGTTTTTGACATTTACGTCAAGCAAAGCATGGCCTGCTTCACATTACTGTTGTAGCTGTTTCTCTGTGTGGGACACATAAGGTCCCCGGGAGACCTGAAACCACAGCCGAGGAAAGAGCAGGGTTCAGGAGGAGGGGCAGAGGGAGGGAGGTGTTGCACAGCTCTCACACTCTCCTCTCTGGGGGCTAAAGTCGAAATTAACCTCTAATGTGGTAATCCTGGTGACGGCAATGCACTTGTTTGATCAATGGCTGAGTTACTTTTTAACCGTGGGTCCAAAATCCTGGCACATATACACTCAGTGTCCTCAGACACTATGGGAGGAGGGGCAGAGAGATAACGAAACAGATAGGGAGGACTTTAACGTCACATAATGTATGTTCAATAACATTTAAGTTAAGCAGGTCCTCTTCTGCTTGCTTCAGACAGCAGAAAAACAATCCCCCGTTGAACGACCCTCGTTTCGAAGCCAACATTGTTATCTGCTGATGTGCCAAAGTCCAAAGATCAAGAAAAACATGAGAACAGCCAGGGGACTGCCCCTAGGTTGGTGCATCTGTGCATGTCCATTACTAAACATTTGTCTCTCAGCTGCTGTATGCCGTCTCTATTATTAATTAATCACAGAGAGAAAGCAGTTTGGCTCATTTAACCATTGAAAGACACGTTTGATAGTTATTCCTCCATACTGAGGGCCATAATTGCTGTGGATTTAGTATCAAATAACTAGTTGTATCTTCATAAAGATTTGATTTCAGCACTCAGACAGTCATTCACTCATGTCCAACTAGACGTTTGAGCATAATCGTCCCTTTTCCAGTAATGTGGTTACATTAACGTTGAGATACAGAGGCACAGAAAAAAAAAAAAATCCGGTTGAATGCTCCCTGTGTGCACAGATGAGAGGGGTGTGGCATTGTGATTTCACAGTGCAGTGAGCCTTTAAAAAGTATCAAAGTCGAGTGTGTGTTGCTTATTTGGTTACTTCTCTAAGGTGAGCGGACCAACAAAAAAAAAAAAGAGCTCTTACCCATTGATACCAACTTTCACCATTTTGCCTGGGTTGTCCTAGTCCTCTGGAAGGAGAAATGAGAGGAGAGAGCAGCAAGAGGAAAAATAGGGCACCTTGTTAAATATTGATGAAGAAATGTGTGATGCCATATATTTATGATGCCATGTATTAGCTTTCACTTGATGTGAGGGGGATAGTTTGTGAAGATTGTGTTTTGAGTTAAGCAAGGACTTTAAACATGCAAAAGTAGTCCACTGATAAGCTATCTGTGACTACAGTCCAAGTAAATGCCAATCTGCAGCCCCCACAAGTGTAGAAACTACTGAATGTGCACTGAAAAGCAATTTCACAGCCTCATAAATGAGCAAGAATTACATTTAAAAATAAGAGTATAAATCAAGGGTGTCCAACCCTTCTCCTGGAGAGCTACTGCACGTTAAAAGTTTCTTCATATTCTTACACACGAGTCTACCTATTATCAAACCCTCGACAAGCTTCAGCTGCTTGAGTACAAAGTAGTAGCTCAGCAGGAGCAGGGTTGCACACCCCTGGTATAAAGCAAAGTGAATGTTTGAATGTTATGACCACATTTACTTTCAAATTAAGTTCAATCAAGCCAATGCAGATTGTCCTCAGGTGACAAAAATCAAGTCCTGCAGCCTGTTGCTGAGGCCCTGCAGGTCCCAGACCCTCTCTGGCTGAAATCATTTACTCATTTAAAGGTATTTACCGTTTGTGAGATGCCTCAGTCTGTCTTGCGACTCCGGGTGTGAGTGGGGAAGAGCAAAGTCAAGCTGTGTGGTTTTATGAGTGACCACAGTTAAAGACACACCCCCTCAATGGTCCCCGGTCCTCGCCCCGCCCTCTCTGAATGTCAAGGTCGTATGTCTGCACATAGGTATGCAAGTTGGCCTCTGCAACTTCATTTCATGCGAGTTAAAAAAATCATAGTCATTTCTGCTGCTAGTTGCAGGTCTAAAGATAAGAAATATGGTGTTTAGATGGACATTATTTTAGCAAAAGTTACTATATCATAAAGCCTTTCTTGTGTTTTCACCTTCCTCATCCTGCATAGATACACAGATATTAAAGATAGTGTATTGAAAAAAGAGAGGGGGCCCTAACTGACCTTCTCAGTAGACACAGACACGACAAGGGATCAAATCTCTGTCTCCCTGACTGTGACATTTAATGTCCAAAGACCACGACCCCTCACTTTCAGACTCCTCTCCATCTCCTCAGCAGGAGTCAAAAGTTCAGAGTCTTGGTTAGTTAACACGAACACATGATCATTACGCATGTGCAGAGGAGTCAACGACTAACACAATATAAACGCTAACAAGGCATTGAATAAAAAGACAGTTTCTTTTATCTGAATAAAAGTGCTGCACTTGAAGTCTTGGCAACGTGTCTCTTTATGCTGCAAAATTAAATGTCTTATTCATCGTGCACAGGATATGACACGGCCCAGACATGTCAGAGTATATTTTGACTCTTTTGTATAGCAGCAGAGTTGGCATTTGAAAAGAAAGCGCTGCAGATGAAGATATAAAATGCTAAATTGGATTATTATGAATGTCAGAAAGCCATTCAAGTTGAATCCTGTTGGAAAAATCCCCCTGGCTGCATACTGAGGCCTCGACAGTGGACAATCCTGACTGTGAATTGAAACCTTACCCATGGCTTGGCATCTTGTCGCCACAGCTGGGCCATGAACATGCAACACGTTACATAAGTGGAACAAAGACTTTCAGTGACATATATTTTCTGCCTCAGCATGTGGTGCTATCATAACATGTCGTTCAGGATGTTAGCAAACATATAGCTCTGCACCAAAACTGGATATTGCTGGTGTGTTTTTAATGGCTGCGGTCCAGTTGTCCGGGCATAGCTGATCTATCACAACCCCCGAGTGCGTGCCAGTCTTGGCCTCTGCTTTGCAGCTTAAGGTCAAAGAGGGGAAGTAAAGGTCATGCTAAGATTAGACGTTGGCTGGCTGGCCAACACTTGGTCCATTTTACACTCTCAGTGCTGTAAATGCTAACTCATACAGATCACATGTTGTTTCTATATCACAACCGGCAAACTACTCAAATTGAGCAGTGCAATGAAATATCTGGGCAATTATTATTTCAGCGCTGTAGGAAAATGACTGTAAGACTCCAATTTACAGCAGGATTTATGCAAATTAGTGTTATTTCTTAAAAGCTACACTCTAGTACTTAATCAGAAAGTGAAGTAATGACAAAAAAATGAATGGGTTGTAGTTTGGTGATCTATGCACATGTATATCTGCACATAAAAGGGGCCTGTGACTACATTTACACAACTTGTTTCCTGAACTAAAGTCCAGTGCAAAGTCCAGAAACACATGATGGGACGAGACCGCCATCTAGTGTTTTAATGGAGCTCTCCATCTTTTTAAAGGGGAACTAAACCCATTTTCAAAATCCTTACATGACAGCCTAAAGATATATGTAACCATATGAACCACTCACTCTCTCAAATCTACGATCTATAGTGCTAAAAAAAATCTGCTCCATAGACAATGAATTATGAAAGATGTTATAGATGACACAGAGCACCCGGGGAATGTTCTCAGTATCATTTTCAGGTTTGAGACTTACTTCTCTGGTTTATGACTTTGAGAGACTGTAGCATATGTTCATGGACATACCTTGAACTTTCCCAGGCCATGAAAATAACAGATTAAAATTCTTAATTTGGGTGGTGTTCCCTTTAAAGTCAACTTCAAAATTCAACTCACTCAAAAGAATGCATGTGTAATATACAGAGTGCATATGACACAAATACGCAGGATATCACATAAAAAAATAAATGGCTTTCGCTCATAGTTCCTTCTTGACCTCGGGAGCAGCGGTCTCACCTAAAGGTCCATTTAGTAGCTGTTCTGGAGCTTTTAGTCAAACGACATTATCTTCATCTGCCGATGGTGTCAGCTCAGTTGCTCGTGGAATTGTAGATTCATTTATTTCTGAGAATGAAGACAAAAAGATTACTGATTAAGGTCACGTGGAGGGGGAGAATTAATGTATCGCTCTCAATTTTGGCACATTTCTGGTATAAAGAATGCAAACATACATGTGTATCGTATTTATGTAAACATTTTATAAATGTCGAGTGGAGCATTACATGTGATTATCTGAGAAAGATGCCTGTGTGTTTATTTCCATTTCCCCGTAGAGGATTTTTGCCCCATGGTACTTGGCTGTAATACCTGAATAAAAACAGTTTTGGAGGTAGCAGTGTCTCATGAGGAATTTTTTTTGAGCCACCAAGGAAATGTAACTTCCTCCAACAGCCCATAGATTTAGCAACGCATCAAGGGTTAAAAATAATTGTCAGGAGAACTTGAAGCTGCATTTTGATGGACAACTTGACTGGGATTTAGGTATGGGAAAGTGAACTTATGTAAGCAAAAATCAGAACACCCCAAATGTCAAATCCATTTATTCATGCAAATCATAAGTAGACAAAAAATAACAATCAGCAGGAATCACAGTTGCCATCACTTTTGAATATCTACGTCAGTTACAACTGATTTTACACACCATCTCTGTCCACAGATGTAACGATTATCACATTTACTGTACGAAGACAAATGCTACAAATTCATAAAGTGCCAATTTATTTAAAAACAAAACAAGCCACACAATTAAAAGATGATATGTTGTAAATAGCTCACATAATATTCAGCTTAACACTTACACATGGAATAAACTACAGCTGCTCTGTTAAAGCAGCCACAACAGTGTGAAGCATCTGATCTACGCTGGATGAAACCACATTAGCAACGCTGCAAGTTTACACCGTACTACATGTAGTCTACACATGTGTAAACAACCTTCAGTGCACATGAACGCCTTTGCATGTGTGTTTTTCCTTATTATACTCTAAGAAGGATGCCATCAGTCTTTATTTTGTCTCCACTAACAGCCTAGTCCGCTCATGGACCCGATCCGATCCAGTTTCAGCCCAAAGCATCCTCGGTTCCATCCCCTCCGTGACCGGTCGGGTTCTGCTCTCTTCTGATTGGCCAGAGCCCCCTTCAGCAGGCGCAGCCAGGGGGTCTCCGCCTGCGTTTGTGCGTCAGCCCATTTGGGGTACTCGGCCCCTTTGACCGCCCCAGAGGAGAGGGTGGACTGCTCCTCTGGTTGGCTGTTCAACAGGTTCTCCAGGTCGTCCAGGGTCAAAAGGTCATTGTAGCGTTCCAGAAACTGCTCCATAAACTACAGAGTGGAAAGAAAATATCCAATTTAATTGTCAGGGAGTGTACGAGGGAGAATAATTCAATCAGTGATACATTTCATTACTCTCTCTTTATTCTTTCCTGGTCTCCCTCCCCTCCTTCTGCACTATTCTCTTACATCCTCCATCCACTCTGAATTCTCCTCCATCCTCTTTTCTTCCTTTTCTATCCTCCTGCCCCCCCTCTCCATACCTGCACAGCATCAGGAGAAGGGTGCAGAGCGCGAGCCTCAGTGATCTCCAGAGGTGTCAGGAGGAGCAGGGTGGCACAAAGCAGCACAGGACACATCATGGCAGTACAGATGACAAACAGGAAAAACTGGAGCAGAACTGAAAATACACCGGCTGCAAAGAGGAGATTATGAAATGAATGAAAATGACTTCAAAAACACATACTCATATATGTAAAAAATATTTTTTGAAAATCCTTGATGTCGCCTTTGCAGACACGTTAAACTAATCCTCAACCGGTGGCTTCAGGATATTTAAAAAACGTGTTTTTCATTCGTATATTCAACATTTAAATAAATATCAAACATACAGATAAACGATGCAAAAGATGCAATTTACTGTAAAAAGGGCATTTAGATGGAAATGATTTGCAGCCCCCTGTTCCTGGTTAGGCTTTAAAATCTGGATTAAACAACTGAGTAGATAAAACATCAGGATACATTTATTATATAGTTTTTGTCATTTCAAGAGGAAAACTTTCTACTACGTTTAATAATTCTCAATTTCAGAGTCAGCATTTGAAAAAAGTACTTATCTGGCAGTATCGCTTGGAAAACTGAGGCTTTCACATTTTTATTGTTAGAATAATGTAGAAAATACCTCTTTAAAATCAGAATTTAACACAATCCTTATTTTATAATTATACACAAGGTTGCTTTGAATTGTGGAAATGCATTTTCTACTTAATGTGTAGTTTGCTTTAAAAAATAAAAAAAGACTGTAATGGATAACTATAAAAAAAAGAATACAGAAATATAACCAAAAGTGTGCTCACCTGTTTGGTTTCTCTCAGAGCTCTGCGTGTCTTCTGCTCTCACAGACTCATCTCCCTGCTTCTCGGTCTCTTTGCTACCTCTCACTTGTTGGCACCTGCAGGGAGCATCACTATCTCACTTGGCGGACTCCTCCTTCTCCTTGCTCTGTGATGGAATTGAAAGGATGATCTTCTTCCTCTTGCGTCTGTCCTCTTGGCAGGAGCTGAATGTTGGGGCATCTGCTGGGATGCTGCAGAGGTTTTGTAGAGACAGAGACAACCCCCCCCAATCTTCCTCCTCCTCCTCCTCATCTCCTTTTTTCTTTGGAGTGATGTCATAGCCTTGGAGAGTGCGATTGTCATTGCCAAGGTGACTGTGTGCACCCCGTGAGCCAAACTGTGCTGCACAAAGCAAGGTCAGAGGGCAACAGTCGGCTAATGCCTCATCAATGAGACGAGTGAGTTATGAACTTGCTGGACAGATTCACCTGTTTCATGTCACGACATAATCTGAATTATACATTTCCCATGTTGCACCAATGTTCCTTATGCTTATCAGCCTCCCTCTCTTCCCTTTGTCTCCGAGGACTTTCCCAGCATGCACTGACCTCCCCTCTCTGTTGGGTAAGTTACAGTCTGTCAGTGCCATCTGCTCCCTGTACCCCCTGCCGCCAAATTACAACACTAGCGAGAGCTGCGAGATCCAACACACTGACCTCAAAGTTCAGCAGCATCTGATTATTTCAAGTAAATAAACCCCCAGCAGTTAAAAATGTACATCAGATACTGGACATGCATTATTTCCCTTTACTTAGAGCAGCTTGCACAAACAAGTAGAATTCAGCTTTGCACAGCACCAAAATAAAGTTTTAAATATGGCACATTTACTTGTTTTGGCGCTGAGCACACACTGAATATATTTGACTCAAATTTGTCCTCTAAAAACCTAAGTGCTGCTGCAATCACACTCTTAGCCTGTTGTTGGCAAGTGTCTTTACATAACATATCAATCACAGAAATGCACCCCTCTCATCTTTTCAGAGAGGACAACGTGTGGGAGAGGCAGTAGGCGAAAGAGAGATTAGCGATGAGGGGAGGGAGGAGGGGGTTAAACTACCATGCATGCGATGTCAGTGAAGGAGCGCTGTAAGAGGAAAAAGTAGGCAACAGAGTAGGAGGTGGAGGAGGAGGATGGGAGGGAGAAAAGCACCAGGCAGAGAGCGGAGGGAGACCTACAAAAGAGATTGATTACAGGAGAGCAGAGGCGGCCAACGAGGCAACAGCAAATGTGTCAGACAGAACAAGATAGGAAAAAAAACACATGATTGTAAATAAACAACATGCAGCCACACTCACTGGTGAGGAACAGAGTAAGTGTTTCTCAGCTGATCAAATTGGTATGAAGGAGCATGCTATGAGAAAGGGAAAGAAAACAGAGGAAAGTGAAGTGGAGAAGCATGTAGGGTAGTAATACTGTCTGAGCCAGCTGTGACGACCCATTAAACACCCCTGTCCAAACACATGATACAAGCAGACATTCAAAGCAGCTTGTAATGATGGTATAAATTTACTTGACATAACCCTTCACACATTTCTTAGTGTCAAGCCTCTGGAGGTTTCTTCAGCGTGCAGAGGCTGGTGAGTGACGCAGCTCAAAAAGAGACAGACAACCATAGTGTTCTTATTAAAACCAGAACAATGTTTATTAAAAGACGTCTTGATTCCATGTCATGAGGGACGTCAGACTACTTCAGTTTGTTGCCAAGTACCAATATGGTTTTAAAGAAAATATACAAAAAGATTAAAAACATAAAAATATGTAAAAATGCAAAGCATCATTTCAGAAAAAAAGATTAAAAAGGAAAAGACACGGAAACAAGACAAAACAACAGAAGATCAGTTTCTGAGGCGAGCTCTTCGGGATGAGCGGTTGATGGGTGTCGTCACTTTAGGGGTCTCACTCTCCGCCATCACAGCATCTGATGAAACAAATGAGGATTAGAAGTTGGACAAGCCGAAGGTTGTGGTCCTAGACCAGTCATGGACTCTAATGCTGAACGATGCTGTGGTAAATTAACCACAGCATCATTGTTTGGGCTGCCATGGAAAAAAAACAAAACTGAGTTAAGCGAAATTAAAAAAATTAAAATAGCCTGGCAGGTTTGTGCAGGATGTTCTGTGTCACACTAGTGACAGTTCTCTAAATCAGTGGTCTGCAATGGTTTAACTCCACTTGCTAATATCGGCTCAGCTCACTTGGAACCTCGAACAAGGTGATGCCAAAGTCGTGCAGTGAAAATGAGGCATAAGACAAGAAGGACATTGAAAAATAGCTCAGGGATAGTTTTCAAGTGTTCAGCCTGAGTATCACTTTAGAAGAAAATGGTATATTGACATTATCTTGATTTGTAACTTAAATATTGATTTAATCCTTTTAAGTTGTTATCCATCAAATCCATTAGAAATATTGGCAGATCTTGGATTAGTGCTGCTGCGATGCACAGCCCACTTTTAGGACCAACAGTCCTATATCCTCTTACAGACGCCTAGTGTGGTTCGGCCCAGTGCTCCAACACAGAACTTTATTGTATTGATCCAAAGTATTTACCGACTTGTGCCAAAAATACTGGTTGAGAAAAGAAATCGGAAAAAGTCATTGCCCCCTATTTTAATGATAAATCGTTTTGTGATTTTCAAGTAAAACTGTCGAGCATGCCCTCATTCATTCTAAAATGTGAGTGTATGTTGCTTTCTTTGTCCTAGGTGATTGTAAACTGAATCTTTTGGTTTTGGACATATTTATTTAATTTATAGGCCAACAATTAAGAAGTATCATCATTTTAATAAATATTATAATAGTTGGTAGTTTCAGCTCTCTAAGGGCACACTCACACTGTCCTTCCGCACAGGGCCCAAACAGGTTTTATGGGTAAAGCCTAGCTCGTTTGACCAGTGTGAGTGCAACCGCTCAGCGCCTAGCTGCGGCCAGCTGGCCGTCCACAGCCCGTTTGAGAGAGGTGGGCTTTTGTAAATGTACGAGCGTGTGCGTGTGTACGAGCACGAGCACGAGGCCTACAAGTCATTTTATGTACGCCTGTTCGGACATATATATTTTAAAAAAAGACGGACCATGCACAGACATTTATAACAACAACAACAGTGCGAAAGGTTCACGTTGGTTTGATGCGGAGGTGGAGTGTTTACTGCAGATTTGGTCGGATGAAAATATTCAAAAACAGTCGAACAAGACGCACAAAAACTCTGAGGTCTATGGAAAAATTTGTTACCAAAGGGACGCATCGCGATGACGTCAATCAATGCGTGTGACGTGTTACGGCGTGATGACGTATGGACAGCAAGAAGCAATTGCGCGAGGCCCAGGCAGTGTGAGTGCAAACGGGCTGGCCGGCGGGGGGAGAGGGAGGGGGGGGGCAAGTACCCTAAAGCCCGGGGCGCGGTATGGCAGACAGTGCGAGTGCGCCCTAAATGAATGTAATTTTGATATTCCATCCAAAATATATGTTGCTTAAGAGACAATAAGTAAAATCGTGAAAAGCGAGAATGTAATTTGTTAGGTGCACTCACCGTCTTCATCCTCCTCTTCATCACTGCTGAAGGTGATCGCAGGTTTCTTTGACTTGCGCGGTTTAGATTTATGAGGCGTCACAAAACTGTCATCGTTGCATCCAGAAACTGAAGGCTTTGCTTGACCTGTAACAAAAACAGAAATATGTAAAATAATAATGTTTTTTTTTTTTTAATCTAAAACTTTTCTGCATGCACACAGCAGGACCCTTGAAAGTGACATCCTATGATCATGGGGTGGCTGCGGTATCATACTTGTGTAAAACTTACATAATGTATTGTTACCTCAAGATAATCAATACAAAATGTTAAATGAAAGTGACATCCTATGAGCACCGACCTCTCTTTGACCTTGTACGGCCTCTGGTGGGCAGAGGGGTACGAGTCACTGTCTCAGAGGATCCACCTTGGTTTTGGTTCTCATCCATCTCAGGACTTTCCACATTCTCAAGGCCCCGTGTGTGAACTGCTGTCAGCCGCTTCTCAAACTCATCAACCTGGGCCTGGGAAACAAAAGTATGGTCAGTAAAGACAAAGATTACATCTACAATTAAAAAAATAAATACTTTAAACAAAAATGGAGCAGATGTAGCACCTTGAACTGGACTTTGGCTCCACGGCGGAGCTTGGCAGTGATGGAGAGCAGAGGCTGGTAGACTCCAGGCTCAGTTAACTTGTCGCTGAAACACTCCCAGCATTCCTGCAGCCTCTTAAAACCACGCTCACACATGGACAGCAGAGACAGAGACATGGCCAAGTCACACCACTGACGCTCCGTCCTGAGAGAAGTAGAGTCATAGGGATTAGAGACTAAACCTGATTTGCAACTATGTGAAATGCATAGAAATTCTACATCCTCAACATAAAAACCCATTACTCGTGAATATGGCTTTGCCCCGGCATTTGGACAAAATCTCATTTCCAGGAACGTCATACATCTAAATTCACTTTGCCATTGTGTAATATAAAACGTCCTTCCTCTGAGCTTGGATGAAGCATGAGTCAGAGGTGGACTGAAGCTCGGCCAATTGTTCGGTCTACATTCCCTCAACTATACGGGAAGACAAAACAAAATGAGTGAATAGGATGTCGGAGTGCAGGTGACAGGTAACCTCAACTGTGAAGCATTTTACCGTGCAGTGCTAGATATGTATAGTCTGACATTTAACATAATAAACTGAAATGGCAGAACAGAAAATGGGGTTAGTTTCAGATATATGGTGCATTCAAACTGAATGCCGCTTCACTGTGTTTAGTTTTGATTCTGGAGACAGTAAGCAGACGGAGCGGTCCCTGACAATCAGAGAGGTCAGGTCATGAGGAATCAAACTGAAGAGCAACATATTCAAATTCAACATAAGACAGCTGCTTGCACACAGGATAGAATTATTAAAACACAATGGCAACTCTGTATGTTTCTTCTAAACTCTAACCTCAATGAAGAACTGAAGATTCAGTTAAAAAACAAAGTCAAGATTGTGCTTGATAATTAAAATAATTAACTAACTAACTAGAATTATTGCCTCATGGTTGTATGCCTCCGTAAGTTGCAGTTTACATCCGAACTGTCCAGAATTACATAATATATGTACTGATGACTTTGATGGAATTCACTTTATAAGTGTATAAAGTGAATTTTGGTAACACGTGGATGCTTCAGACGCATCTTCACCCCGACAGCACAGAAGATCTAAACAGTACAGTTTTAAGATCATTGTCACCAATTCAATTTCTGACCAAATGTCTCCCCTTCTGATTCAGACTGATGAGGTTGAATAATGAACAGAAAAATTATGTCAGTGAAGTTGACCTTTTGGAGTGTCATCACTTCATTATTTTATCCCATTAGACATTTGTGTAAAAAGTTGTCAGTTAAAATGTAGGAATTCTTGAGTTATGCCCAAAATATGTTGTGAGGTCAGTGACCTTTGACCTCTGGAAGCCAATTCAATCAGTTCATTCTTGAGTGGAAGTGGATGTTGAAAATCCCTCAAGTTCCTAAGATATTGCATTCACATGAATGGGACGGACGGACAACCCAAAAACTTGATGCCTCAGGCCACGGCAAAATCTAATAAAGCTAAATTCAATGACATAAAAGCATTCACTGCCAATTAAATTTTTTTTGTGCCATGGCTGAAGGCAGACTGTGTGACATGGAAATTAAATTAATTAGCATAATTATTTGAGTACATCTTGTTCCTGCTACTTCTTAACAAAACAGGAATATGTGTTGGTGGGGGCAACTGTACAAGGCGGTAGGTCCATGTCCAATAGGTGAAAGAAGAGGCACATTGGGGTAATGATGACGTTGAGATGTGGGGCAACGACCCCGTCCATCATTTCCAAATCCCTTTTTAATTGTCGATCTCTCGTCACGAACGGAAAACATCCACTTATTACCCACACATCAACCCTGGCATCTTGCACAAATGAACGTCTGCAGGACAGACTTAGAAATGAGCAGGGAAGAGAAAAAAAAACAAGATGCAGGTGAGAGGTGACGAGAAAGAAGGAGGTGAAGATTTACTCACTTGGCAGTCCTAAAGCGCTGACACAGTTTCTCCACGAGAGACTCGGTCTGCCTTTCCTTGGTGATGTAGGAGAAAAGCTGTCTGAAAACACACACACACACCATACAGCATCTAAACAAAGCTCTCGAAATAGAAAAGCTGCCAACTTTCCCCTCGACAGCTTCCAAAACAAGTCACGACGTTTCACGGGCCTGCCGAGTTCGGCTCACTATGGACAAATCCTAGTGGATGACGGCAGCAAATTAGACCTGACACATCATGAAAAGTCACACAACTCACTTCATGATGGTGTTGAAGTCCTCCGAGGACATGCCTCTCTCCGGGTCAGAGAGCCGACTGATGATATCTGGGAGCAAGTTGTAGATTGCATTGTCCTGATGGGTAACACCAAAGAGTTAAAAACCATCCCATGTATTCAGGCTTATTAAGGGGTGTGTGTGTGTGTGTGTGTGTGTACCTTTGAGGCCAGCTCGTTGAAGAAGTTCAGGGCCAGACTGGTAATGTGAGGGTGAGGGTCAATTAGCAGCACAGCCACCTCGCTGACTTGACCTTTGACCTTGAGCACATCCTTAAGCACCAACTGAGTAAGAACTGTCACAGCTGTCTGCCTCACAGAGGGAACCTCATCACTGAGCCTGGAGGAAAGAAGGATGGCACATTACTGGCTGAATCATTTTCTACCTCTTCAGTCTGACCTGATGATTATGATCTGTGTCTTACTATGAGTGATAGCATCCTATGTGAACTGTTTTTTGGGTCAAACTTAATAAAAACTTAACTTTTACTTTGATTCTGGCTAATCCAGCAGTCATTGATACTTACATTTACAGAGAAATACTAAAGATTTAAAACCAACCGGTCAGGGGCTTTAAGGGATTTCCAAACGCATTACATTTCATCGCAAGGGGAACAAGGATGTCAGATTCAAATACCATTATGCCAATCCATCCCATATTTGTTAAGACACTTTACTCCAAACCACAAATTTATATATGCATGTTTAGATGAAAATTCCTGATATCAACACAGTCACTATGATGAATCCTCTGCCAATCCATTCAGAAGATGTTGAATTTTTACTGGTTAGGGGACATTTTTGATGTGCTGGTGGCACTAGAGGAAAAGTCAGAGGATCACCAAAGTCTCAGCCTCTGGGTACCATTAAGGTCTACAAAAGTTAATGGCGACCATTTAATCATTTTGAGATATTTCAGACACCAACAGTTCCGCTAGCAGAAATAAAAGCGTGGGTGGAGGTAAAAAATTGCCACCTGTGCATTTGTTATGTCCCAGTCCGAGTCAATTACGCTTTCTCTAAAGACTGGGTTATTAGGAAGCACATTACTGGAAGCAAACAACCATCACCGCCTCAACTGAATACAATAGGATTGGACAGGCTGCGGCGGGGCAATCTGATGCTTTCTGAGACCAATTTAGTTTTACCCTCAACCAAAACCACAGAACAAAAGAAACTCATTAACCATTTCTTATTTATGCCAGAGAGCAGGACTCCTGGCAGAAGATCAGACATTTGTACACTGCACTGCCACATGCCAATGCAGGAGCTTGCAGCAGCAATAGACAGGGTAATTAATTCTTAATGCGCTTATCAGGTGGCTCCAGGGCAGCAGCCTAGAGAACAGTGGAGGTGGCTGTGTGTGGGAGACAATGAGGGGAGGCTATGAAACGTTTATCAAGTAGAAAACACAGGGAGGGCAATGGAATATCATAAAAAGGAACAGAATGTTTTACACGTCCGAAACAAGGCAACGTGAGCATTATAATTAAAACCACACTTCATCAAACAGAGGAGGCTTCAGCTTCTAAGTTAGCTGTTGGGAAGAAACAAACCAGTGTTTCAGCTGGTAACGTTCTGTCATGGCAGGCCACCACAGCAAAAAAACAAACAAACAAAACAACATAAAAACTGTTGTTTTAAGGGGAGAAAGTTGGAATGAAACGTGACCTGAGACCAGATAGTCATTCATTAAAACCCAGCACAATGCAGATCTATTGACGAGCGTTCAACACACGCTTGGAGCATTCCTATGAGCAACCGTCACTCTGTTAATCCAGTCTGCAATGTTATTCACACAAACCAGAGAAGAGTTCAGTAACAATCGGCACTGTAATCAAAGAAAAATGTTGTAATAAAGTTAAGTATATTTTGTATCATCTACACTTCTGTCCATACTCACTTCCTCAATCGCTCATCCACAGAAGTGCTCTCTCCTCCCGGGGGACGTACAGTAGGCCTACTTTTAAACAATAAATACTATGTTGCTACTGTCACTACACAGACTCTCAATGCACAGGAAACACTGAGAAACCATTAAGTGTTTTCAAAATGAAAGCTCTAACCCCTGTAGAACCTTTGACTTCACCCGAAATTATTCTCTTCTGCTCACCGAACCACTCAGTATAATTACAACACACTAGTCATTGGTTGTCGTCACAATCGGTAACAAACTAGTAATTAAGATGTTCGTTGTCTAAAAGTACTCTTGCCAGAGGCGGTCAAAGGCTCCACCCCAGTTCGTGTGTGGGGGTGGTCTTATCTACTGGCCACAAAGCGTTGGCCGTCTCCCATGGCAACCCCAGAGGTCGGGATACAAAGCAGATATCAGAGTTTGCCAACATATTTCATCTCAAAGTTTGTTTCCCCTGTTAAAAAGTCGTGATGGAAGGAGTAAACTTTTCCCATCATGTGGCTCAGTGGAGCATTGTGACAGCAGCAACACTTCAGCGGTTGAGAGGGACAACACACTGAGACGTGGCGGTGGTGGGATCCAGATGAAGATGGCTCAAGTGTACAAGCTGAGGCGGGGATGGTGGCTGAGATAAAACGTCATTTACAATACACCCACTTAGCTGAGCCATTATACTTATAATGTGGGGTGGAAGGAATAAAACAAATCTATGGATATTGTGGTAATTTGAATTGAAAGAGAGTAATTTAGTGTGGGGGTGGTAATGAGCATGAGCTGCTACTGTGACAAATTAATTTTATATCACTGGGCTTATTTAGTTAAACTTGTCATTATATTACCTGGCATAGAGATTCTGTGTCCAGGGCTCCAAAATGTTTGGAAAACGGACGGTGAGGTCTCCCAGGGCTATTATGGCATTTGCCCTGACCACAGGAAGACTAGAGCGCTCCAGCACCGTAAACACAAGACGGATGTTTTCTTCACACACAGATGGACTGACATAAGAGATAAAGAAAATCACAGCATTAATAATTAAGGTCAGTTTTATTAGAGTTACATTTTCTGAAATATATACATTATATGCCGGCAACAAGCTGTGACTGACGCACACGCACACACACACACGCACACACACGCAATAAACACATCACAAAAGACTGTACTATTTAGGGATGGTAACTGATAAGATTTTGGTGACACCAATGCCATTACTGATTCTGCCTCTTGGTCCAATTCTTTACTGATTACATTTTCTGTGCAGGGAGAAAAAGTATGCCTACACAGGTTTTCAGCATTGACACGTCTGAACCCCTGGTAGATGAAACAAAATACTTTTATTTGTACACCATTTGTTTTAATCTAGGTTTTCTGATATTTAGTGTACCCTCATTGAATAAATATATAAAGAATATGGGAAAATGCAATGTTTTTACCTTATCATCATATACTGAGAGAGTGCCAGACAGGCAGCAGCGGTGAGCTGCGGGTGGGAATAGCGTCCTGGAGAGCCGCAGACTCTGACCAGCAGGGGCAGGAATGCACACAGCAGGTTCTCCTCTGAACCAACAGAGAGAGGAGGGTGGGGAGGAGATGTTTAAGAAAACGTAATGAAACATTTTATCAAATATTGAAATAGAGGAAGGTGAAGAGTGGGGTTAAGAGCTTTTCATTACCAGCCAGCAATTCAGTCTCGCAGATCTTTCTGATGAGTTCAGCCTCTGTATCTTCAGCAGTGGCACCCATTAACCCCAGCTCCTCTTCCATAGAACTCTCATTGGCTGCTTGCTGTTGGAAAAACAGAAAAGCTTCACAAAACAGACACTTCTCTCTGAAGAGCAATTTATCATTACTTTAAATATTTCACACCGCGATCAAGCTAGACTGAAAGTTTCTACATTTTACAGTGACGGAAATCTGAAAATAAAGCATTCAATACTCAAATTGCCTTTTGTTGCTTTAATGAGCTTTTGCAAAACTGTCAGACATAAAGTAGAGTTCTGCACTGAATGACAAAGAACACAGGCTTTTAGTTAGTTATATTAAAGTGTGTCTCAAGGTTTACACAACATGTTGCAGCTGCAACAGTGCTACCAGTAACCAGGGTTTTCCATTTATAGACACAACAGAAAATGTAGTGTCATTCTCAGAATGAGAGAACAATGAAGGTTGAAAACAGCATAATAGTAAACTTACATTAGAACTTGGATTAAAACCCAGTGCTAACTCAAGGGGCCACGCCGCAGCAGACAATGTGGAAGCTCGACCAGACAGGCCAGAGAGCAACAGATATTGCGAATACATCATTTGTAATCACTCATCCTGGTGGTTATACCAAGTGCCAGGGACATTAGAGGTTCGAGTCAAACATTAAAATGTTGTTGTATGCCACTCTGCCACTATGAAAAGATAGCAAAGTGAAAAACTTCTAATGTTAATTTAGGAGATATTTATCTTCCTGTTCCCTGATGGGCTGAACAATTATGAGCCATCACTCATCTGACTGAGTCACTGACATTCATCTTGTCACGCCATCCTGCTGAGGCTCAGAACGATTTTCACTACACAGGGGGTTGTTTGGCTTCAATGTAACAAAACATCTGCATTTCATTTTACTTATTGTTTTTTTAAACTGAATTTCATTTTCAGAAACTCAGATATCAACTTAAATAGGGCTACAACTATTGAGTCATTTCTTGATTAGCAGTTTCATTATTTTGACTATAAAAAAGGTGAAGAGATGGCATCAAAATCCAACCAACAGCCTAAAAAAAAAAATAAAGATTCAGTTAATTATAGAAAACAGAGAAAAGCAGCAAATCCTCACATTGGAGGGGCTTGATCACCTTTGAGGGTTTTTTTCTAGCAAAAATGCTTGAACTGTTTATTGATTATCCATATAACTGTTTTCTGTCATTTGACTGATCAAATAACCAATAAATGCTTTTAGTTTCACACTAAATGCCATTTCTCAGGAGAGTTAAGTGCATGACATACAGACACTTTCTGAACAGATCAAATTCCCCTTTACATTGCGCCAGTCAAAAATATAAATTATGAATATCTGAAATGGTAAAAAACTTATATATATATATATATATATATATATATATATCTATATTACACGTGTACAGTGCTGTAAACAAGTCAAATGTCATACAAGGCCTCATTACCTTAGCTTTGCTGGAAGGGCCCTCTTCCTTCTCCGCCCTCTCCTCTGTCTCTCCTCTCCTCCTCCGCAGCTCAGCGCTCACACTGCGCTCAAGGTGAGACACCTGCCAGAAAGCTACGCAGCCAGACAGAGCCAACAGCTGGGCGAGACACACACAGTTCACTGCAGGAGACAAAGACATGTGGACATGTGATTAAGAGTATGTTGGACAGGTTATGTGACAATTTAGACAATGGGACATACCTTGTTCAACTTGCTCATTGGACTCTTGAGTTACATCCTGCACTTGGCCAGCATCCTTGTTGAGATCGCCGCCTTCTGCAATCTGATCTAGTAAGAGGCGAGCGCTGCGCTGGAGCAGCCGGGAGCACAGCTGGTCAGGGGATTCAGCCAGGAAGTAGAGGAGACGGACAGCCTGTTCCATGAAGCTCTGCCAGTAAGGGTCTTCCATCACAACACCTGGAGCAGTCACACGGAGAAACCATGAGTGGTGAGGGCCAAGAGAAAACTATTCCTCAACGAAGTCAGGGCACATTTATCACCATTTACCTTCAGCGATGGCCTGCGTGAGGCAGGTGAAGAGCTGGTGTTCCTGGGGCAGTCTGAAGGGAGCGCCTTTTGATTGCTGGTGAAAAATAATGCAGCACGACATGTTATGTTGAAGCCCTCTTGTTTGGGAAGTACAGATATATCAGTAGCTCAGTCCATAGGTGACTCAGCTGGGAACCGTAGGGTCCCTGGTTTGAGTCCCTATGTGGACCATGAATGCACTGTAGACTGGTGGCTGGAGAGGTGCCAGCTAATTTCCTGGGCACTGCCAAGTGCTGTTGAGCAAGGCACCGAACCCCCAACTGTTCGGGGCACCGATACATTGACATCTCTCCATTAATTGCATGTATATAGTGTGCATGTGTGTAACCTGAATAATAACAGTGAAAAAATTAAATTTCCCCTTGCAGGATTAAAAAAGGAATTCTTCTTCTAAAAAGGATATTAAAGTGCTAACCCATCCATACAAAATAAGGAATGTGTATGTATCAATGTTGTCAATGAGTTTTTGAAAGTAATTTACAGACAAATCCATAGAATAGCTTCCTTCACAGTGACATTACTTATTCCTTACAATTTGACCCCAGAGAGACGCCCCATTAGACCTCTAAAAACTCCAAATAGACATAACAGATGTTTACCAACAGTTACTACCCCCAAATGTCCACACAAATATAGAGGATATGAAAATCCATTGTTTATATCATGTTTTACAGCTGGGGCATCAGAGAGCTCAAGCAGAAGTAACAGTATTTTCAGTTGCGACCTCTGAAACATGTCATCAGTTAAATCATGTTTATAGCAATTTTTTTACAAAGTTAGGATGATATTCTCCGGGCTCCCAAAATGAACCGTACACTTAAATCTCTGGTTATAGAGAAGACAATTTTCGATCCCGACTCAATCAACAGGCTAACGTCAATGTGGCCCTCATGGTCTATGTGTTCTTACCCTGACATGGTCCGTGATGCTGCAGATGGTCATTACTGTGTCTCTGGCCAGAAGAAAGTCTTCAGTCACTTTTTCTCCAAGAGCCACAGAACAAAGAGTGTCCAAGTTACTGAGAACCACCTCCCTCTCTGCCCTGTTGGATTCACATATATACAAGATAGACATTTTTACAAATGAGGCATAAAGTACAGATTTCTTATTCTCAAATGATCATGAGATTGTGCCAAGTGAGGTACTATCATCTGCCCTACATCACCCCAACTGCTGTGTGCTGGCCTTGCCAGTGCTAGGCTGCTGCCCAGATAATGCGTGTAGGAGGATGGGTTAGGAGAGGCACATAAGATTTAATAGGTTGTGAATGCTGCCGGCTAGATGAAGAGAGGCAGCAATGTGGGTGGACTGCAGATATTCTCTTAACTCGCTTGCTCTTCTCTACAGCTGTGGTAGTCTTTGAGATAGATTGAGGGGGAAAACTAAAAAAAATTCATATTCAGTGAAATGCACTGGCAAGGAGCCTAGTCATATAGTCGTGACTTCGATTACAATGAAGAGGAGCCGAGGCTGAGCTTGTATTCTGACTAATGAGAGGATTTGCTGAATGTCAAGTAGCTGAGGCAGAACCAAAAAGCAAAGAAGGAAGTGGCTCTATGCAGTGAAGAATAGATTTTATTGTTAAGTCAACTCAACTTTAAAGCTGTAGTAAGTTGCTTTCTACAAAAAAATGTTTCAAAAATTGAAATTGTCACTATATCCTTTCAATCTGTGAAACAAATCATGTATCTCTGCCTCCACTCGCTGCTCCTTATGGCATCTGAAAGTTTCCACCACGACAAACCTAAAATAACCAATCAGAGCCGAGCAGTCTCTGACGCAGTGTCAATGACTGCCTAGTTTCACTGTAGTATTGGAGTAAAAGACCAGTGTCCATAAAATATGAATCAAGATGCTGAAATAACACAGTTCCAGAATCTTTATTCATATTTGATCAGCACTGTCTAGTTTCACAGTTTGATCAGATTCATGAGCAGTCATTAACATTGACCGCAAAGTCGGGAACGCCGAATGACACAAAACAATGCTCAGTTCTATGAGGACTTCTGCCAGAGACAGAGCAAACAGTTCATCCATCCATCTTCAACCGTTTGTCACTATCGGGGTTGCAGGGGTGGGGGGCTGTAGCCGATCCAAGCTAAGATCGGGACAAACAGAGACAGACATCCATTCACACTCACATCTACGGGCAATTTAGAGTCATCAATTAACCTAATAAGTGCATGTCTTTGGATCGTGGGAGGAAGCCGGAGAACCTGGAGAAAACCCACGCAGACACAGGGAGAACATGCAAACTCAACACAGAAGGGCCCCAGCCCGGATTCAAACAAGGAACCCACTTGCTGTGAGGCGACATGCCCAAATTGCTATGGCACAGACCTGGATTTAAATGGATAAAAGATTTTCTCTAAAATCGTCGTTGGTACAGATCGTAATGCAAAAATCATCCAATATTGTGAATCCTATCTCAACTGCAATATCAGCCAAAATCACAACTACATATTTTCGTCATATCATGCATACCCAATTCACATTCCACAAACATGAGGAAATGCAAACTAAAGAGTTTATTCTTCTCCTCAGATACACTGTTTGTACACAGGCTCAATAGAGCAACGCTGTTGCTTTAAGAAGCAATTTATTTTGACATCCATAGCATTCAGTACAAATTATAATGGGTATATAATCCGATTTTACAGTCAGCCACACGTAAATGCAATTTACAATGTCATGAGAAAGGACCGCTCAGTGCTGCAGAAACATCACAACTCTGTTTAAAATTTGTAATATACCTCAGCAGAGCTCCAGTTTAATCTGTTTTAACCAGTCACAGCACACCTCTCCCTCATCCATATTAAACAAATCATAAGTATGCACAGCACATGCAGGCACTACCACAGCAGTTTGCCTTTTACAATGCTGGAAAATAAACATAGGCTGTAAAAATCGTGTCTAATTATCCTACAACTTGCCATTTGTTTTGACTGACATATACCCACCTACTCTACTACACTGTGCAGTAGAGAAGGTGGGTATGTCAGTGTGTGCAAACCGAGATCAGATCACAACATGGACAGAATGACAAAGTGAATAGACGCTAGCTGCGATGGGATCAGTCCGTTATCAAGATACAGATGAAAATACCAGGCTGCATGAGTACACTACAATGAATGGATTTTCCATTTCCTTGGCTTAAACACAAAACATTAATGCAAAAATGCACTATGAACACTTATTCAGCTAGTCTCTTATTTCTCTATACACAGTCAAGAGAAGATGGGCCTCCTCCTCTAGAGCAGAGTGGCAATGCTTACCAAAATATCAGACAAGGCAAAGCCTAGCAAAGTTAAAACCTTTCATCATGGTTTAAGAAGTTTTTTTTTTTTTTTTTTAGGAGCTGAAAGTGGAATATGTCTTACCGTGCAGCCATGCCCAGCAGCAACACTGCAGCTCGTCTGTATATGCCAGAAGTTTCTCGTTTGCCAGTGAACCTCTCCCACAAGACCTGCACTACAGTGGACTGGAGATTGCTGCCACTGCCAAAGAACTCCTGCACCTGAAGAAACCACCAGAAGCATGTTTGAATGGTTACAACTCCTTATGTGCTCCAACAAGGTATATACACACAATCCAAAATACAGTAAACACCAAATAGAGAAAACACGCTACCTCTACAAATGGTCCAAACTTGTACCCCAATATCCTGCACAGTTGTCTTTCTATTAGGAAAACTAATTTAGCCTTTTTTTCTGACCAATAGCCGCCCCTCTTTAACCAACTCAACTGGTTGGCAACTGAGTTGCAGCTCTCCCATCCGCGAGACCAGCTTGGACATGCTTTCTGCATTCTGCCGCTTTTAGCAGCCATTTTAAAAACTGTTTGTTTGACTGAAATTCTTATTGTAGGTTAACGGTTAATAATTTACATCCCTAATATCAATCATTGACTATCTGACAGAGAAATTATCTATACGAGAGCCATAACTCACGATTTCCTCAAGACACTGGATTGTTCCCAGAGATGCATCCACCATCAGCTCAGAGAGGTTATCAACAAGAGTGTGTGCTTTCGTCCTGATTAAAAAAAGACAAGACAGCTACTTTAAGAAGACCACAACAAATATTTAGGGGTTTTTATGTTTGCTTGCATCGCAATAACACTACCAGAATTCTGACTATTTAAACTTGCAACACAACACAATCATGTAATTCCAGTTTGCTACATTTTAACTATAGTTACTAATGTTATCCAGTGCCCTAACATTACTGTAATGGAACATTTATATTAAAATTAATTTATAAATCAAATGAAAATCCATTATATTGTCAACTTTAGGGCTCTTTATGTTGTCATGTATGTGGAAGGCAGGTTTGCAGACCTGATGGTGTCACCCTGGGGGTTCAGATACAGATGCTTGTATGCCTGAACAACAGCATCTTTAATGGCGGCGTCCGTTGACCAGACCAGAGGCAACATCTTCCTCACCCCACTGAGAGAGTTGGCAACACTGAACTCGCATACTGTCACACAAAACTGCACAGCCTCCTGCACCACTAAAACCAAAAACTTCAGTTGTGAAATGTGAAAAATATTTCTTTACTCATTAAATACATGATTTATACTGAAATGCACACAATTGAATACGTTTGGACTCTTGGGAATATTGCCTTCTACCTGACGTGGTTTTCCAGTATAGCATGGTGTTAATGACAGAGATTGCCCTCTCCACTTTGAAGGCGAATGTTTCAGTGTCTTTCAGGTATTGCACCAACATCTCCTGCTTCTTCAGCTCCCCGTCTTCCCCCTCCTTCTCCACCTCTTTATGTGGGGTTGGTGGCAAGTTCTGGCTGAGCTCAGAGGTGTCCTCATCAGAGCCTGAGTAAGACATCAGGGGTCACATAATGTAAAGTAGGTTGGGATTAAAAATCCATCACTGTACAGTAATTATGTTAAATATATCACCTTTGCTTTTAGGGCTTTTAGTGTGTGTAAGGCAGCCGCTGTGTTACATTCACATTAACAGCATACTAAGGCATCAGCCATCAAATTCTGATTGCCTTTGCACACAGGTCTCATTTTTCCCATCTGCCAGTATTACAGGCAGGGTTCGTACACCTTCAAAATCAAGCGCTTTCAAGGTCCATTTTCAAGCTTTTTCCGGCACCTTGCTGTTGTGGTAAGTATTTCTACAAATAAATTGAAAATGATCATTTTTCTCTTGTTTTACTAAAATCGTGTTAAAAAGAAATGGTATTATTATGTTAAAATTGACATTCAATTATATTTATATCTATAACTATTTGTTGTGAAAGAAATATGGATACAATTTCAAGCAATTTATCCAAAATTCATGCACTTTTCAAACCTTGAAAACACAATATTCAAATTGCCTTACTTTTAAGGTTTTCA
The DNA here is from genome assembly GCF_963691815.1 of Echiichthys vipera. NCBI lineage: Eukaryota > Metazoa > Chordata > Actinopteri > Perciformes > Trachinidae > Echiichthys > Echiichthys vipera. The sequence goes on from NC_139833.1 coordinate 12,038,858, forward strand.
AGCACCAGGACAAATGCTGTACAGGGCCAGTTTACATGCAAGTTATATACCTTAGATTTAAATAAAACTAACAAAAATAAAGACAGACATCTACCAAAGCTGGCATATACAGGTAATTGCTGTTTAATTCAATATAATTATTAATATTATGCACTGATCCGATACCTTGATATTGCTTTTTTTATTAATATCATACACAGCATTACAGTTACAGCGATCTAGTCACTTCGTTTTTATGTTTGCAAAACTGGTTAGGGTTTTATATTACATTTTAAATATCTGTTTGCAGTGCACTTTACATGGAAGTGTTTTTGCTGCTAATGTATACTTTGTTATTGGTTAATAATATTAAGTACATTTAAATCTGTGTCAATTTGTTACCTTTATTTTTTAACAGGGCTTAATGTTTAGGTCAAGCCTGATGCTTTCTCTCACATGGAAAGGTATATGCTTCATTCATCCAACAGTAGTATCGGATCGGTATCGGCAGATACGCTCAGCCCAGTTAACAGTAACTGATTGAATCGGGGGGATGGATGGATTTGTGCATCTGTTTGTAAAATGGTTATCGTTGTCTTCATCTGGACTTCTAAACGCAGATGTCGTCAGAACACAAAGGCTAAAATTTGGCCGACGAGACATGCTTTCTCCACAACTCCAGAGAAGGCGCGCTAAAACTCGTAATGGAAACAAATCAGTGCAGCGTGGGTTTTGCTCGGCACGGCCAAAAGTGCCAATAGAAAAAAGGCCTACTACTCATACTCTTATGAAACGCAAATATAGCGACGGGTCCATTTTAATGAATGGACACTAGAAGGTAATATGAAATGAATTTCCTTGAATCAAAAGGTAATACAAAGAACAAACTTAAATGTATTCAGTCTTGCTTGCATTAAGATTCACATCAAAAAGCACTTGTGATGAGTATGACAGAAATGAGTCAGGTGAACTGAGTGGAGGCTTTACCTTTGAATATCAGAGCCAGTGTGTCCATTAAAGTCTCAGTGGTTGGAGTGGACAGAGAAGCAAACATCTCAGATTCAGGGAAGCAGCTGTGGGCTCTTATACAAAGACGCACAGCATTCCTGCAGAAAGGGTAGACAAAAAAAATTCACATATCAAACTGTTGATTGACAGAGTAAGAGAGAAAAAAAATCCTTCAGTTAGTGACACTTATCAATGCCAACACTGGTTATTAGCATCACCTGTATTTGTTGACACGGAGGTACTGAGCAACTTTCACTGCAGTTGCTCTGTCATCTTCTGCTTCCTTGTCTTCCTCCACATCCCTGTCCTCCTCCACCTCCTCCTTCTCTGCCTCACTTTTGGGCTCTAGCTCTGTCCTGACAGCGACGAGCAGCTCAGGCTCCATGGCGGCCCACAGCTCAGATGCTTTTATCACTGCCACTGCCGGGAGGTAGGGGAAAAGAGAAATTCAAATCCAGTAAGGATGAGAAAATGAGTAACAACTGACAGAAAAATATTAAAAATAAACCAATAAGCAGTAGGACAGAATGGTAAGAAAACTGTGTTCAAGTGGCACCATTTGATCATATTTTGTTTTTCTGGTGTGTCACAATAGATACACAAGATTGTATTCTTTCCAAAAAGGTAATGAACAACAAAATGTTTTTTTTTTTTTTTTTTTTAAAAAGGGATGATTGATTCATTCATAGACATGCTCATTAAAATCACAGCCCTAATGCAATTACCGGTACAATAGTGATAGGTTTTTTAAAACAAGTTTTTGAATGTATCTATTTTGCTCTCGTCTAAAACTACAGGATGTTGGTACCTGGTCAATAGTGCTACTCTTCCCTACTTTCACTTGAAACTTAATTAATGCTAAATTCTGCTGATCATTTGATGTGGCTGAAAGTTACATGTGTGAATTTTGAGAAGACTAAATTAGGGGACAGAAACGTTCCGCTCTGTTGAGCTTCTGAACATGGCCCTCAGATTACCAAAGAAGCAACTCACAGCTGACTGAACACATCGAAGAGAGCTGGGTGTACTCCTTTCCTCTTACACATGTACACAAATACACACACAACCAACCACAAACACACACACAAACTGTCAGCTCTGCCCCCGTGATTACTCCGCTGGGACTGTTGGGAAATAATTTGGGTCGAGCCAAGTCACTGTAGGCAGGCCCTTACAGCAGAGCAGGAATGTTTCTCTGCACTGCTAAGATTACCTGCCAATCAAGGCAAAGAAGAACCCAACTCTCATTCAGTTAGCTCGTATTCGCCTTGGTCTCATCATTGGGCAATTAGTCACTGGGCATGAAGGAAAATACACTTTTTTGGAAAGATGACAGTTCATCCTCACCCGGCGCTTTCCCCGCCAGTTTCTCTTTCATCTCCCTGAGTTTAGTGGTCTCTTTCTCCAGCGGTTTCTTCAGATCTGCACTGCTCAGCTGAGAGAAACAAAAATATATTCCAATGAAATCTGAAAAAAATCTGCAATTCTGTATCTATTCTAAATAATGTTTTAGGTTACCTTGCAACTATAGGGGTTTTGTGCGATGAAGGCTGCTAGCAGCTGGATGGCGCTCTTCACCACATTTATAGATTTGTCCATCAGACGCCCCACAGCAAGCTCCATGACCTCATTGTACTTACACAGGGGCAGTGCCTAAACACAAAGGCAGTAATGGTTACTAAGGGAAACTTTATTAGCATTTTTTTCAGATACATTATAAGTGAATGAAAACATACTTTGCTGTTGACTATGCGAGCGTAGACCTGCAGCACACGTGCCCTGACATGGGAATGTGTGTCATGCAGATGTTCCTGGAGTGTCTCAAAGAAGCGGTCGCGGTCAGCTTTTCCAGACTCGTCGAGCCCATCGCCACACAGGACCCGCACAAGGATCTCTCCCAGCACCTCACACACAGCAACGCGCATCGAGTTGCTCTGGAAAAAGTGGGGAAATAGGGACTAAGTCTGCATCTAACTGTGTTCTTGTGTTAGTAAAATAATAATGTTTTAGTGACTGCCCTCAGATTACCAAAGAAGCAACTCACTGCTAACTGTACAGTAAAGAGAGCTGGGTGAGCTTCTTCCCTCTTACACCACACACAAAATACAGACACACAACACACACTGTAAGCTTCACCCAGCAATTACTCCTCTGTGACTGTAGAGGAATACTTTGGGAGAGCCAAGTCACTGTAGGCAGGCCCTTACAGCAGAGCAGGAATGTTTCTCTGCACTGCCAAGATTACCTGCCAATTAAGGCAAAGAAGAACCCAACTCTCATTCAGTTAGCTCGTATTCGCCTTGGTCTCATCATTGGGCAATGAGTCACTGGGCATGAAGGGAAATACACTAAAGCTGTGTGGAAGAGACTTTTCTCTGACAAGATGCTGAGTTCGTTGTGTCATTGAGATACCACATTTTGAACTAGACATCAGTCCTCAAATCCTAAAGAGGGGTGATGCATGGCGTCATTATAATAGCAAAAGCTGCATCTGAGTAAGAGAATGTATTGACTAAATTAAATAACAAGACAAAATAGACAGATGTCAATACTTGAACACAGATGCATTACATTTTGCTCCTTATGAGAGTCACTTCATAGCGAATGCAAACTGTATGGAAAGACAAAAAGAACAGTGTGCGTCCTGCAGGAAAGCTTTAGAAGTGAACGCAATTTGCATATACATAGATTCAGGATTGTGGAAGCTGTACTTTTTTATGGAAAGAAACATCAGACACGCTTAATTGTTCCAAACGGATTATTTGTCTTGATGTCTTAATAAATGCCTGGAGGGGACCTTTAAGTTTTACTGCTTTACATTATCACAAACTTTAATGCCAATTTAATTTCACAGCAAACCTTTGATTCAGAGACTCTAGATTATAATAGGAAATAATTTTCCCCTGGGATTATTAAAGTATTTCTGATTCCCTATTCAGGAGTTGTTAATAAAGAATTCTATGTGAGCAAGATGAATATGTTCAAGTCTGCGTTACCTCTCCTTCCAGATGTGTGATGAGCATACTAATGTTGGGGATCATTGATTCAGGCACCAAGCTGCCGAGTTCTGCGATGAAGGAAGCAAAAGCCTTGACCCCTGACGCCTCTCTAGCGAGCTCCTCACTTGACCTTTGACCAATCTCCCTGAAAGAATGGTGACAAATAAAGCATGAACTTCTAAACATGATCATTTGGGGACAAAGAATTAGATTTACAAAGAGGACTATTTGTAAGAATATGCACATTAAATGATGCATACTGACCTTATGACTTCTCCTATGATTGCCCTGACTCCATATTCTGTGCTCCACACAGACACTGCCTGGGCAAACACGGGTGGCAACTGCTCAAAGTGTTGCAGCAGCTGGATCACCTTTACACTGGCACCTGTAAGAGTTAAAAGAGTATATACTAAAATGTAAATGTACAATGTATTCTGAATAACAGTAGGTCTTGTAGCGCTGCTTTTTACTCTTGGCGTTTTTTAAACTGACAGCGTTGATATACTACCTCAGTTACAAATATTGCTCACAGGTTCGGTGTGTGACCGAGAGACTAACCCAGGAGGTGGTTGTACTTCTTGATTAGCACCCCTAGTAGGTGGATTATACCATCTCTGGTGGGTTTGCTCTTGACATGGCTGATGGTTGGGTTCTCAAGTAGTTTATAGCAGCAGCAGGTCACACAGCTAAGAAAAGAAAAGGACAGAACAAATAATTAAAAGTCCGTTTGTGTTGTGGTACAAAACCTTTAAGAAATGCAACATTAAGCCCAGTTAAAATTCTACAGCTTATACACAAACTACCGCATCCATTAGAAATGTAGAGAACTATACAGTGTTTGTAATTGTCCACGAGACTAACTACTAAAAAATACAGGTTTGTGTGTGTGTGTGACCATTTTGCTAAAAGCTGAAGTACTAAGCTTGTCTAATATCAAAACTAATCTTTTCTGTAGGAAACATTTACTCCATATTTCTGTTGAAAATAAAAAGCTGGGTTTGGTAGGAAATATTTGCAATAACAACATTAAGTAATTAACACCATTCCAAGATCGTCTAACCTTTGGTTTGGTGCTACATTATTGGAAAGGCAAAGGTTATTTTTATGTGAAGATCTGATCACAGTTTAAGAGTTATAAAAGTTAAGATCCAGAGAAGAAAGTGGGAAATTACACCAACAAACTGAATTAAGACAGCTCAGTCTAAGACCCCTTTGTCAGCAGAGTACCTGACGAACTCTTCCTCCACCAAGGAGAGGTTCCAGAGGGAACGAATATCCAACTGGAGGAGCTGGACGAGGGCCTGCAGCACCTTCTCTCTCTCCGAGTCCCACTGTAGCAGTCCGTCTCCGCCCCCTTTGCCTTTTTTACCCTGTGTGAGACAGACAAGACCTGATAAAATATATATCCAACTCAAAGTCACACACGGCAATAAAATTAACATACAACATATGCCCTCAGGTTACCAAAGACTGTAATTCATACTTGCCAAACCAACTATATTGAGATTATAGTCTCTTGCCAGCTGACACATATACATTCATACAACTCACACACAAAGTCAAACAAACATCCACACATTGTCTGACATCTTCTAACTGTCCCATCCCATTGCTCTTGGAGGGCAGAGGTGGTAGAAGATGACAAGTTAACTGTGGATGGGCCCTTACAGCAGTGTGATAAAACTCCATCACATCACCAAGATTACCCATCTAACAGCAGACTAAAGACCACAATCTCTTGGTCTGACTGGATCATCAAACTTGCCATGATATCATCATGCGGGCATTTAAAATTGTTAAAAACAGCAACAATTCACTTGTATAGACATTGAATGCATTCCTCAGTAATGACTCTTATATCCATACCTTCCCAGGGGCTGTGACAATACTCTGTCTATAGGAGTCACTCTCAAAGGTCTCAGTGAGTTTGCAGAGAAGGTAGACACTCATTTTAACAGCATTAAGTTTCTCTTTGCGCTCTGCTGCTGAGATGGAGGTAGAGATGAGAAGGGCTGGCAGGGAAGCAGCCAAGCCACTAATCACTGAAAGGAGGAGAAAATCCAGACAACGTTTGATCACTCCTGCATGTTAATGTTGCATTTTGTCCATTTAAATGTAGAAAACTGAAAAGAAGTGTCTTACCTTGTACTAGTAACTCCAGAGTATCCTCTTTCACGCTAAGCTCCACTGAGCTGCAATGCCTTAAAACGCAAAGACAGCAGTTTTGAGCTCATACAGTTCTTAACATCAATAAATGGAGCAAGCAATAGATTGTTCAATACATACTGTAGCACGCTGTAGCCTGTGTCAAAGTGTTCCAATATACACAAAGGTCCCTGGCTTCTCAATGCTGCCTTAAATTCTGTGTGGAAGAGGGACAAATATTTTAGAAAAGTCACAAACACAGCAGCACAGCTGAAAAAACACTTCCTGGTTGTATCCAATGTTTGTTTGCAATGAGGGCTAGCATCCATTCAGAGGAAATGTAATGCTTGGTAAAAAAGAGGATATGGACAAATGTGAAAAATAGATGTGGAACAGGGTCCAGTTAAGGAATAGCTGCAACAGATAATTAAAGGAATTTAGTTATCTGTAAACTTAAGGAAATGTTTTAATTGGGCCTTAGACTTATCTTTATTGATCTCTTTGGGATGACTCAGGCAAGGAAATGTAATTTCCAGTAGCTTACAAAACCACAAGGGAGGAATAAACAAAATACAGTATAACATGTCCAATAAACTCTTAGCTAAATAAATACAGAAAGTATAAACAAAAATGAACAGTAAACTCTTAGTTAAATATATATGAAGTAGATGCAAGAATACAGGTAAAATAAAAATCACAGAAAATGAAAGACAAGTTACAGAAAATGTACAAGATAAGATATGTATGAAGAAGATACAAAATATGTGACCAACACAGAGAGAAATGACTGACAACTATGATCTGTTGTGCTGTTCTGCTTCTGATTTTTGATGTTAATTTTTTTTTTTAATTCCATTTTTTTTTTTATTTAGCTATTTTGGGTGGAGTTGGGGTGATGCTTTGTTAACCTAAGGTAAAGCACAATAAGCTCAAGTCTGCTGTAATGATTTAGTATTAAACGTTTTATAACTGTTTTATAACCGTTTTACAACTTGTTGTCTTGTGCATAAAGTTCATTACTTACTGCTGAGATAGGGGGGCAGCTGTTTTGGGGGCACCACATCCTGAACCACGTACTGGTTGACCCCTCCGGTCTTCACCAGGTCTCCCACACACAAAGGCACAAAAAAGTCCCACGACATCCCTGCTTCAAGAACAAAAAAAGACAAAGACATTAGTTTACTTGATGCATTTATACAGACTTAACTGTAACCGGTAAACTAATGCTATTCAGTATAAGTATTTAAATTATCCAAACAGTAGCGGTACAGACTTGTTGTGAATTCAGATAGCCAGACAAACAACTAGCATAAGCTAGGCTAACTAGCTTGGCTAACGCAGCTGCGTAGCTTCACTCGATGGCTTTAAGTTTTATTATTTAACAGAAACAACTGCGGAGATACTTCCCCAACAACTTTGCTTTTACTAACTTATAAAGTGAATGCTCACCTGTAGCGGCTGTAGTCCCTTTATCCACAGTGAGGCCCTCTTTAGACACCCGTGTAGCTGCTCTCTCTCTCCGCCGTCCTCAGGCAGTTTGAATCAGGAAGGTTTTCAAATTTATTTGGACCTCGCGCCAAAGCAGAGGACCTCTGACGTCACTACGTCATACGTCGTCGTTACCAGGGCGTTTACGTCACCTACTGGACAACTATGAACGCTACAGCTCGAGACTGAATTGAATTACGAGTCTATTCAAATTATTAATAATATGAAATGTACTTATACCACTGATAAGTTACATGTTTTTTTAAAAGAATGAAATAACATAGCCCGATTTTGAATTAAATTTCTTTGTATGTACTTTTTGCCTTATGTATTATTTATTTTTTCTTTTATGCCTTTTCATTGTGTATGTAATTTAAAGTTGTACTGTTTATTGAAAGGATAATTGACTGCCTTCATATACATTCTTCCATTTGTCAAGTATGATGCCAATTGTTCTATGCCTGTATATCTGTGATAATATGCAAATAAAGTTAAAAAAAAAAAAAGGAACAGCTTTGGAACAACACTCAGATTACTATTAACAACACAAGTTTAAATAAAGAAATGTGGATTGAGAGATACATAATATTTCTGACATCCTTGTTTGATGATAATGGAAATCTTTACAACTACGAAAAACCTTTTCAGTCAAAAACAGAGTGTTTCTATTGTAAAGGCTATTCCCATGGGTATGATTGAGTTAATAAAATGTCACCCAAGTTTTCAAAATGTTAAGGTTCAGACACCTTCTCTTAAAGTTAATGGGAGTGATATAATGCATAGAAAGTGTACAAACAAGCACATAAGGAAAGTATTACAGACACATAATTAAATCTCACCAAGAGGAAAGTTTCTTTGGAATTCACAGTTGGCTGGTGTAAATTGGCGCAAAGCCTGGTTATGCCCCTTTCAATTCTGTATTTCAAACAAAATCAGAGAGATTCACTTTTAAATTTTGTGTTGTATTTTCCCTTGTAACAAATTTATTTCAATGTTTGCTGATGTGGATGAAATGTGCACTTTTTGTGGTGATGAGCAAGAAACAATTTAATACATACATATATTATTGTATACATTTCTTTTTTATTTTGTAGAAGTCCCTTCCTAACTTTAATTCACAGAAGTTTGTTCCTATAAAAACCTTGTCACTGATGCTAAACAAGAAAAGTGAAAGCACACTATTTTACTTGAACTCATTTTCACTTGCCCCAGAGTAAGAAGTGCCGTATCTTTATATTTATTTTGATTTTTGAATTCATTTTATTATATATTTTATTCCTTAATGCAGTCTCTTCTGCTCCAAGTGAGTGAAATCCTGTCTGTATAACACTGATACAACTTTAATGTCATATACCAGTTACTGTACCAAAAAAATAGTATTAATACCCTCATATCCATATTTCTAAAAATCTTAAGGAGCAACAAGAAAATTATTTTAAGCCCAAAAAACTAAAAATATATTCAATATTTGGCTTCAGAGAGTCCTTTTCAGTAAAGCAGGTGGTATCCCTGGTGTCTCTCTGGATCATTTAAAAAAGGAGATTCACGCAGCCACGAGAGGCGAAGGTGGCATGAAAATATTAGACAGTAACGATGTGAACGCTAACTTAATTAACAATAACTTAATGAAACCAATAACTAAGTTAAATGGACAAAACAATGTTTGAAAAAAACAAAATACAGCACGAAGCTAGAGCTGCGAGGGCAGACTGTGATGAAAAACACACAAAGGACCACAAAGGCAAGTATTTTGAGGTAGTAGCTGTATTCAAATGATTGACAACACAATCACCCCCTCTCCACTGTACCAATGTTTCAGCTACATAAATGACAATACTTTTCACGAAATGTCTTACTTTCTATACAGCACTCAATCAAATGTTAAAATGAAATGGTTTATCTCACTACCCACAGATGACTAATACTGTCAGGATGCAGCATGTGTCTCCATGTTCTTTTGCCCTTTTGTTATACTTAAAACATAAAACTAGTGTTCCAAGGCTAAGCACAAGAAACTGCCTATACAGCAAAGCAAAAACGCATCCATGGCCTAACTGTTTCCAGAAAAAATACTTAAATGTTGTTGTCGTACATGTGAATATATATATATATATATATAAGTATCGTGACAACTTGGAACTGTTAACCATTACGGGCAGTTGTAGTGTTTATTATTCACTCATAAAACGAAAATGTAAAATCACATAAGAGCACCAAAGTTAACTAAAAAAAAGTAATGCTAACCGTTAAAAAAAAAAGAAAAATCAATATTTAAATACTTTTGTAACCACTTGGCTCCTTCACACACACACTGCATCAAACCAAGGCAAATTACAACCAAAAGAAAAAGCACCAAATGTTAAGGAAGATGAGAAACAAAAAAAATCTAGTAACTAATGAAGAAATATTCTTCTCATTTTCATCCGATCTGTGTCCACATTTTGTTCCAGGTGAATCTATTTTCTCTTTCTGTCTTGAGAGCATCGTGGACAATACCTGCATAGACAAGACAGAAACATGTATTTGATTTGAATGAGTAACAATTCCCGCTTTTATTGCACACATTAAAAATAGGATGGTACAGTTCAGCCTGAGTTTCTTACCATTTTCCTCTTGGTTTGGTCGTCAGGCCCACACATGCAAAATGGAACCACTCAATGGAGCACTGGAGTAAAGACAAAAAATGACAATGTGCTCTTAAGTATTCCTGTAGCACTAAGGGCGCGCTCACACTATCCTCCCGGACCGAGACCCGGACTTTAGGGTACTTGTCCCCCCTCCCTCTCCCCCCCGCGCCCCAGCCCCGTTTGTACTCACACTACCAGGGCCTCGGCCAATACTTCTTGCTGTCCATACGCCTTCAAGCCGTAACACGTCACACGCATTGATCGTGTGTGTGTGGCTTTGTTTACAAACCTTTCCATAGACCTCGGAGTTTTTGTGCGTCTTGTCGACTGTTTTTGAATATTTTCATCCGACCAAATCTGCAGTAAACACAACGTGAACCTTTCACCACCATTGTTGTTGTTGTTAAATGTCCGCGCATGGTCCCTCCTTCTATTTACATGTCCGAACAGGCGGACATAACGCTACTGCCGTAGGGCTCGTGCTCGTGCGCGTACACGTGCGCACGCTCGTGCTCGTACATGTGCAAACGGCTCCGCTAAAGCCCACCTATTTCAAGCGGGCCGTGGCAGCCCAGCTGGCCCCAGTTGAGCGCGGAGCGGGTGCGCTCACACTACTTAAAGGTACTAGACTTTAGCTGAAAAACCGGTTTTGGCCGCGGCCAAAAGGATAATGTGATCACGCCCTTAGTCAAGACAAAACGATTCAAATCATGATCAAAAACAAAAGCAATCTTTCAAAGGATCACATTTAATTTGTGTAGTGTGGTATCTGCTAATTAATCACTCGCGCTGTCATCTGTGACCTTATCCACAGAGGAAGAGGCACGAGACTGCAGGACGCCTCAGCCTTTGAATGTGTGGTCTTTGAACATTTATGAAATATACTCTTTGTACATTAACTGATGATGGATATATAACATTAGAACTTTTTTTAGCATTAATCTTATTTCTTCTTTTCAGTTTCGGGCCTGTACCATAAAAAACATTGTTGTTGACCTTTGTGATACTTGAATGGTATGTAATAATATTTAAATAAATACAAACAATAAATCATAAACTGTTTGGACAGGCCATTTACATTAAATGCCTTGTGAAAGTAATCAGATATATTTTCTGTGTTTTTAGATGTATTATTCTTATTTTTGAAAAAGATTATGCAAAAGGCATTTTACCACATATTAAACAAAAAACAACCTTTTTGTTCATCCTTTAACATGTTATTTTGATAATGGATCTTGCTTTTGGAAATGTTTACAATATTCTATCTAATAAAATATGATTATATGCTTTAAGTCAATGCAACTAACCAGCAGCAGGAAACGCAGGTACGTAGAAAATCATAAACAAACTCTCTCTTATTTGTGTCTTTAATACAGAATTGTTCATCCTCCTTCAGCCTGATTTTTTCACAGAAATAAAAGCATTGCGTCCATTTTATAAAATGTATCCCTCCTACTTTTAATTTCTTAAACCAAATTCCTCACAATATTAGGTCCCACTCCAACATCGTGTTAAATACAGAAATATGTAAAAGGCAAAAATGACAATCCCAAAGGCATTAATGCGACACGGCCCGGACTAGACAGAAAAGGGGCTATAAAACAAAACTCACATCAGTGTTGTCACAGCCGATCATCTCGCCGTAAGAGACCTGATGACACAGACAGTAGGTGGGCTCGTTGGGGTCCACTGGCATGTCCAGCACATCAGATGGGTGCACATTCCCAAAGTTGGTGGCAGGGCTGTTGAATTCTCCTCTGATGATGGGAAAAGATATTAAAAAGTGAGAATAGGAGCCTGATCATTAAACTAGCTAACAATTATTTACTTTAAAAATGAGAAGTAAACAAATCGCCATCACAAGCTGGAAGTTAGATACACAACTTACGGCTGAAGGAGTTTGACTTTCTTCTGTGCACTCTTGGGGCTGCCATCTTCATCTGAACTCTTCACTTTAGACCTTGTTTTAGCCGTCTTCTTTTCCTTCTGTCTGGTTTCAGCTGAAATAACACGATCACATTAGTTTGTTTTTTGCTGCCCTGAAAGTCCTCGTGGAAATTTTGAAAGATATTAGGCAAAAAGAATGGGCATTACTTTCATTTATATCAGATTGGACTGACACACCTTTCTTCCCCTTACTGGAGGTGGAATCATAGTCTGTGCTCTCAATCTGTTTTTCCTTTAGGTCGGCCTCAAACCGGGCCAGGTCTGTGTCAAGACGTCTGATATGTTTGTCGACCTGAAGAAAATACAAGTTCAGCGGACTGATTGTGGCACTGTATGTCAATCAATCATCCAAGTCCATCTTTACCTACAGTAGTAAAACATGATATTTATTTCTAAGATACTGACCATCTCATAGGTCTGCATGGCCAGTTGCACCTTATCATCTCCAAACTCTTTGCATTTACTGTAAGACTGCTGAATCTGCCTCAGTATGGACAGCTTTTGTTCAGAGGAGAGAGTCCGGGCGTTGGCTGTGTACTCTTTAGCCAGAGAGTCTATCTGTCCTTTTAGATCTAAAACAGAGACAAGGAGTAAAACTTCTAAAACAACGTTGTAACTGTTAAGTCAAGGTAACCAATGTGATAAATTGTTATTGAGCACATTTAATACTTCACAAATATAATATACAATTGCAATTACACCATACGTTAATATTGGGTATTCGCCTCCTTGTCTAAAATGCGTGGATGCTCAATTTTACTCGCCTATAAACAGCTCATGTTATGCAATACAGGAAATAAGTACTGTAGAATACAAGCTGAACTTTTCTGTGAATTTTAACATCACTCACAACTTATTATACCAAATTGAAAAAAGACAACTATTACCACATTACTGTTCTTTTAGAAATGTTTACAAACTGTTTACTATGTATGTACTAGTATTCTACGATAGATCAGTGGTTCCCAAACCTTTTGGCGTCAGACCCTTTCAACTGATGTAATACTTATGACTTCTCATCACAGTTTACAGCATTACTTAACTGAGTTCACTAAACACTGAGTATAACAAGTTGACAATTGTGTCTGATATCAGACATGTGTACACTAGCTGTGAGTGGTCCAATCAAAAATGGTCTTTAAGTTTTGGATTGTTTTATTTGAAGGGTTTTTATTGACCCAAAGAGGTCGGAATAAAACACACAAAAGCAAGGCAAATGTTAGCAAGAAAAATATTTTTTAAAAAAAGGTACATATCATTTTGTTTCTTCTTCCCCTAACCTTTTTATTTAATAATCTCGTGACCCCTCAGAATTCCCTAGGTACCCTTTTGGAGACTCCAACCCCCTGGTTGGGAACCACTGCATGGATGATGATGTTGTTTTGAGACATAAAAGTGGCGTGGTGTGCATTTTTAACAGTACAGCAGATTTCTGTTCTTCTACTTTTCACACCAATTCAGTGTTAGCATCCACACTAATAATAATAACACAGTTCGTTGTTCTCACCCTCTGTGCGTTGATCTAGATCCCTCATCAAATTGAAGTTTCTCTGCAACTCGAAGGGCAAGTTTTCTATGCCTGGTGTTGAGGTGGGGAGACAGACAACGATTTAATGCCGCTTTCAGTGAGATCAATATAAAACAGTAACGTGAATGCATGCAGGATCTTAGTATGCATTGGATGATGCGCCCCGGCGGCTGCCAATAACGATAGCTCTTGAACTGCCATTCACACATATTGCAGTGAGCAGCAAAGAGCACAAACACCATTTACTTTGCTTGTTTATTTAATTTAATACAGGACAACACGGAATAAGCTGCAGTGTGTACTGTGCAAGCTCAAACTGCATCCTTTATTCGCTACAGTGCGATGCGTTATCCCAGCAAATAGTCTGAGCCTAAACCCGCTGACCGTTAGGGAACGGTTAAATCAGTCTGTTCCTCATGCGGGTTGACCAGGAGTTACACTACACAACGAACGATTAAGTATAAAACACACTGAGTGGTGGGAATGTTTTTCCAACATGTTTAACCCGTAAAAAAACAGCTTACTGTCCAAATAATGCTCCAAATACATCCCCGCCGCCATCTTAGAAAACGTAAACAACACAGCTTCCGGTTCGAAATGGAGCAATCTGATTGGTTGTTTCCACGCCCCTTGACAACCGCGGTCACTATGCATTCCATCTAAACTGGTGCATATTTTAGTAAAAAACTCATTAATGTCATTAATATAAGCTGGCATTTGGTAAACCCATTAACATACCAAAGATTAACGGGATTAATCATATCTGCAGTGTATTAATGACCAGTCAAAACTTAAATCCAAGGCATATCTAATTAACAATGAAAAGAACCCCAATAACTGAAAGTGCTTGTTTTTATTTTTTGTTTGTATTATCTTATCTGAATGTAATTTTGTATCTTAATGTCATTTAATGCATTTCTTTCAAAGGCTTTTAATGTTTTATGTCAAGCACTTTGAATTACCTTTCTGTTGAAAGGTGCTATACAAATAAACTTAATAAAGGGGTCGTGCACCTTTTCCAAAGTCAAATTACAGCACTTTTCAAGCACTTTCAAGGTCCATTTTCAAGCTTTACCAGCACCTTACAGTTGTGGTAAAATAACATATTTCTACAAACACATATGGATATTGGGAATTATTTCTCCTTTATTTTTCCATTCAAATAACATATTACGCTATAAACACCAAAAATGTTCTTAATAGAAGGCTAAGAAATTAAACTATATTTATTTTCTATAGCTGTTTGTTGTAAAAGAAATGCAGATGCAATTCCAAGCACTTTATCCAAAATTCAAGCACTTCAAACCTTAAAAACACATTAAAATTCCAGCATTTTCAAGGATTTCAAGCACCTGTATGAACCTGTTAAGTCAGATTTCAATTTAAGATATCTGAAACTGGAATTATGGCTGAACAAAACTAAATTTCATAGTCAAACTACATTTGTATTTGTCTAATATTTAATATGTAAAATGGTTAAGTGAAAGCTGTTAGATGCTAAACGTGTTTTCCATAGCTGGCTTGAACATTTCTCTCTCTACCCATCAAATAACCACCTGATCTTGGTGTAATGAAAAAGACAAATAAAACATCCCACTAATCAATCAAACAAGTGATGAGAAAGATATCTTAAGAGATTTATTATGTTTCACAGATTTATGAAGTCCCATTATGCAATTAAATCAACAGACAAACATAATGACTAATCTGGAACACAAATTTAATAAAAAAGGACCCAACTTAAGCGAGAGCGTTGCTAAGCAGTCTAATTCATTTGTACGCAGTCATGCATCATCTGACTGACGTATACAGTATCGCTGCTCTGAAATGACAACAGAGAACGCACTTACGTTAGCTCAAGGGATCTCGCTCGCTACTACATATAGTATAGTTTATCCCGCTGTACACACCGTCACTCAGGGACGTCTTTTTCCAACATGTGCTTCAACTTTTTGAATTTATTCTTTCCCATTCTGTCACTCGCCTTCTTGGGTGTTTTTCTCTTTTTGCCCTGCTTTTTCTCAAATCTGCTCCCCTCCTTTTTGTCAGCCTTCGATGCTTTAGTTTCTTCAGCTGTCTTCACCGCAGCCTTCTTGGCCTTTGCCCCTTTCACAGTCTCTCCATCCAACTTGGCAATCTTTGCCTTTTTTGCTCCAGCATTTAAGTCCTTTTTGCTTTTTGGTTTGACATTTGCGGTTTTCTTGACTGCTGTTCCGTTGGCTTGGGCTTTTCTCTTTAAGCCGCCTGCCTTGCCAGGGACAACCTTCTTTGTCTTGTCACTTTTGGATGGTGTCTCTTCAGGAGAGTCTGTAACAGCTGTCGCCTCAGTAGCATCTGCCTTTTCTTCTTCTACATGAACAATACAGATGAGAGTGTGTTAAACAGGGCAACCATCGTGATGAAAGTTGGCATGTGCTTGTAAGAGAAAGTGTTACCTTTTCCCGCTGCTGCAGTTGGAATTACATTGGAGAATTTCTTCAGCTTGGCCACAAAAAACCCGTCCATATTGTGGGAATGAGGGTAAAATCGACGAGACAGTTTCAGAGTAGGATGAAATCTACGTTCTTTAAACCTGAAAGAACGGGAAAGTAAATTTAGGGTTGAAGATCAGAGTACTTGCCTTTCAATAACTCAACCACACACATCAACCAGGTAAAACGCACACTGGTTATCTTATTTACCTGGTGAAGCCTTCCTTGCCAAAGTCCAGCCCAGTGGGAACTAATTTGACGTTCCTTTTCTTTAAAGCATAGTCCACAACCCATTCATTCTCCTCCACCTGGTGGCACATATTTGGATCAGTAAAAAAGAAATACCCACAAATAACATGCAAACCTAAGAGTGAATTAGCTGCACATATAGTACACATACCATTATTGAACATGTGCAGTAGATCAGATATCCTCCTGACGGGGACTCGGCGTTGACAGAGTCGATGGCAGATAGAATCAGCTCCTTCTGCAAGTGAGCAGAGCGCTGGATGTCGGCCTCGTCCTACAGAAGAGGGTGTAAGGGAAAAAATATTAAACACTAGTTTTTAAAAGTAAAAGTATGCCTCTGTACGGGTGTCTACATAAACAGTGAATGATGTTTTACCTTACTGGTCTTCACAGCTGGATCTTTAGCGATGACTCCCGTACCCGAGCATGGCGCATCAAGCAGCACTCTGTCAAACCCACCCATCACCTGTGGGCAAGGTTTTCAACAATTCAGTACACTCTGGAGTAAATGAAAACCACAGAGATGCTGCTTTATTTTCTACAGATGTATGACCATTACCTTAGGGAACTGCCTTCCATCGTAGTTGCAGATAACTGTGTTGGTGACGCCCAGACGGTGGACGTTGCCCACCACACTCTTCAATCTGTCAGCGTTGGCATCATTAGCTACGATCGTCCCTGTGTTCCTCATGAGCTGAGCTGAGGGTGAAACATTCATACATGTTGTTAAATAGATTTAACTTGCATGAGAGAAACATTTGGCATTTTTGCTTATTTCAGCTGGTTTGTAGAACAATGCAAACGCTCATCTTGTTTCTCAAATGTAAATATTTTATGTTTTTCTGTCATGTTTGACAGTAAACTGAATCTCTTTGGGGTTTGGACTGTTGGTTGGATGGAACCAGGCATTTAAATATGTCATGCTGTGCTCTTGATGCTAAGCAAATTTACGATAATAAAATTCATCATTAGTTGCAGCCCTAGTCCACATTATACAGTTTGAAACATAAAATCAGAATCAGAAATACTTTAATAATCCCGGGGGGAATTTGTTTTAAACAAAGCATAACTGCAGCACATCTTACCAATATAGGTGGTCTTGCCTCCTGGAGCTGAGCTCATGTCCAACACTAACTCTCCCTCCTGTGGAGAGAGCGCCATGACGGGCAGAAAACTGGAGGCTCCCTGCAGCATGTACTGACCGGACAGATACTCTGGTGTTGCACCTGTTTTAAAACATGGAAAGAATTACGGTTTGAGTTTATGTTGTTACAGTCGGCCTCAGATGTTCTTCAGTAAAAAAATCCATAACAGCTTATGTCCGAATGTACTGGAACTTACCCACAGGTACTGAGGAGTCATAGATGACCAAACCCACTTTAGACCATTTACCCAGTGGATCAAGGTTCACACCTCTGTTGATTAAGGCCTAAACAAGGAAAAACACAGAGGTCAACATATGAGCACCTAAAGGCAGCATTTGACACCACTAGTGTGTGTTCAGGGTGGTCTCAGGGTTAATTACATACTCAAAACTAAAGCCAAACCACAAAGAATTGCTAATTCACTAATCTAGATATTCTACTATTTATTTTTGATACTTTTTTCCTGAAAAGGCAAATATGAGTCTAGTTGTCGTTCTGCATTTATTTCACTCATATTTTACTGTTATTTCCCTGACATAGTGCCATTAAATCCTGTATTGGAATCAATATATTACTACTTCATTTGTACTTTTTATTGAGTTGACTTACAAGAAAAACTAACGAAGCACACAATTAAGACCTTTGAAAATGTAAAACTGCATTTAAACCATCTGTCCCACCCGAGCCGTTACCTGTGCAAGATCCCTCCTCCTTGTTTTCAGTGTGTTGGTCCGAATAGTGACAGGTCTCTGGATTTCATTGGCCTCAAGGAAATCGACCAGCTGTAAGCAGGAAAGGGAAGAAAAGAACAGATTCATAAAAACATAATAACCTGCGCGGTCCAAAAACAATTGAACTCAACACACAATCTCCACCAGGTTCAAACTATTGTAATTGTCGATCCGTTCTAATCGTTATGAGAAGAACATCAAAATAAGCTTTCTTTGGTAGTACAGGAAAATTAATAAATAAATAAATAAATAAAAACACCCACCTCTGAAAGAGGGAAGAGGTCCATTAATTTCTCAATGAGGAAGTTGTTGTAGCTGTAATAAGTACAGAGATCCTTTTTCAGAAGAGAGATGTACTCCACTCTCTCTTTCCCCTCCTCCCTTTTTGTTGAGAAATTACAAAGGACATCAACGTTGTCCTTTATCCTTTGATAGATTGTCTTCAGGTCCAGAGGCAGGATGCCTAACAAAGCACATTAGAAAACAACTACATTAGCTGCTTTAAAATCAAATAATCTTTCTATTTTCTTTTAAACGGTACGCCACTCACCTTCCTTTGCACTTTCCTCTGCCCCAGGAAGCCTAAATGCATCCATTTCATCCATGTTGGCTTGTACTGTGTCTTCCTCATCCATGTCAGCGTCTGATTTATTTTCCTCTTCATCATCTTTGTCGTCGTCGTCCTCATCATCATCATCATCTTCATCACTTTCTAGACCCATAGTTTCCTTCAGCTTTTTTGCTTTCTTGGCTGCACGCTCAATGGGAAGAAGCTAAATGTGGAACAAGAAACCAGGCAAGTCGTCATTAACTCCTACTAAATATACATTTTTCACCGTAAACTTTAAAAAATACACTCCCTGATGTTGTTTTCACATATCAATGGTGAAGTGGGAGGAGATTTGGCTTCTCTATATGAAAATCAGGGACTGTAACAGCAAATTTGTAGTTACATTTTAACATTTGAATCATAATTTCTGTCCGATTTTCAACTTGAAAGACATAAAACACAACAAAGTGGCGGTTGGCAAAAAAATAAAAAAATAGGACCATTTCACATACTTCCTCTGCATCACTTTCTTCTTCCGCCGCTTCCTCACCACTGCCGTCATCGAGAGCACCGTAATCATCGACCAGTTCATCATCATCGTCGTCGCCATCATCCTCCCCCTCTTCTTCTATTCCTAATTTGGCACCCTTCTTTCCTTGGTCTTTTCCTCCCTTCTTTGTCTGCTCCTCCTCGTTCTCTTCGTCTTCCTCGTCCTCCCAGTGTTCGTCACTGTCATCCTCACTTTCAGGTTCCCCAATTTTGCGCGTCTTTTTGGCTGGTTTCAACCATTTACTGTTCTCATCAGAGAAGCCTTTAGGGAAAGAGAAACCATGTTTTTAATGTGATTGTGATGCAAAATAACTACTTCAGCAACAACAGTTCAAAGGCACGTCATCTGAATTCACACATTTAATTGTTTCTTTCTTTGCAGGTTCTGCGTTCTACGCAACATGTGTTTACAGAAAACATCACAACCACATCCACTGACACTGATGTAGTTACCTTTCTTGGGCTGTTCCTGAGCTGCATCTTTAGGCTTTTTCAAATTTTGGACTCTTTTTGCAGCTCTGTAAAATGACATTATTAATGATCAACTTGTAAACAGAGCAATGTAATTTAATGTTGTGTAATCAGCCAACCTCTTACCTTTTCCTGCCTCTACTTGAGAGGCGTTTTGCTGTAGTTTCCTCTGTAAACACAAAATAAACACATTGACAAACAACTCATAACAATTCAGTCAGCAAGATAATGTGTTTGTTGTTAAACTTTATGGTAAAGACTTCCAGATTTAATGTGTGTTTTCATAAAATTACTGATAATCACCATCGATTATAAACTTGGACAACTCGGTTTCTGCTCCTTTTTGCTTCCTGGATTTTCTCCCCGGCCCTCGCTTCACCTTGTTGGTGGGATCCAACTTCCGACCCATGACTCCGAGCTACACAGACACTCTGAAGAGAGAAGCAGAATTATGTTTCTCTGCAAAATAACTAAATAATGTTATTCAAATAAACTATAAAAAGGCACAAACACACATTAAGAAATGCTTGTGACTTTTTTACTTTACTGGATGTGGCCTATGTTTTATTGACACCTGGAGAAAACGTTTTTTAAGTGGTTGACCTTTAATAAACTTGTATCGACTGTCCCACTAGGATATAAGATCGGACCAATAATAAACACAAAGATGTTGTTCTTCGGTAGAAGATTACAACATTGTGTGCAGTAAATAGAGAAAAATACAATTCTCTAAGCAATCAAAAACCGTTTAAACAGGGAAACTGATAAAACTTGAGCACTTTAACGTAAGTTCAGTCAAAGCTGATGACTGAGTTCTGGTGGGAACAGCTCTGCAGACCAACATCATGTCAGAGACAGATAGCCAGTCACAGAAACAATACCATGGGTATCTTTTATTTAAATGAGATTAGAGGTAGGCCAAATATGATAGATAACAGCCCCTAACATTACTAAGATCACCATAGATCAGAGTTGGAGATCAACTTTGTCCACCTGCCACTGTGACTGGTGGATAGCAAAATCTGCCAGTCACTAAATGGGTTACCATTGGGTTTTGTTTGTTTGTTAGTTTGTTTTCGGCTATTGAGTGAAGCACATTCAGCAGAATATTTTACCAGCATTTGGCTGGTGACAATTGCTACTTCCCAAAACTGTCATCAGAGAGCAACCATTTACTCGCTCTGTACTTTCTAACAGTTTTAAGGTATTTCATACAGATTCAAAATGACTTTCCCGCAGACAAAGCTACCCTAAATGTTGAACTGCAAGGTGTCCAAACTAGCGATGAAGAGTGACTAAGTATTACTCAAGTAATGTACTATTTTGAGGTACTTGGTAATTTCGTTTGATGCTACTTTATACTGTTACTCCACTACAGTTATGTGGTAACTTTAATTACCAGTTACTTAACAGATTCAGATTATTAATAAAAACAAATGAAGTATATTATCATAGAATAAGCTACACAATAGTATATAAAGTAAATCAGATCAGCCCTACCTTTATCAGCTGCAACATTAAAGTGATAGTTACATTAATCTCTCAATAATTATAGTTAAATATTATAATATTCTGAAATGGGCCATCCTGCATAATGAGTACTTTTGGCCCATTTTGATGCTGAAACGTTTGTACTACATAAGCAACGTTTTTGAATGCAAATGCATGAACCTTTAGTTGTTACAGAGTATTTCTAAAGTGTAGTATCACTACTTTTACTGAAGTAAAAGCTCCGGGTACTTCTTCCACCGCTGGTTCAATCGCTTTTCCAGTAACAGAGTAATGAATGTATAAAGTGTAACGACCGGTTTAACCGCAGGACATTAACGTTAGTTGATCAAACCCCACATGAGACTTTACCCACCGAGCACAGCAACGATTATCAACACACTCACCGACGAATCTGTGCCTTTTTGGACCAAACTTCTGAGTGTACGCTGTAAGAGAAAATACCCACACGTGAATTTTCCTTCAACACGTTGTAGACGAACATCACATCCGGCGCATTCAAGTGAGGTCATGCGCGCGCGCACACACGAGGTAATTAACCCTCAACAGACACTTTACTTAGATTGAATCCAATTTATTAGTTACAAATGTACCAACAACCATATTAAAAGATGCTTTTATAGCAAAAGGAGATACTTACTCATGGAAAGACTTCTGTAACTGGAGTATAGCTTCGCTTGTCCCATTTAAATGTTTCTTTTTCTTTCTAACAAAATTAGAGAATTACATCTCAAGCTATTACATAACATCTATTCTACTAATGCGTACATATTCACATTTTCTGACATTGATGATTTGGAAAAATGTCTTTTTGCCTTTCACTTTCAGGTATAACTTTGATGAGAAAATTATTATTTTTGGCTCCTTCTCTCACAATAATAGATTTAACATCTTAATTTACATAAAATCAAAATGTCCAAGGCAACCCCTTCATTCCCGTTATTCTTAATTGAATTGAAAATGTAGTTTGAGTCTCTGTCATCTGTTCAATCCAATCCAACATGTTTATCAGCTATTGAATTTATTCAAATTACATTCAGTAAACGTGTCTGACATTATAACTTGCCCTATATTTATTTATTTATTTTTAATTTATTTTGTTTCCTTTTTATAACTTACTTATTTTATTAGACATATTTATTTATTTATTATTATTTTGCCATTCCTATTTTTCCTATTATTCATCTACTATATATTATTTATTTAAATGTTTTGTTAATGTTTGTCCTTATATTCGTTTATTTTTACATTTTATTTTGTCCGCTTATTTATACATTATACATTTTATTTTTAGGTATCTTTTATATTGTATTTTTATATTATTGTTTGATGTGTCTGTGTGTAATGCTGCTGTTACACACAATTTCCCAGCTTGGGATCAATAAAGTATTTATATTATATTATATTTTGGTGTTGTTTTGTTATTTTTTCCTTTTTCAATTGTTCATAATATATTTGAATTTTTTTTTTTTTAAAGGGTTGAGGAGGCGCCGTTTAAAAGCAAAAATACAAAAAGACAAACATTATTACATTATTACATTATTACAGTACCTAAAATGCAGTTAGCTTCATTAAAAAGGCAAATTACCATGGACACCCACTCGTGGACGCGCACTTTTGCCGTGACGCGTACGTTCTACGTCAGAGCAGCTGAAAGCATCATGGCGGCGCCTAATGAGAAGAAGCGTGGTCTTGAACATTTGGACGAATATGAACCAAAACCAGCCAAACACCTCCGCAGCCTGCACGACCGCATGGCCGAGAGGAGGCTGGTTGTTATTCTGGAGGGAGCCTCGTTAGAAACAGTGAAGGTGAAGCGCCAGGGTCGTGTCTGTGTGTTGTTGTGATGCAGCCCCTACCTTACACAAGTGGAGGGGACACCGGTAACCATGCCTTTTAAAATAGGGCTATCTAATAACATAACCACATGTCTTCATTTCCTAGGTCGGAAAAACCTTCGAGCTGCTAAACTGTGACCAACACAAAAATATGATCGTCAAAACTGGAAGAAATCCGGGAAATATAAGACCAGACATCACACATCAGGTAAATAGAGTCACCATCACATCATTCAATTTTATTTATAGTGCCAAATCATAACAAAAGTTATCTCAGGACACTTTACAGAGTAGGTAAAGACCACACTCTGGGACTTATTTGTGATTTACATAGACCAAACATTTCCCCCGTAGAGTATGGTGGCACCGAAAACCTTCCCTATAACAGACAGGGACGTGGGACAGACCCAGCTCTGTGATGCCCTCAAACCTAAATAAGAGTGTTTTCAAATCACTATTCACTTGTTGACACATTCCTCAGCTGTCCCGCAACACTCAGCACGTTCTTACCATATCATTATTATTTTATAGCCAAGAAACAGCGAGTATCCCCAAAATATGATTTATCAGGCCGACTAAAACTCTATTTATCTTGATATTCAAAAATGTACCATTTACCACATTATTTACTTACATATTGTCTTGAAACTCCCTTTAATGATTTAAATAATAAATAATATAATATAATGTATGATGCCTCACTACATCACGTGTTCATCAGAGAGCACTGTCAAGTTTATTTATTAATAACACAATTTAAGAGATCCTTTTTTATGAATTGGTTTCAGACATGTCAAAAAACAATACAAACGTATCCAAAATTAAATCAGTTTAACAAATTAGAGAAAAAAAATCTAACAACATATAAACAATTAACTCAAGTAAGTTTTCACTTATTTAATCCTACCCCTTTTTCACAATTCAGTGATTGCTGTCATTTATATCTTTTATCAACTATATGTACAATTTGTAAATATAACAATACAATATTTTATCTTATATCATTTTTAAATAACATAATATATATTTAAAGTAATATATCATTTATAGTCCTACATATAAACATCCATAGAAGCACATCAACACACACAGACACACACACACACACACATATAAATAATTCCAATTTAAAGCCTTTTTTTATAAATATACATATATAGCCCATATTTATACACAAAGCAATGTTTGTTTGCTTATCAAAAGGACTTGTCTATCCTGTGTGTTTATGTCAAATTAAAAACACAACAACAATCCAGTGTTGATGCATCTACTAAATTACTTTTTTGGAAGTCATTCTTGAGAACTGCAGTAAATTTTAATTCCCATGTTGCCAGTGGGAAGTCTTTTAGAGATGCACCAATATAGTATAATTAGTGATAGACGTTTACATCAGCCGGCCGATATTTGTATTTTTTACATGGATCGGTATCAGCTGATGTGGGCTGCTGCGTTTACCGTTTCCCCCAGCATTATCTACAGGCAGGCGTCCAAAGGCAGCTCCATTTTGCCTGAGACGCCTTTTTTAAGTTCAATAAACGTTCCTTTTTTTTAAATTGAGACTCGTGACATTTGTTATCATCATTGTGTAAGTATTATGATGTAAATTGAGTGAGCAAAGGTAGTATCAGCTCCAAATATCGGCTCAAGAAAATCGTCAGTCCGTATCGTGCATCGGCTAAGGCTGATGAAAAAAAAAAAAATTGGTATCGGCCTTAAAAAATCCATATCGGTCGATCCTTAAGTATAATGTCAAATTGTTTGTTTTTAGTTAATATCAGCATTTAAAGCAGTAGTGGTATAAATACAATATTACTGTATAACTTGTGTTTTGTGTTTTATTGGTCTTTGGTCATTCACTAAGTGAAAAGTCAAACTAGCAAAGGTCAGTCTCTTTATTATCCTATAACTTGTACAAAAGTACAAAAATTACTTGTTTACATACAATATACAGAGCACAATAATACAAAATACTACAACACTACTGCAGTGCTACTATAGTAAAACTCTTAAAGCTGCAGGAGGCAAAAAGCAAAATAATAAATAAATAACCCAGCATTAATCAGAGTGAGACGTCTTTCTGAACGCTCCCGCTCTCTCCCTGTGATTGGCTAAAGTCTCTGTCACACAGCAGCCAAGAGGAGGTGCAGAAGTCTAGTTTTCTCTCAGAACACTTGAATGACAACATGATGAAAGATCATTGTGGATTTTTTTTTTGTGTAAAAGCATGTCTGCAGATTGGCTTCAAAAACACATTGGTGCATCTGCTTATTATACTGTGTTTATGTCTCCATGGCATGGCTATAATAAAGGGGTTGTACAGAATACTTTTAACTTAAACATCTCTTTTCTACCAGTGTCTGCTCATGTTGATGGACAGTCCACTGAACAGGGCAGGCCTGTTGCAAGTTTACATCCACACAGAGAAAAACGCCTTGATAGAGATCAACCCACAGACCCGTATCCCAAGAACCTTCAATCGCTTCTGTGGCCTCATGGGTAAACTACTAATGTTGCATGAGTTCTGTGTATGAACTATATATATGTTGAAACAACAGGATCGCTGCTGGTGTCTCTTAAACCACCGGTGCTCTTGCAAAGGGGGTCAGATGAGAAAGAAAAAAGTGCAGGCACTCAGGTAGGTATGAAAGAGTTGAAAACCCTTTTATTTTCGTGGGTACGATTTTAAAAAAACACCAACGGGTGTCAGCTTGCGCCTTCTTTGGGGTGTATCAATTGGTGTCTCTTGTCTTCCTACAACCTGAGGTAGGAGCAAGCTGACTTGTGTCGGTGTTGTTTAAATTGTACCCACTAAAATAAAGGGTGTTTTACTTTTTCAATCCTACCTGAGTGCCTGCAATTGTTTTATTTCTACATACATGCTGAGTTATGTTGTCTTACCCACCTGTTTTATGGTTCCGTGTCCTAAACTACCCCTCCCATTAGCTGACCTCCTTATCGTTCTCTTCTTGTATCTTAGTTCAGCTGCTGCACAAGCTGAGTGTCAGGGCCGCTGATGGTCCTCAGAAGCTTCTGAGGATGATTAAAAACCCAGTGTCTGACCACCTGCCTCCCGGCTGTCCCCGCATTTCCACCTCCTTCTCTGCTACTGAAGAGGCAGTCTGTCCTCGGTCTTTGGTGCCAGAGGGACCAGCTGCGGTGGTGATCGGAGCATTTGCACATGGAGCGGTGAGAAGGGGCTCTGCACTGTAGCTGATTCCCTGCTTGTAGCATCAGATATCTGTTACTGATCTCTTTGTCTTTATTAGGTGAATGTGGACTACACGGAGAAGACGGTGTCCATCAGTAACTACCCCCTTTCTGCAGCACTGACCTGTGCCAAGATGTGCTCTGCCTTTGAGGAAGTGTGGGGTGTCCTGTGACAAACCGTCAATAAACTACTGGTGTTGTCCTGGCAAAGACAGTAAAGTACATGGACTTTTTTTTAATGGACTAGGAATGGATACGATGTCCATTTCACCAGCGATGCTATGTGGACTACAGACGTGTATCCAGTTATACAATGTATGTGTATATTTGTATGATGGTGTTTGGCCGCTATGTGGAATACACATAGTTTTCTGTACCTGATGTTCCCTTTTCACATAGAAGCATGGCTATTTTTTATACCATTACCAATTATTGAGATATGGGTAATCAATCAATACAGCTTTATTAAAAATATTTGACTAAATGATGAGTGTTTTTCTTTCATATAGTCTGAGTTAAATCCACAGTGGAGACAAAATATTACAAGATGATAAAGTGCATGGATTAATACCAAACATGGAGCCCAAGTGTAAAATGAAAATAAAACATTAGAACAGAGGTTTCATGGGAGGCTCAGTGAAGGTAAGTGAAAAAAAATCATATTTGTCATAAGATGATCACAGATTACCCTTAATTTGTGTGATTTGGTTAAAGATAAAATTCAGAGATACTATTTTTAACTGATATTTCCCATAATGATCCCATATTCATGCAGGAGTGGAGCTCTTTCCAAGCTTTGTGTGAGGCAGGGCCCGCAGTCTCAGACTCTGAAAACCCCTGCATTAGAAAATAAACAATTCCAGGCTGCTAGAGAGGTTTGACTTTATTACTGCTCACCATAAATTACTCTAAAAGCTAATAGTAGTGAGCTCTTCTCCTGGCAACCTGATTTTGCCGTGTTTTTAATCTTGGCCTCCTTCTTTGTGGCTGTCTTCTCCAGGAAGATTTATAGGGATGCCGGGTTTGCTTTGGTCGACGTCTCACAGCCCTTTGGGCCTTCTTTGGTGCCTTTCGATTCGTTGCAGGTCGGCGTTTAGTCCCTGCTGGCTTTGGCGATTTTCTTCTTGCTTTGGGTGTCTTCTGCCTCGGTTTGTGTGATTTGGCTGCTTGTTTACGAGTCTTGCCTTTTGGTTTGTGTGATTTGGCTGCTTGTTTACGAGTCTTGCCTTTTAGTTTGTGTGATTTGGCCGGTGCTCTGCGTGTCTTGCCTTTTGGTTTGCGTGATTTGGCTGGTGCTCTGCGGGTCTTGCCTTTTGGTTTGGGAGTCTTTCTGACTTGTCTCTGTGACTTTTCGGCTCCTTTGGGGGATTTGCTTGCGGTTCTGCTCTGCTTCGGATCTCTTTTTGGGTTTGGGGATTTCACACTGCCTGTCCTTACGTGCTTTGCTTCTGTCTGTTTCTGATTTTTGTAGAAAATAAAGGATTCAAAATGACTGGTAAATTTCAATTATTGTTGACAAGACAAACATAACGTGTGCATTGAAATGTAAAGGTCAAGTCAACACTGCATCACACAAGGAAGGAAACTGCTGCTGCTCTCAAGAGATCCATCTTTGAACTGTGTTTACATGTAAAGCGCTTGCAGCAGCAACTTCCTGCCTTGCAGTTTGACATTCAGTGTTGTATATCCTGTGAACTAAACAAAAATTTACAGGCAATCAAGATTAAGTTATCACCTTATAGAGGCAAAGGTTATTTTACCTTATTGTTGAGTCTGAATGACGCATTCCTTGTAGTTCGTACAAGTGTGTCATTGTTAACCAGCCTTTGAGTCACCACATTCACCCGCCTGCTGTGCTTCTTGGTGACATCGTAGCCTGCAGCAGCCAGCGTCTTCTTCAGCTCTGCCATGGAGATGCCACCACGGTGTTTGCATTGGGAAACCACGCGGAGGATGAGCTGGGGAACATGAGGTGAGGCCGGCTTTGCAGTGTGAGTCTTGGGTGCATTCTCAGCCTTAGTTTGAATCTGATGCTTTAAAAGGCGAACGGGAGTCTCTGAAAGATCAATAAAGATGGTTATGTGACTGAAAAAAATGAAATAGATGATGAAATAATTATATATTTGAAGGACCTCATTCAAATAACACTGTTGATAGGATAAATAGGAACGCAATTATAATCTAATGTAAATTTAATTATAGTACATTTTCTTGAAGCCAAGGCTATCAAGGACACTGGTCACGTCCTCAGTAATGAATGGGTTGCCACTCACTGGGGGGGTGTTACATTTTACAATTTAAAAAAACACATTAGGTATTTTATAAGTTGATTCCAGTATTTCTTAAACAGAATATAATGTTATCTATGTTTTTAGCCCCATGAATGTTAAATAAACATGGGCTTAAACAATTGTATTAATAGCAGCTTTGAACCAGCAGCTAAACCTTCAAGTTAGGTAATACAATATCCAGAAAAATGTCATAGAATTAATATATATAATGTTGCTTTATTTGAATTAATACATGCATTTCGCTTTATTTTTTGTAGTGTATTTATTAAAAAACATAGAAATACACCAATTTAAATTCTCAATAACACCACACCTGCCTATGGAATGAACCCACATAAGCTCCCAACAATACCATGGTGCAGAAACCCCTTTTCATTTCGTCTTGGCTTGTTTTGCCGGTGTATTTCTATGATCTATATAATCCTGTTCTATGTTGCGGCTGTCGCCCCATTTGTAGAAAAACGTGCGCTAAAGTGCAACCTGGGTGCCAAAATGCGCGTTAAAGTGCCCTCATGGCAAAACGAAGCTTAAGTGTCCTCTTGGGACCCAAAACGTGTGCTAAAGTTCCCCCTTGGTAGCTAAAACGCATGCTAAAGTGCCCTCTAGGAACCAAGACGCATGCCAAAGTGCCCTCTAGGAGCCAAAACGCGTGCTTAAGTTCCCCCTTGGTAGCCAAAACCCATGCCAAAGTGCCCTCTAGGAGCCAAAACGCGTGCTAAAGTTCCCCCTTGGTAGCTTAAAAGCATGCTAAAGTGCCCTCTAGGAGCCAAAACGTGTGCTAAAGTGCCCTCTAGGAGCCAAACGGCATGCTCTTCGGTGGCGAGGACGTGCTTTACTGTATGAGCCCTTTTTTTTCCTTCTCGCCCCTGCCCTTAAAAAGTCTGTGCACGCCACTGATAGAGTCTACTTCAGCTGCAGCTGCTGGAAAAGCATGAAAATGCACCTTGAAATACTTGAAAAGTGCTTGAATTTGACTTTGGAAAAGGTGTAGGGAACCCTGTACATGATGCCTAACATTACTTTATGTCTCAGATCTTTGTTGTGCTTTATGAGACATGTATGGAGAACAAAGAACATATAAGTTATGCAATGGATTTAATCAACTCAAAGCCTTTTAAAAAAAATATTGGCTTGAGGAAGTTATAATAATAATAAAATATTTACAAAAATACATTGCCGAAAAACACAACTTGAAGTGCTCTTAATTTAATTTAACATAAAACACAAACAACACTAACGTTACCGTAGCCGTTACTCACTTGGCAGAGACACTTTCCCCGTCACTGTGGGCTCCTCCGGGGCCTGGATGGCCCGTTTCAGTAGCCGGCCCAAACGCTTGGCTCCTGCTTTGCCCAGGCCTTTCCCAGTCGGAGTTTTGGTAGGTCTCCCCATTGGTTTCATCACCTTTAACGGTGCATTTTCTCTTCCTCTATTGTTGCCGTTAGCAGCACCGGTTGCGCCCCTGGTTGGGCCTTTTTTGCCCGTGGTTTTCTTTTTCCCCATCCTTGCTGTTGGTTGTTATTTCATATTTCACAAAGAAATCTAAAAAAAAATCCCCAGCTGATTGCTGGAAATGTCGACACGCACAGATGACCTGTTTTTTTTTAAACGGTGATTTTGTTTTTTGAAAAATAATAATTCTTTAGTAACAGTTGTCGTCATCACCTAGGAGACAAATAGGCTAACCTATTGTTTTTTTTTAATTAACCATGGCTGTTTTTCAAAGTAAATGTGTCCCAGTTTATTTCCTGATGCAGTGAACGTGAATGGTGTCTGCTGACAGGAAGTCTTACTGCTGCTACACTTTACACTGTCTCTTTATATCCCCACTACATCACTTTATTTATTTATAAATGGTACTGTAACTATCTGCTGATACACTTACTGTGCTTTAGGACATGCTGCTACATTTCACTGTGGTTTACTGTAACTTACTTCTGTACGAAATGCTGCTACACTCCACTGTGCCATACTGTCACTTAGTTCTGTAGGACATGCTGCTACATTTTTAACATTTTTAACACTTATAACTTATCGCTCCTTCTCACTTATTAGTTTGTACTTATTTTATTTCAATCTGCTGCTTAACTGAACAGTGCGTATTGTTGTGTATTGTATATACCTACGCTTAACCACGACGTCTGTTGCACTCTGTCACACTTGGTTCATTGCTGGATTTATTTGATGTAAGCTTTATTTTGATTTGATTTATGTTTATGCTTATTGTTACTCTGATCCTTTCCCACCTTTGTATTCAAACTGTTGCAAAATAATTTCCCTCGGGATAAATAAAGCTTCTTGAATCTTGAATCTTGAATCTTGAATCAAGGACACTGTTTACTCCCTGTTTTTGTTATTCTTCATAACGTTTTTTTAAGTATTAGTCTCTTTGTACATTTTGTTATTATTATTTCTACATTTAGAAATACAGTTTAGGTAATGTGAAAAGTGATGTTTATGTTGAATCTTTCAATTATATTTATTTGGACATGTGAGTGACATCAACTGACGGGAAGTTAACGAGGACCAGGGCTGTTGCCTAGCAATTGGAATTCCATTAGCAAATGAAAACAGTTTGTAAACAGTAAATGTTTATTTCATTTACATGAATAATATGTAACATCTCGTGCAATCTATGAAAATCCAAACAAATCTTACCAACAACAAAAAGTCAGTGTTTTACTTACTGTAAGTACTCTCACCATAAATGTCTGTTATAATAAATTATCTTTGTATCAACAGTTTGTGAACATCCACAGTGTGCTTCATGCCTACAGCACCAGGTGGATAGTTTGCCAGGCAATCAATAATAATAATCAATAACTACAAAAACAAAACCTGCAGGTGTTTAGAGGAGTGAACTCAGCATGTTTGTAATGAATGCTGCTGGGTTTTATTGGGGCAGTGTAAGCGTGAAGGACACGGGCCCGATTTGGCACAAATCACTGTAATCAAGAAGGAGGGCTCCAAGGGCATGAATTCACGGTATGGGTCTGAGTCACAGTCCACCTGGAAAAGGAATATATAATCAAAGATATGTGATCAACAGTTGAGCAGAAATAGATGACGATTGTAACCAAATAACAACAGAAGCACAGTACCTGAGAAAAAGATGTGAGGAACAGACGAGTGTGTGATAGTCCTGAGATGGAAGTGTCACTTGGATTACTCTTCAGACTCTGATGATAAGCCTGAGGGGGGAAAGAAGAGGATGCATGAGCTCAGGGTTGTTGTACACACAGAGACTACAGCCTGAAGATGGCTGCTCACCTTCAACGCTATCTGCAGTGCAGAATACTGCACCCACACCTCCTGCTGCTGCGCCGCTGAGAGAGAAAACACTCCACCTCGGCTCGCTATTTCGGTCACAGTGAGGTAGTGATTCCACACACATTCCCCCACAGCACGCACCGTCTCACTCTGAGAGTAAACTACAACACAACAGAGAGATTGATATGATACTGCATTAAACCAGCTGTAAGTAGAGTGTTCAGAGGGCAGTTTTGATACCTGAAAAACTGTTTATTATTAAGGTAATTTACTAAAACCCAACATGACAAATGTGAGTCTCTCTTACTGTCAGGCAGAATCAGGTGGAGGATATCTTTGGCGATAAGGAAACCCATTACACCGTAATTCAGTGCCCTGTCAAGAAATACAACAGGGTGTTTGATTCTCAATAATAAGTCTAAATGAAAACCCTTTAATGGTGCTTTTAAAATCAGGGTACGGTTTACCTTGGATAGGTAGGATGAAAGAGAGGAGGGACGAACATTCCCATGGGAAAGAGGAGCTTATTGCCGAGGAGAAACGGTTTGACAGACAGACTAGAAGAAACGAGAAAAGACAAAAATACATGCTCAAAACATTCACATCAACTCTCAGCTCTAAGAAAAGAGGCAGACACTCACATATCAGCGGCCTCATCCCGCTGCGTCAAGAGCTGAAGGCGTCTCTTTTGCCACAAGGACAGTAGCTGGATGTAGTTGGAGAAGAAGCTATGTGTGCCGACGGTCACCTGAAATCAAAACTGATTATTATTACGTTTTTTATTTCCTCCATTAAATGCATAACCGATGTGTTGTGTTCAGTGAGTTTGGGTTTGGGTTTCACTATGGTTAAACTCACTGGGAAAAGAGGTGTAACTAGGAATGGCATTAAATAGAGAGGTAAACATTCTTTACACCATCGGTGTCAAACTCCAGTTCACAGTGGGCCAAATTTAAAAATTGGGACACAGTTGCCGGCCAAACTCAATATCTACAAAAAAAAAAAAAAAAGACTGCAAATGTGCATGTTTTTCCTTCTCCCCAGATTTGTAATGTTGAGCCTTTTCAGTGCAGGTCCTTGTACTTGTCGTGGTGTTTCTTATTTTATATTGTTTTATCACAGCCATGGTGGCTCTGCACACAAGACAAACAGGTCTTTACTTTCATAAACAGATAATCTGCCTTCCACCGGTGGTGAAAGCTCCTGTTTTCCATCTTTCTTTTGCCCGTTTTTGGGAGGTGTGGATTAAGTTTGTCCGAAGAGACTGGTATCATGAATCCTCATGTTTGTCAACAGAAAAGTAGCGGTGTATGTGCTATATACTCGCGGGCCAGCTGTCATTAAACCTTGATATGATCTTGCGGGCCAAATATAATTACACCGCGAGCCAGATTTGGCCCACGGGCCTGAGTTTGACACCCCTGGTTTACACCAAATCTGTGCGAGCCAATGGAAGTCTGTAATCACCTTGGAAAAAAGCAGATCAAGCTCAGCATCACTAGAGATCTCTCTTGTCGTCCACAGTGTTGGAATTAAAGACTGAACCTGGAGAATGACAAGCCTTTAGTGATATCAAAACGCCAACAGAATGCAGTTTCAGGAAGTACAATGATAATTCCAGCTTCACTTGTTACCTTTTTCATGACAAACTGGAAAGACTCCTGATTTGTCCACTTGATGTTATTTAATCTGATCTTGAAGGAGGCAAATATATTTTGAATAATCTCCTCTGCCTGTAGAACAAAAATTAGTCTCAAATACACCTTTAAGCCTTAACATTCAATCGATGTCTCAAATCCCCATAACGGCTACTCACTTCTCTGTGTGCTGTCCTTTTACTGAGAAGCTGTGTAAGAACTGAGTCAAACCCTCTCTCAGTCTCTAACACACATTGTTTCCAGCGAGGAGCTGCCTGGTGAAGGGACACATGAGAT
Organism: Echiichthys vipera; assembly: GCF_963691815.1. Taxonomy (NCBI): domain Eukaryota; kingdom Metazoa; phylum Chordata; class Actinopteri; order Perciformes; family Trachinidae; genus Echiichthys; species Echiichthys vipera. Next base: position 12,072,797 of record NC_139833.1, read on the forward strand.
GATGAGACTTAACAAACCAACTCATATGTGTCATCTTTAAAAAAAGATGGATGGATAGATAGATGGATGGATGGATGGATGGATGGATGGATGGATGGATAGATGGATGGATGGATGGGTGGATGGATGGATGGATGGATGGATGGATGGATGGATGGATAGGTGGGTGGGTGGGTGGTTGGATGGATAGATAGATAGATAGATAGATAGATAGATAGATAGATAGATAGATAGATAGATAGATAGATAGATAGATAGATAGATAGATAGATAGATAGATAGATAGATAGATAGATAGATAGATAGATAGATAGATAGATTGATAGATAGATAGATAGATAGATAGATAGATAGATAGATAGATAGATAGATAGATAGATAGATAGATAGATAGATAGATAGATAGATAGATAGATAGATAGATAGATAGATAGATAGATAGATAGATGGATGGATGGATGGATGGATGGATGGATGGATGGATGGATAGTCAGTCAATTTATTGAACACTATCAAATGAAAGTGTTGACTCACCTCTTCAGTGTTTCCCAGAGCCACAGACAAATTCTTCTGTGTTTGAGAAAACCTGGAGTCTAGAGCAGGCATCATGGTGTGCAGCAGATTGAGGACCATGTAAGTATGAACAGGGCCACTGATCGGATTCAAATGTGGCAGCACAAGGTCAAAAAAAGAGGAAAAAAAGGAAAAGTCTATTGATGTGGGATGTTTTGTGTCACTTACAGTACCTGGTGATCAGCTCATGCTTGTTCAGCCATTTGCCAATGATGCGGGACATGTGCACGATGTAGGGTAAGTTATGCAGAAGGACATGATCATCTTCGACGAGACGCAGTGGGTGGAAAGTGTTCTGCAGACAACCCAGCCAATCAATGGCAGGGGCCTGGCTCTGTTGGCATATTTACACAAAGTAAATCAATTATTGATTCAGAGACAGTGTGTGTGTATAGTGACACATCTCCCTCCTCCGGTACCTGGAGCTCTCTGATGGTCATGCGCTGAAAGAGCTGCCCTTTAGACAGACGGTAGTGCAGCGGTGTAGCAGCCACAGCGAGCTCAGAGGACAGAGAAATAAACGTGCCTACATGGATCATGCTATTGCTAGGGCGGCCCCCCAACAGTGCCAGGTACCTCTGACACGATGCCAAGAAGGGACGTAGCGTCTGGTTGAGAAGAGACAGGAGAATGACAGATAAATGCATTAGTGGCATGAGTGGATATTGTTTATTCATTAAAAATACATTTCTTGAATCAACAGTGGTCTGGCTAAGTGATCAACCTGAGTTTTAGCTTGAGACTTTAGTTTCTTGCTGTTCCATTCGATGGGGATCAAGAGATCGGGCTGATCAATCTGTTGACAGAGAAGGGACTTAAGTTAAAGCAGTGAGACACAGCCTGCTGTGCTGTGGCAGTGCTCCCACCACCACGTTAGGACAAATCATTCTAATGGATACTGGCCTGTATGTATCTTTTGGTCGTCCCACGGGCAATTTCATTTGGGTCTTTGCCCACATAGAGGTTGAAGAACGGAAAGGTGCCGTAGTCTCTCATGAGCAGGCTGAGGGTGGAGTTGAAACCAGTCTGATTCCACTGGCCTGATACTGCCCAGCCTCCCAGCTGCATACAGACAGAGATAGAGAGAGAAGATTATATACAATCATTATTTATGACGTGACATGAAAAGGGGAAAATCATGGCTTCAAAAAATCCCGGATGCATAATTTGTTTGTGTCTTGTGTCGCCTGGTGTGCGATGTATTATGGACAAATGAATTACCCCTAACCTTTAAAGAGAGGTGATAAGGGAACATTGCATGTGGCAACCTTTCATTTGGGATCTATCAGCCAAAGGCCCACATTTTAAGGATGTGTTATTATCTCACTTTCTGGATGAGTGCGAGGAACGGCTCTGCTCCAGCCGTCTCTATGGATTTGGTGTCCAAACAGGAATAGTAAAATTCTCTGGCCTTCTGCACTGCTGTACTACCCGGTCTGTCGTTTGATTCTGACAAACAGAACAAGAAAAACACGATATACACAACACATTGATATAATATACTCTCTCGTATGATTTGATAAAGCAATACAATGCAGAGTGGGCGACATTAGAGGATATTCTGGTTGCAGACTAGTACCCAAAATCTCCCTGAGATACTGCAGCAGCACAGCTTTTCTGTCCAGTATTTTCTCCTCTCTCAGTGCTCTGTCTTTTCTCTCTTTATTCTGTCCTCTCGTCTCTGGCCACACAACCCTTTCCTTCTGGTTCTGTGGATGACCCGGGATGCCCTGACCTTTTTGCCTCCCCCCACTGTCTGAAAATCTGTCAGATCCACACTTGAACAAAAAGTAATCGCAGGGCTGCATGAATGGATCAGCAGACCCGGACAGGTGCGCCGAGGCCCACTGACAGGCTGGGGAGAGACATGGAGTCACTACAAGAAAGAGGGAGAGAAAAGTCAGACAAAATCTGAATTTATTGTGTCATTTTGTTGTGTTTCTCCGGAGGCCTACCTTCGCCTGCCTGGTTATTGCTTCTGTTTTGCAGATTATAATGCATAAAGTAAACGAGTCCCAGAATGGCAGCATATAAGGAGAACCCCGAAAAGAGGAGAAGCAGCCTTCGATGGTTTATCCACACCAGCTTTGCTTGGTGCTGTTGCTCGAGGTTAGACTCCGACAGCTGGAGCTCAGGGTGGAGCTGGGTTTGGTGATGTGTGTTGCAGGGATCTTGGCTTGGGAGTGGCAGCTGAAACAGAGGTGGATGCTGTAGCCCCCTCTCAGGTTCTGGCTGTGACGATGGCTGGACTGATAGCTGAGGATGGAAGTGAGCAAGAGTGAAACCGGGTCAGTGGAAATGCCATCACATTTTTGGAAATATATATATATATATATATATATATTTACTGATATGGCCTATTTACTCAGTAGTGACTGATGTACTGTACATCCATATTAAACATCAGGCTAAATCTTTATTATGCAAACATCACGATTGATGAGAAACATAGGCGAGATGATCCACAACATCTCCACAAGACTCAACAGTGATTTCTGCTGTCCCAGAACCCCTGATCATCCACCCCAAAATGCATAAGAACTGGGCAATATGACATATATATCAACAAAATGGTATAATAATGTCTAATGTTAATATTTTTCTATATTGTTTCTATCGCAATGTCCAAAAACAAACAATTGTTACAGCAATATCTTCATTAAAATACGATTAATTTGTCAGGTATTTAACTCTATAGCAAGGAACATTGTCTTATTGTATGAAAATTGCAGCTGATTGGGAGACAAAACATGACATGACATTGCTAAAGTTCAATTTATTTGGGTCTGATGGGAAAACAACATTATGTTCGATCTAGACCCCACAGAGAATCTCTGCACAATCCTTGGCAACAAAGTAATGTCTAAGGAAGCCACTACAGTTATCGAACTGTGGAAGAGACTGAAGAAGAATGGACCAAGATCAAACCAGAGTAGAGTGAGAAACTAGTGATGTCCTGTGGGCGCAGATGTGCTGAAGTCATTCAAAGCTGTGGCCTCTACACTTCCTATTCATTTCTTAATCCTATAGCCCTAAAAAAACATTGTTTAAATCTTCTCTTCTGACACAATGGTTACTGTTCTCTAATTTTGCTCACTGCTTTTTTCACAAAAATAAATGTTTTTGTTGAAGTGCCTTGGTTATTTAAAAAAAACATGCTATTCTATCAAATTCTGAACAGTAAAAAATAACAATATTTCAGAATAAATCAACTATTAATACTTTTTTCTCTAATTTTAATCTCCAGTGTATATTGTCATCAATATATGAAATGACCTCTATCAGGAAATAAGATTTTGGCCATATCGCCCAGCACTAGTTTGAGTAATTTCCACTAGTTTGCTGCACAACACTTGAAGGCCTCTCTATATCTACTCTAACAACAACACTTAGGCTTTGTTGTTCTCACCGCTGTATTGTTTTAAAATCAGAGCAACCATATCCTTCCTAAGTTTAGATTGAATAATAATATACTTAGATACCTCTGCTGATATATACTTCCCCGCTTGGTAGAATAACACTGCATCTTAATATCATTGGTACTGATCAGCAGCTATTGTTGTTTTCCAAAGTTACCAGAAAATGCTGATAAAAACGATATCAGTTTATAAATGGCATCACAAACATTTGGTTAAACAACTTGAGCACATCGCAGACCTCACCAAACCACGTAATTTGCCTTATGGTATGGAGGAACATTGTTTCCAGCGACTAACATATGTATCATATAAACACAACTTCACAATAACATGGTCAGCTTTTTGGAAAGATCTTACCTCAAGCTCTATTGGAGTTTCACTCATTCTTAGTATATGGATGTCTTGCTCTGTGTTTCTCCTGCGTGTTGCATCCTCTGTTTTTTACATGTGATGTTTCACATGCTCCCTCCTCCTGCTGTCCCTCTGTCAAACAGCTGTCATCTCAGCTCTCTATCTCTCTTCATCACTCACTTCTCCCTTCATCTGACACTGATAAAAACAACTCTGCAGGCTACGTATTACTCTCCTCTCCAGTACACAGATAATCAAGCAAAGACTGGTTCATGCATGGGGATGTTTCATTAAGGGTCTAACTTGTGTTTTTAGCATCCCTCCTGTCAGAACAGAAGGTCTGGGCTGGTAGGGTGAGGCCAGCATGTTCATTTTGCTCATACGTTGTTACATTGCACTGAATGAGGGCAACCTCTTCCTGGAAAGTAAACTCAAGATGCACACGCACGTTTGCTGTCGTCATTATCAATGCAACACATGGCTGTTACCAACTGATAGAGCAGTGTGGTGTCCTACAGGTCGTGTTACAGTGTAGCACATCATTGAGACAGAGAGGAAACATGTCATGGATGTCACATGGAGGCCGACCAGCGAGAAAATATGGTGGCAAAAACAAATGAGACTAATTGTGTAAAACGTTACGCTGACTTCTTATACTGCATACGCTATTTAATGTATTTTAGGTAACCAGAACTATAAAAGTGTACAGTTTAGAAAATACACAAAAACATTTTGGTATTTAGCATTTTATTTATTTATTTATCTTTTGATACAGCCAAAGGGGAGGGGTGGGGCTAAATAATGTAACATACACATTCACAAATATCAAACAGGAATTTATAAAAAATGTTATAAGAAAAAAACAAGGCATCTGCATGTAATACAATAGGACATAACACAAAACAACTCCAGAGAAATGCAACTGTGAAGGCATCATCATATGTATAATAACACATAGTGATGATAAAGGCAGGGCCACAAAGGTGGAGTAGTTGGTGCAAACAAAAGACATAATACTAGAAGAAATGCCACCACCACCTACACAGATAGCATGCAATGCTGAATAACTATTGCCACGTTAGTCATTCTGGTGTTATACTGCACCAGGCTCAATGCAAGCACAAGTAACAACTGTTTTCTTATTGGGGAATGAATTTCTGTAGCTGCAAACCAGGCTCAATGCAAAAGGAACAACATGATACAAAAGTGGAGAAGGCCCATCTCCAGGTTCAAAATGAGACCAAATAATTGTATGCATTTATCAATGAAATACAGTACAGAAACATAACAATAAAATAGTATATAACTGACATGAACAGACTTAAGTACAAAAGATGAATAATGGAAAGTATAGTGGTATTTACTGTTACATTAGAAATAAATCAAGACCAAAGAACTGGGCTCAAACTCCCCAAAAAGTGAGAAAAAACATCCATGAAAGTCAAAACATTGAGTCTCATGTAACAGTTTTATTAATCTTAATCTTGCCAAGAGCTTCAAAATATTTGGTCACTATGTTTTAATGTTCGTTACCTAAAACTCTAAGCTAATGTGTCTACGGATCTATTATCCTGCTGTAAGGACAGGTTATTTTAGTACTGGTACACATATAACCTTAATACTTAATAATAAAAAAGGTCCATAAATTATATTATTTAAAGAAAATGCATATCAAAAACTACTATTATGTTTCTAAATGGTTTCTACTAATACAAAATTGATCATGTGCGGGGGCTTTAGAGTCATAGTGACACTTAAAGGCTATTTTATTTCACTATGGAACTGTGCAATGATCACGATAGGTCCTGTTTTCAGCCATGCAGCATTTATAACCACATGGTTTTTTAAATTATGAGATCCCTGGAACGGAATCTGTGCTCGTTTGTTTGTTCAGAATTTGTGCATCCAGAAAGCATGCATCTAAAAAATACACTTTCAATCGGCTCTAAACTATTTTTTTGAAGAAACTGGCTGATTTTTTGTTCTAATCTTGCCCTTATACAGTCTGTATGTATCGAAGAAGAGACAGCAACTAGACATAATTCAACGCATGCCTGTAAATGATTAAATTCACATCACAAAATACTAAGAGCAACAATCACTGTTTTAATCTGTTTTTTTGCAGTCAACGTTTAGCCCTAGATGACTTTAAAATGCTGTCAGAGTAGAGTGGCTGGTATAAAGCACTTTCTAGGCAGGAAAGCTTAATTAACCATGCTTGCAGGCACAACAACTGCCAAAGTGGTGAAGATATGCTCTACTAACAGCCACCCAGAGTGGAGAAATCTGCAGAGTGGTCAAATGGGAGGTCTGTGGTACATCTCACCCTATGGTAACAACCGTCTCATTAAAACGATACAGTTACAGTCCTGATAGGGAAAGAGACCAGCCGGTGAAAGGACAATGGAAATATATTTTGGTGCATCGAACAATATTGAGGTGAGAGACAAAGAAAGGCAACTTTATATTAATCGGACTGCTCTTTTGACCAAACTGTTCTTGTGCAAGTAATGCTGGAAATTTTGAGCGTAAACATAGAATTGGCACAAAAAATACGTTCTAGTACACAAAGAGGACTAGATGAGAGATTGGAGAGTTTTGAGATTGGGGAATAAAAGATGAGGGGAGTTTATTCCAATGCAGTACATTACTTCTGCACTGAAGTGAACAAAGACGAGGGAATACTACACTGTATCTGCATGCAAACATACCTTTTCACACAGCACATTCACACTCACACCTGCGCACGTATACTGAATAAAGCCCTGCTGCAAAGGCAAAAACGGCAGCTGAATGAATCCTGTGCTTTCTGGATTTTGGTTCATAGTTAATCTGAGTCGTGCTGCTTCAGCCAATCACTGCGCAGCTTGCTTGGCTCGCTGGGTGTGGCACTTCATACACAGGATCTTACCATCCAGTGGATAGCAGCCATTTTCATCTGCTTCTATGGAGAGAGGGCGAGCACAATCCTACAACACAAGTAAATACATTTATTTATTAGCATTTATTACTTTTTAGAGTGTATTAAATACACTATGTGATGTATATTTTGATACATCTTTTGTGTCTAAATGTCTTACCTCACAGCGGTAACACTTAAGGTGGAAGTTCTTGTCGAGAGCAACCACTCTGACTGTCTCCTCACTACCCGGGGCTGGAATAATGGGTTCATTACAGCTCACACACAGAGGGGAGAAACGCCTGAAATAGAAGAGTGGAAAGCTGGCTGTTATACTGTGGCCTTAAGCAAATTCTCAGACATTCACACTCAGAGAAGAAGTGATATATTTCACTGAAACTAAACCTTCCTGCTGAGAAACTATGCAAGTAAAAGTCAGTTCCCACATTGTTTGTGTAGTAACATACGTTGCATCGCAAACCAATCACTTCTCAGAAACTAGAGATGTAATTATTCCTGATAATTGAGGAATCAGCAACCAGTAAGATACCTATGGTAATCCTGGACACAGTAGGGGTTGTTGTTGTCATCAGTGATGAAGGGCGCCCCCTCAAGTGTGCAGGAACAGGTGCTGCAGCGGAAACAGTGGGAGTGGAAACATTGGCCCACTGCCTTCAGAACACGGTCTGTGATCCTCTCCCCACATCGAGAACACACTGCCAGGGAACTCTGTGGAGGAGCAGAAAGATGGTGGTTTTTGCTGTGTCAAAACACTCTACACACTTACGGTATGCAATGAACACTTTATACGATTGGTGGTTACTCATCACTATGTAGAATGCAGTATGCACATTACAACATGAGAGTTCAAATCTAAAAACACATGGCATTAAAACACATTAAACTGCCAAAATGTGAGTTGTAGTTGAATTAATAAAAGACATTTTGTGTGTAAGCTTTTGGTCTTGTGTTATGGCTCTGTGTGAATCCTCACCATATAGCAGTCCTCACACTGGGGTGCACCATCCCTGTCATAGAACTGCATGCCCTGCAGGGGGCGATGACAGCTCATGCAACAGAAACAGTTGGAGTGAAAGAGTTTATCCATGGCCCTCACTGCTGGCTGGCTACGGGACAGAGCCTCGCCACACTTCCCACAGACCTCTGAAAAGGGAGAAGTCAGGGGAGTTGGGGAGAGGGAGGCAGAGAGAAAGAGGGTTGAAAAGAGTAAGATACACAAACGACATTATTCCCAAATACATTCATCTTCGTACTTAGCTCTTCTTGTGTCATCCTCTAATATATTAGTATAATAATGCACTGAACAAAGTAATTTCAGTGCAGTGACCAGAGAACCACTGCAGAGATACATTAAGCATACTACACATCTCAGGACATCATACAGATGCAGGTTCCCAGAGTCAGAACTGATCCGGGCAGAAAGGCTTTTAAATTTTCTGCCCCGTCTTCCTTGAACGATGTGCAGAAAGACTTGAAATTGACACATCTTGTAACTCTGGGGGAGTTCAAGACTATTCTAAAAAACAGAGAAATAAGTTCAATCAGATCTTGTCATTGCACTGTGTAATCTTCTAATCCCATTTTCTCTTATTTTAAATTGTAATTGTATAATCGTATTTTATTTGTGTTTTGTGTGTAAGGATGCTGCTTTTGTGCTTCCGTCTTGGCCAGGTCAATCTTTGAAAAGAGGTTTTAATCTCAATGAGTTTTTTAACCTGGTTGAATAAAGGATATTGACTGATTGATTGACATACATTGTTGAACATAAGAATAGACTGAATACATGTTAATATCCATAAATGTTTTGCATTCAGCCAGAAAAGTTTCTCACATTACAAACAATTTTACTTAGAAATGATTAATGCAATACATTTTGATTGTTAGTTTCACCATGAATAAAACAGCCTCGCCTCTGTTTATGTGTGTGTACCTGTAGGTGGGGAGGTGATGACAGGTGCGTGTGTGTCCATGTCTTTAATGAAGTCCTTGGTCATTCTCTCCAGCTCCTCCACTTCCCTCATATTGAGAGGAACGCCTCCACCTGGGATAGGAACTGGGCCAGGTGGAGAGGGCTGACACACACACACACACACGAAGCTATTAGTACATTCAATACATTATTTACATAGTTTTATACAACATACCTCATAGAGCAACTTGTTATTTACGACTGAGCAGTTTACCTTTGAAAACACGGTTAGTGCAGGTCCAGAAATGGATAATTCTGATCTGGAGACCTTAAACTAAATTATTTGTACTGGTACTACCTGTTCCTTTCTACTGTACATGCAATGCAAAGAGTGTCTCTTGAGTAAAATGAAACTGGGACATACCATTGATGCTGGGGGCGTTTTCATTGGTTGGTTAAAAGAAGAGGGGGGAGATGCCATCATCTTGGGTTGAGGAGGGGGTACAGCAGCAGGATGGTTTTGGTTTACATTCACCTGACTAGCAAAGGGAGAACTCTTTACGTGATTAGAGGCCGGAGCAGCAGCCATATTGTTAGGTGGAGTAGGAGCTGCGGGGGGAGCTGCGGGAGGCGGAGGGAAAGAGAAGTTTGCAGAGGGAGGGGAAGGTTTTGGTGCAACAGCGATTGGGTTGTTCTGGTTCAGGTTCTGGTTCAGTTTTTGTGCCAGAGAAGTTGATGACGTTGCTGTTCTCCCTCCGAAACCAGACTTGGGGGCCACAGCCGGGGCTTTAGCAAACTGTTGAGCAGCAGAGTTTGGTGAAGAGTTGTGATTGGCTTGTCGGTTTGTTCTGGCTTTGAGTTCTTCTGCCCAGGGTGCTGGAGGCGGGCGGTCTCCCATCTCAGGTGGTGGGAGGAAGGAGAGAGCTGGTTTGGGAGCAGTCGGGGGAGGAGCTGAAGGCTTGGGTGCTGGTGCTGAAGAATACTGGTTTGGTAACTGTGGATAAATCAAAAATATAATCATCCCTTTACGGATTATTTCACCTCAACACAAAGCAGACAGAAAAAGGCAAATTCCACGTAAGGCTACCCTTACACAAGCATTCAGTTTGTTGTGCAACATAAAACTTTAGTTTTCTATAAACTATCACTTTACGGAGGGAAGCTGATATCTAGTGTATGACGTTACATGCTGAAATGCTGCAAGCAGACACTTTTATTATATTAAATGAGGTACTTAGATTAAAGTAAACATTGGATGCCTTCCACAGTTTGAGCTTATCAGAAATGCTTCATCTTTCAGACATTTATTTTGCAGTTTTGAGCCAACATTATTCTGCCATGATCCAGTACCTCCCAGTTGGATAAAACCACTCTCCATTTATGGCCCTCTCACTGGGTCTCTGGCAGCACACTCTGACTTCATCACACTCTCCACTCAATTCTCTTTCTCTCTCTTTCTTCTCTCTGAATAACCAGCTACCTGTTTTCTTCTTCGGCCTGGTGTGCTGTGTTCAGTTCACTTATCATAGAGCTTTCAACCTGAACAGATGAAGAGAGACTAAGGAAACCAACCTGGCGTCTTTCCAAACTATTTCCACTGACCTACCTACCTTTCCTTTTGTCTATTCTTTCCTCTGACTCATTCTCCTTTTCTAAAGTGAGCCTCATGTGAGTCAAAGCCTGCTGACATTCCTCTCGTCTCTTCTTCAGATCATCTTTCTATTCATATCCCAATGTTCTATATTTGTTACAGTGTATTCTACATCCCTCCATTATTCGTACCTTGGGGTTGAAAGGTCCTCTGGTCTCCATCTCAGACAGCAAGTCAGTTAGAGTGTCAAGCTGTTTATCGAAGCTAGTCTGCTTCTCCACCAGTCTCTGGCAGAGGGAGACAGAAGGAAGATAAAGTCACAAGAAATACATTTACTTACACAAATAAAGTGACCACAATGAATCAAATTAGGATGAGCCAAGAATAAAAAGGTGGATGATGATAAGAGACTGTTTCCTTGCTCTATTAAGACTAGGTTATTTTTTTTATAAAAAACAAAATGCAAACAAAAAAATGATGGTGCTTGTGAAGTTACTTGGAATAATTACTGGGGTGAAAAACACAAAATGAAAGAATTTATGGTAAACAAACAAACTTAATGAAGTGATGAATGATGATAATGAATAAACTAATAATTTCACTGGTTGGATGGAAGACAATACCAACTGTTCAATTCTCATTATTTTTTATTAATTGGATTGTTTTCAGAGAAACATTTAACATAAACTCTTTGCTGATTTAAACACGTGGTGAGCTGTATGTAATGAAGTCCTACAACAAACATCTCGACAATAACCCTTTCATTATATGTCTAAAAGCTATTTCAGTTGCATAAATGGGCAATAATCCTGTTAGACGCATAAAACTGGGTGATTTACCCCAGACTAATGCTAATAGAATTTGTGGGGAAAATCTCAAAAGACAGCATTTCCTGCCAACACTCTATGGTCCCACAACAATGTCCTCCAGTGTCCTAACAGATAATCAAATTAAACTGAAATGCAGTTACATGCAGCCAAAAGAGGAAACATGCAACTTCAACCTACTCTGGTGGAGATGCCATCATGACTCACCTGTGGGTTTCCAGCAGCACTGGGAATACGGGTACCGGAGGCAGGGAGAGGTGGAGGGGGTGGAGGGGGAGGGGGAGACGGGCAGGAGGGCGGACAGGCACTCTCCTCAGGGGGAGCTGGGAGGGGCAGGTCATCTGCCACTGGAGGTGGAGCGGGGAAGGCGGGAGGGGGGGCCTCACAGGCAGTGGGTGTGGTATGGCATTCGGGGGGAGGGGCTGGCAAATCATCATCCAATGGAGGAGGAGGAGGGGGTGGGAAGTCTGACAGAAATGAGGAGGGTGGACTGGTTAAAAGCGGTTTCAGAGAGGTAAATCAGTTACTAATCATTCAATCCAATTTTCACTGTCAGTCAATTAGCAGATATACTGAGCACTTTACATCATACAGCTTTGACCTTGAGCTGTTGCACTGATGGCTTCTTCACTTTACAAGTCTATTGCGATCTTGTTAGTGTTTCTTACCAAAACGCATTGTGTGCAATGAATATTTGTAACCTTGCACTGTTTACATCTGAGTTTGCTTGGTAGTGGTCTTTTTCGTCAAAGGCTGCTATGTCTCTCATTAACATTGACGCCATCAGTTGTCGACGTGAATAGTGTGAAACCAGCAGCTTGAATACTGTGCATGTGTGTCCTCATCCGTGCAATAATCACATTACTCCATAGATCTTTAAGTGGTCATAAACTCCACACAAGTAGTATAATTAGGCACAACTCTAAAAGTAAAAACTAAAATTACCCCAAGAGCAAAGATTTGAGACTCTGTAACTATCTCGACAGATGACAAAAATGTCCCAAAGACAGGAATTACAATACAGTTACGGTACTACTACAGAACTGATGCGTTGCATAATATACTCAGCTGTGGAGCTCTGCATGCTGTAGCATAAAAAAGCAGCAGGGGACCAGGCAGGGGAGGGCAGCTGACTGAGTGGATATAATTTAAGATTGTCACAAAATAGCATAAACAATACACATACCACCATCACAGAGCGAAGGGGGCGGCGGAGGCAGGTCTCCCACTCGACCAAGCACAGCTGCACCTACTGGGGTTGGTGATGGAGCTGAGGGAGGTGTCAGGCTTTTGGGCCGCGGAGGTGCCACAGAGGCAAACTTCTTTGGCTGGTTGTAGAAGGATGGGGTGGTGACTTTGAAGTTCAGAGAGGATGTCACCATGAACGGCTTGCTGCTGCTGGAGTCCTCCATTTTGTGTATTTATCTGAGGATGAACATGGGAAACATTATGAACAGTTAGACACCGCAAAGGAAAATATTAACTCAGATGCGAGTGGCTGTTCCATAACATAAGTCACAAAAATAAGGTTGCAGTGAAGTTCAAACAATTCCAGACTGGAGACACTTACTTTCTCACTCCACATGATGAAACCAACATTAATCAGCTGAGTAAAGTCAAAGGGCTTTCATTCCATGGCAGCGTAAGAAGGTCGGGTCTTTTGCTGGAGAATTAGTGGTGATGACACACCAACAAAAACATTTGGCCAAACACAATTCCCAACTACATACTAATTGCAACCAGATTTTGACTATGTAGTGGCTTTACACTGAAAAAGTGAGTGAATTAATTACACTCATATGTCAAACTACATTTGCTTGATGTTTGAGAGTAATGTCGATGGATAGTTCAATGTGCTCCAAAATGGAAACGGAGGAAAAATGGCGAGAAAGCTTCAGGAACAACTCAAAAAATGAGCAATAAATCTTCAGGAGAACATTTTTCTTTTGCTCTGTTAAGTTTCCAACTTTTAAATTGGCAGTTGCTTCCTAAAGTTTCAGTTTGATTGATTCAATCTGCGCATATTGTTTTGCATTTCCTGTTTGTACAAAACACTAACTTCTTTTATATCAACTGCCAAAACAGTATGCTATGATTGGTACCTATTGTATACTTTATAACTGGGACACAGCTGTCTCGACCCCTAAAGTCTTAGCAAAACCAATTAAAATGGAGTTTATTGTGTCTTGCAGTGTCTCTTAAAATGTAGTTTGGACTTTGACTGTTTCTGGATTTAGTGAAATTGAGGTTAAAAAAAGAAAGAAAATAACAACCACTAGGCATTCTGCAAATCCAGTGTCACTCTTTAAACACAAAAGCTTTGGCAAATCTTTCACAGTGGAATGAGAGAAAAGTGTGTGAACACTTCCTCAGGCGATGTATACAGAGCAGACAGAGCAGACATATTTGCCCTCCCAAATGCCAGAAACAATTTACAATATATAACACATTGCTGTTTACTGTGACACAAAACTCAACAACAGCTAGTTTTGTGAGAGGAAGACCAGTTTGAAGCAGGGACGATAGCAACTATCATAACATTTTCCTGCGAGGTGCGTCAAAAAGAGGGAGAGCTCAAATATTTACCTCACACATGCTGGTGGTTAAACAAATGTTGATGTTGCTTCAGAGTCTCTGCCGAGATTCTTCACAAAGTCAGAACACATTTCCCTGAAGATAACCCCCCCTGAACATGAACTTTGGTCAAAAGCACAGTTGTTCATATTGACCCTCTCCACCACCACACAATCTTTCACTCATACACACACATATGTACACACACCAACTGTCTTAACTCACACCATGTTGCTGTTTAACTAACTATTCGACCCCGAAGCTCTGAAATTGTTGCACACTCATAATAATAATAATAATAATAATAATAATAATAACTGTGGCAATGACAATTACGTCAAACTTTTTAAGTGTTTTTACTATTAATACAGCCTTTAATGGGTTGTAAGAGATGTCATGCAGCCACAAGACATAATGTGTAACAGAATAATTAAGGTGGAAAAAAATAGACAAATTGGAAAAAGGCTTACATTTCCAGTTAGAGAACAATACGTAATTATTACTTTGCTGTGTGGCATTTTTCTCGTCTACATCCCAATGAAGGTTACATAGCATTGATGCCTCCAAAGATGTCCTGGTTACTACAAAGAAGAGTGTGAGACTATTTTCTCAGTCATCGTCCTTCAATAAATGTCCTTTCATTGTTTTGGCTGCTCTACTAAAGTGACACCACTCCCTCCTAAAAAGAAAAACAGTCTGTAACCAGTCACACTGGAAAATTGCGGTAGTATTTATCTGTCTTGATACAGTTTTCCTGAGTTAGCGTTAATATTTCTCCATATTTTCCCTTAAACGATGAAAAATGAAAGAAACACCCTACCATGTGAATAATGTTGCCAAGCTTACCTCTCAACACTTAAGTAATATGATCGCAAAAATATAAAATATTGAAAATATTGAAAAAACTGCAGCAATTATGTAAATGAATTTTCCTTTCTTTTTTTACATTAGTGCTTTGAAATTGACTCTTACGGTATACTTGCCTTTTAAAGTTACACTCACATATCCCCTGTGAACATAATGCTGAGTAGTTGCCCATGAGAGCGCTCCAAAATCCACAGGAAACTTTGTTTGCACTGTGGGTGAATCGTAGATCTGTTGTTTACACCATTTAGATATAATTGGGTTTGCATTTGGGAAAACAGCCCTTCCAGGAAGAGATCAAGCCTGACATATAGCCTTGAAAATTACTAGGTAGACTGGGCCTAGCTGACGGTAAAAGCTACACTAACCAGGGAAAGCTCTGGTGTTTCATCCTCCTTCCACTTTGTTGGGACACACATGCAATGCTTCAAGTTCTGACAAGACAAAAAACTCTGAGCGCTCGTGAAAGTACCTCTGGTGCTCACGACATAACCAGCGTCTCTGATGAGGAAGCAGTGAGACCTTCCCTCTTCTGCTTTTTCATTCAGCTTCCTTTAAATCTTTATTTATAGCCTAGAGGGTGAACAATTTTAACTGGCAACTGGTTAGGCATGTAGAGTTGACAACGGTTTCATTATGATTAAATAAAACATCCCATTATAAATCACTGGTGGTGGTACATTGGTGATACACAGCCTTAATGACACAAGGACATGATTCTTCATTTGTCAGAATATACTAATTTGTGGTGTATATGGATTTCGATCAGATATCTCTATGTGTTTGTATAGTATGTTTGTTTTATCATGTAGATGGGTGAGCAAGAGTATATTTTTTTTAGCCAAACAAGTTAAAAACAATAGCTTTCTATTTTTATCAGACAGAAAGTTTGATTTGAGAACTTGCTGCCAACATGCCACTACAAGAGACAACTAGTGTCAACCATTTGTCTTAACAATCAGTGTAAAAGTCTATCTCAAGGCATGTGGTTCCCTCTCAAGTGTCACTGTGCTTTAAGTGGAGTAACAAAAACATCTAAAAACTGAATCTTAGCTCCGCTTCACTGTCCCACTTAAATAATTCAGAAAATTGCTGCATGGATCGATAAAGGGAGATGGTGAGGCTCTAATGGAGATGCCAAGTGTTCTGGCTGCCAACTCTCTGCAGACACACGGGAACATTTTTCAGAGCAGTTTGCACCACTGGAAAAATAAAATAACCAACCAAAAAGAAAGAGAGAAGGGACAGGTGTTTTTCTGTCTTTTAGAGAAAAAAGCTGGCAACTCATCAACCTGCTATCAAGACCTACTTCAAGTTTCTGGAGTGGACACTTAATGTAAAAACAGATTTACTAGTTATAGTGAAGATAAAGCTCTTGGCTTTAAAAGAGGTCTGCAAGTCTGAAGTACTCTAGACATAACTTTAGGTTATTTACATAACCCCGGTTCTCTGAGTAATATGAGTGAGATGTCTCACTATGGGATGCACGCCTCGCTGCAGCCCTCAGAAGCATTTATCTCATTACGCCAATCCTGATTGGCTGGTGAAAGGTGTCCTTCCGCCACAGGTAGTCCCAGCTACCTTAAATAGCTCATGCGGATGGCACCACCTCATTCAAAATAAGCACCTCTTCTCACTCGCCCAAGCAAGAAGGGTTGTCTGGTGAGACATCTCACTCATATTACTCAGAGAACCGGGGTTATGTAAATAACCTAAAGTTCTCTTTCATAATATTTCGTTCGATGTCTCACTATGGGAAATGGTTGCTCCCGTATTGCCAGACAGGCTTATCTAGCGTCCACCAACCCACAGGGAAAGGCACTCTGTTCCAATCAGGACAGCAACACCGCGCGTGCCACGCACGGCGCGGAGATGTCCAGCATATAGAAACGGACAAAAGTGAGAGGCGAGGACCAGCTCGCTGCAGCACAAATGTCCTTAACAGAAACTCCCCTGAATAAGGCCCAGGATGCGGCCAAGCCCCGAGTTGAGTGCGCCCGCAGGCCCGCAGGTGGCTGCAGACCCCGACTCGTATAGGCCAAAGCAATTGCCTCCACGACCCAATGGGACAGGCGCTGCTTTGTGATAGGTTTCCCTTTATGAGGATTAGCCCAGGAGACAAACAGCTGATCGCTCCTCCTGAAACCTTTAGTCCTGTCCATGTAAGTGCGCACTGCACGGACTGGACATAACGCATGCGACCGCTGCCCCTCTGGGGAGGCAGCAAAAGCCACAAGGTCAATAGGAGAACATGAGCCCACCACCTTAGGTACAAAAGCCGGGTTGGGCTTCAAAATCATCCTCACATCCCCCGGGAAAAGCTGAGTGCATGACGGATGCACCGAAAGCGCATGGATGTCACTAACCCGTTTAGCCGAAGCCAGAGCCAGTAACAACACCGTCTTGAGAGACATGTGTTTCAAGTCTGCACCCTCCATTGGTTCAAACGGGGGGCCCTTAAGCCCCTCCAGAACCACAGCCAGGTCCCATGGTGGCACCAATGGTCTGGACACGGGGAGAAGCCTGCGCGCTCCCTTCATAAAACGGCAAACCAGCGGGTGCTGGCTCGCTGTTTGCCCGCCAAACCCCACATGACAGGCGGCGATAGCCGCCAGGTACACTTTAACCGTGGAGAAGGCTTTCCGTTTGTCAATCAGGTCCTGCAAGAATGACAATATCACTCCCACTGGACACTGAAAAGGTATGTGACCGTTCCTGTGACACCACCCCTCAAACACCCTCCACTTGCAGTCATACAGAGACCGAGTGGAGGAGGCCCGAGCACTTTGTATAGTGGAAATCACACGCTGTGGGAGTCCCACAGCTGACAGATTGAGCCACTCAGGGGCCAAGCCCACAGCACCAGGCGTTCTGGATGCGGGTGGAAGACCGTCCCTCCCCCCTGTGATAGCAGGTCCCTGCGCAGCGGGAGCTGCCAGGGCTGCGCGGACAGCAACCGATAAATCTCCGCCAGCCAATGCATCGCAGGCCAATGCGGAGCCACCAGAATCAGCGTGTGGCCGTGGTCCCTTACTCTGGATAGAGTGGGGGGTATCAAGGCCAGGGGAGGGAACGCGTAAAGAAGCTCGCGCGGCCAGGCGTGCGCTAGTGCGTCTACACCGAGGGGAGCGTCCATGCTGCGCAGAGAGTAAAACAGCGCGCACTGCGCGTTTCCTCTCGACGCGAACAGGTCCACCGCGGCCCGCCCATAGCGGGCCCAGATCTGTCCCACAATCTCCGGGTGCAGAGTCCACTCCCCGTATACTGGCGCTCCCCTGGACAATAGGTCCGCCCCCGCGTTCAGAGCTCCCGGGACGTGCGTCGCTCTCAGGGAGAGGAGACGACCACAGCTCCACAGGATCAGTCTGCGTGCCAGCATGTGCAACTGACGAGAGCGTAACCCCCCTTGACGGTTGATATACGACACCGTCGTCGTATTGTCCGTCCTCACCAGGACATGATGACCAATAAGAGACGGAAGGAAGCGTTTCAGAGACAGAAACACTGCTGAAAGTTCCAGAAAATTTATGTGAGACCGCTGGAGACCCACACTCCAGCGGCCCCTCACTGATCGGCCCTCGTGGATTCCGCCCCACCCTGTCAGGCTGGCGTCCGTAGTGACCACCTTTCTGGACAGGACCGGGCCCATGGGTACCCCACGGGTCAGAAAGGACGGGGCTCGCCAGTGGCGCAGCGCTCTGACACACCCCGGTGTGACCAACACTCTCCGTGCGCCATGACGCACGGGATCCAGCCCGCATGAGGCCACCCAGAGCTGGAATTCTCCCATGTGGAGGCGACCGAGACGGACTACTAGAATGGCGGACGCCATCAGTCCGAGTAACCGAAGACATAATCTGAATTGAACAGATTTTCCCGGAAGAAAAAACGCGAGACATGCCCTGAAAGCTTTCACCCGTTCCGCCGAGAGGCGCGCTGTGAAAGTCACCGAGTCCAGGGATAATCCCAGAAAGATTATTTCCTGCGTCGGGGACAGCATGCTCTTTTCCGCGTTTATCACAAAACCCAGATCGAATAGGTGTTGTGTGAGAACACGCGTGTGCGCTGTGGCCTCCTGCTTCGATTGTGCCAAAAGCAGCCAATCGTCCAGATATGTGGCCAAGCGGATGCCCTGCCGTCTCAGCGGGGCGACCGCTGCTTCCGTGCACCGTACGAACACCCTCGGGCTTAAAGACAGACCGAACGGGAGCACGCGGTACTCGTAGCAAGTCCCCCGGAAAGCGAACCTCAGATACTTTCTGTGGGGAGGATAGATCGGAATGTGGAAATACGCGTCTTTCAGATCGACAGAAGTGAACCAATCGTTCTGTCGCACCAGGCGCAGCAGGGATGCGTGTGTAAGCATCCTGAACTCGTATTTCCTGAGATATTTGTTCAGAGCACGTAGATCCAGGATAGGGCGAATACCGCTCCCCCCCCGTTTGGGGACCAGAAAATACCTGGAGTAAAAACCGCTCTGACACTGTGCGGGAGGAACGACACAGATTGCTCCTTTGTTTAACAGTGAGAGAATTTCCTCCTGTAAAACACGAGCTGACTCTCCCTGAGCCTGGGAGTGTATTATGCCTGCGAATCGTGGGGGAACAGCGGCAAACTGCAGCCTGTACCCCCTCGAAATCGTCCTCAGCACCCAGGGTGGAGCTGCGTGCGCGGCCCATCTCTCCCACCTGCGGCAGAGAGGTGACACACGCTGCAGCTCCTCTACCATGAGAGCCCAACCGCGGCGCGTTGGCGCCCTCTCCTGGTGGAATACTGACATGACCCCCGGGCGGTGCTGTGCACCTTGGCCCGGGAGGACAGCACAGTGGCGGGGACCTTGCCGTCCCGCCCCGGGGAAAGCCGTGGCATTTCTCCGGGGGGAGACAGCGGGTGCCGCCACACCGCTGTTCATTTTGACAGCTTTTGTTTTTATTAGCTGCGCCCTCGGCTCTAGGCCTGGATGCGACAGCGGGACACATATTATTTTCTTTGAAAACGTTGTGTGTGTTTGTGTGCGTGCTTGTGGACATTGAAGAGGGGCAACCGCTAAACCCTCTGCCGTCAAATGTCCGTCTCTCCCGGTCTGCTCTGGCATGGTCCGTGGCAGCTGGGAGATAGGGGCGTGGGGGGCCCCTAGATGCACGCTCAGAAGCCAAACAGGTGGAGCTGGAGAACGGGGAACTTCCAGCTGCAACACCGGTGGAGAGAGGGGCGCGTCAGGCCGCTCTCTTCTTCCTCCTCGCCTGGTTGCCGACAGCTTGCGCGGGCTGTGCCGGCGGAGCTGTAGCTGGGGTCGAGGGCTTCTTAAACCAGCCGAACCGACCAGGCGCGGTGGGTGGGACGGGCTGGGGCTTCGATAGTTTCGGTCTCATTTTGAACTGCGAAACCTGGGAAGCAGCCTGCGCAAAGGTTTTACGCTGCACAGGCGGGGAAGGAGTCGGGGGCTTTCGAGGGAGACAGAGCTTGAGGGCTTCATCCTCCTTCTTTTTGGCTTCACACCTTCGTTGCATCGATGCTAACGCGGAGCCAAAAATCCCCTCCGGGACAATGGGCATGTCCAGGACGTCGTCCTTCTCCCTGTCTGACAGGTTGGCGAGGCTGAGCCACCGCGCTCTTTCCTGCAGAACCATGGTCCCCAGCGCTCTCCCGGTGGCCTGGACCGCGCAGCGTTGGACACGGAGACACAGATCAGTGATGACCGGTATCTCCTCCCACGCGTTTGGGTCCTGAGTTAGCATAACATCTTCGCATAACTCAGCCTGGTAAGCCGTGAGCAGCGAGAGGACGTTGAGCGCTCTGGCCGAGAGCGCCGTCGCCTTGTACGCCTTCTCAGTCAGGGCTGACTGAAAACGGTCGGACTTGGACGGCAGGCTGGGGCTCCGGGAGGACACTGCTGACAGCTGGGGGTGAAGGTGCGCTGCAACGAGTGGCTCCATCGGAGGCATACGGAGCAGACCCAGGCCCTCCATCGCCTCACAGTCGAGGGACGAGGCCCCGGGAATTGGGCTCCGGCTGCTGTAGGGGCGGTCTCTCCATGAGCGCGCCACCTCCTCCAGCAGCTCCGGGAAGACGGGGAGAAGTTGCTTCGTCGCGCTCTTGGCCAAGGGCAATTTCTTCCCCTCGTAGCGTGACCGGGTGGTCTCAGCTACGACAGCAGGCCAGGGGATGCCCAGCCGGGCAGCAGCGCGTTTGCACACGTCGAGCATGTCCGAACTGGGAGAGGGAGAAGCTGGTGTGCTACTCTCGTCTCCATCCCGAGAGGCGACGGAGGCCGCGGGCTTTACAGCCCGGGCCGGAGTGACGAAGATGTCGTCCTCTTCTTCATCCTCTGATATGAGGAATTCCAAGGCGCCATCGTCATCTTCCCCATAGTCCAAATCCAGGACGTCTTCCTCCAGCGGGGGACCCGCAGCTAGCTCCAGCTGGGAACCCCAGCTGCCGCTAGCCTCCGGTGCCACCACCGCAGCGGCCCCCACCTCCGCCCCACCGTCGACGGCGGCGCCGTCGGAAGGGAGATAGGGGTCATGTCCAGACAGGCTAGCTTGGCGGGCTAGTCGTCTGCGGAGACTCTTCTTCGTGAACACAGCGCAGTGTGGACACGAGCCGGGGACATCGATAGCTGCCCGGGCGTGTTCCAGCCCCAGACAGCATGAGCAGACCTGGTGTGGATCGTTGCTCGATATCTTATTCCCGCAGCGACAGAGTCTTGCTCCGGAGTCTCCGTGCCCTCTGGTGTGAGGGGGTTTAGCCTCCATTCCGTGCGAGCTGGTGTGCAGGCAGGGAGTCGAGGTAGTTAGCTGGTGTGCTAACCGTGAAAAAACCGAGAGATTTAGCTGGTGTGCTAACGCTCGGCGCTCGAACAGCCGTGGTGAGGCGTCGATAGCAGTGCTGACCAAGCCGTGGAGGGGCAGGAAAGCACCGAGTTCGATCTGGTGTGACCGACGAAGCAAAATAAAATATCCAAAAACTAGCCGCGCCCGGCGACAGAAGCTAAATAAGATCTGTCTGTGGACAGTTAAGCTAGCTAGCCTTGGACGCGAGATATGCTCCGAGTGAGAAGAGGTGTTTGAATGAGGTGGTGCCATCCGCATGAGCTATTTAAGGTAGCTGGGACTACCTGTGGCGGAAGGACACCTTTCACCAGCCAATCAGGATTGGCGTAATGAGATAAATGCTTCTGAGGGCTGCAGCGAGGCGTGCATCCCATAGTGAGACATCGAACGAAATATTATGAAAGAGAACACTTGGTTTTATAATGGCTTTCTAAAAAGGAGTGGTCGACAAGTGTGTCTATAGACTGTGATTTAGAGACAATATATGCAATAGTCCCCTCAATTATTCAGCAATGATGGTAACTTGTGGTTCCATCTGGTCCTTGATATGATCCTGGGGGATTTAATACGGTGAGATCAGCTCCGCACTGAGCTCCAGACGTCCTACTGCAAATCTATCTTGTAACCTGATCCTTAAGATGAGAGAGACCCTTGGCTGAGGAACATATTTGGCACTACAGCTCAATGACATCATTATTTTTGTTGTTTCTCTGTGCCTCTCTTTCTATACATCTGTGCTGCTTTGCTGAAGGATTGAGGGCTTGTATTAAGTTCTGGCTCACTTTCACAATCTGATGTAGACTTGTGTTATGTGGCAGACCACAACCATTTAAAAAAAAAAATCTCCTTTACCTCCTATTCTTATGCTTTCCTCTACACTTCATTCATCTCTCACCCACTACTTGAACTGAATGACATTACTCGAGCCCACATTTAATCATTTCTACTTTAGATGTGATGGAGGATGGCATTATGTGGCCTTTAGAAAGGGCCCCAGCATAAATTACACATTGTACTCCACAGCTTTTGAACTCTGTATAAACTCCACATGGGTGGACAGCTTTTACGGGCTAGAAAATTGTTTCTTAACCCTAGTTTGGGTACTTAAGTCCAGTTTGTTTTCATTCCAAGTTATCAGGGGCTGATTAACACATGGGACAGAGGGTGAATGTAATCAGCCAAACTACCTTGAAGGATATACAAACTAGCATGGCTGTGGCACTCATCACCATAGTTTGAGAATTGCTGCCTTCAGCATTTAACTCCAACGTGAACAAAATTAAAACTGAGCAATTTTGTGTCACACGTTCTCTTATCTTTGTGTTTTGTCTCAGTGTTGATAGGTTTCACATGAGCACCACTTTTCCTCTGAAGGCACAGACATGATGCAGTTGTTAACCGGGGTTTACGACACTTTTCATAGGAAACCTGTTTAGCTCAACAGTGGTTCATTACTTTGAGGTTATTGGGGAACTAAATTTGGTTTATATACTGTGCTACAGCTTTTTAAAAGGTCATATATGAAGTGCTGTAGCATGGTGCCTCAATGAACTGGAGTATTCTTTGTTCTGAAGCAACAACAAAAATGTACGTTATGTAGCTACAGTATTTCTTCCCATAGTGAATAAATTCGGTAAAAAGGTTGCCATTTTCCTACCCAAAAGACATGTCCCTTTATTATTATTATTATTTTTTAACACTGGAAGAGGTAAAGTTCCAAAATCACTTATAAACGCATTACTGCTTGACAATACAAATAATAATAAAAACAATAAAGAAATAAAATAAAAACAGGAAGTTAATGCCTTATTCCTGACAGTAACTAACTCCTTCCATGTCTGGTCCCTCATTGTATCAGTGTCTAGTGTGTTGTTGATAAAACTCTCTATTGTTCTGATGTTAATAGCACACAGTTTCTGGGAAAGCGTGTCTAGGCCGGGGGTCACTAATGCGGGAACAAACAACCCTTTTGAGTCCAATCTTACAGGTCACTGGACATGCATTGAGCACCAGTGTTGTGCTCCCTCTCAGACTACAGTTAGATGGCTGATTGAACAGGCAGCATTTCAAAACTGGTAATAACATCAGCCAATGGGCTCCGTGTCAAGCTCTCACTCAAACCACCTTATCTGCTTGCACATACAGTAGAACGATGTAAGCCAAAGAGTCCCATGGCAGTGTGAGACAAAATCAAAGAGCTAGACAAGCAGTGATTTGGGGTAAAGGGATGCTCTAAAATAGTTTGCTTGTCTTAAATCATGGAGGCTACAATTAAGGAGGCTTCCTAGTCACCCCAGTTATAAAGGGAAGCCTCCATCCATTCATCCATCATATTCATTCACAGATTTTAATTTGCCTCACCAATTTACTGAGCTGTCAGTGACCGTAATCCCAGTCTCAACATAAGCATCACACTGACCACAGGCTAACCCAAGCCAGAGCCTCCTCACTTTAAGTTATTCTTAAACATATCTTACTATGGCCTTGAGTTGAGGCTCCCCTTATATCTAACTGATGAAAAGGCAAAGAAGAGAGGCACAGCTATGTGTAAGTTGTAGAAATCCTGTGTTTTCCGTGCAATAAGAACATCCAATATCCACCAACTCTATTCAATCTCCACAAACTCTATTTAATAACTGGGATTTTTTGTGTGACATATACATATATATATATATATATAATTTACTGTTGCATTCTTGACTACAGTATTATCACGCACCAAGTTCTCATTTGAAAATTGTCTGAATATTATCCTACAGTGATAGTGCAGTATTTCCCATGAACACATGCTGTCTTATGCACTTCTTTATATTTCTATACTTTGTATATTTACTGTGGATATTTATGTACTCAGAATATTTCTGTGTTGTGTGCTTTTCTCTGTTTTTTATTAAGGCATCTCAGAGTGCTCCAAACCAATTTCTGCTGTACTGTGTGCAGGGACAATAAAGTATCTCTCTAGAAATTGTGTTAAAATGACGTTGATTCTCATGTATTCTCCTTCATCCCTTATCAGTGCACAGAGCTGACAGCTCTCTTTGCATCCTCTCATACATGGCATGACACCCAACTAGGTTATGAATATAGGCCATTCAATGACAGCAGTTTCAAAGAGCCTTACTTGTATGCCTCCTCAACATCCTTGTGACATAGGCACTGAACTGAACACGTGCCACCTTATAAAAGACTCCTATTTACTTGGCACTATCAATAAGGCAAACATACTTTTCCTCGGTGCTCCACCCACTTTGGCACCCGACTGATTAGATATAGGGTTAGCCAAATGTTAAGGTGACCAGATTTCTGAGACAAAATCCGGGGACATTTTTGGTTCAGAGGCTTAAAAACCTCCAAAACATGACCCGTATTGAGCAGTTTTGATATTCAACATTCATTCGACAGAATAAAAAACTATTATGCAATTAAACCATTTCATTGAATTATGTCAAACCACATGTGCAACATAAAGACTAATATTCCTCATGTATCACAAGGCTTGTTTTTTAATATGATTTGTTTTTATCTTTCTTTTTTTTACCTAAATTTATGATGCTTCCTTATCTTTTGTCCTGGAGATGTCAGACCACTTTAGCTTTGGCCTGTGAGTAGTAGGGTGCGCAACTATACGTGTCGTTTTCGTTAACATTTACGTTTTTTCTTTTTTCCTACATTCCATTTTCGAATCTTTCAATCACATTGAAAATCGGGGACATTTCCGGGGACAGTAGTACCGGGGACAGGTCACTGAAAACTGTCCCCTCCCAAATGTTAGTAAGCCAATGCTTTGACAGCTAATAGAATGGGTGAGTGGTCACAAGCATAGCAAAACGAAGACAAGACAGCTAGGTTGATTCATTTATAATATTAATAATGAATTATTCACGTCCTAGTATTATACACAATGGGAGAATGTTAGCTATAAACTAAGCTAGCTAAGTGGCTAAGAGAGTGCCAATCAGAGCAAATCATCATTATCAACCGTTAGAACGTACATTCCATTTTAGAACGTATGGCATTCGAAAACGTTAACGTTGTTCAATCAGGTAACTTCGTTGCTTCAACAACTAGCTCGTAAATCAAGTCCACTGACGGTTGAATGACAACTCACCTGCGAATCTGAGCAGCCACCTTGTGTGATAATAAACGTTAATGTAGCCTCTGGCTTATGATTAAATCACACCAACTAACAGTCTTCTCGCACTGCCATACCGCAATACTCCAGAGCCAACGGTAACGTTAGCTAGCTTCGCTCGCGCACACACCCCTAATGTTACCAACGTTACAAAGCGGTGGTCAGTTTGTTTCGGTGGCTAACACCGCCCTATTTTTTCCCCTTACCTCAGACGACTTCTCTTAACTGTGCGGCATAGACATATTGTGCGGTCATCAAGTGTAATAATTGTGCTACTATCTGAAGTAAAATATCTTACTACATCTTCGTTGCTAGCTACCTAGCGTTGTCAACATTTTTAGCCGGACTTCCTGTAGGTGCTTCCGCATAGCCCTATTCCTTATCGTCGGTGTCCATCAGCTGGTGTAAGTATGTCCACATTAACTGTCGACCAGAGTAACAACACAACACCACCTACCCAGATGTACCTTTCAACCAGTCTGCAGTAGTTTTTAATACATAATATAATAAAACACTGCCATGTGACAGATCCACACCACATAACAAAGTCATCATCCCCTGTCATCCCCTGATTTGTTTACAATAATTGAGTAATCTGTGCTGTCATAATACTAGGATTGAAAAAAATACTTTACCTTATTAGGTAACCTGTGGCAATCTGACCCCCCACCCTTCCCCCTAAAAAAGTAAGGCATGCCATTTCCTCCTGTTGTCCTGATTCACAACACATCATTCACAACTACTTACCCAATTAATACAGCTGCAATGTGTAGCCTATCTCCCTTTTTTACTTTTGTTCTTCTTTCTCTCTTGGTCCGGCTGAGTAAGAGTTGACTGTTAAATGGTAACTTCTCTTTCTCTCTTCCCCTCTCCAGCTATTAGACCCTCCCCCTGTGCTTTTCAGCCTGGAAAAGGAATGACACTATCCTTCCAAACAAGTTCTCTCTCGTTTACTTTGGCTCAGGAGTTGTGTATTACTATGTAAACAGCACCTCTCTCTCTCTCTCTCTCTCTCTCTCTCTCTCTCTCTCTCTCTCTCTCTCTCTCTCTCTCTCTCTCTCTCTCTCTCTCTCTCTCTCTCTCTCTCTCTCTCTCTCTCTCTCTCTCTCTCTCTCTCTGTGTGTGTGTGTGTGTGTGTGTGTGTGTGTGTGTGTGTGTGTGTGTGTGTGTGTGTGTGTGTGTGTGTGTGTGTGTGTGTGTGTGTGTGTGTGTGTGTGTGTGTGTGTGTGTGTGTGTGTGTGTGTTCATAAACTGTCCAGTCAGACCCCTCCTCCTCTTCATGCTCTCTTTTCTCTCTGGATTCTTGCAGCATTCTTCATTCAATGACATCAACCCTGTTGCCTCTCCTTGTAAGGTCAGACTGAGGGAGCGAGAGGGAGGGAGAGATAATGGGGCTAGAGGCTTGATTAGATACAGACACTGAACGCGGTCAGAGTTTTAAAACACAAGGAGGTACAACGGCTGAAGAAAGTATGTTCAAACAGCTGGGTTGTGGAATAGATTGGCTATTTTAGCTTTATTTACTGTAAGGTAAATTATTAGACTGTTTTTTTTTCTGCCTTTTCTTCCACTTGCCTCAACAGGCAAAGCTCTGGATCAGATTGTAAAGGCATTACTTTGTCTGTTGCCAAGTGCGCTGCCGCATTGTTATTTGCTTTGCACTAAGGCTGTAGACATGCAGAGAGTTAGATTGCTTCACTGTACACGATTATACAGAGTAAACACATTTTATGACTCTTTCGCAAATCATACTGTTGTTCATCCTGACAATAAGGATGTGATCGCCCACAACCTGGTGTTAAATTAAACTTCCCCTCCTGCACATTAGCCACTACTATGACTTAATATCCTTTTATACCCCCCCCCCCCCCCACACACACACACACACACACACACACACACACATACACATACGTAACATGTGTTAAACACCTTGGTGACTCATAACCAAACTTAATCTTATCACACTTCAGGTGTAGTCAATGCTTGTTCAATGCAAGCAATCTCTCATAACATCTTTATTATTGAGTCTTAATTTATAATTCATTATTATACATTAAACATTTATTATCACCTTTGAACATTTTAAAGATGTTATTGTTATTTTACAGTTTGATATTCTATTTTAATAAAACGGACAGAAAAAATCCAAGAGTGAGACAGTTTCACCGCTTCCTAATGCAAATCAACTCAAGAAATACATATTTTACCGCACTTCAGTCTCACTTTTAGTCAGTCGACATACAAATAAGCAACTATTCAATTACTTATCAATTAATAAAGTCAGTTTTCAAGCAAATATATCAACTACTTGGTGGTTTCAGCATCTTTGTCCTGTAGGTTTTAGAGTGTCAGATGGATAAATCGAACATTTCATGACGTCACCTGTAGAAACACATTCCAGTCACTATTTCTTGATGTTTTGACGAATAATTAAATGAGGAAATAATCAACAGATCAATCAATAAAGAATTCCAGATAATACTGCAGTTAGTTCACCCTAGTGGCAAACGTTTTCTGTCTTGTTGTTTTGAATTTGACACTAAATAACATTTTAAAATTCATGTTTTTCCAGTGAACTTCAAGTGGGCACTTTTTATTCTGACTCATCTCACACCTCGGTTGACTTTCAGATCCTCGCATGACATTCAGGTTGAGTCACAGCGGAGTTGCATTAATTCAGGTTGTGAAACTAGGCTAGAGACTAGAGTTCTCCTCCATATAAACCTCTGAAGTAGCTGTTGTGTAACCTGTTGCTGCCAGATTCATGTCTGTGAACTGAACTACAGGGAGTGGTCTTTGGGGTCTTTGATAGCCCATTGTCCCACAAGGAATGTTTCCAGTCTCTCCCCACTTCCACTGGGACAAAAAAATGTGTTAAATTTCCACTCAGAGATTTCCACAGCAACTCTGGTGTTGTGCGGAGGAAAAAGAGTCCACCCCATCCTGGCTCGCAGGCTCTCAGGCAGGTGACATGCAAGAAGAGGTCAAGGTTTGCTTGACCTCCCAAATTCCAGCAAATTTACAAGCTTTCTTTCTGTCTGAGCAGTGACGGGAGAAAGAAAGCTGAAATGACATGAGTGTAACGTTCTTCTGCCATTTTCCAACCAGCTGCAAACATTGGGCGGTGCCATGGTGACTGAAGTTTGAAAAAGTTTGGATCAGGCAGGCCGAGGGCAGCTCCGGGGTCCCGTCAGTCTGGAGGTGAGACAAAAACAGAAAAACAGGAGGCCGTCAGAATCAGAGCCAGACAGCCTGGAATGCAGCCAAACCTTGGAATGAACAGTTCCTCTTCCCCTCCCTCTCTAAAGTGCCATATTTCTCCCTCTCCCTGTTTTATTCTGCATTTTTTTCAACTATTTTCTCCACCAATCCCTCCTCAATCTGCCCTCCATACGCTGCACTTTTATTTCCCTTCCCATCGTTCTTTCCACTCCTCCCTCTCCACCACCCACTGCTCATGAGTCAGTACCTGCCTCATAATACATCAGTGCTCACAGCTAATATCCTGATCTTGGATCATTTCCGACTTTCTCTCTCTCTCTGGACACACTCATTTTTTCAACAAAGAAAAAGTGGGAAGCCATTTAAATGCAAGGTAAACGTGTTTAAATGCTCACAACTACCTAAATGCATTTTAAAGGTATTTAACATGAGCAGGGCAGAGGGAGAAGGTTAAAAGCAAATTATTTGTTCCCTACTTATGTATCTATTTAATTGCTTTCCTGTGTTGATATAATTCAAATTTTAAGAAAATACAAACAACAAACACACACTCCCCCTTTTCCACCCCACTGACCCCTATACACAAGAATAACAAGAAAAGACACCACACATACAGTAATTAGAGGAATTTAACAAAGACTTAAAAAAAATAACAATTCCACCACCGATATAGGGTTATATAAGGTTTTATATCCCTTTTAAAGACTTGATCTGTCCACTGGAACATAGTTGTTCCTTTTATGAAATAATTTAGCTGCAGAGAGAGGACTTTTTACTTTCTTGGATGTTCTTTTAAATATAACCAATCTTTGCAAAATCCCCACATAAACACAGTTCTGTGGTCGTTCCTATGATTTTAGTGTTTGGCCAGAAAGTGTGAACTTTAATACACATCCAAGTACAGTGCAAGAAAGAGCCATCCACCATTTAAACACATCTCTGATCATTTAGGTTTGAAATGTGAGAGGAAGTCGGTGATGGAAGTTTTAGTGTTAGCATGCAAAAATCTCCCAAATAGGATAAACAGGATAAACATAAAATGTAGCCTACAATGGAGGTGCAAGGTCGATAGCAAAGATCATTAAGCCTATATGGCAGAAATTCCAGGCGTACTTTAGACAGGATGAAAACCTGCAAACTTGAGACAGAACATGGTCTCTTCACTCATGGGGAAACATCTTTCTGCTGCCCAGCTGGCTCCCATTCAAAGCCATTGTGAGACTGCAGTACCCATGTTCCTCCCAGCAGGTGTCAGACTGATACACATTACTGTGGCGTTCACAGCCAGACTGAAATTCCTTGAAGGAACAAGAATTCCTCAGAATCTCTTGACAGCAAGCAAATCCACGTCAGACGTGATAAAGGACATGTAGATAGTGACATGACTCTAAAAGAGACGGATAGGCTTGTTAAGGGAGAACGAATACATGAGAACCTGGACACAGAAGCATCTCTTGGGATAAACAGTGCATCAGAAGCATTGGTGGTGGTCTAGACGAGGAGGGTTGGAGCGAGAGAGAGAATCAAGGGTAATTGCTTGAGTGCAGGAAAGAGAAATGTAAATAATAGAGGAGAGTTGGGAACTCCTCGTACGCAAGGTTTTTACCATGTTTTAAAACATGAATGCACAAACACACAGAGAACTCCCTATCACCCACACACCAATATGAAACTGTGTGTGCCAAAGAATCCAGGCTAGAAATGGTGAAGTCCCAGCTCAAAGCATCAACTAATAACACACATAAACTCTAACTCCCACTGGCAAAAAAAAAAAAAGCTAATCACTTAAGCACAGCCATTTGAGGACACCTTATTAGAGGCTGTCTCTTTTTATAACAACATTATATCACCCGCTTCCTCATCCCCTTCCCTCCTCAAAAGCAAACAGATTCCCCCCGTTGTTCTCCACCCGACCCCCACCCTCGACACTTCTCATTCCCCACACATATTTTCTCTCTTTCTTCATGTGCGAAACCCAATGCAGGCTAGCTGTAAGATGCACACCCTCAATTCCTCCTCAACACACACACACACACACACACACACACACACACACACACACACACACACACACACACACACACACACACATTCTTGTGAACTAACTTGGTGGGTCCTCGAGGGTAGATGTGTAACATGTGGTTCCAATTAACATGTAACACACACTCACAGCAGTTAGGTCCAGCAGAATAAAGACAAGGAAATATGTAAAGCAGTGATGAAGTAAAGCAATTGGTAAATGGCATTGTTTAACCAGTCTGAGGCTGGTTTTCATTATCCTTGAGGTGCAACCTACAGAACAACCAGGAGCTGATAGACAGATAGTGACAGGTACACGAAAGTCACTGATTACAGGAATGAGGTGTGTATGTGTGTGTGAGTCCCAGAGATAATATTAAACAGGGACTGCTGCATTTGAATTCAGCGCAGCATCCTAGTTAGGAAAACAAGAGACGTGCTGACAGAAACATGAGAGAAGTCGTCTGTGTCATGTGTTGCATGTCGTTGTACATGCTTTGTTACTGTAGCATTGGTGTGAAAAGACGGTGAGCGGCAGTTATCTTTGTAAAAAGGCCCATGTATCATGAGTGAGATTAGTGTCAAGAATTTCTTCCCCTCTGTGGTTGACCTTGTCTCGCATTGACGCTCCATAACGCACAACGTCACGTAATCACAGATCCTACCTTTGATACAGAAGAACGTGCAAAAGAGAATGAGAGCCAAATATGAATCGTGTTGACAACGAACACCAAGTACAGCAGGAAAAATACATCTAGATTAAAAGGATTTCAGCAAAAAGCTTGGATTGGTGTGAAAAGAGACACAGACTGAAGGATTATAGAGACTTCAAGACAGTGATTTACACAGAGTGATGGGCAGATGGAGGGGGAATTGAGAGCCAGAGAGGGAAATAAAGGTCGAAGACAATGTACTTAGTCTGCAATTACATATATCAGAGGGAAGTAGTATGCGTTTTTTTCCAACCAGGTTTAGGTGAACCAACAGCCCCGAGTGAAGCTGACCCCTGCAGCAGCCTAATAGCCTCATCTCCTCTGCCCCAGTGGGAAACCAACAGAGAAAGCTAACGCACAGCTATATATAAACCCACAGTGCAGGGATTGGCTGGATTATGTATGATTGGTCATGGCTGGTGTTTTCTGCTTTATCACATCCATGCCTCTGCATCTCTTTTTTGTATTTAATTCTAAAACAAAGCTATTAGATTGTTGTTTTTTATTCTGTCCATTCTGGAGTGCTAATATTTTCTTCAAACACATAGTCTCCACTCCTCTCCCTCACATGACTCAACTGTTCTTGCTCTCCTTCCCACCCACCCCCCAACCCCCATTTGCACATGTCTTTGTCTCTCTGTCCTTCCATCTGTTACGCTCTCTTCCTCCCCGTCTTCTTAGCCCAGTCTACGTAAAGTCAACAAAACGTGAGTGACCACACATGCACCCTCCACCCTCCGCACACACATGCCTCTTCACTGTCCAGACTGCTCCTGCGTCATTTGCAGGGCATACACTTACAGAAGCAGCACACATGAATTTATAATCAGCAAAGGGAGGAGGGCAGGGGGCTTCCCAGACTGTGGCAGAGGGGGAATAAGAAAGATAGGGACAGGGGTAGGATTTGCAAAGAAGAGAGCAAGTGTTGATGTGAAACTGAAGCAAGACCAGAGATATAAAGTCAAATGAGAGAGGGAGAGAGATGTAGATAAAGAGCCACTCGTCTCATTTGTTACTCCTGGGAAGATAGGAGGAGGCAAGGAGAGCAAACAAAAAAAGGGAATAGAGGAAGATGTGGGGATGTGATTCAGAGGGAACAGAAAGCAAGAAATAGGTGCAGAGATGACTGAGGGGCGGATCAATACAGAGAGACGACACAGAAAGAGGTGGAGACTCAGCAGCGGCTTGACTCTGAAGGAAAACCCTTCGGCTGTTTTTTTCCCAGGATTGTTTAATATTAGTTTATGTGCATGCATTTTTGTTGAGTGATCAGTGAGGGAGGAGGAGGTGATTGAGAGGAAGACGGAGAGAGGAGAGAGGAAACCGCTGCAGTGCATTGTTAGGCTGAGCGCACACAGGAGAGGGAGACAGAGAGAGAATCCCCCATTTTAGCTCAACAATATTACGGCAGTGCAGAGATATCTACAACAATGGCAGCCTGGCACTCTCAGCACTATGCTATTGATCTTGTAGTGGCAACCCAATACACACACACAGTCAATCTAATTGTTGTTTTAACCTCTCATTAGATCAGTGCCTGTGGTTGTTTTGATCTTCCTCATTTACTAATGAGCCAATCATATTGTCATTGTCCCAATAACTCAATTTTTTTTAGGTAAATGTAATAACGGCTGCAAATTGGACTAGATATTACAGATAACATATTGTTATCTTATTACCTACCATTAAAAAAGCAAAACATATCTGTTTAAATAATACTAATTATGCCTCCTCACATCTTTATTTAGTCCCAATCTATTTCCCTCAGGCATACTGACTTACTAACGTGATCTCTTTTAAGACACTGCACCGGAGAGAGAGAGCGGGGGGTGGGGGGGGGGGTGGAGAGAGGGAAAGAGAGGAAGGGAGAGAGAGAGAGAGAGAGAGAGAGAGAGAGTGATCGAGCAAGCGCAGGAGGGAGAGAGAAAAAGAGAGAGCACAGGAGAGCAAGAAAAAGAAGCTAGTGCCGAGAGAAAGAGAGAGTCGCAGGAGGAAGAGGGAGAATGCGCGGTGTCTGGGTAACACTTCCACGCTTATATCCAGGGCCTTTGTGAATACACCATGGGATGCATCGGCTCCAGGACACTGAGTAAGCCTCGCTTCTCTTCCTTCTTTCATTGCGGGCTAGAGGGGGGTTTGGGGGGGGGGCAAGGATGGGGAAGAGGAGGATAGGGGTCTTGCCGGAGCGAGGCGCGCGTGTGTGTGTGTGTGTGTGTGTGTGTGTGTGTGTGTGTGTGTGTGTGTGTGTGTGTGTGTGTGTGTGTGTGTGTGTGTGTGTGTGTGTGTGTGTGTGTGTGTGTGTGTGTGTGTGTGTGTGTGTGTGTGTGTGTGTGTGTGTGTGTGTGTGTGTGTGTGTGTGTGTGTGTGTAGACTATGTATGTATGGACCAGCTTTGAAAATATGTGTGTAAATGTGTGTGAGTTGTTTGCTTCTCTTTCAGTGCAGTGTGTAAGCAAGGTGTAGAGTTATGGTCAGTCACAGTATTCAGGCGAGATGTCAGAGACAATGTGTGTTAAAATGTGCTACTGTGTGTGTGTGTGTGTGTGTATGTGTGTGGTTGCATCCCCCATCTCTCCCTCCTCCCCTCCCTCCCTCCTCCCATCCTTTGATTTATGATGCTGTTTGGCAGTATGTATATGTGTGTGAGTAGGAGGCAGAGAGGGATGGAAACGAGAGAGAGGCGGGAGAGGGGAAACGCTGTGGTAGTGCTTATTTATAGGGCGGTATGGCTTGGAGAAAGAGAAAGAGGAGACAAGGGATAATGCCTTTGTCAGGGGCGTTTGCACAGTTTATTATTATTTGCATGAATAATAGGGATAGAGCGGGATAAAGACACGAGCAGCAAAGGAAGAATTTCAGTGCAGGCGGGGAGGAGGGGTAACGGATGGTGATGGAGAGAGGGGGGGGGGGGGTACGTGCAGGCAAGGGTGAGTGGGATTGATGGGAGTTTTCAGGTGAAGATCCTTCCTGGATAAACCCACACATGACATGCTAAGTAAAAAACTGCTGCAAAT
Organism: Echiichthys vipera; assembly: GCF_963691815.1. NCBI lineage: Eukaryota > Metazoa > Chordata > Actinopteri > Perciformes > Trachinidae > Echiichthys > Echiichthys vipera. The sequence goes on from NC_139833.1 coordinate 12,107,761, forward strand.
TGGAGAAAGACTGGGAGGGGTTTTTGGTATTCGCATGAATATAGAAAATGTTGCAGTGCCCAGTCAGGTCCTGCATGCCTTAGTATGTAACTAGACTCACGCTCAAAGGTAAAAATAAACACAGACTTTCTTTAGTGTTAAATATTAATGAATCACTTAGCACATCAGGCTTTGAAACATACTTGTGGCAATGCATCACATGTTCTTTGTCACTCTGAAAAGGGCATAACCTTTTATCACGCATGTCAAAACCAGGTTACAGACTGGACACCCCCTCCGCCCCCTCTTTTGTTAATTTTTAAAAAAAATGTAAATTTTTGATGGATGACTTTTAAATATATCTAGAATATGCAAATGCAGATGACAGAGTACTATGACACAGTTAGGAGGGCAGGTGTGAACTGAATACAGCAGGAACAACACTGTTACAGCAGCTCCATGTTACAGTGTTTGACACAATGCAGAGCAGGGGAGGAGGTTAGCATCCTCTGTCAACACTCAGGTCAAGACAGGGGACCTTACAAAGCCCAGCGACTCCAGCTACTGGAAATAATGTGATTGAAGAGGACAGAAGGCTTTGGAAAGGTGCCACATTAATCTGATCACGAGCCACCTGAATACTGATGCTCGTTTTCATACAAGTGATCAGGGAAGCTTAAGATTTCAATAAGGCTGCTCCAGTATTAGTTTCTAATCAGGGATAAGTGATGGAGAGGTGTGATACAGGAGAATGTGCACATCCAAAGTGCACTGTAGCCCGTCAGTTACATATAGTAGAGATTGTACTTGGATACAAAGGCTATCCCGAGTTGTGTGCACTGTAACTGAATGTGTGGATAAACTACTCAAGAGAAGGAAGATCAGGCCTTTTCAAGCAGCAAGCAACTCTTGCAAGCATCAAAATCAGCAGCAGTCTAGAGGCGTGGTTGTGTTTATCCTGGGTGAGAATGGCTTTGGTGTGTGCTATCGATCGGCCCTTCTAAACTGCAGTCCAATCTGCCAGGCATCCAGAGATCCACAGGAGGAGCAGCAGCAGGACTGAATCTGTCTCTCCGTACAGGAGTAGCCCTCCGGTAACACTATCTCCCCCAGCTCCAACATATCTGGAAGTATGCTCTGTGGTCATACCTAATATCTGTTTGTACCCGCACACCGCTATCGTATGGCACGAATCATATAATACGTCTATGCCCAGCAGGTTGAGGAAGCACATGCTGCTGAGTTTACTTTGTTGGGGATGTCAAAGGGATCTGAAGAAACTGATGTGGCATTGTTTTAGTGCAGTACTAATAGAAACCTTCATTATCCCCTGTGAGGACAAAGCTTAACCCTAGATATTACTTGGTATTAGAGGTCTGGCGGTTTAAAGATGTAGTAAAAATGCAGGTTCATACTGTATGTGACTGGCTGACTGTGGCTGACATGACCAGGTTTTGGCTTAGTTCACTGACACCTTCAGCAGGTTGAAACGGTTTCTTTGCCAATGAAAGGTTCAGTCTACAAAGAGTCTGTTGAAAATCAATTCCATATCATTTTGGGTTATGTTTTAAACCGATGCTTTTAACATCTGCTTTCGCCAAGCTAATGTTAGCGGTTCAGGTGAAGACGAACATGATATACAGAAGATGAGATGTCTACATCCATCACCCCCTCAGAGAGTAAAAGGCCTTGAGAAGCAGTCGATTGGGAGGTGCACGTTTGTCTTCACCTCATGAGTGAGGAAAAGGCAGCGAGCTCTAGTGCAAAATAACTACAGACTGTATTCTTGTCCGTGACTCAGCTTGTGTGTGCAGTGCACAGCTTATATATGCTTCATGGAGAGGAAATTTCCGCAGTTGCCAAACACAGTGTTAGTAATTCTGTTAGGGAATGATAACATTTCTAAATGTTGTGTTGATGATGCTTTTACCCGTAATTGTGCTAAAAGCTACACACCAGAAGCCTTTTTCTGTGTCCAGTTACCAGGCCACACTATACCTGTGAGTGCTGGAGTCATTAATCGCTGTATAATTTAGGGCATTGTGTGCAGAAATCTACTATGGGTCAGACTGCAGTGGTGAAATTATAGATGTAAATGTGGGACATTATGACAACTTTCACCTGTTTGTGCCGCTTCTAGGCAGACTCTCTCTTCACTTTCTCTGAGTGAGCTTTGGTAGGATGCCACACCGCTGGCACACCACTTACTGATTCAATAAGCACTTACAGTCGATTCTCTCACTGTGTGTGTGTTTGTGTTTATGTTTGTGTATCTGCACTCATTGAAATGAGTATCTGAAGTGTTGCTTTAAATGTTTGATCATATTCATAATCTTGTTTGCTTGTTATTTGCTCAGACCTGACTTAAATCACTATTTTAACTATTTTAGACTATTTAATTAGGGCAACGCGTTATGAAGCAAATATGCCATAGGCAATAACGTTGTTTAATATCTTTTAATATTTAATATAATGAAATAACTTGCAATAAATAACTAGATATTGACTCTAATTGCTTGTTGAATATAAAAAAAACCTGAAACTGAACTATTTTATTGACCAAATCAAACATTGAAGAATGATAGTTAGATTTTAAAGTAACGTTATCTACTGACACTCTCTTTCAACTAACTCAAAAAAATCCCTGTCTTTCACAATGTGTGTATTGCCTAAGTTCATATCACATTGACAATACAAAGACTATTTATAAGTACAGCCCTGTATTTAATATAGTTTAAGCAGCTTGTGTTTTGACAACATATTTGAGAACCTATTTTGTTAAATTGGAAAAAGGGTCTGTAGAAAACCATATTTATTTGGAGAAAATCATTCTTTTCATTTCTATTTCTCAAGATACTACTACGGGGGAAAAAAGGATCATTTTGGTATCATAGCTAATAAAAAAAAATCAAACCGTATCCAGCACAATTATCTCTGCATGCTCATGTGTATGTATGTGTTTATGCACTGACCTGTGAATGACCTTAAGTTTACATCCGCCTCTTATATGATCGCACCCATACTGCTATATTTGTATGCACGTAGGCGTGTGTAGGTGTGAATATAATATAGGCACCACAGTTGCTTCACCACTTTTGTCTCATCACTCTGTTTTTGCCACTGCTACATAGAGGGATTCCCTGTCCTTAAATTAAAAACACCTCCACTAACACTACCTATTTTCACACATTTAGTCGACAACTGATACCTTGTCCTGCTTCTGCCATTTTGCAGTCTGCATGCAAACTGGAAAATCTGGCAGACTGAGAGAAGGCTGATTGATTGGCTTCTGTCCAGCTTGGAAAAGCCTTGTACACATGAACACATTCAAGGTGAATGACTCAGTGATGTAGTGCCTCAGAGACAAGGGAGGACCTGATGGCCCTTACCTGTGTGGGTGTGTGTCAGCATGTGTGTGTGTGTATACACCCAAGGACTGCAGTGGAGTATATAAATAGCATTGGGTCTTTACCCACAGATTTATGTGAGTGCCTAGACTGTGTCATATTCTCTACTATGTGCTATTATGGTTTACCTGGTCACTGGATGCAAGTTTGCAGGCCTCACTCATTATGGGAGGGGAATTGATTAAAGTGTGTGTGTGTGTGTGTGTGTGTGTGTGTGTGTGTGTGTGTGTGTGTGTGTGTGTGTGTGTGTGTGTGTGTGTGTGTGTGTGTGTGTGTGTGTGTGTGTGTGTGTGTGTGTGTGTGTGTGTGTGTGTGTGTGTGTGTGTGTGTGTGTGTGTGTGTGTGTGTGTGTGTGTGTGTGTGTGTGTGTGTGTGTACGGTACGTGTAAATGGCAGCTCAGAAATAAGATACCTGTGTGGGCACATGATGGCAGGCATTTCTGTAAACAATGTGACTCAGCCTCAGAGTGTGTTATGAAATTGAAACATAATGCTGTGAAAGACAGAATTTCATCTCTACAATTTGATCTGTGTGTGTTTCTGTGAGTGTTTGTAAATTTATGTGCATTTATGGATGCACACAGCATTAGTGCGCAAACCAGTGCTGGTTGTCTCAGTGTTATCTGCAGCTACTAACTACTTCAGTGCTGATAAAGAAAAAAGGCCATGTTCTCAAAGACAGAGAGACTCCTTTGAATACCGTGGAGCAAGGAAATAAAGATTTATAAAAGAACGTGCTGTCTGCTGCACAGATAATGGTTGGTTTCCTGCGCCTCTGCAGGTTTTCTTCCCTTCATCTAAACAGAATGGGATAACAGCGTTTCAGGTCTAAATATTCATTATATATTTAGCAGGCCATTAGTATGTTTATGGAAGTGATCAGGTTGATGATGCTGGGCTACAGCTGTCTATGCCAGGGTACTGTAGATTTTTATACAACAGTATAGACACAAATGACCGCTGTATCCTATTTACCCTGTATCAGTGATGGAGATCTGCACAGAATGCCAGCCACGTTCATGCCTGAACAGATAAATGAGGCGTCAGGCCTGCCAATGACAGGGACATGTAGATTGAGAATGCCATTTCACCAAGTTAATGGCATTAACTCATGCTGTGCAGTGTTTGACTGCCGGTTTAAGTGTATGTCAGAGCCTCTGCATGTGTGTAGATCATGTCCTGAGACACACTTAGCTCAAATTTCCTCGACTTAACATCTCCCGAACATCTGGGCTCTGATCCTCAGCTGTGTTCTGCTGAATTCTAGAGCTCAGTAACCCGGCATCTGCACACATCGCTGCAAGAGGGCAACTATCCAAGCCGGTGCCCCATCGTGGCAACCAGCTTTTCTGCAGCTGTCATGGTAAACAAGCACCAAGCCCCCCTGGCTGCGCTGCGTTATTGCTGCAGGGCACTGGGAGTACAAAAAGACAGATGACGCTCAAATGCTTCCCACTTCAGCGGGAGCCGTCAAGCCACTATAGTCAGAGCTGGAGTTGACAGTGCAGCCGCTGCAGATCTTTGGTTGTTCGTTACGCATGGCCGCGTCGCTCTCTCTCTCTCTCTCTCTCTCTCTCTCTCTCTCGTTTTCCTCCTCCATCTCTTCTTCCTCCCTCCCTCACTCCTTCTCGCTCCTTCTCCTCGGCTGAGCTAAGCCTCGCTCCCCTATGACCGCAGGGGGGTATCCAGCGCCGCACCGCTGTGTGTGCGGGGGAGGAGGGAAGAGCGCCAGGGGAAGAAAAGATGGCTCAGAGCTCTGGTCATGTGCTCTGTTGTTGTTGCTGTTTCCTCAAGGAGGGATCCTGCCTGCTTTCTCAGGAGCAGAATTACTCATTCGTTTACTGTGCTGCGGAGAGCTCAAGAGCATCACCTACCCGGGTGCAGAAAGACAGAGCGTGCCATGGCTTCAAAAACCACAGAGATCCTGCATAATGACTACTGACCCATCATCTGTAGAGATATTCTGAGAACTATATATGCACAACTCTGACTAATCACAGCATGATATAGACATCCAAACCCTCATGGCTCACTTCACAAATAGCACAGGCTTTGATGTAATCTCACATGAGAGATCTCACTAGATTATTTACATACAGCTACAAAAGGTACACACACTGCACTTAATGTTTGTGGACCATTGCTGTGTAAAGTGGTAATTTGTACTGCTGCAGTCCAGAAAACTTGTGTGGGGGGTAGGAGGGGAGTTACTGCTAATCTACTAATTGGCCAAACAAGGCTGAGGGATACAAAGGGGAGAGACTGAGAAAGCTGAAGAGATGGAGACAAACAGAGGATGAGAGGGAGTGGCATTGTGTGTGTCCCTGTGTATTATACCGCATGTTGCTGTAGGCCCAATGTGGGTGTGCGTATATGTTCATGTACAGTTAGTATTTGCAGGGTAGATTGTTTTAACCCAGATGGGGAAGAAATCTGGGACACTCTCCCGCCCATGAGACATCTCTCTGTCTGATAGCCCATCAGCCCATAAGTAACCACCTCACACCGCACTCCACAGTGCCAAAAATTAAACACGTCTGACTAATCCCTCTGAGGTCACACGCAGTTCATTTTTAATAGTAAAAGTAAGGCTTGACTATAAACATGTCCACTTTCTCTGACAATTTATTTCTGCAGTTTAGTGGGGTGACCATGAGCTAATCCAGAGTAGTTTCACTGCTTTCATTTTCAGGAACACTTAGTTCACACTCACACAGTCTCTCACAGTTTAACAGCAAAAAAAAGTGGATTTGCAGCAGAGCAGGGAGTCCTGACAACAGCTGCTGTTAGTGCCATAGACGCAGTTATAAAATGTAAAAACAACAATTGGCAGAGCAGCTGACATTTGTTGGGACTGGGGCTGGGATTTGTTTTTTCATTTCTTACAAGTATAGTTGCGGAAAGTAAGGTACATTATGTTTCTAAAACAGCCTAAGTTGGATTTAGCAGGAAGAAATATTTTCAATATGAATACTGTTACGTAATACTGTAAGGTCCTAAGTGAGTACAGCCATGTTTGGTTCACTATTTTATATCAGTTGAATGCTGAAAAAAGTAATCTCTTTAAACAGATATCTGCATATAAATCTGTAGGTAACGGGAAAAGATTTGGGTATCTTTTTAGGAATGGTTTTAGTCTGTTTGTAGTCAGTAGTATTGACCAATCATGTTTGAGCCGGCTATGGTTGAACGCAGGTAAACAATCCTTGTGGAGAGCAGAAGAGCCTGGGTTCCAAGATTGCTGAAAATACGATAATAGAGCATTTTTAAGAGACTTTAATGGGGCATAATGCAATACAGAAAAATAAATGTTTGCCTTTTCTGTAAGGGTCGTCTTCTCACTTAACTGGAAAGAAGATCGGATGATATTAGTGATTTTGGACATTCAAGTTTTAATTAACTTATGTCCAACAAATATTCAATATAGCATACTCCGGCTGTTAGGATTGCATTAAGGTGAATTTAGTCCCTACTGTAGATACAATCTATTCTCATTGTTCCCTTGAGCGTCTGTATGAAAAGCAGGAGGCTTTTTACTGTAAAACCACCCACAATCTTTTCCTAACCCTAACCACGTAGTTTTGTTTGAATTCACCAACTAACCACATGTTCCCCAGTTAAAAACATAGTCTATTGTCACAGATTGACGTGCAGGGTTACTGAGTGCGTTCACAAGGGACGCCAGGGGGTCCTGACAAAGCGTCGGTATGGGATGAGAACGGGTTGGTAAAAAAAACTTTTTTACCAGACCCATCCATTTACAAGATGTGTGTAAATGTGCACTGCAGTCTCTAAGCAGCAATACCAGTAATGTTTTAAAGGCTGTGCAGTATCAGGAAATTGACTTTGACACAGAAAATTGGTGGAGTGTCCCTTTAAGGTAAATTTACCGTGGTAATATACAACCAAACAGCAAGTTATATATACAGGGACTTCATGTACTTTCAATGCATGTCCAGAGGTATTTAGGGAAACACAAGGAACACTAACTGGAGGAGGAATACACAAAGTGGGTTGAGGGAAACTGGGTCGAACTAAATAGGGAAAAACACTCGATCACTCCTGGAAGTAACTCTTCAAATCTGTAGACTGGCAAAGTCCTGGCCCTTCCACTCTACTCCCATGGGACCTCTGAGATCGTAAAAAAATTAATGGGTCTCAATGCAGATAATTGAATTATTTGCTGGTCCCAGTGCCCTGAATTAGGAAAATGTTGTTTGTGGATTTAAATAATATTTTTTTTAATATCAAGAGTTTGACTGTTTATTGTGCAATTATTCAGTTTAAGGCAGTAGAGAAAACCCAATGAGAAACACAAAGACTACATGTCATGGGGCGGCTGGTGACTGCGTGGTTAGAGAGGTCGCCCCATGTAAAGAGGCTGAAGGTCCTCGAGGCAGCGGCCGCGGGTTCAACTCTGACCTGTGGCCCTTTGCAGCATGTCTCTCCCTCTCTCTCTCACCCTGTTTCCTGTCTGTTCTATGTAATAAAGGCTTGAAAAACTGCCCCAAAAAAAAATCTACCTGTCATGTCGCGAATGTTATGTCATGTCACGCCAGAGTTCCAAGCGCGGGTGGTGACATGTATCATTCGCGTCAAGAGCAGCGAAGAGTTGTAATTCACAGAGTGGCCGTACACAAAAAACCTAACATTATCAAACTTCTTCATGAAAATTATCTTTAAAAACCACAAACAACATATGTGAAATTCATGGCAAAATTCAAACAGGACCAGAGAATAATTTTTATGTGCCATAGGAATACATGGCATATATCAGAAATTCATATTGAGGTCCAGTGTATCGGAAAAACAAAGCCGGGACTTCACCACTCTGTTAAAGACTGATGATATATGATGTACAATCTTAACAACAGAGAACTCTAGAAATTCAAAGATCCCAGGTTTGAGTACTGTGTTATCTGTACAAATGAAGCGAGGTGGCCCTGATAAGTAGTTGGCACACCCTTCCCTGTGCAAGTAAAGAGGGTCAGTTTTCTGGAATGAAGTGTGTCCCTCGTCTCCTGCCCTCTTCAGTGATCTGATGCGACTGGATTGAGTTCAGAGGGAAGGGTAATATCTGAGAGCCCTACAGAGACGGAGTGGAGCTGATGTTTCTGAATCACTGGGTCAGTGGGTCACAGACATCACTGGACATCCAGAGAGCCGACAACTCTCTGTTTCCTCAGAGCCGCCGAGGAATCGCTCATGATCGCCAAATGCAGCAATCAGACTCAGCAACACACGTGCAAACGCGCGCGCGCACACACACACACACACACACACACACACACACACACACACACATACACACACACACACACACACACACACACACACACACACACACACACACACACACACAGACATACAGACTGCTGATACAGGAGTGAGCCCCTCTGAGAGTTGCACACAGACCCTCTGATACAGAGAGCAGGCACCTAGAGACTGAAGCTGTGTTTAAACTCCATTACCAGTACAGTCTCTCTAATTAAACCAATGTTTTAATTAGGATTTGGACAGCCAGGAAAGTGGAGGGATAATAACGTTCATTTATCCAACAGAGAGCGTCTATTTCAGATGACTCCCATCTGCAGTGTGCTGGGTGGATGGCTTTGTGTATGATCTGCCACTGACTCTTCACAGCTGATGCACAGGTGTCATTTACATATAGAGGAAGTTCATTAATGAGAAAAAGACCTCGGAGAGTAGACGCCACTGAAAAAAAAAAGTGTAGGCCCATATGAAGAGTGTAGACGCAGGTGGAGGAATAAAACTCGCAGGTGGTTGATGGAAACTCAGTTGAATTTCCTGGTCAAGCAGTGGTGGGTAGTTGTATAGTATGTCCCAGATGTAAATTAGAAGTGGTTCATTTTATGCATATGGTTTGAATTGTATTTATTAGTTTAATTTTCGGAAAAAATGTTGCAGAAACCTTGATCACACGTATACTTACAGAATATTACAGATACTCTAAAGCTCACAATCTTTATTACCAAAATGTTTCTAAAAATATCGATAACGTCGGGCAATTTGCTCTTTTATTCCCCCCTCTGTACCAATGTGTCTTTATTCTGTGAGCCTTGTGAAAAAAATTGGGCTAACCTTCTAGATTTGCTGAAAATAAATTATATAATTTTGGTATTTTTATTTTATTTTTATTACTTTTGCCAAGGAGGTTTTGTTTTATGCTTGGTTTTTCTGTTTGTTTGTTTGTTTTGGTTTGTTTGTCTGTAGCAGGATTATGGGAAAGCTACTGGCCTGATTTCCATGAAAGTTGTTGGAAAGAAGCAACTTTTAAGTTTTGGTGCGGATCCAAATTACGGGGCGGATACACATATCATAATTCATTAAGGCATTTGTGCTGCATTCAACTTGGAAAATTTAAGCTGCGCTAACACTATGATATAGGGTGCCTTGGTGGAGTTTTTACTGTTGTTGATGTATTTATCTTTTATCCTTTTATTGTGACTGTATGAATGAATTATTGCAATATTTTCTTTGTGTGCTGTTGTTTAAGTTAGCAGTGTTAAAAAGTTGGTGTTTTGTCAAAATAAAGGAGAAGGTGAATGTTGATGAATTTGAGATTGAGGGAAACAGAAAGTGAAGGAGAAGATTCATCTGTAGAGGAATGAAGGCAGAACATGAGAGCAAAGATCCTCCATTTTGAACTTTTGAATGCTAGGTCAGTGAGTGAGAAGTGAGTTAAATTAATTTCCCTTATATTCTTTCCCTCTTTTCTCTCTTCCTTTACCCTGCTCTCAGCGGGAGATGGCGTGCCAGTCCAGAAGGATGGGGAGCAGGTAAGTCTTCAGTCCCCAGGCTCACCCCTCTCGTTGACCTCTTGACAGTGGACTGATGCCACTCCACCCGAGGAGTCAACATGGCTGCTGATTTAAAAACCCGTTTCACAGGCAGCTACATGATGAGCTGTGACAGCTCACCCCACTAGCTCTCTGTAACTCAAGGTTCCAGTGCTTGTGCTCGTAGATCAGTAAAGTAGCGCACACGTCATGTCAGTGTCAGTCGCTTAACTTCCACTGCACCTCCCCGCCCTTGAGACGGGGTGTTGTAGCTGGAAGAACAATCGCTGGTTCAGTTGGCTCATTGATGTTGCTATGGCGTCTGTTGCTTGATGTCCATCATAAAAAAAAGTCGCAGCTTAGTTCTGGTTTAAGACAAAAACAGCATCTCTCTTTCTCCAACTTCTTGCACACCATAACTCTATCCTTTTTACCTCTCCACTCCTCTGCTGCTGCTTTACTGATCCTGTTCTCTAACGCCGATCCCTCGGAGACAGGAAACAGGACAGGGAACCATTTTGGACCTTTCTCCAAATGCACTGTGGACTAATTCCATCATTTATTCATGCATCCTGCCCCAAAATGCCCTTTGGTTCTACGGAGAGGAAAAAGCAACCACATACACACACACATACACACAAAGTGTTGTCAGGGCTACTGGAAGCAACATAGGAAAAGCTGCTTCGAGGGGCCCAGCTCTACCACTCAAGTGCGTTAAATCTCTCATCAGACCCACTCCTTTTGAGAGAGGGAGGAAGAGAGAGAGCGAGAGAGTCAAAGAGCGAAGAAGTGGGAGCAAAGAATAGAATTACAAGAAAAAGAAGGAGAGAAGAAAAGAACAGGAGGAGGCTGATATCGATTCACATGAGCTATCTGTGTGGCTGATGGAGATAGTGAACACCACCCTGGAAGTCGCTCCCTCATTATATCACCCAGCATTAAATGACCTCTTCTTTACATTTAGCAGTCTGTTGACCAGCTGTGACAAGTTACGAGGCACATTCAAAAAAGTGTTGTACTTAAAGTGACAACAGATAATTTTTCTGTTTTAACTTATCTTTATTATTATGATGTTGAAATGTTAATTGTACAACGTGATGGCTGTAGAAAAATGACACCACTAGCGTTTAGATTGGTTCCCTCTAAGCCTCGCTTTCACTATGCAATTCTGTCTGCCACCGGGTACGATCTCCCGGGAAAATGAAGGCAGAGAAAAGCTTTTGAGTTTTGCCTGCACTTATGAAGGTAATAAAATAATAACAGGGGCGCTGTAGTCTGAATGAAGACTGAAAACTCTATTTTCCCTTCCACACTGTCAACAGCAACACACAACAGTTGAGAAGTTGTTTACTGCCACTTTAAGTACAATTTTGAAAAGACAGAATTGAAGCCCAAAACCAATGTTTAAGCTCAAATAGTTGGGCTTTTTGGAAAATAGCGGTTTGCTTTCTTGTAGAGAACTTCATGAGATTTATGATACCACTGCACAGTAAACATGAAGCTGCAGCGAGCAGGAAGTTAGCTTAGCTTAGCATAAAGACTGGAAACAGTAGCAAACAGCTAGCCGGGCTCTGTGCTACGCTCATAAAATCTGCCTTCTATCACATCTAAAGCTGCTGTATATCTTGTTTGGTACAAAACCTGAAAAAAATGTTGTGGTTTTACCGGGTTTATATGTCAGACTTTCTAGTCTGAGTCTCTACTTGCTCCAAAAACCAGGAAGAAGACTTTTGTACGGATTAAACAACAAGCTTCAGAGGTGACGGAAGTCAGAACTAAATTTACTAATTTATTCATCTTTTGCTCAGCCTCGACTGTCTGTGCAGATCGACAGGGAGGTCAAAAAAAAAATGTTAGCACAGCCACTTAACCACCAGTGTCCCCAGTCCAGTTAGTGTCTGATAGAGAGGAAATGCTGTGTGCAGAGGCTGCTGCTGCTTATCTGCTCTGTCCCCAGCATCTGCCCTCTCTCTCTCTCTCTCTCTCTCTCTCTCTCTCTCTCTCTCTCTCTCTCTCTCTCTCTCTCTCTCTCTCTCTCTCTCTCTCTCTCTCTCTCTGTCTGTCTGTCTCTCTCTTTCTCTCTGTCTCTCGCTCTCTCTGTCTTTCTCTCTCTCTCATTCTATCTCTCTCTCACACACACACACACACACACACACACACACACACACACACACACACGCATATATATATATAAACACACCAGCCCCTTCCTCCTGATAGTCCCAGTCCCCTGTCTATCTGCAGCATCAGATAATGTTCGACACAGCACGGACATCTCTCTCACTCGCACTCGATTTCCCGCTGGCTTTCAGTGTTTTTGGCAGCAAACGTAACCAGGGAGGAGACCCATTCATCCATAGCGTATTCACTCTGCTATACATAACTAAGCAAATATACTGATCCCTGTTTAATCCCCTTCCCTTCTCCTTGTCATTCCGGTCCTTGACTCTTTGCCTTCCTCGTCCCTGGAAAATCCTGTGTATCTGTCTCTCTTCTTCCTCTCTACCTTCCTCTGCATGTCCAATGTGCATCCCCCCACCCTCTTTCTGTCCCTCCTCTCTTCGTCTTCTCCCATTTCCCCTTCCCATGCACGTTAATGTTCCCCTCCGTCCTGTCACTTTCTTACTCTTTCCTGCGCCTTCTTTCCCCCCCATCCCTCCCTCCTCCTATTTCTCTTCCTCAGCATGGACGTTCAGAATTTTCATGGGAAGGAATCAATGTAAGTGTTGTGACACCATTCCTTCGTCTACTACTTTTCTTCCTCTATCTATTTGTTTCTTTCACCTGTTTTGATTTAACTCACCCTTCAAACATGAGCTCCCCCTCCCCTCCCTCACGACACCTCCCTTCACCTTGGCCTCACAGTCGATCTTTTGTCGGTTTATGGTAGTGGTGCACGTTAGTGAGCACAATCAGAATGACTTATTGGTGTAGTATCAAAAACTACACAGTTATGTTGGAATCAGGATTTGGGTAACACAGATTTTTATCTCTTGTATTAACCCGAAATCTCCATCACTTCTCTCCACTCGTCCCTCTCTAACACACACTGTCTCGTTGTCTTTGTGTGCCCTGTCACACTTCCCATACTATCCTTTACTCCACGCTTTTTCTCCCCCTCCTCCATTCCTCTCTCTTCTCCCCCTCTAGCTGTCTATGGAAGACACCACGTCAATCCTGCCCCGGCTCAAGAGGAACTCAAACGCCTACGGCATCGGGGCTCTGGCTAAGTCTTCTCTGTCAGGTGTGTCAGGTGTGTGTCTGTGCTGTAACTGGTAAACTGACCCCATGTTGGCTCGGCCCCTCAGCGGGCGCTGTAGTCAGCATGGTACCCGAAATGGGTTCCCCTGTATCACTTCCCCTCCACACTGTGATAACACTCGTCAATGGCTCCTCCTGAGTCATTGATGGAATGAATTCCGGCTGGAAAACACAACACACACACACAAAAAGGCCATCATCATACAGCTTGTTGCTCTAAGAAAAGGTGAGTGGTGAGTGGGAAGTGTAGTTTTTTATGTTAAGTGGTTGTGAAACTGTGTTGTATTAGGATGGATGTTTTGAACCGTGTAAAGTGCTGTCAAACAGAGTGCAGTGTAGTGCTGGTTTAATCCAGCTGTTCCGTGCAGTGCAGTTTATTTGAGTGCAGTGATATGTATTACAGTACAGTGAAGTGAAGTGCAGCTGCTGCACTGTGTGGTTTGGTACAGATTTGTCCCGTAATTTATTCCTATAATTTATTCATAAATTTCATCTCCATGCGTCACCATCAGAGAGAATCAACAGGGATTAACAGTGTGTGTCATCATGTGTTGGTCACAAGAAATCTGGAGCACAGCCATTATGCAGATATCAGCTGGTGCCATCGTAGTAGCAGGACTTTTTTAAGATGTCTGACAGCGAGGAGAAAGAGAGCAGTTTTCTGCTTTTCTGCTTACCCAGCACAGCTTAGCAGAGGTGTGAAAGCTATCATGTCAACAAGCCAACCTCTCATTACTCATGCCACACAGCCCAATTAACCTATTTCATCCCATGATGCACCTTTGTCAGACAAGAAACATCCACATCCCTCCTCTTCTCTATTAAACACACTCATTTCATCTAAGCAACCCTTTTGCAATTTAACTATTCTTGTTATCCATGTTCATGAAGACCCTCATTAAACTACAGGCATTTCAATAGTAGGATTGGACTCACAATGTGTTTCTATTACTAGTTTATCTTTGTTGAAGCTGCCAATAGTCAAACATATCAGCTCAAATCAAATGTATTTATAAAGCACATTTATAAACAACAGCAGTTGACCAAATTGCTGTACAATCAAGTCTACATAAAAGCACAGTAAAAACGCAATCAATAAAACCAGTTTTACAGACAAAAGACAAAAAAAGGCAACTTTCATAGTGAACTAAAAGCCAAGGAATAAAAGTATTACCAGACGTATTTGGTTATTTGCATTCTTATACTTCCAGTCAGCCTCTGTGGTAATTAGCAATCATAAAGGAAAGCTATAATTAAATAAACAGCATTGTATTTAAGGAGAACAACACTGACTGTTCAGTAATATCCTCCCACACCAGTTCAGTCCTTACCCCACGGGCGTCCATACATTCATAAGCCATCACAGCATCCATGACCAACAATTACACACTTGATGATAACATGTCTATCTTATGTCTGTCTCTCCCCCTTTTTTCTGTTTGTCCATCCACCACAAACCTGCTGCGTCACTTCTTTCTCTATCTCCCCTCAAATGCTGAATCCCTCAATCCTTCTCATCTGCCCTGCATCAACCATTCATCTCTTGCTTCTGTTTTCTTTTACTTTACACTCAACCTCCCACCGCTCCCTTCTCCGCCCCCGTGTTCTTCTCCACCACCAGGTGTGAGCCGCACTATGAAGGAGAGAGTGACCAAGCCCACAGCCTTGGCCCAGGGTCGTGTCGCTCACATGCTTGAATGGCAAAACTGGAGCATGACGACAGTGGGTGCAGGGTGCACCCCCATGCCCCGCATCACTACCCAGGAGCGGGAAAAGGAGCGACGGCTGGAGAACGACGCCTACAGTGACCTCAGCGAGGGAGAGAAGGAGGCTCGTTTCACTGCAGGTTGGAGACACACACGCACACACACACACGCACACACGCACACACACACACACACACACACACACACACACAGATGAGGGCAGAGCCTGTTAACTATCATCAGCAGAGTTATGCTCTCCTCTTTTTGAGATTTATGCCAGTTATTGAGATAATTAAACATGATCCTGGTTTGTCCTTTGAATCATGACTTCAGGTCTCCTGCAGCAGTTTGCGATCTCAGAGGCGACACTCATGGCCTGGTCTTCGATGGATGGAGACAGCCCACGGTCAGGCTCAAACCAGGGCAGCGTGGCTCATCTGAGCGAGGTCAACCAGGAGAGCATTACCAGTCGAGGTAAAGAACTGCAAAGAACTACAAATATGACTAAACCTCAAAGTGGACTCTGTTGCAGGACAAGATCTACGTGAAGGCACATATTGTGTTTGTCAGCTAAATGGTACTTTAACAAGAATTAATGACATACATTCAACAAATGAATTTGTCATATAGCAGTAATGAAGGAAGTAGTTACCTAAAATTATTTATCTAAATCTATTATTGTCAATTGATTATCTAAAAATAATCCCTCTCAATCATCTCTTATGATCCACTAGAAGTGTGTTGTGGTTTTTCTGTATCTGCCCCGTGCCTGTATTAATTTATTTTGTGGTGCTCGGGACGTTTTTGGGCGTCAACCTCTTTAAAAATGTATAGGTGCCAAGATCTTAAGGACGTATCCAAGCGGAAGCTACAAAAATGACAGACACAATGCCAAAAAAACAAAAACAAATTTAGAGAGGTGAAAAATGGCAAGCAGACAAAGCTTGCTCCAAAACGAAAGTGATTCTGGAGCTTTTATCCCACAGGCGAGCACTGAAGGAGAGTAGACGGGACGGGAACTTCTGGTGTTGCTGAGCTGTGGAGGAGGGGGCCGACTGTGAATGTTGTGTTTACAAACTGCAACCTACAAATCCTACTCATTCTGCCTTTGAGTCATTGTGAAAATACTCCATTAAATAACTTCAAAGTAAAGCAGTAGCACTATCAGCAAAATGTACTTAAATCAAAAGTACTCTTCATGTTATAGCTGGTCAAAGTAATGGAAATCTTTTGCGCTTTTTGCTCTGTTGGGTCGTTGAATATAGGAATATTTTACCACCTGATGTTTTGTACCTTGACCTTCAAAGTTAGTAATAACTATAGCTGTCAAATAAATGTAGTGCAGTAAAAAGTACAATACCTGAAATGTAATGAAGAAGAAGTACACTCAAGTAAAGTACGTCACAAGTGTACTTCAGTATAGTGCTTGGGTAAATTTACTCTCCCCCAGTGGTGCACAGTATATTTTGTTTATATGTAATTAGATAATGTTTAATACGCAGCAATAAAACAGCTGTGTTTTTTGTAGGTGCAGATAGGAAAGTGTCTTGTTACTAATGAGGGCATACTGTTCCACCTCCTCTTTCCAGGCTGGAGGGTAAACTCATTATTAATTTCACATTTTCCAACATGGACACTCCATCTGTATAAATAATGATTTGGGACATTTGTTTAATGCCACAGCACTTCTTCACCGTGCAAACTCCTCATGAAGTTAAAGGTGCAGGCGATTATAATGTTTTTGTTATAAGATAAACCTCCTTAAGGATATGACGCTTCATTAATGCATTCACATCAGATTATTTAGTCAAACAAACTCTTAGCACAGGGTGAAAATGTGTGGCTGTGTTTACTCTTGGGCCCAATTTATAGCCTTCCTCTTGAGAGAAAGATAAACACAAAAATCAAGGCTGCGTCTTGCATTATACAGTTTGACACAAGTGATGAATCAACAGTGAAAGGTGTGCCAGTGTTCAAACTCCATTCAGTACATCCAGGAGAGTTTCTGTCATGACACTTATTCAGCCAATGTGGAGCTGTTTTTTCTGCAGTGAGTGAGTTTTTTGATTTTGCTCCCAGTCAAACCTCCTTATTCTGACCAGCAGGCCGGATCAATTCAATTTTATTTATAGTGCCAAATCATAACAGAAGTTATCTCAAGACACTTTACATAAAGAGTAGGTCTAGACCAAACTCTGTGACTTATTTATGATTTACAGAGACCCAACAATTCCCCATCAGCAACAGCAAGTTGCACTATCTTTAATAGAAGTAGTAGTAATTGGCGCGCTAGAGCAGTGGCCCCATGTAAGGAGGCTGGAGGCCCTCGAGGCAGCAGCCACAGGTCCGACCCCGATCTGAGGCCCTTTGCTGCATGTCTCCCCCTATCTCTCTCACCCCATTTCCTGTCTAGCCTATATAATAAAGGCTTGAAAAACTGCCCAAAAAATAATCTTTAAAAAAAAAGTAGTTATAATTATTAGAGTTATTATATACAGCAAGCTTGTGCACCCAGAGGCAAGGAAAATCTTCCCTTTAACAGGCAGGAACGTCGAACAGACCCAGCTCTGTGGAGGACGGACATCTGTCTTGACCGGTTGGGGAGGAAGAAAAGGAGAGAGAGAGAGAGAAGAGACAGATTGACAGACAAAGACAGACAGACAGACAGACAGTCAGTCAGTCCCAGATATGACTTATATGTTATGGCAGTTAACATAGTAGAATAGTAGAAACAACTACAGCTAAGGTGATAGATAGAATATGGCAATTATAATAATTATGGTTGTAAATATGATCAATGATGAGTAGAATTAATTCCGAAAATGCAAACTGATTTTAACTGCTGTGCTTCAAACTCTTCTCAGTTGTAGGATAACAGCTGAAACCAGATCACCCAGTGTGGTCATTAGAGGCAGAATATTTAGAAATGCTCATGTTTTACCAGACCCACTACGAACTGTTTGGTGTTTAGTTCTTACAAAGTTAAAACCAAACAATCAGCTGCATGACATGAGGATTTCCCTGGTTTAATATTTCTTGATGTTGTAATTATTATATTAACTACATGATTCAATCTATCTGCTCCTAAAATGTGCCCAAATCTCTTATTGTACCATCTTCCAGATCAGATTTTGCACCACTCCTCAGCAGAGATGTGGCCTCACACATACGTCTCCCAGGGCCACTACTGCCTCTCTTCCTCCGATGGCTGGGAGCCGATCACCAACGATCCCTCTGTCGTGGCGTCTCCCCCCACTGGCTCCTACATCATGGGGACCGACGGGTACGACGGGCAGGCTCGCTTCCTGTCGCCCCAGCAGCAGCAGCAGCAGTTCACTCTCCAGCAGCAGAATCAGCTACAACAGCTGCAGCAGATCCAACAGATCCAACACTATCAGCAACAGCAGCTCCTGCAGTATCAGCAGCAACAGGTGGCGTCTCACTTCTGTTGGTGTTCCTAAGAATCAGGAGGTTGTGGCGTTTTAGAAGACGGGTTTTAGAGTGTGTCAAAATACTGACTTTAAAGTGTGATTCTGGCGCAAAAAATCATCCCAGGGTCTTTTTCGACAGTTACATACATCAAATAAGCCACAAGACAGTTTTATCGTGTATGAACTATTAACAGAGAAATCCCAGAGAGTGATTAGCTCTGGGCAGCATGGTGAGGGCATTCAAACGGCTTTTTTAAACACTAATACTGCTCCAAATAACAGCAAACCTCTGTAGTAGCATGATAACTTGGTGCACTAATGCACTATTGCATTCATAATTAATTCAGATTAATTGATAGTGTTAGATCACATGCACAGCAGGTCAGCTGAGAATCTTAAAATGTAAAAATTTGCCTCCAAGCAAACATTAAATATTACATATTGACAGCATATACAGTATGGGGAATGAAGTGAATTAATATTAACTCGGTATCAATTGAGCACTGCTTTCTAGGAATTGATTTATAGAGGAAATAATCAACTAAATTATTAACTTAAATCAGAAACGCTTTCTTTCCTTCAGTTCTTGCTTTAAATTGCAAGTTGGAGCCAAAATTAAATGAAAAACCTGAAGAAAAGCATTATCGATCACCGTCATAGTCAGAAACTGTAAACTGTTTACTATATTGCTTCCTAAAGTAATTTCTTGGCTGCCGACACGGGGTTTTATGTATTTTGTCAAACTGCTTGATGCAGTTTGACACCTTTGGTAAGATGCCTCTAACTCTTCCTCCTGTTTCCAGTCGCTGGAGCACAGGCTGCACAGTGCCAACCAGTCTTTGCAAGCGACGCCCAACAGCACCATCCACAGTCTGGTCCACTCTGTTCACCCACCGCTGGTTGATCTGTGGAACACGGGGCACATGGAGGCATATCCGACAGACGCTGGAGGCTACATGGGTGTGGCAGCGGTGGTGGAGCCGAGCCTCTGCGTTCCCTCTGGAGAGGAGATGGGAACAGAGCACTCGCCGCTTCTTGAGCAGCAGGAGGAGGAGGAAGTCAAGGTGAGGTGAACGTAAGGTTAGATATAATTACATATATAATTACATCCTCAGTGTTTAATATTTGATCTATGAATGCGCTGTAAAAGACCATACTGGTGCTTTTATTGCATTAACTATAAAATATATATCCCTTCATTCATTATTTCATTATTTCCAATCATCTTGGTTTCAGTTCATGCCTGAGTGGTAAGAAGTGCTGAAATGATTAGTTGATTCATTGACTAGTCAGCAGTTACCTCTGGCTCAGATAAATTGTGGTGGGCATATTTCACACATTTAATAAGATAAACAATTCATTTCTTAATCAAAGAAAATACTAGATAAATCCATAATAATAAAAGATAAAAGCAGTGTAGTGATGTAATTGTCGCATAAAAACAGGGACTGGTGCGAAAACTCAGTTTAATTGGTGCGGTCTTGAAGGGAACTCCGACATTTGAAACTTATGAGTTTTCTTGGGACCAGCAATCTTTTCAAAGGGACACTTCACCAATTTCCATCTATTCAGCCCTTTGTGGCTCTGGAGGGAGCTTTACGTAATGTTAACAGAAAGCCAGAAAGAAGTGGGCATTTATGATTATTGAGTTGCAATATGGGCATTGCAGGATCCAGAGTCTTTGGAGCTTGACCTAGCCTGGGAGGACGATGAAACTGCAAGGTCATGTTTTATTTGTTCTGGCAGATACGTCTGCTCCCCTCCCGTTTAGACAGATTTACAGCCGGACCAACCACAACCTTTTATCTCATATGTGGTTTTGATACGATGGATGGTAAATGGACTTGTACTTATATAGCACTTTTCTATTCTTCCATCAACTCAAGGTGCTTTTACACTACTTGCCACATTCACCCTTCCACACACACTTTCATACTCTGATGGCACAGGCTGCCATGTGAGGCTGCTCATCAGTATTTAACTTGACGCACATTCACACACAGATAACACACTTAAAGGAACAGTTTGGGGTTCAGTGTCTTGCCCAAGGACACTTAGATATGAGGACTGGGGATCAGTGGAAAAGCCACTCTACCTCAATTTGTGGAGCCTTCGCGCTTTACGTAAAAAACATGA